>NC_064431.1:32530000-33175000 GCF_023375975.1 Astyanax mexicanus
TCAACTTAATAGAGATACATTGTTGGTGTTAAAATGCCTTTTCCAATAAAGGAAGTATTGGCAAAACTGGTTATAATGTTTATGTTAAGGCGGAGGGAGGTGGTGTCTGCAGCTGCTGAAAGTAACTAATAAAGTAACTTGTAAAGTAACTTAGTTACTTTTAAAATCAAGTAATCCAAAAAGTAACTAAGTTACTTTTTAAAGGAGTAATCAGTAATCGGATTACTTTTTCAAAGTAACTATACCATCACTGGTTATATATCAGTAATGTGGGTATATATGACTGCAGTGTGGTTACATATCAGTAATGTGGATATATATATATATATATATATATATATATATATATATATATATATATATATATATATATATATATATATAGTATCAGTATTATGATATAAACTGAGGTGGAGAATGTGGGTGTATATATCAGTAATGTGGGTGTATATATATATATCAGTATTATGATATGAATTGAAGTGTAGAATGGGGGTGTATATATCTGTAATGTGGGTGTATATATATATATCAGTATTATGATATGAACTGAAGTGTAGAATGGGGGTGTATATATCTGTAATGTGGGTGTATATATCAGTAATGTATGTGTATATATCAGTATTATGATATGAACTGTGTGAAGTGGGTCAGTGTGTTTAAGCAGGTCTCTCTCACACACTGCTCTGTTTCTCCTGGCCGGGCCTACTTTCCCAAACTAAGAACAGCAGGACAGCTTGCCTGTGTGTGTGTGTGTGTGTGTGTGTGTGTGTGTGTGTGTGTATGTGTGTTTGTGTGTGTGTGTGTGTGTGTTGCTGGGAAAGCTGTGCTGTTCTGCTGCACTGATTTTTGAAAAACAGTATGAATGAACCTCTTTGTGAGTTTCTTAAAGACTGCTGTGTGTGTATGTGTGTGTGTGTGTGTGTGTGTGTGTGTGTGTTTGTGTGAGGAGCCATATTTAGGTCAGTTCTGGTTGTGAGATTTTTTGCTTTTAGCTGCCGATAGGAGATCAAAGAGATGAAAGGCTAAGATCACACTGAGATCAGACAGATAAAAGACGAAGATCAGACAGATGAAAGACTGAGATCAAACAGATGAAAGACTAAGATCAGACAGATGGAAGACTGAAATTAGACAGAGGGATACCGAGATCAGAGAGATAAAAGACTGAAATCAGACAAATGGAAGACTGAGATAGACAGATGAAAGACTGCGTTTAGAGAGATAAAAAAATGAGTTTAGAGAGATAAAAGATTGAGATCAGACAGATGAAAGACTGAGATCAGACAGATGAAAGACTGAGATCAGACAGATGAAAGACTGAGTTTAGAGAGATAAAAGACTGAGATGAGACAGAGGAAAGACTGACATCAGAGAGATAAAAGACTGAGATCAAACAGATGAAAGACTAAGATCAGACAGATGAAAGACTGAGATCAGACAGATGAAAGACTGAGTTTAGAGAGATGAAAGACTGATATCAAAGAGATGAAAGACTAGATATTAGACTAATATGAAAATGCACAGGTTGATGTAAGAAAAATCTGATCAAAAAAGAAAGATAGAAAATAAGAAAACAGAAGGCAGTGTGTGTGTTGTGTGTGTGTGTGTGTGTGTGTGTGTGTGTGGGGGGGGTGTGTGTGTGTGTGTGTGTGTGTGTGTGTGTGTTGTGTGTATGTTACTATAATTACCCTTGTATAAACACCCACTGTGTACCAGTCCTGCATCCCTCAGTCTAGACAAGACAGAAACCCCTTCATTACACACACACACACACACACACACACACACACTGCTGTCTGACTATAAATAACACAAAATAGCTTCACTCACTTCTATAGGTCAATGTATTGTGTGTGTGTGTGTGTGTGTGTGTGTGTGTGTGTGTATTTACTGTGTGTAGTCCAGTTCTGCCTTAGCCCCGCCTCCTAATGCTGCCCAATCAGAAGAAATATAGGCAAACCCTCCACAGAATTCTGAATCAGACACACACACACACACACACACACACACACAAACACACACACACACACATATGCAAAGCAGCATTTTGGCTGCAGAGAGAGAGAGAGAGAGCGAGAGAGAGAGTAAATTATGTAGTGTAAGCCCCTCCCCCTCTTTTCATGTTAGTTCCCCCCCTTTAATGCCACGTGGTACGATCCAACCCACATACACCAGCCGGCGAAAGGAGAGAGAGAAACAGAGAGAAAGAAAGAGAGAGAGAGAGAGAAGCGTTTTGGTTCATTCAGAGAGAGATCCTGCAGAGAAACCAGCACAGGTACTGTACATCGCACACACACACACACACACACACACACACTCATTCTTACATACACACATTCTTATACACACACACACACACACACACTCATTCTTACATACACACATTCTTATACACACACACACACACTAAGATATACACACACAGACTCTCTCTCACTCATACACACACACAGGCACCAAGCCAGGACTGTGTTCTTGCTGACAGTGCAGAATAGGGAAAGAGGAAAGGAAGGTTCTGTGTGTGTGTGTGTGTGTGTGTGTGTGTGTGTGTGTGAAGCTGAGAATCCACTGCGTCACACAGGGCTGTATGATGTGAAGCTGAGAAACACTGCAGTGCAGGAAACTTCCACAGAGGGAAATACTGATAATACTAGCTGTTGTTCCCTGATTAGAACAGTGAATAAACAATTAACAATTAATTTAAATTACAGGTGTGTGTGTGTGTGTGTGTGTGTAGAACAAAATGTTTAGAAAAAATGTGCAATGTGTTAAAAAAACTAGATATTTAAAATTGAATTGCTCTATATGCACATTCTGACAGACTGTAATACACTACATAAATCATAGGGGAGGCTCTATAGAGCTCTATAATGTTTATATGATCTACACACGCTCATTCTGACAGACTGTAATACACTACAGGAAGTGTAGGGGTGCTCTGTAATGCTCTATAATGCTCTATAATCTTTAAATGATCCACACGCTTATTCTGACAGACTGTAATACACTACAGGAAGCGTAGGGGGTGCTCTATATTGCTCTATAATGCTCTATAATGTTTATATGATCTATACACACTCATTCTGACTGACTGTAATACACTACAGGAAGTGTAAGGGTGCTCCATAATGCTCTATAATGTTTATATGATCTACACACACTCATTCTGACTGACTGTAATACACTACAGGAAGCGTAGGGGGTTCTCTATATTGCTCTATAATGCTCTATAATGTTTATATGATCCACACACTCATTCTGACAGACTGTAATACACTACAGGAAGTGTAGGGGTGCTCTATAATGCTCTATAATGTTCATATGATCCACACACTCATTCTGACAGACTGTAATACACTACAGGAAGTGTAGGGGTGCTCCATAATGCTCTATAATGTTTAAATGAGCCACACGCTCATTCTAACAGACTGTAATACACTACAGGAAGCGTAGGGGGTGCTCCATAATGCTCTATAATATTTATATGATCTACACACACTCATTCTGACTGACTGTAATACACTACAGGAAGTGTAGGGGTGCTCTATAATGCTTTATAATGCTCTATAATGTTTAAATGAGCCACACGCTCATTCTGACAGACTGTAATACACTACAGGAAGTTTAGGGGTGCTCTATAATGCTCTATAATCTTTAAATGATCCACACGCTTATTCTGACAGACTGTAATACACTACATAAAGCATAGGAGGCGCTCTATATTGCTCTATAATGCTCTATAATGTTTATATGATCCACACACTCATTCTGACAGACTGTAATACACTAAAGGATGCATAGGGGGCGCTCTATAATGCTCTATAATGTTCATATGATCTACACGCTCATTCAGAAAGACTGTAATACACTACAGGAAGCGTAGGGGGCGCTCTATAATGCTCTATAATGTTTATATGATCTACACACACTCATTCTGACTGACTGTAACACATTAAAGGATGCATAGGGGCGCTCTATAATGTTCATATGATCCACACATTCATTCTGACAGACTGTAATACACTACAAAAAGCGTAGGGGCGCTATATAATGCTCTATAATGCTCTATAATCTTTAAATGATCCACACGCTTATTCTGACAGACTGTAATACACTACAGGAAGCGTAGGGGGTGCTCTATAATGCTCTATAATGCTCTATAATGCGAATGTCGAATTGTAGAGCTATAGGATTGTATAGCTATAGGATTGTATAGCTGTAGGACTGTAGAGCTGTAGGACTGTAGGATTGTAGAGCTGTAGGACTGTAGGATTGTAGAGCTGTAGGACTGTAGAGTTATAGGATTGTAGAGCTGTAGGACTGTAGAGCTGTAGGACTGTAGGATTGTAGAGCTGTAGGACTGTAGAGTTATAGGATTGTAGAGCTGTAGGACTGTAGAGTTATAGGATTGTAGAGCCGTGGGATTGTAGAGCTGTAGGATTGTAGAGCTGTAGGATTGTAGAGTTATAGGATTGTAAAGCTGTAGGACTGTAGATCTGTTGGACTTAAGGATTATAGAGCTGTAGGACTGTATGATTGTAGAGCTCTAGATCTGTAGGATTGTAGAGCTGTAGGACTGTATTGTTGTATAGCTCTAGATCTATAGGGCTGTAGAGCTGTAGGATTGTAAAGCTGTATGACCGTATGGTTGTAGAGCTGTAGGATTGTAGAGCTGTAGGATTGTAGAGCTGTATGACTGTATAGTTGTAGAGCTCTAGAGCTGTAGGATTGTAGAGCTGTAAGATTGTAGAGCTGTAGGACTGTATGATTGTAGAGTTGTATGACTGTGGTTGTAGAGCTCTAGATTTGTAGGATTGTAGAGCTCTAGATCTGTAGGATTGTAGAGCTGTAGGATTGTAGAGCTGTAGGATTGTAGAGCTCTAGATCTGTAGGATTGTAGAGCTGTAGGATTGTAGAGCTCTAGATCTGTAGGATTGTAGAGCTGTAGGATTGTAGAGCTGTAGGATTGTAGAGCTCTAGATCTGTAGGATTGTAGGGCTGTAGGATTGTAGGATTACAGTGTTTTAGGGCTGTAGGATTGTAGAGCTGTTGGATTGTATAATTGTAGAGCTGTAGGATTGTATATTATTTTATAGGATTTTATTAGGTTGTATACAGTTTTATATTGTTTTTTTGGGATTATTAGTGTTATATGGTTGTAAAGAGTTTTGTAGGGTTTATAAGATTTTATAGGGTTGTATAGGGATTTATATGGTTTTACAGGGTTTTATAGTGTTATATTGGGATTTTTAGGGTTGTTTAGGGTTTTATATTTAGGGTGTTGCTGGGGTTTTATTGGGTTTTACAGGGTTTTATAGGGGTTTTATAGAGTTTTGTAGGGTTTGTATAGGGATTTATATGGTTTTACAGGGTTTTATAGGGGTTTTATTGGGTTGTATATGGTTTTATAGGGTGTTGCTGGGGTTTTATTGGGTTTTACAGGGTTTTAAAGGATTTTGTAGGGTTTTATAGGGTTTGTTTTGTATATTGTAATTAATAATGAGAGTCTGGAGGAACTTCCACCATCTGTGATGGAACAGATGCAGCAGCCTTGTTTCCATCACAAAGCTGATTCTAATAATCAGGCAGGTGTGTGTGTATATGTGTGTGTGTGTGTACAGTATGTGTGTGTGTGCTGCTTATTTAGCTGGTAGCTGGTAGATGGTGGTCTGTAGATGGTAGATGAGGGTGTGTTTATGCTGGTGGGTCTCTGTGGGTCTGGTCTCCATGACGCTGCTGTCTGAATTAGCGCAGAAATAGAGCACAACTCCTGCTTTACCTCTTTATTTCTCTCCTTCTCTCCCTCTCTCCCTCTCTCCTTCTCTCAGCTGCAGATTCCCGCGGAGATTCGGGGCAGAGCATTCTCTCGACCCAGCGCTCTCTCCCAGGAACCCCCATCTCACACAAACACTTCCCCATCGACCTTAGAACATCCATGGACGGGAAGTATAAAGACATCGCTGAGGTAAGAGAAAACAACGCTCCCTCTGTTCACTCTGTTCCCTCTGTTTACTCTGATTACAGTTTACTGAGGTTTTACAGGTCTCAGGAACTGTATAAAGAGGAAATTAAAGCTGTTTAACTCTTAAAGTGATGTTGTTTCACGTCTAAAACATCTGTTCTACCACAGGTTTAATCAGAACTGAGGAAATTAAATCATGGTATATACAGCTCTGGAAAAATGAAGAGATCACTTCAGTTTCTGAATCAATTTCTCTGATTTTGCTATTTATAGGTTTATGTTTGAGTAAAATGAACATTGTTGTTTTATTCTTTAAACTACAGACAACATTTCTCCCAAATTACAAACAAAAAAATTGTCATGTAGAGCATTTATTTACAGAAAATGAGAAATGACTGAAATAACAAGAGAGTTAAGAGTTCAGAAATCAATATTTGGTGGAATAAACCTGGGTGGTTTTAATCACAGTTTTAATTTCATGCATCTTGGCATCATGTTCCCCTCCACCAGTCTTACACACTGCTTTTGGATAACTTTATGCTGCTTTACTCCTGGTGCAAAAATTCAAGCAGTTCAGTTTGGTGGTTTGATGGTTTGTGATCATCCATCTTCCTCTTGATTATATTCCAGAGGTTTTCAATTTGGCAAAATCAAAGAAACTCGTCATTTTTAAGTGTTCTTTTATTTTTGTCCACAGCTATATAAAGTATGGAGGAAAAAGGCTGGAAATAAGGTTAAAATAAGTGAATGTATGAAAGCAGAAACTATATATAAAACACAAACAAATGAATGAATTGAAAAGCAGAGAAGTGGATAGGTATTAGATTTCAATACTATATTAAAATTGAATTGGCCCAAATGTATGCTTACACATTCACACAGTCTACACACCTGTGTCACATATTGTTTATTTATTGGATCCCTGTTAGATATTGTGACACACAATATTGCAATAATAAACAAATGCCTAAAACTAAATATGAAACAGTTATCTAAAAAAATAAACCTTTTTTAAATCCTTCTTGACATAAAAAAAATTGTGTGTGTGTGTGTGTGTGTGTGTGTGTGTGTGTAGGAGCTGCTGGCTCGCAGTCTGGCGGACAGTGAGATGCGCAGCGCTCCATACGAGTTTCCAGAGGACAGTCCAATCGAACAGCTGGAGGAGAAACGCCACCGATTAGAGAGACAGATCAGCCAGGACATCAGGTGAGTGTGTGTGTGTGTGTGTGTGTGTGTGTGTTGCGGCTACACGGCGCTTCTTGATTGCTGTTTCAGGGCTGGACACTGGGCTGGTGTGTGTTTGTGTTAAAGACTGAACTAGAAAAACAGCTGAACTGTAAGAAGAGGGGGAAAATAATAATAAATAAGATTACTGTATTTTTCACACTATAAGGTGCACTATTAATTAAGGTCTATTGTCTGGATTATTTTTATAACTAAGGCGCAGATTATACCTGGATTATAAGGCGCATTTTAAGAGACACTATAAGGAACTTCTAATTCTGCAGGGTGGTGGTTGGGTTAGTAGTTAACTAAGTTAAGTAAAGCTAAGCTAAGTAAACAAAACTGTTATAAAAAAGGCTTTCTTTTAAAGTTTAACGAGTGCTGGATGTAAATCTGCACAGATTTCTCTCCTGAGTAAAGCGCTTCTGTTTATTTACAGTGAGCTTAGATTTCCAAATTTCTCCAGCTCTAAGGCTGAAGCATTAGCATTAGCGACAAACTGTTAGCGGTTACTACCAACGGTGCTACCCTGAGTGCTCTAGTAAGCCAGGTGATATTACCTAGCGGTTTGTAACACGTAGCTTGTTTTAAGACGGTAGACACAAAGCCTACAGTCTGAATGATGAAAGAATAAAGCTAATGCTGCTCCAGCAGTGCTTGCCGGGGTTAGGAGCAGGCTGCAGCCTTACAGAGAGAAAAATAAGTAATGTTTAGTAATTTTCATGTTTTGTCCTGGATTATTTTGAGCCTTTTGAGCCTAGGGGTGGGAATCACAGGGCATCTCACTATAGAGTATAGTGCAGCACCTTAGTGCAACCACCTAGTAATCACTTAGCAACACCATAGCAGCCACTAAGAATACCATAGCAACACACCAGCTGAGTCTGTGCAGGGCATTCTTTCTCTGCATTGCTCTCCAGCACTCTCTGTGTATGTACGGAGGAGCTGTTGGATAAACCAGCTTTTGAGCAAAAGTTTGGGCAACCCCTCACATCACACTCTAGTTGTTGTTTGTAAGCTTCTCTTAACTATTTTATATATTTTATCGTAGCTCTGTTAGCGTTCTTTTATCTGTATCAGATCTGTTAGCATTGTTTAAGCTCCAGTTTGCTTTTTCTTTAATGAAGGTTTAAGGAGTTTCTGGTGTCCAGTCTGTAGAGCTTATCATGGCAACCTGATAAATTCTTTCTCACCCACCCCACACCCACCCATACCCGTGTGTGTGTTTCCTTCTCTCTCTTTCCCTATTAATATTTTGCTTGGCCGCCTCACACTGCCCCCCCCATCCCCCCACCCTACTCCAGGCTAGAGCCGGAGATTCTGCTGAGAGCCAAACAGGACTTCCTGAAAATCGACAGCACAGCTGATCTGGAGTGAGTTCCACTCTCTCTCTATCCCTCTATCTCTTTATCTATCTCTTTCTCCTTCTGTCTCTCTCTCTCTCTCTCTCTGAACACTGAGGATAACCGTTACCCACAATACCAGTGATATTACAATACTTCGATACTTGATATATCGTAAGACAGTTCTCTACAAAACTGAAGAGGCTAAAATACTCCTAAATAATCAAATACCAGTAAGTAGGGGTTAGCCATATCGTATTGCACACTTTTAATATTGTGAACAATATTCAATATTATGCCACCCCTAATTATCACATCAGGGTTCTACTTTTTTGCTGTTTTTAGCAAAAGAAAAATTCATACTGTTCTCATTTCCCATTATATATCTACTAGAGACAGATTATATCTGTCCAGTATCATTTATTTTACGTTAATCCTGGATATATGAAGATATCTGGAGTGCATTATTAATATTATTAGTATCATGACTTTCTGAATCATATCTCAGTTAGGGGTGTGCCATATCATATTGTATGCAATAATAAAAATTTATTTTCAATTTTATTTATTTTGTTGCAGTAGTGCATTATTGAAATAGTGTTTTTAATTCAATGTTTTCATATATCGCCAAGAGTTTTGTCATCGCGAAAATACCATGAAATATCGTGATATTACCACGGATTTATTGGTGTCAGTTTCACAACCAATATTCTTTACTGCAGGTTTTTTAACCCTATTCATTTGGTTATAGCACCAGCATGTTTTAGCATAAATATCCATATTTGATGCGACATTTCGATAATGTATTTTTTTTTTGCAAACAAAAAATATTTTGATATATCACGATATTGATATATATTGATTTTGTTCCACCCCTATTAAAAACTCAGAGCTCTGCCTATTGGCTAGCCAGTCTACCACCACCATCATAGTGATGTTGGACGAGCCCTATAGTGCCATATATAACCATTTGACTCTGCAGTGGAAAAGTGGTCTATCTTTTCTCCATCTCTCTAAATCTCTCTATCTCTCTCTCTCTCTCTAAATCTCTCTATCTCTCTCTCTGTCTCTCTCTATCTCTCTCTCTCTCTCTCTCTCTCCAGCACGGCACAGTTGAGTGTTTTAATAGAGTGTGTTGTGCTGCAGACCCTGACTGTTCCTCAGTGAACTCTGAACTGTGCCGATCTGGAGCTTCTGGACGTTTTCACAACAATTTTCCTGAATCACAGTGTCTCATTTGGTCTCTTCGTCTCTCTCTGTCTCCCTGTGTCCCTCTGTGTGTCTCTGTATCTCTGTGTTTCAGGAATCTGAAAGATCAGGATGAGGTAACGGTGGACTATGCTCCTAAAGAGCTGCTGGTGGAGAGAGAGTTTCAGCGCGTCTCCATCTCTGGAGAGGAGAAGTGTGGGGTAATGCTCTACCTTTTACTGGATGAATGAAGGTCAGATCAAATTTGTTTAAAAAATGGGTTTAAAAAATGTTATATATTAGTATTTTTCTATTTATTAAAATTATTTGATATCGATTCAAATAAACCAGAGATAGATCTTTAAATTCAGCCTCTCAGCCTAGATATGCCTAGATTTTTAGAAAATTTATATCTCACTTAGAGCTGGACAATATATCCATATTTTATTGTTTCATGGTACATTTTCTTAACATACTGTATCGACAATATGTGTCGGTTTTGTTATGAGTTCATGAAATATTTAGTGCCTTACCTAATGTCTACCTCGTTTACTGTTTCAGTATACTGTCATCACAACAGACATCTAATAATAATAAAAAAACACTATTCATAGTGGCCTTAAGTGGTAATGAAAGCTGTTTTCCATTCATCCTCATTCTAGATTGTACCTAGATTCTACATAGGTCCAACTTAGTAAAGTAGGACAAACCCCTGAGTTGTTCTTGTCGTTCAAACCATGCTAATCTGTGCAGGGTCTTGAATGTTTTGCACTCGGCACAGGCAGAGCATAAGCCCAAGTGATAAGTAGTAGAAGATCTACATAACTAGATTCAATACTCAGCTGGGAACAGAGCAAAATGAGGGGTATTTATACTAGATAGGCCAGGTGGAAAGAATCAGTAACTGGGAGAGCGGGAACGCCGCCAGGGAAGTCCGGTGTGAGTGCATGCTGGGAATTTTGGGTGTCTTTGAGTAGAGTCTTTAGAGTCTAGAGCAGGCAGACTGACAGTGTCAGTATTACAATATGCCAATATAATGTTAGGAGTCCATCCCAAGGACTCTTATTGGTGTAGAGCACAGCATTCAGTCACCCAGAACGAGAATTGAACCCCAGTCTCCAACATTATATAGTAGTTCACTACTAGGTAGGGGTGTTATCCACTGCTCCACCACCATTTTGATCTCGGTTGTTGCAGGTTCCCTTCACTGACCTGGTGGACGCGGCGGAGTGTGTGGTCAGAGCTCTGTTTATCAGAGAGAAGTACATGTCCGAGTCTCTGCAGGGCTTCTGCAGCACCACCGCCCGCCTGCTGCAGGACCTGTCCGACCGCCCACTGCACTGCAGCCCACAGGGGGCGGAGCCTGAGACACCTGTAGCTGCAGGTACACCTTACTCACACATGCAATTTGTAGACCATAATATAATAGACAGCTCTGATGTAGATGTAGTGATGTGTGTGTGTGTGTGTGTGTGTCAGATGCTCCAGTGCACCCTCCGGTCAGTCGGACTCACCCCTATGAGGGTCAGGACCCCAAGAATCTGCCTTCAGACGTGGGCTACACCTGCAAGATGGTGGACGGAGTGGTCCATGTTTATACCAAACGCAGCCCTCTGGACAAGTGAGTGTGTTCTGCATTAAACAAACCAGAATACAGGAGTTGGAGAATGAAACTGAAACACCTGGTTTTAGAGCACAGTAATTGATTGTGGTGACGGACAGTTCTGGTGGAAACAGGAGAGTTGAGGTGCACATTGAATTCTGCGTGATTTGATCAGCCGTGGTTTTATGTTTTTTTGGATACAATCCGGGTTAGCACCCGAACATCCCTTTCAGACAGCTTCCTCTTACAGCGTCCACAGTTAATCCTGTTGGATGTGGTTGGTCCTTCTTGGTGGTATGCTGACATTACCCTGGATACCGTGGCTCTTGATGCATCACAAAGACTTGCTGTCTTGGTCACAGATGCTCCAGCAAGACGTGCACCAACAATTTGTCCTCTTTTGAACTCTGGTACGTCTCCCATAATGTTGTGTGCATTGCAATATTTAGAGCAGAACTGTGCTCTTACCCTGCTAATTGAACCTTCACACTCTGCTCTTACTGGTGCAATAATGTGCAATTAATGAAGATTGAACACCAGGCTGCTCCAATTTAGACATGAAACCTAAAATCCCACACTAAAATGATGACAGGTGTTTCAGTTTCATTGTCCAACCCCTGTATATTTTATATATGTTAGATTCTTCAAAGTAGCTCATCAGGCTTTCAGTTAACAGCTGTGCTGAACTCATCAAGAGTTAATTACTTTAATTTCTTGTCTCTTAATGTAAAGTTTGAGAGCATCAGTTAAAGTAAAGTAGTGAAGAGGTAGAGTTACAGGTATACAATAAATAGCTAATTCAAAAGACCATCAAAAACTTTATTATGATGAAACTGGCACTCATCAGGGATGCCCCAGGAAAGGAAGAGCGAGAGTTTTCTCAGGATACAGGATAAGTTTATAAGCTACGAGTTTCCAGCCTCAGAAACCACAAGTTAACAAACAGCTCCCCAGATAAGATCACCTAAAAGCTTCTTCTCAGAGTATTTTGTTTGTTTAATACGGTTTTTAATATACTACATGATTCTACACCTGAAAAAAGTCAAATGAATGGAGATTAATCACAAAATATTGTGTGTTTCAATGTATTTAATCATATTTGAATTATATTTAATGTGTTGTATCTGCAGGACTACAGAGCTGGATCTGCCGTATCCTAACCTGCAGGACTACATCGCTGATATGAACGTAATGATGGCTCTCATCATCAACGGCCCGGTGTAAGTCTGGAGGAGCATTCTTGTTGGGTTAGTTCTTCTATAGGACGTTTAGGAAATGATTGTGTAGTTGAGCTGATTGGTTCAGGATAGAGAATCTGTGTGATTCCCACAGACTGTATCTGTTTGCTATGCATTATTATTATGTACGGTGCAACAAGCCGCTTGAATGGCAAAAAAAAAACAAAAAAACATGGTGAAATAATTTTTATTTCTATAATTTCTATATTTCCCACAATAATCGGGGGACCACTTTGTCTCGTTCTTGTGTGTTTGGTATCTGCGAGTGTCTGTCCCTGGTTTGGCCTTTGTGACACCTTTTATATAGGTTTTTGATGCTTTACTAAATACATATATTGATTCTTTCCCCAAGAGCGATCCTGGGCTTGTCTGCAGGACAAGGGGATTTTTTTAAACTGTGGATCGATTGTGTAATTCCATTTGTCTCCTTTTTAAATGAATAATTGCTGTTTGCTGTTGTTTTTCTATTTTACTCAAATAAAAAAAAACTCATATGGTGAGGAGCAGCAGCAGGGGCTCCTTAGAGAAAGTGTAGGGCCTCTAGAGGTATGGCAGTATGTGAAAATGCATACCAGAGGGAAAATTAAAAAATTAAAAAATAAAAAATCTTGTAGTGGGAATTAGGTGTAAGTAGAATAACACTGTACATAAAATAAGTTATTCTAAAAATGTGTATATGAGTATGTACAGTACATAGGTGAGTGTGTATGTGGTGTGTGATGTGGTCCGAAGTTCCCTTAGCCTGACCCGGTTTCTCTCACTACAGGAAGTCGTTCTGTTATCGGCGGCTGCAGTACCTCAGCTCCAAGTTCCAGATGCACATCCTGCTGAACGAGATGAAGGAGCTCGCGGCCCAGAAGAAAGTCCCTCACCGAGACTTTTACAACATCCGTAAGGTACACAAAATTACTGTAGTATTAACTACCACAGGAATAAAGGTAGAAAAGTTAGAGCTTCAGATTATAATCTTATCTTGATATGTTTCCTACAATTATTATGATTTCCGACACTGGAGAGAGTTGTCTGCCCCGCCCACCTCTCCACAGACCCGCCCACACCTCCACAAACACAATGCTCACTCGGGTTGCCAGGCAGAGGACACTGAACATACAGAAACGAGTGCAAGACGAGTTCACTAACTCGTTTACCACGGCAAGAAGCATTGTAAACTAGCTCATGTGCTTTTTTTATACTGAATATAACTTTATCCATAGTTAGTTAGCATGCTAGCTTTATGCTATCTGCTTAAACCTTAGCCAAGTTTATTATATCGAATAAAAGCTACTTTACAGATCCCAGTAATAATTTACGGCTTAGTTTATCAGATAACACATAAATATGCTGTCCAGCGAATTCAGTGAATACTGGAAATAAACAGCTAATAGCTAACACTAGCTATCTGCTAATAATGGCCGTGAGTAATGTTTACTGCTACTTGTTTTGGAAGTAAGCAATATAATCACATTTGTAGATAATAATCGATGAGTCAATATAGAGTCTTATGTTCACGTTCTAATGTATAACGTATCGCGTTTTAACGTAGCTAACGTATGCGTTAGGTAGAATAGTCCAGATCACTTTAGCTAACCTTGCTAACCTAGTTAGCTATCTCAGGTACCATCTGCTTCATTACCCTGCTGCACACAGACCACTGATATGAATGAGAACACTCAATTTTTTTATTTAAAATAAAATGCCCAGTCCTAGTAAGCTAACCTAGTGGTTGTCAGCTTAGCTAGCTAGCCTAGCCATCTTGTAGCCCTTCTGGGTTTGAAGTCATCTCCATCTGTCAAACTCACTGCCCATATTTAATACAGTTTTATTCATTCTTGAATTAGTGGTGATTTAGTGTTGGGGAATAAGCAGCAGGCGGAGTCAGAGGCCACACCCACGCAGATTACCATTATGGTTATAGTAATAAAATACTGGCTTTAGCTCTAATCACTAGAGATGACAGCGCTTAAACTATGCTAAACTATGTTTCCTTAATATCTGATGATACATCCTGATCATTATATCGTTTTACTACTGAAAATATATTCCTAAATGTTCCTTCTAAATATTAATTTTATTAATGTTTCATGATCTCCCGCACTCTGTCGCCCCCAGGTGGACACACACATCCACGCCTCCTCCTGCATGAATCAGAAGCACCTGCTGCGCTTCATTAAACGCGCTATGAAGAAGTATCCGGAGGAGATTGTGCGCATGGAGGGTGGGCGGGGCCAGACGCTGATGGACGTATTCGAGAACATGAACCTGACGGCCTACGACCTCAGCGTCGACACGCTCGACATGCACGCGGTAAAACACTGTTAAATTAAACACTTAAAAATCCTGTATTACCGTATTTTACGCACTATAGGGATTTTGCACTGGATTACAATGGACAGCAAGTTTACTTTTTTAGGTTTTGTTAATAGTAATGCTAATTAAAGCCTATTTAGAATAGAACATGAACCAGCCAATGAAAAAATTATACAGTGGCTTAGCCCCACCCACTGCATCAGACATGGCAGCACTAGAGCCAATGAGGCAAAGTAAAAAAGCTATTTTTACTTTTTTAATTTCATGTGATTTAGACCACTTATCATGTTAACATCACTGTTTATGGATTATTTGTAAAGCAAAAAGGTCAATATCAAATCTATAAAATAAAAATGTTAAACACAGGCATCCAATGCAATGGATTTAAAAGAACAATTTAATATTTTAGTTAATTGAATGTACTTTTTATACAGATTTCTCTTTTGTCTATAAGGGTCTTCTTTTGATTGACAACAGCATTCTTTTATTTTTCACTGGAACTTAATTCAGGTCTAAAAGGGTTAAGAGACACTATAATGAGCTTCTAATTCAGCAGGTCTCTTCGGGGGGGGGGGGTAGCTAACTAAGCTAAGTAAAGCTAAGCTAAGAAAACAAAACTGTAATAAAAAAGACTTTCTGTTAAAAGAGCATTAGCGGCAAACTGCTCCCGCAGTGCTAGCACGGGTTGGCGGCTAATGCTAACGCTGCTCCAGCTTTAGTGCTGGAGAAATTTCGCTAAAACTCCTGTATAACTCTGTACTTTAACAGAGTGTCTTTACTGCTCCTTAATACCTGACTGGTCAAATTAATATGCATAAGCAGCACCGGATCATAAGGCGCACTGATGATTTTTGGGACAATTAAAGGATTTTAAGTGCACCTTATACATTATACGTTACTAACCTGCTGTCGGCTGTGGTTTGGGTTATATATTTTAAGGTTCTGAATGTTGTCTGTGTTCTGCTCTCAGGACCGGAACACGTTCCACCGCTTCGACAAGTTTAATTCCAAATACAACCCGATCGGAGAGTCCATCCTGCGGGAAATCTTCATCAAAACTGACAACCATATCCACGGCAAATACTTCGGCCACATCGTGAAGGTCAGTCGTGGCACACACACGGGTTTCTGATACAGAAACCATCATAATCTGGGTTATTTTTAAACTGAAAAGTTGTTAAATACAAAGTTTGTAAGTTTGTTAAGTTTAAGTAGTGTCCAGGAGTGTGAATGTACACTAGAGCACAACACTAGTACAATACAGCAAAGTTTTGAGTGTGCGCAACATGTTCCTGCATGGTTAAGACATGATTGGACATCTGAGTGCTGACTGTTGTCAGGGTTTTAATCAGTCAGTGGAGCTCCACACCAGAAATTTACTTGAACACACCTCACTTCACTTTGAAAATAGACAGTTGACAGGGTGTAATATAGCGATGAGCATAGCGACGCGGCATGCGCATAATGTACGATAGGTTATCCTGAATAAATAAGTCCACACCCAAGACAGATTCTGGGCTGGTTTGGGGGAGGAGCTTATTATCTCTGGTTTGTTTTCACACACAATAACTTTTTTTTTTTTAACTGTGGATCGATTGCTCAATCCTGTACATCATTCACCTTTCTGCGTGTAGTTTTATAAACGCTTTGGCTGGTGGCTGATTTTTATTACGCTAAAACGTGCGTCCTTATCGGGAATGGTGGGCTTGTATACAGATTTCCGATCGGACTTACGTGTTTCGTAAAAACTTCGTAAATGTGCGCTTTTTTGCCCGGGGAATGAATGGGGAGAAATTTGCACGCTCGTGTACGTCACAATTTTGAGAAGGTCAATAGAACCAATATGACCTTCTTTCCGAAAATATGCTGTACAAAATGATACAATGTACGATTTTCGTACAATTGTCGTACGAATTTGCCCCATAGGAATGAATGGGGCCCATCGAAGGACGGCAGCTAGATCTCCAGTACTGTGAATATATGGAGGAGCTATTGGATAAACCAGCATCAGGTCAAAGGTTTGGACACCCCAGAGCCCCAATACTGTGTGTATGGAGCTACTGGTCAAAAGTTTGGGTACCCCGGCCAGCACTGCAATCACACTCGATTGATCTTTGTCGTGAAGCTCCTGCTAAACCTAAACAACTATTACTGTTATACCGCTCAACTCTGTGTGTGTGTGTGTGTGTGTGTGTGTGTGTGTGTGTGTGTGTGTGTGTGTGCGCAGGAGGTCATGTCTGATCTGGAGGAGAGTAAGTATCAGAACGCTGAGCTCCGTCTGTCCATCTACGGACGCTCGAGGGACGAGTGGGACAAACTGGCTCTGTGGGCGACGACACACTCCGTCTACTCCCCCAATGTCTGCTGGCTCGTTCAGATCCCACGCCTGTTGTAAGAACACACACACACACACACACACACACACACACGTATACAAGTGTTAAACAAACCAAAATACTGTGTGAAGCATTTAGGTGCTCTTATCTGTGGAGCTGTTTAACTTGCAATTTCTGAGGCTGGTAATTCTGATAAATGAACTTATCCCGTATAACAGAGGAAACTCTTGCTCTATTCTACCTGGGCCTCTCCTGATGAGTGCCAGTTCCATCATCATAACGTTCTTGATGGTCTTTTTTCGCGACTGCACTTCTGGATACTTTCAAAATTCTTGAAACTGACATTTGTATCGACTAATCTTAATCATTTTTTACTTTTCTTTATTTAGTTGAGTAGTTGTTGCTTCTCATAACCTGGATTAGAACATTACTGAAATATTCACTATTCACTGTATACCTGTAACTCTACCTCTTCACTACTTTACTTTAACTGATGCTCTCAAACTTTATATTAAGAGACAAGAAATTCAAGTAATTAACTCTTGATGAGTTCAGCACAGCTGTTAACTGAAAACCTGAATTCCAGGTGACTCTACCTCATAAAACTGACTGAGAAAATCCAGCAGAGATGTGTAAAGATGTACAAAATAATTCACTTAATTAAGAAATATATCAAAATGTGAGTTTTGGCGATATTCTCCAGCCCTACTGCACACACACCCTCTACTGGAGAAACAGTGAATTGCACTCTATGTATCACATTTCAGTCTGTTGATTCTCTCTCTCTCTCTCTCTCTTTTCTCTCTGTTTTCCCCACATCAGTGATGTGTATCGCAGTAAGAGGCAGTTGGGGAATTTTCAGCAGATGTTGGAGAATATTTTCCTGCCTCTGTTTGAGGTGACGGTTAACCCCCAGAGCCACCCAGACCTGCACCTGTTCCTGCAGCATGTGAGTAAAACACACACACACACACACACTCACACACACATACACACACACACACTCACACACACACACACACACACTAGGGCTGCAGCTATCGATTATTTCAGTAATCGAGTACTCTACTGCAAAATTCATTACCTGCATTAACCATTAATAGAAAATAAACAGTGAATCAGGAAAATACCCCGGACTGACCTCAACACGTAAATTAGGATTCATGGCCCCGCCTACCTCGGCTCAAGACCGCCCTCCGCAGAGCCGTGGAGGGAGAATCACCGTGCTGTTATCCAATCAGAGGCGAGACAGTGTCGTTAAATGTTTTTATTATATATATTTTTTATTTCATTTATTTAATTTCCTTTTATTTATTATACTTTTTTAACTTATTATAATTATTATTTATTTTAGTTCCATCATTTACGTCGTGTTAGTGTTAGTATATTTTATTCTAATTATTTATCTACTTGTTTTATTGCTTTACATTTTAGCCTGTTTGTATATATACTTTTATTTTGAATTATTTTATTTCTTCTTAATTAAATCTTGTTTTTAGAATTTAAAGCTCGGGTTACCCTCAATGTATTACCGAGTGGAAATAAAGATTGATTGATTGATTGATTGATTGAATATATATATATATATGTGTGTGTGTGTGTGGCAAGCATGCTTTATTTTGATTAAATGATTTAATTTTTATTATACTGTTATTGTTTTATACAAAATCATGGTTTGTGATCAAAAATATCTTCCCCACAAAATACCCTGAAATATTGTGGTATTATTTTAGGGTCGCCCATCACTAGTTGCAATTTCAGCTTAAATATATAAATGATATCCATCTTTTTAATGGCTTAATCTATGTGTGTGTGTGTGTGTGTGTGTAGGTGGTGGGTTTTGACAGTGTGGATGATGAATCGAAGCCGGAGCATCACGTGTTTAATCTGGACAGCCCTCTACCTGAGAACTGGACTGAGGAGGACAATCCTCCCTACTCCTACTACCTGTACTACACCTACGCTAACATGACCGTACTGAACCACCTGCGCAGGTAATCACACACACACATCACTAGCATCACAGCGCTAACGCGACTCGGTTCTTATACATCAGCTCACAGATGCAGCCTTGTGCTGATCCACATCACCCTAGGAGGGATGAGGAGAAAGAGAATAGCGCCATCTACTGTACCCACCCAGAGAGAGCAATAATAAGGACAGCTGTGTTCTCTCAGGGCTCTGGCAGCTCTGAGGGCAAGCTGCATGACTGGGATTCGAACCAGCAATCTCTAAATCATAGTGTGGCCCAGCGGTCTAAATCAACTTATCCCTGCTTTGGTTCGTCTGCAGTGTAAAATGTATATATATACATTTTACACTGCAGACGAACATTTTACATTTTAACATTTTTTTTTTTTTACAAGTGGGCGGGGCCTTAAAGGGGACGTATTATGCAAAACTCACAAAGCTTTCATTTTCATCTTGGATCTCGAATGCCCCTATAAACACTCCAAACACCAAAAAATTTAAATCATCCAAACCTTTTCCATTTAGCGCATTTAGTGTGGTACACTCCCAGTGTAAACATGGGGCGTGGCCAGCAACAGCTTATTATTTGCATAAAAGTGTCAGAGCCCTTAAACGGCTCGTTCTGAAAGGGACTGAAACCTGTAAGAATATAGAGCGGCTGAGATGTATTCATCTTTATGTGAGAGTGATTGTGTGTAAAGAACTTCATGAACATGTTTTTTTATGCTGTTTTGCATGATTGGGTGGGATGCTGTTCTGCAGGAGGCGGGGCTTCCACACCTTTGTGCTGCGACCTCACTGTGGGGAGGCGGGGCCTATTCACCACCTGGTGTCAGGATTTATGCTGTCTGCTAACATCTCGCATGGACTTCTGCTGAGAAAGGTATACTAAAGTACTACTTTACATATAGATTACATATAGCGCCACCTAGCTGGAGAATTAAGGTAGTGACTTTCTGTTTCTCTTGGCTAATTGTGTAAACTAGCGGTTCAAACATTTCAAAAACCCTCGTAATGATTTTTGTGTGTGTTCTGCAGGCTCCTGTGCTGCAGTACCTGTACTACCTGGCCCAGGTGGGCATCGCCATGTCCCCCCTCAGCAACAACAGCCTCTTCCTCAGTTACCATAGAAACCCGTTGCCGGAGTACCTGTCCCGTGGACTGATGGTGTCGCTGTCCACCGACGACCCTCTGCAGTTCCACTTCACCAAGGTATCACACACACATACACACAAATACGTATGTATGTTACCTGTATTTCTGGTTTGAATCCTGGATAGTGTTGCACGCCATCAGCAGCCGGAGTCAGAGAGAGCACACTAAAGTCTGTATTTCTTTAAACTAAAGTTTTGCGTTTGCGTTTTGGTGCATTTATTTATTTATTTTTGGCTGTGTAAAAATAAACCAAACTGAGAGGGAAAACAAAGTAACTCACAACAACTGATTCAGACCAGAGACACCTACAGAACTAAAAGTGTGAAATAAATATATTATTTTGTGTAGGAGCCCCTGATGGAGGAGTACAGTATTGCAGCTCAGGTGTGGAAGCTCAGCTCATGTGATATGTGCGAGTTATCCCGGAACAGTGTGCTGATGAGCGGCTTTTCACACAAGGTAAGACACACACACACAGCACTACTGAGGTAAATGTATGACTAAGGCTGCACTGCTTAAGAGCATTTATAATTAAAATTGCATTGCTGAGGTAAATTTGAAGTGAATGTATGGAGCTCTTTTCAGACAGCATATGTGAACCGCACAGTATTGCGACCACATTTACCCCACACTGACTCCAACTCCATCTCTCTCAGACGAAGAGGTACTGGCTGGGTCCGGATTATTCCCGCGAGGGTCCGGAGGGGAACGATATCCGGCGCTCGAACGTTCCGGATATCCGGGTGGCGTTCCGACATGAGACGCTGTGTGAGGAGCTGCAGCTGATCACCCACGCTGTTCAAACACAGGGCCTGGAGAGCGTTCAGGAGGACGCCCCGCTCACCATGAACCCTTTACCTTCTGCACGCTGAACACACACACACACACACACACACACACACACACGTAAACTCTCCACAAAGCCAAGGATTACTGCAGGTGCCTCTGTCTTGTCCAGCATGCTATTATTACCTCTCTCTCTCTATCTCTCTCTTTCTCTCTCTCTCTTTATCTCTCTATCTCTCTTTCTTTTTATTTTTTTCACTATCTGTATCTCCTTTTCTCACTCTCTCTCTCTCGCTATATATTTACATATGATATAATAGGATTTTCTTTCTCTTTCTCTCTCTCTGTCTCTTTCTCTCTCTCTCTGTGTCTCTCCCTCTCTTTATAATTTTCTCTTTCTCTCTTCTCTCTACATATATATGACTCTCTGATTTTCTGTCTCTCTCTCTTTCTGAATTTCTCTCTCTGTCTCTCTCTGTCTCTCTCTTTTTCTTTGATATTATCTTTCTCTTTCATCTCTTTACTTCTCTCTGTATCTCTTTCTCTTTGTGATTTTTTTGTTTCTTTCTCTTTCTGTGTCTCTTTCTCTATTTTATTTTCTCTTTTTCTCCCTCTTTGATTTTCTCTTTCTCCCTCTTTTTTTCTTTCTCTCTTTCTTTCTCTCTCTTTGATTTTCTCTATCTCTATATATTCTTATTTTTCTTTCTTTCTCTCTTTGATTTTCTATCCCTCTCCTCTCTTGTTCTCTCTCTCTCTCTCTTTCCCTCTCTTTAAATTTCTCTCCCCAGTCTCTCTTTCTCTCCCTCTTTCATTAATTTTCTTTCTCTCTCTCCTTTTTGCTTTCTTTCTCTTTCTCTCTCTCTCTCTCTCTCTCTCTCTCTCTCTCTCTCTGATTGGTTGTTGGGTGGAGGGGGGCGGGTGGTGGTACTCAGTTCTGCTGCTGTAGTGGATCAGAGCTGGATGATTCACAGTGTGGCTGTAGTGACGCTGCGGCGCCCCCTGCTGTTCAGGACTCTTCTTCTGCAGGTTCTGGAGAAATCTGCTAGTGTGTCCTCTAGTAGCTAGTGTGTGTGTTTTCTGACGCATGCTGCCCCCCCTACACACACACACACACATCACACACACATATACACACACTAGGGCTGCACGATATTGGACATATTGGAAAACTGACATTTTACATTTCAGTATGTTTAATATGTTGTTTTGTGATAATTTAGAGAAATTACAGATGAGAAAACTGGAGTTAAAATCTGCTGCAGGAAGACGTCTGGCTGACCCACATGGAAACAGCAGCTTTAGCCTTTAGCTCTTTAGATTAACATGATTAAGGACTGAGTCTCAGTTTCAGAACTGCATTGATAAAAAAAAAAAGATAAATAAAAATAGAGCAGCTTTTCTGGGTCATACAAGAGAAATGAGGACAGTGTGAACGTTTCTATTGCTTTACGCTTTTATAATTGTGATTATTATCGATATATTGTGCAGCCCTAACACACACACACACTATTTAAAACACAATTATTGATACGTCCAGAGTCTTGCTGCCTTACGAAACACAAACACAGACACACATCTGACCATTTCCTTTTCTAAACACACTTATAAACATTCCCCTGTATGTGTGTGTGTGTCCTGTTCTATTGTTCTATTCTTATTTCAGTCTTGTTTTGTTTTAAGTTTTTTATTTTTAATTGTTTAGCCAAATAGTTGTTTTTGTTTACTAGTAGCAGAGAAGACAAACAAACAAAAACAGACTGTTTACAAACTGACTCCAAATGTGAAGATGTGTCTGATCTGATCACAGTCTGATCAGTCTCACCGATTATGCTGTGTCTCCACCGCACACTGACTCACTCACACACACTCACACACTCTCACACACACACACACACACACACACACACAGATCCGTGAGTGTGTAAATTTTACACTTTTGTAGCTACGAATGAAGGGACACAACGCACACATCATCACTGTCCAATGAAAAACGTGTATCTCAAAAACTTAAGCAACTTTACAGGACAGAGATATCTATAACTCTCTTAACTTTTAATGAAAGTTGATTTCCAGTTCGAATCCCAGTCATGCAGCGTGCCATCAGCTGCCAGAGCCCTGAGAGAACACAATTGTAGAGCCTTGCTCTTTCTGGGTGGGTACAGTACAGTAGATGGCGCTCTTCTTTCCCCCTTTATCACTCCGAGGGTGATTTGGATCAGCACAAGGCTGCGTCTGTGAGCGGATGTATCAGAACCACCGAGTCGCTGCGCTTTCCTCCGAGCGTTAGCGCTGTGATGCTACTCTGCAATGCTACAGCATCAGCAGCAGCTCAAAAAGAGGCGGAGTCTGACTTCACATGTGTCGGAGGAGGCGTGTTAGTCTTTACGTGTTGGAGCATCACTAGTGATAGAGGGAATCCTAATGAGGTAATTGGATGAGTGTAAATTGGAAAATAAAATTATAAAAGTAATTTTGGAGAATTTCTATCGATCCATCTTTCAAGAAATTTTGACACAGTGTAGGGGATAGTTTAAATGTGTTTAAATTATGTAATAAATTATGTAGAAAACTAAAAATCATCAAAAATGGAGATTCTTGTTTTTCATTGGACAGCAACGATAAGCACACCTAATGGCTGGTTTATAAAAACTAGCATTTAAAGGAAAGTAAGTAAATTTGTATTTGGTAGATGTTTGGTAGATTTGGTATTTTTTGTTACTTCTTGGTAATAAATCTTATACAGTTGGAAATCCTATTAATTTATTTCTTTTTTAAATGCAAGGAACATGAATTTGTGGGATGAGCCAATAAAAAATTTGCTTCAAATCTTCTCTGCTAATAATAAACAGCTTAGATCATCAAACACTGAACGAGTCGATGGCAGAATAAGAATAATGGTGCTGCCACTATGATTGGGAAATCGCTGGTTCGAATCCCGGTCATGCAGCTTGCTATCAGCTGCCAGAGCCCTGAGAGAGCACAGTTGGCCTTGCTCTCTCTGGGTGGGTACAGACAGTAGATGGTGCTCTTTTTTCAACTCATCACTCCTAGGGTGATGTGGATCAGCAAAAGGCTGCATCTGTGAGCTGATGTATCAGAACCGCATTGCTGAGCTTTTCTCCGAGTGTTAGCGCTGTGATGCTACACCATTTAAAAGAGGAATTAACAGGCTTTTCAATGGTATAAGTTTTATTCAAACACAAATTTCCTTACTTTCTGTGCTACGTTTACTTCTGCATCAAGACAATATGTTGTCTACGGTGTGGCCTGTGCGAGCGCCCTATGCAACTGTGCACATTTATATTTGTGCAGTCATGTAAAGGTGGGAACACAAGGCTCAGCGGACCAATCACAGCTGCTGGGAGGTGATTGTCAGGCTACAGCGTAGGGTACGTGTAGGTTTGATGCAGAAGTATAAATTGGTCTTAAGGTGTAGGTTCTAGGTATTATCTGGGTGGAGCATCTATGATGTAGATACTGAAGGGTGTAGGTTCTATTCTCTTATATGTTGAGTCAAACACTTGTGCTCTTTTTTAAAGAATGTAGGATCTAGATTGTGGGCTCTACATTCAATAGAGTAGGATTTAAAGTATAGGTTCTATACTCTAGGATATAAGGTCTAGGAAGTAGACTCTGTGTAATGAAGTAGGGTTAAGTACGGTCTAAATTGTAGGCTTTTTCTAGAATATTGAGTCTAGATTGTAATTCTAAGGTATAAGAGGTAGGGTCTGGGCAGTAGGATCTAGGAACTACAGTGGGTTAGTGGTCTTGACATAACCTTAGGGTTGTAGGGTCGGATAGGGGTTTGGGTAGTTCATATGTACTGTAATTCTGTTTATAGAGCTTTGATCTCCTGCAGAGATATATCTGTCTAAGGTTATGATTTAGGATAAAGCTTATGGGTGTAGGCAGTAGGTTATAGGTTCTAAGGTATAGTTTCTGGAGTTATATATTTGGAAAAGTGGGGGTGCAATTAAGTCAGACTCTGGAGTTTGTGATGTTAAATCCAATGTCCAAACTATGAAGTATAAAATGTAGATTGTTGGATCTAGACTCAACCATTTAGCATATAGGTGTTCCAGAGTATTAGTCATAGATTATAGGGTCTAGACTCTAGGGTATAGGGTGTATATCTATTGTCTAGGCTCCAGATGACTGGTAGATTATTGGGTCTGGACTCCAGAGAACTGGTTGTAGATTATAGAGTCTAGACCCCAAAGTATACTAGAGTCTAGATCCCAGAGTCTTGGTTGTAGATTGTAGGTTCTAGACTCTAGGGTGAGAATTGTAAAGTTTAGACTTTAAAGTACTGGTTCTAGAATATAGGGTATACACTCTAGGCTATATTGTTTTGACTCTAAAGTCTAGACTTTAGAGTATTGGTCATAGATTATAGGGTCTAGACTCTTGGATACAGGATGTGGATTCTAGAGTCTAGACCCCAGAGAACTGGTTGTAGATTATAGGGCATAGACTTTATGCTTTAGAATATGGTTTCTAGAGTCTAGACTTCAGAGAACTGGTTGTAGATTGTGGGCTCCAGACTTTATAATACAGGTAATGGATTCTAAAGTGTAGGATGGAGATTCTGTGATTAAGAACTGGTTGTAGATTATAGGGTCTAGACTCTAGGCTCTAGAATATGGATTCTAGAGTGTAGACACCATAGTACTGGTTGTAGATTATAGGGTCTAGACTCTAGGCTTTAGAATATAGATTCTAGAGTGTAGACTCCAGAGTACTGCTTGTAGATTATAGGGTCTAGACTCTAGGCTTTAGAATATAGATTCTAGAGTGTAGACTCCAGAGTACTGCTTGTAGATTATAGGGTCTAGACTCTAGGCTTTAGAATATGTGTTCTAGAGTCTAGACTCCAGAGTACTGGTTGTAGATTTTAGGGTCTAGACTCTAAAGTATATAGTGTGGATTCGAAGAATCTAGACTCTAGATTACTGGTAGATTATAGGGTCTAGACTCTAGGCTTTAGAATATGTGTTCTAGAGTCTAGACACCAGAGTACTGGTTGTAGATTTTAGGGTCTAGACTCAAGGCTATAGAGCTCAGCTTCAGGTCAGTGTGTGGAGTGTGTGTGGGGTGTGTGTTTGTGTGTGAGCGGGTGGTGTAAGGTTCTCCGGGTGGAGCCGCAGTGATTTTCTACGTATGGTTTAAAAATAAAGAGTATTTTTTTAGGCTGGAGGAGGAAGAAGGTTATTCTGGAACCCGTGCAGAACGGTTCTGCTGCAGAGCGTGAAGATGGAGCGCAGTTTTTATTTCTATAAAGTTTGATATTTTATATGAAGCATCATAGCTGCAGTAGTTTAAACTGTCAATTACACTGATGTGCCAAAAGTCATAGGACAGCAAGTAGCATCGTGTCCCATGACTTTTGCCATGCTCTATGGAAGCTAAAGAGCACTATACTGACCTGTGGGATATGTGTGTGGGGTCTCCTACATTGAATTAATTGAATTTACACCCACTGCGCTCACTGTCCACTGTGGGAATGGTAATATGACAGCGTGACATTGTGGATCAAGGCGCCCACTATCCCATGACTTTTGGCATGTCTGTCTATTTTATTCTGTTTTCACCAGAAAGTAGAAATTCAGTTCTTAGGAATAATTATACAGCAATAATAATAAAAATACAGTAAATATATTATAATCATTACACATTTACAGTATCATATTAAACAGTTTACATTTATTTTACACTTCTCTTATTTTACGTTTTTAAATCTGTGTAATTGTTTATGTGAATATGAAAAAAAAACTGATTTATGTTTGTTATTTTAAACCTTTATTAAGATCTGTATGGTTTTTTTTAATTATAATTTCTGTTTATTGAGTTTATACGAAGGCGATGTCGCCGCCCTTGTGGCTGATGGATGCAGATGATTACATGCCTGTTGAATGGAAATGTTCACTGAGATCTAATAAAGCATGAATTCATCATCAGATCGTCTCCAGTCTTAGTCCTTAAACACTCTTCACTTCATACCCAAACACACACCTGTCAGACATCAAACGCCCTCAACAGGTCATCATTTCTTTCCTATGGGCATTTATTGTAACCATGCTGTGGTAGAACATTAAAATAGAAAAGGAAAGTGGAAAAGCAGCTAATAATGTTCAAAAACAGTATTAATAACGTTCAAATACTGCTGTTGGATTTCAAAAACACATCCACATATCTAAAACATTTTGGCTATTAAGGCTGTGTCCAAAAACATTGGGCTAAATGTTGGACCACCAGTAGTTTTGACTAATAGAAAGTGTCCTAAAACTTTTGGCTAAGTGCTGAAGTCCAAAAACATTTGGCTAAATGTTGGAACACCAGTAGTTTTGAATAATAGAAAGTGTAATAAAACTTTTGGCTAAGTGCTGAAGTCCGAAAACATTGGGCTAAATGTTGGAACACCAGTAGTTTTGACTAAAATAAGAGTGTCCTTAAACTTCTGGCTAAGTGCTGAAGTCCAAAAACAATTGGCTTTATGGTGAAATGTAAATAGTCTTGTCTGATAAAGGTGTGTCCTAAAAAAATTGGCTAAAGGTTGGAAGTCAAAAAACATTTGGCTAAAAGTAGAAATGCAAATAGTCTTGGCTGTAAAGGTGTCCAAAAACATTTGGCTAAATGGTAGAGTCCAAAAACCTTTGGCTGAATGTTGGAGTCCAAAAACATTCGGCTGAATGTTGGAGTCAAAAACTTTTGGCTAAATGTTGGAATCCAAAAACATTTGGCTGAATGTTGGAATCAAAAACTTTTGGCTGAATGTTGGAGTCAAAAACTTTTGGCTAAATGTTGGAATCCAAAAACATTTGGCTAAATGTTGGAGTCCAAAAACATTTGGCTAAATGTTGGAGTCCAAAAACCTTTGGCTAAATATTGGGAGTCCAAAAACATTTGGCTGAATGTTGGAATCCAAAAACATTTGGCTAAATGGTGGAATCCAAAAACATTTGGCTAAATGTTGGAGTCCAAAAACATTTGGCTAAATGTTGGAGTCCAAAAACTTTTGGCTAAATATTGGGAGTCCAAAAACATTTGGCTGAATGTTGGAATCCAAAAACATTTGGCTAAATGGTGGAATCCAAAAACATTTGGCTAAATGTTGGAGTCCAAAACATTTGGCTGTAAGTTGGGATCCAAAAACAGTTGGCTAAATGGTGGAGTCGAAAAACTTTTGACTAAATGTTGAAGTCTAAAAACATTTGGCTAAATGTTGAAGTCCAAAAACTATTGGATAAATGGTAAAGTCCAAGATTTTTGGCTAAATTATGGAATTTTTTTACAAAAGTTTTCAGAGTCTTTTGAACGGAATCCCATGGGGGATGGCTACGATTGAATTAACTCGTTCCCACACCTTAATAAGTTGTGGCCACACTTTAATCATCTAGTTCCCACACCTTTATGATCTTGTTCCGACGCCTTAATAAGTCGTGGCCACGCATTATTTTTTTATTTTATTTTTTTTTACATGATTTTGACATTTTTCTCACAGTTTGGTCACTTTGGCTACCATTTAAATATCCATCTGTTCACTAAATAACTAGTGCTCTCAAAAAACTATGGCTTTTACACCGACATAGTGAGACATATTTAAACATATATTTAAAAATATATTTAAATGTATATCTCAATCCCTCCTGTGTTCCTATGCGATTTTTAACACAATTTAAAAAAACAAAAACAGTCATTATTAACGTCATTATTTCGCGCCCTACAGGTGCGCACTACCTAGGAAGCATATCGACATACGAGACTAGCCCGGTTTGCTGCTAAGCCTAGCCGGTCTTCTCGCGATAACTCGAGGTCTCTGCTAGTGGAAGCGGTGTTTGCGCCAGGCTCTCGCGAGATCTGGGCGTGTGTGTATGTGTGGAGGTAAGATGGAGGGTAACGGAGCTCCGGGGAACAACAAGCAGAAACCGATTTTACCGAAAAACAGAGGCGAATTTATCCGCAACCAGAGGAAGGACTCTGAGGTTAGAGTTTACAGATTACAGCGGCGCGGGAATTATCGGCATTAATTCGCTACATTTAGCTGTCGGGGAGGAATAAAGCCGGTTAGCTAGTTTAGCTTAGCCTAGCCTAGCTCCGGCTGCTACAGCTGTGCTGCGGATTCAATAACTAAACATTAGTACCTTTATTTTAAAAGTTTTAAACTGCATTTTCTGCTTTATTTTCTCAGTCAGTTTTATGAAGTAGAAACACCTGGAATTCAGTCTTTCAGTTAACAGCTGTGCTGAACTCATCAAGAGTTAATTACTTGAATTTCTTGTCTCTTAATAAAGTGTTTGAGAGCATCAGTTAAAGTAAAGTAGTGAAGAGGTAGCGTTACAGGTATACAGTGAATAGTGAATATTTGAGTAATGCTCTAATCCAGATTATGAGAAGCAAGAAACACTCAACTAAATAAAGAAAAATATTCTCAAGTGCAGAAATATTATGATGGAACTGGCACTCATCAGGACCGCCCCAGGATAGGAATAGTTACACAAATAGTGTGCTATGTAGTTGGGCGATATGAGCATAAAATAATATCACAATATTTCATGGTATTTTTGTGATAACGATACTCTTTTTAAATATTTTAAAAATACACTACTGCAACAAAATGAGAATTAATTTTTATTATTGCATATGGCACGCCCCTATTAACTGAGGTATTAAAAAAATAAGAAGTCTGTTACAGAAATAATGCACTCCAAATATCTTCATATATCCAGGATTAAAGTAAAATAAATAATACTGGACAGATATAATCTCTATAGTCTCTTGTAGATATATAATGGGAAATAAGAGCAATGTGATTTTTCTCTTTTACTAAAAATAATTAATATAAAAACTAAAGCAAAGGGCAGTGGATATGTCAGCCTTTTTATGTCATATATGTATACTGTATTAACTGTAGATTTACTAATTAAACAAGTGATCAGTTACACCCCTGATATTTTGTGTTTCAGGGATTTTCTGAAGCTCCTGATCTGGAGTTTGAATACGCCGACTCAGACAAATGGGCAGCAGAATTATCAGGTATGAATATTAAATCAGTGTTTATCTTGACCCTGAGTAACCCCGCTGTTACACACTAAACTGAGTGGATGCTGTGTGTTTTGGTGTTTAGAGCTGTACAGCTATACAGAGGGTCCGGAGTTCCAGCTGAACAGGAAGTGCTTTGAGGAGGATTTTCAGACACATGGTGAGTAAACAGCATTTTTCAGTCAGAATCTCCTTTAGAATTAAATCCCATAATTCTGACAGACTGTAATACACTACAGGAAGTGTAGGGGGCGCTCTATAATGTTTATGTGATCCACACACTCATTCTGACAAACTGTAATACACTACAGGAAGCGTAGGGGGCGCTCTATAATGTTCTATAATGTTCATATGATCCACATTCTCATTCTGACAAACTGTAATACACTACAGGAAGCGTAGGGGGCACTTTATAATGTTCTATAATGTTCATATGATCCACAACACGCTCATTCTGACAGACTGTAATACACTACCAGGCTTTGTATGGCTTCGTGCTTGAAATCCTGGAAAATGCTTCAATTTTAACATTTTGTTTTCCAGGCCTGGAAAGTTCTGGAATTTTGGAGAAAGTGCTTGAAAATTTTGGAAATTCCAACTAAATTTACTTTACAAAAAATAACTGTCTAAATAACTATCTGACTAAATAAATTCACTTAAAGAAAAAAAGTTGCAGAGCATAAATAAAAAAGGCTTTAATTTCTTCTTCTTTTGCTATTACCAAACACAATTCTGGTTGTGTTTATGTAAACAAAAAACCCATCTCTTGCAGTGTGAGAAAAAGCAAATCAATAATTTTGAGTATATTTTCAGTATATGTATGTATAAATGCTCTCAACTCATCCCCAAATTTGACACACTACAGTAACTCAATCAGCTCAATCAAATGAATAAGGTAAACATGCGGTGAAGAACATTTATATGGTATTTAAATTGTGTGAATCTGACACCAATAAATCCATAATTCCTGCACTTTACTTACTTAGAAGTATTTTGTTTCTCAGCAGCGTAGTCGCTGTGAAGTATGGAGAATAGTTTTGCGATATATTGATTATGGCTGAATCACAGTTTTGAGATATCACCATTATCATTCATTTACCACAGCTGAAACGTGCTGGTAAAACTTGAAAATGGGCCTAAAAATGCTTAAAAATGGCTTGAAATGTACCTTTTAAAAGGTGTATGAACCCTGACTCCATAAAGCATAGAGGCACTCTGTAATGCTCTATGATGTGTGTGTGTGTGTGTGTGTGTATCAGTGGAGGGGAAGAGGTGGGTGGAGCTTGATGCTGTGCAGCACAGAGCTCACGCCATGCGGCTGCTGGACGGACTGGACGTGACCGGCCGGGAGAAGAGGTTAAAGGTGGCCAGAGCCATTCTCTATATGGCACAAGGTACAAACACACACACACACACACACACACACACACACACATGCATCTCTTATACACACACACTCACACACTCACTTATCTTTTTTTACATCTGGCTATTTAATATTTTCATTATTATCCCAGCACAAATTTTTGTGTGTGTGTGTTTCAGGTACATTTTCGGACTGTGGTTCGGAGGCGGAGGTTCAGCACTGGATCAGATATAACGTGTTTCTGCTGCTGGATGTGGGAACCTTTACTGCACTCGTGGAGCTTCTCAACATGGAGATAGAGTAATACTAATAATATTCATGTTATTAAGAAATAATACACTCGAGGTTCGTGCTATAATGTGTAATATTGGCACTGCTGTGCTGCGATTGTCGGTCATAGATCAGCACAGCAGTACCAGTATTACACACATTAGTGCCAATATTGTGTTATTGCAATTATACCACAGTTCCATCATTATCACTGTTTATAAAAGATTTTAAAGAGTTAAAGAGGAGGAGAAAAAAAAAAACTCCGCCAGTTAAAATTGTTCCATTGCTGCTCTGTTTGTAGCTGTGCTGTTTGGTTTGTAAGCGCTGCATCGTTGCTAAGTTACCTGTATGTGGTGGAGTAATATATGGAGAGCTTCGGTTTGTTACAGCGCATTACCGGCTGATAACGGTACTCATAGAACACCTCTCAGCCAATCTGAGATGTGGTATTATTATAGTTATAGTATTCCTGTTATATGAATATCAGTAACTATAGGAGTAATAATTTATGTTTTTCTCCTATAAATCAGATGTTAAAAGCTGAATTTTGGGGTTTAATAATTTTTTTGATAAATATAGATAATTAACAGATAAATGTGTGACTATTGGTCTTTGTGTTTATATATTTGTGTGTGTGTTTTAGAAACAGTGCAGCCTGCAGCAGTGCAGTGAGGAAACCTGCTATCTCCCTCGCCGACAGCACAGACCTCAGGTACACACACACACACACACACACACACACACTCACTGTGTTCACATCTCACTCTGACCCTGTGTGTATCTGTGTGTTCTCAGGGTGCTGCTGAATATCATGTATCTGATGGTGGAGACAATTCAGCAGGACGATCCTGCAGATCCTCCAGAGTGGAGAGCTTCCAGAGAAACCTTCAAAACAGAGCTGGGTAATTATCTGTCTGTCTACCTTTCTGTCTGTCTGCCTGTAAAAAGACCTGCTTTCTGTAAAACTACAAAACACAGTACTGTACTTGTACTTTCAGTACTTAAGTCCTAAATTTTACAATAATCTACTTACGCAATACTTAAGTCCAAAAATGTCAAATACTTTAGTACTTCCACTTAAGAGCTTAAAGAACCACTTCTACTCAAAGGACTTTTTTTTTGATAAAGCAAAAATTTTAAGTAATTTTACACAAGTTTGGCTCTCTAGTACTTTTATATTATATATATTTTAATATAATGTTTTGATTGATTTGATACTTGACATCAAATAACTGTATTTTTATTAAAATATAGGCGCACCACACTTTCTATGACTTGCCCCCCCAAGTGCATTTACTGAAGTTACTGCTTCATTAATCCACATGGAGGCGCTGTAATCAAATGAATAGGTTAATTAAAACATGCAGTGAAGAATATTAGATAAACTGAAACACCAATAATTTCCAAGCACTAGTGTTCAGTGCTTCAGTATTGTTTATCAGCCTTAATGATCAGTCTGTTCATTAATAAGATTAATTTATTAATGGTTTTGTGTGTGTGTGTGTGTGTGTGTGTGTGTGTGTGGATCAGGCTCTCCTCTGTACAACAGCGAGCCAGTGTCTGTGATGCTCTTCGCCATGGTAACCAAGTTCTGCAGTGGCCACGCCCCCCACTTTCCCATGAAGAAGGTTCTGCTGTTGCTGTGGAAAACTATACTGGTACACGTTCAGTTAGAACCATAACTATTCTAATGCAGAACCAGTAAGTAGAACCTGATTAATGATAAATTAATAAATTAAAGTGTGTGTGTGTGTGTTTATGTGCACAGTTTACGTTGGGTGGGTTTGAGCAGCTGCAGCGGTTAAAGGTGTGTAAGAGGGTGGAGCTTGGCTTGCCCCGCCTCCCGGAGGACAGCATCAGTGTGATTCGCAGCATGAGAGCCGCCTCCCCTCCCGCCTCCGCCTCCGACCTGATAGAACAACAGCAGCGGAGAACCCGCCGAGAACACAAGGTACACACACACACACACACACACACACACACACACACTGTACACACACATCCATTACATAGGGGGCATTGGGAGCAGGGGGGTGTAATATATCTGTAGAGTAAATTCCACACATTAATAAATAGATTTAAATAATAAAAAGATAAAAAAAATTACAATCAACATTAATCTTTCTCTATCTCTCTCTCTCTCTCTCTCTCTCTATCTCTCTCTCTCTCACTAATGCTTCCTTTCTCTCTCTCTTTTTGTCTCTCTATTTCTCTATTTCTCTCTCTCCCTCTCTGTATCTCTGTCTCTCGCTTTCTTTTTCTCTTTATCTGTCTCTCTTTCTCTGTCTTGTCTTTCTACTTTTTATGTGTTTCTGTCTCTCTTTCTCTGTCTATTTCACTCTTTCTCTTTTTCTCTCTGTCTCTCTATTTCTCTGTTTTGTCTTTCTCTGTTTTCCCTCTTTCTGTCTCTCTCTGTTTCTCTCTCTTGTGCTTTCTCTCCCTCTCACACTAACTCGCTTTCTCTGTCTCGCTAACGCTTCCTTTCTCTTTTTCTCTTTCTCTGTCTCTTGCTTTCTTTTTCTCATTATCTGTCTCTCTTTCTCTGTCTTGTCTTTCTCCCTTTTCTCTCCTGCTCTCTCTCTCTCTCTCTCTCTGTCTCTCTCTCTCTCTGTCTCTCTCTCTCTCTCTCTCTCTCTCAAGTTCAAGTTCAATAAAGCTTTATTGGCATGACTGTCACAAGGTACACTGTTGCCAAAGCAGACAAACAATACACAAATATAAACACAATGAAAAAAGAAAATCTAATAAAACAACTTAAACAAGAAGAGATTAAATATTATTGATATGAAAAATATTAAATATGAAATAACAATGTTAACAATAATAATGGCGTATCAATGAAAAGAGATATAGATATATAATCTAAATATAAATAAGTGAACAGTAGGGGGTAATATTGATTAATAATGGATATTGATTATTGTTTAGAGTGGTTGTCTCTCAGGTTGTGACAGGCTGTGATATAGAGAGCTGAGAGTGGGAGGAGTTTACTCTTCTCTCCTAATAAACAGGAGAGTTTCTCATTGTTACTGTAGTGCAGGAACTCAGGAGAGATGTCGATCATTTGTCCATAATATCTCTCTCTGATCTGGGCGTACCTGGGACACTCGGTCAGAAAGTGCAACTCTGTCTCCACCACGGACCAATCACAGTGAGAGCACAGCCTGGACTCTCTGGGTAACCAGGTCCGTCTGTGCCGACCCGTCTCCACGGCCAGGCTGTGATCACTGAGTCGGTACATGGTCAGGACTTTCCTGAGGTTCTGATCTGGGATCAGTGTGAGGTACTCTGCGAGGGTGTACTCTCGGTTCAGGGCTGAGTAACACTGCAGTTTGGGTTGGTGTTGGATACTCTGGGTCCAGTAGTGGTGGTACTGTTCTTTTAGTCTGGTGAGGATCGGGTTGGGTCGTAGTGTTTGGGTGAGTGTGTGGTGGGGGTGTGTAGAGTGTGTAATGTCGGCGGGGTTAAGGTGGGTGATGTTTAGGATTAATTGGGTAAGGGGGCTCTTCTGGAGGTTCTGTTCCTGATTGGTCAGAGCTTTGTAATGGAGTGATTGGGGGTGGCTGGATTTAATGTGTTTATAGAAGTTCACGGCTCGTTTTTGGATGGTTAATATTAGGGGGTATTGGCCCAGTTCAGCTCTGCATGCATTATTAGGGGTTTTCCTCTGCACACGTAGGATACTCCTGCAGAATTCGGTGTGCAGAACCTCTATAGGGTGTTTGTCCCAGTTTGGGAAGTCATTTTTTGTTAGGGGCCCCCAAACCTCACTGCCGTAGAGTGCAATGGGCTCTATAACAGATTTAAATATTTTGAGTCTAATTTTGATTGGTAAATCAAATTTAATAGATTTATTAATGGCGAAAAGTGCACGTCTTGCTTTCTCTTTGAGTTCCTTCACAGCCAAGCCAAAACTTCCCGTAGAGGTGATTGTTAGGCCTAAATATGTGTATTTATTTGATTGTTCAATATTAGTTTTATTAATTGTGAAAACATGGTTACTGCGTTGTGATTTGTACTGAAATATTACGATTTTGGTTTTGTGATGGTTTATTTTCAGAGCCCATGTATCACAGTATTTGTGTAGAAGGTCTAAACTTTGTTGAAGACCCTCTTTTGTGGGAGATAGCAGTACCAAGTCATCTGCATAAAGAAGACATTTTATCACTGAATCATCAAGAGATAGACCAGGGATATCTTCACATCTGTCTAATGATTCAGCCAGTTCATTTATATATAAATTAAACATTGTAGGACTCAGACTACAGCCCTGTCGTACACCTCGTGATTGGGTGATGAAATCAGTCCTCTGAGATCCCACTTTCACTGCACATCTACTAGTTGTGTACATAGATTTGATTAGATCATAGACTTTCCCTCCCACTCCATTGTTTAGAAGTTTAAATAGTAATCCTTTGTGCCAGATTGAGTCAAATGCTTTTTGGAAATCAACAAAACAAGCAAAAATCTTTTGTTTGTTTTGGGTGACATATTTATTAATGAGGGTGTGGAGGGTAAAAACATGGTCTGATGTTCTATAATTAGGTAGGAATCCAATCTGAGCTTTGTTTAGGATGTTGTGTTCAGTTATAAAGTTTATAATTCTTTTGTTGATAATGCTACAGAAGACCTTCCCTAGATTGCTATTAACACAGATCCCTCTGTAATTGTTTGGTTCAAATTTGTCGCCGGATTTATAGATCGGGGTTATGAGTCCTTCGTTCCAGATTGATGGGAAATTGCCATAATTTAAAACACAGTTAAAAAGTTTTAGAATAGCCAATTTGAATTTATGATTGGTACATTTCAACATTTCATTTAGGATGCCGTCTGTTCCACAGGCTTTTCTAGGTTTCAGGTCTTTGAGTGTTTCCTCTAATTCCTCTAGTGAGATTGGAGAGTCCAGTGGATTCTGGTTCTCTTTAATGATCTTTTCTAGATGTTCTAATTTATCTACAATGATTTGTTGCTTTTCCTTTATTACTGGGTTTCTGTAAAGAGTTTGGAAATGTGTTTTCCATGTGTCTCCATTTGAAATTAATAATTGGTCATGATGTGATTTGTTGAGTGATTTCCAGGTTTCCCAAAATGAATTGGAGTTTATAGATTCCTCTAAATGATTGATTTGATTTTGTATGTGTTTGTATTTCTTTGATTTGATCGTGTGTTTATATTCTTTTAGTGTGTCCCAGTATTTCACTCGTAATTCTTCATTAAATGGTTCTGTGTTTAAGATTGGATAGGTGTCTTAATTCTTTTCTTTTATTCCTGCAGTCCAGATCAAACCATTTATTTATCTGAAATTTATTAGCTCTGTTTTTCTTGATTGGGATGTTTGATAGTTGGACTGCATGACTAAAGATGGAGTTCAGGTCTTCTACAGCTCTATCAATTCCTTCTTGATTGGGAGTATAGGATGAGTCTGATAGGAAGGTATCTAAGACTGATTTGATATATTGGTTGTTGATTGTCTGTGTGTATCGGTCAGTGCTGTCCTGAGTCCACTTGAGGTATTGTTTGAGATTGTACATGTTTGGTTGCGGTTGATAACGTTTGATTATTGATGGGTTGAGATAAATGGTAATTTGGCTGTGGTCTGATAAGGGTGTTAAGGGCTTGACTGTGAAGGCTCTCAGAAACGTCATGTCTAGATCTGTTATAAAATAATCCACCGTACTGCTGCCTAGAGCTGAACTGTGGGTAAAATGACCAAAAGAGTCCCCTCTCAGTCGTCCGTTTATTATGTACAAACCCAGGCTTCGACAGAGCTGCACTAGATTCTTCCCATGAGAGTTTACAGAGCTGTCACAGTTCTCTCTGGGGGAATGTGTGGGAATAGGAAGGTTATTTCCTGTAAGGAAGTGATCACCTTGTGGATTAATGAAGTCTAATTTGTGTCCTGTTCTTGCGTTTAGATCCCCACAGATCATCACATGACCCAGTGCTTGAAAAGAACTGATTTCTTCCTCTAGAATAGAAAATATTTCTTCATTAAAATATGGTGACTCTATTGGGGGGATGTATACAGCACAGAGGAATACATTTTGAGGGGTTGAAATTATTTGTTTATCAATCTTTAACCATAAATGATTAGTTCCTTTTTTCATAGTTTGAATGGAGTGGATGAGTTCAGATTTAAACCATATCAGCATCCCTCCTGAGTCCCTACCCTGAACCACTCCTTTAGACTTGGTGGAGGGGACCACTAACTCTCTGTATCCGGGGGGACAACCAGTGGATCCATCTCCTCTATACCAAGTCTCCTGTAGAATCAATATATCAACATCTCTTATTTCATTTACAAAATCGGGATTTCTACTTTTCATATCAAATAAAGAGGATTTTAAACCTTGAATATTCCAAAGGGAGATGCGGAAAGATGCCATATAATATATGATAATGTGTCATTTAAATCTCAAAAAGAGAGAAAGGAAAAAACAAAATATAGAAAAAAAAGAAAAAAAAAAAAATGAATTATTAATTTGTTAATATAAGTTTCTATGGTACATACATATATAAATATCAATATTAATAGTATAAACTATGAAATCATTTTTTTTTTTTTTTTTTTTTTATCTCTGTGGTAATATTTAGTATCTCACCATGAATCATGTCCCATCAGACGTGAGCAGATGTGGTTGAGCATTTGTCCTATGTCTCTCAGTTCTGCTGCGTTAGGGTTAGTTCTGCTGAGGGCCTGAGCGTAGGTCAGATTTCCTGGCCTGGTCTGTGAGTTCAGGGGTGCTGATGTTGGGCCCAGTGGCAATATTGAAGTCTGGGTATCTGTGAGGTGATCTGATGCTGGTGCTGGAAAAGGGTTTTCCTGAGGACTCCTCTGCATGTTGGGTAGTGCTGGGTAGTGTGGGGCTCGGTGTTGGGGTCTCAGGTTGGTGGTTCGTGTAGGAGCTCGATCTCTGGGTTTAGGTGTATGTCCAGTGGTTCTTTGGTAAGCGGTGACATTTCGGGACAGAGCAATGTCCTTTAACTTTCTGGCGAACTCAGGAACTGCCCTTTTGAGAAGGTGGACATGGTCGTGGAGGCAGTCAGTGTTGAGTGTTGGATGATGAGCAAGGTGGATGTTTGGGTGGAGGGCGCAGTCTCTGGAAATACTGGCATTGATTTTTTGGATGGTATATGGGTGGAAATCCTTTCGGGGCAGCAAGGTGGAGATAATAATCTTTGAACTTGGGAAAGTATTGCTGGCTTTCTCCATCACCGCTTTCAGAGACATGGAAACTTTTTCTTGTTGGGTTCTGAGGTCATTTGTACCCGTGTGGATGATAATGTGGGATGGTGACCCCAGATTTGCTTCTGTGAGAAGCTCCAGTGCTTTCTGGGTAGATGGGCACCATATTTTAGCCACTCTGTGTCTTGGGAAGAGTTTTTTCTCATCAATGAATTTTCCATTTGAGTCAATTAGTAGTGCAATTTCTATTTGCTCTGCATTTCTTCCTTCATCCATGGTTGTGCACTGCTCTGGTTGTGATGGTTGGTTGGCAGGAGGTTGTTGGGAGCTGGTGGGGGTTATGGAAGGAGGCTGGAGGTGGTTGTTAGGGTTGGTCTGTCTGGAGATCTTGGTTGTTGGAGGACTCTGGGGTTGTTTGAGTGAGAGTAGCTGTTCTTTTAGACTCTCCACTATACTGTCCCTCAGTCTCAGTTCTTCCCTCAGCTCAGCCATCTCCTTTCTGTATCTGCTCCTGTCCTCCTCTTTCTCCACCTGAAGAATCCTCAGTTGTTCTCTCAGATCACTCAGTTCTTTTTTGAAGTCCTCTTTTTCCTGAATCCATTTCATGTTTGTTTGTTGTTTGAGAAACATTTCCCTAAGCTGGACTATCTCTCCCTCCAGTTGTGTAAAATGTCCCTTTAAAAGAGTAATGGAGGTGTGGAGTGGTGTGAGCTGATCCTGTCCAATGTCCTTCTGCTCCTGGGCTGAGGTCTGGTCAGAGGTCTGGTCCGAGGACTGGGATGAGGTCTGGGCTGAAGACTGGGTTGTGGTATTGTGTTGAGGAGGACAATCAGACTTTTCCTCTTGCAGAATGTTGTCTCTGCCTCTTTCCTCCTCTGCTGCTTCTCTCAGACGACCGAATGATTTCTCAAATTCACTCAGGTTTCCCTCTCTCTCTCTCTCTCTCTCTCTCGCCCCCTGTCTCTCTCTCTGTCTCTCTCTCGCCCCCTGTCTCTCTCTCTGTCTCTCTCTCTATCTCTCTCTCTCTCTCTTGCCCCTGTCTCTCTCTCTGTCTCTCTCTCTCTCTCTCGCCCCCTGTCTCTCTCTCTCTCTCTCTCTCGCCCCCTGTCTCTCTCTCTGTCTCTCTCTCTCGCCCCCTGTCTCTCTCTCTGTCTCTCTCTCTCTCCCTCTCGCCCCCTGTCTCTCTCTCTGTCTCTCTCTCTCTCTCTCTCTCTCGCCCCCTGTCTCTCTCTCTGTCTCTCTCTCTCTCTGTCTCTCTCTCTCTCTCTCTCTCTAGGCTCTGATAAAGCAGGAGAATCTGGATGCGTTTAATGAGAAAGATCCGTATAAGGCTGATGATGCTCGTGATGATGATGATGAAGGTGATGATAATGATAATAATGAGAGCGCTCTGGAGGCGGAGCCGTTTCCTCTGGAGCGGGATGAGGTCATGCCCCCGCCCATCCCGCACCCGCCCCAGACCGACCGCGTCTCCTTCCCCAAGGGCCTGCCCTGGGCTCCTAAAGTCAGGTACACACACACACATACACACACACACACACACACACACATACACAGTTGAACGCTCTTCAGTAATGAATGAATGTAATGAATGTGTGTTTATGTTCTGTGTTGATCAGAGAGAAGGATATCGAGAATTTCCTGGAGTGCAGCCGGAGTAAATTTATTGGATACACACTCGGAAAGTGAGTTACATCTTTTATCTGTCTGCTTACCTCAGTCTCGCTCAAATAAACATCACAAATAAAACACTTTACTCTCGTTGTGCTTTCACACCTACCTCATTAGGTCTTGACCTTCAGACTTATTGTATTAAACAATAGAAGGAGAAAAAGAAGCGTTGTTGTGTTTTTATGAAATCCGTTTTATTTCTTGCTAAATTCTGTTTCATTTATTCCGCGTTCTGTGTTTTTATCATTTTTCATCACACAACAATAAATTGAATTAAACAACTTGAGCAAATGCCAACTGCTGTCTGTAACGAAACTGCTTCGATTACATTTAGCAATAAACTGAAGAAATTGGTAAAAGTGGGAAATTGGTAAAAAAAAAAAAATAAAATAATAGTGCAGTTTGTATAAACACTCCAAGTGCCAAAAAAAACAAACAAACATCCATTTGTTTTCTATTAATAATTTTCAGGAATCATTTTGCTTCTATGAGTGGTTCGTATGGCTCCTCCCTTTTTCTGATGTCACAGTAAGGAGACATGCATCATAGAACCACTCAATGCCATTTCAGTCATTTCATTGGTTGAGAATCTGACTACACTGCAGGATTAGCAAGCAGACTTTGTCTGAGGGAGGAATCTGTAGCTACTGTAGCTATCTGTATCACACGTCCTTCTACAAACCAGTTGCTATTAAGTGTAGACTGATACAGCCTGCGTAAATGATGATGATTGTGACGACAGGAAGCTGCAATGTTTTAGCTTTAGTCTTTAGCCTTTTAATCCGCAGTGTGCAACCAAAACTGATTGGTTTAGACCTTGGTTTACACTTAAATTTTACAAAACCTTTGTGTGTGTGTTTGTTTTGCAGTGATACAGACACAGTGGTCGGTCTGCCACGGCCCATTCATGAGAGCATCAAAACCCTAAAACAGGTACAGCTGTGTGTGTGTGTGTGTGTGTGTGTGTGTGTTACTGTAGCTGTAGTTTATACTCCATCCGGATAAATCTGTTCAACTCCAACTGAAAAGCTCTGCTTATTACCTGATATTGTATCCATATCCACAGAACATTAAAATTGAATAAAAATGTAAACAGTGATTAAAAATGCTAAACTCAACATCAGCATTGATTTATATGTGATATATGAATATGTGTGTGTGTGTGTGCGTGTGTGTGTGTGTTTCTGCAGCATAAGTACATCTCCATAGCTGAGATTCAGATTGCAAAGGAGGAGGAGTTTCAGAAAACTCCACTGTCTGGGGTCAGTATTAACACACAAAATCAGGTTATACACTTTCTTAATTACACTCTCAAACACACACTCTCATTCATTCATATGCACTCATCTACTGTGTGTGTGTGTGTGTGTGTGTGTGTGTGTGTTAGGGGGAGGAGGAGTTGGAGCTTTGTGCCACTGAGCTGCTGTATCAGGGAATCCTTCCCAGCCTTCCACAGTACATGGTGAGTGTCCAATCAGATCGGAGATACATTTTAGATTCTTAGATGATCAGTTTTGCACATCTCTGCTGGATTTTCTCAGTCAGTTTTATGACGTAGAGTCACCTGGGATTCAGGCTTTCAGTTAACAGCTGTGCTGAACTCATCAAGAGTTAATTACTTGAATTTCTTGTCTCTTAATAAAGTGTTTGAGGGCATCAGTTAAAGTAAAGTAGTGAAGAGGTAGAGTTACAGGTATACAGTGAATAGTGAATATTTGAGTAATGTTCGAATCCAGATTATGAGAAGTAAAAACTACTCAACTAAATAAAGAAAAGTATCTTAAAGTTTAGTCGCAAAGATTGTCAAAAATGTTATGATGGAACTGGCACTCATCAGGACCGGCTCAGGATAGTGAGACTAAAGCTGCGCTGGGAATCGCTCCAAAATTATTGTCATATTTGTCATGTTTATCTGAAAAGAAGAATTTCTAGAACTTCTCAAGAAAGTATCCTCAAGTGAAGTCGCAAAAAAGACCATCAGAAACTTTATGATGGAACTGGTACTCATCAGGAAGAACAACTTAAAAGCATCATTATATACAGTATTTTAGTTTGTTTAACACTGTTTTTAAGTTACTACATGATTCCTTATGTGTTCCTTCATAATCTGATAGATCACTTCACTATTCATTTACTATGTCGGAAATTTTGAAATAATGAGAAAACCTTAAATTTAAAGTGTGTCCAAACCAGAGACACTCTGGCCACATTCAGCAGCCAATCAGAAACCACTATCGGTCTAACAATACATGATATATCTGTTTGTGTGTGATTTTAGATTGCTTTGCTGAAGATCCTCCTCGCTGCTGCTCCGACCTCAAAGGCCAAAACCGACTCTATTAACATCCTCGCAGACGTGCTGCCGGAGGAGATGCCGTAAGATACACACACACACACACACACACACACACACACACACACACACACACACACATTATTTGTATTACGTGTAACCACTGACACCCATTATCATTGTAAATATTACTGTTATATTGTATATTAAAGAGTACTGTGTCTACTGTTTAATAAAATCCTTTAATTTTCCAAAAATCATCAGTTCTCCTTATAATCCGGTGCTACTTATGTATGAATTCTAGGGGTGGGAATCTTTTACTATCTCACGATTCGATTCGATTCCGATTTTGGGGGCCACGATTCGATTCAAAATCGATTTTTGATTCAAAACGATTTGATTTATAAAAATTTATTGAAAACTTATTGAAAAAAAAGCCTCCAAAATATACACTGGTCCTGGAGAAGGTAATGTGTTACAAAAACAATAAAATGTGCAGGAATGTGGGTCCTCAGTGACAGAGGAATCACTGGGATATCACAATGACGTTAATGAACAATAAATAAATAATAAATAACACTGATTTATTACCAGGCTACTAGCGGTGGTGTGTAGGTGACGCTGCTGGGCTGATGTGATGATAGCAGTGGAGCGCTAAAGTTCAGGAGCAGCTGCTGATTAACTAGTTAATTTAAGGTCGTTGTATTTCTTCAGAAAGGGGGCAGGAGGTGGAGAAATTAATTCATATTGTCCATTCCTTAATTCCTCTGTGATGGGGAGCTGAAATTAGCTCTGATTAGCTTATTGTTATTTTTCCGTTCCGCCTTAAATGCTGCAGCCCGCTGCCACCTGTAGCGTTATTTAAGGTGGAACTGGAAAGTTAGCTAGTTAGCTAGCTAACAGAAACTGAAACTAACTACTAGCGATCTTTTTTATGCTTGTTATGAAGCATTCTGCCATAAAACATTGAAACTACACGTTAATCTAATGTAATATAGTGCTTGTTCTGCAATCTTACCGGTGATTCTCATACACCTACGCTCTGTGTGGGTCTGACGGTAAGTTCAAACTGCAGCGGCCACGGTCGCTTTGGGCAGTGGGAGGCGGAGCGAAAAACGCTTCGTGCCGCTGCAGTGTGAACTTACCGTGAGGGGTAGGGCCAAGGGAAGAAATGGGATTGGACCTTAGAATCGATTTTGGGACATTTTAAATCGATTCTGAATCGTAGTAAATGAGAATCAAGATTCTTATGTGAATCGATTTTTTGGCACACCTCTAATGAATTCTATCAGTCAGGTATTAAGGAGCAGTAAAGACACTCCACTGAAGTACAGAGTTATACAGGAGATTCAGTAAAGTTTCTCCAGCACTAAGGCTGGAGCAGCATTAGCATTAGCCGCTAACCACACTAAGGACTAGCTCTTATAATGTTCAGAGGTCAATATTATTGGTCTGTAGCCTGCTGCTAACCCAGGCTAGCACTACTGGAGCAGCATTAGCATTACCGGCTAACTGTGTTAAGCACTAGCAGTTATCCAGTAATGCTAATGCTCCAACCTTAGTGCTGGAGAAATTCAGGAATCTAAGCTTACAGTAAATAGAAAGAAATGCTTTGCTTACCCAAATAAGCAGTTTTCAGGAGAGAAATCTGTGTAGGTTAACATCCATGTTTACTTAGCTTAGCTTTAATTAACTTAGAAAACTAACACCACCCCACCCCCCCACCCTGCAGCAGTGAGACCTGCTGAACACCCCTGTCCCTTACTAGTGTCAAATAATGCACCTTATAATCTAAGTGTGTGTGTGTGTGTGTGTTTGCAGGACTACAGTGCTGCAGAGTATGAAGCTCGGAGTCGACGTAAATCGTCACAAAGAAATCATTGTTAAAGCGATTTCAGCCATTCTGCTGCTCCTGCTCAAACACTTCAAACTCAACCACATCTACCAGGTACACACACACACACACACACACACACACAAGCCGAAACATTATGACAATTATCTGAACTTTCAGTACAGGACTCTGTGGGCGTGGCCTAAGCTTTTGTTCTTAGTGGCTTTATTTTTTCCCTTTACATTATTTTTACTTTTATACTTTAAGTATTAGTTTTGAAACCAGTACTTTTTAAAATAATTTTACTTACAGAATAAAGTTTTAATTGATTCTTCTTTAGCTTCTACAGAAGTATTTTATTAAAAACACAAGTATGTATACTCTATTCTACCTATAGAGAAATGAATGGGAGCTAGTTTGACACTTTTTTGGAGTAAATACACACCTCTCTCTCTCTCTCTCTCTCTCTCTCTCTCTGTGTAGTTTGAGTATATGGCTCAGCACCTGGTTTTTGCAAACTGTATTCCACTCATCCTCAAGTTCTTCAACCAGAACATCATGTCCTACATCACAGCCAAAAACAGGTATACACACACACACACTACATCATTTGACCATGGTGCCCTAACCTTGGCATAAGAATTTGTATATTGCAACTGTATATATGTATGTATGTTTATATATATATATATATATATAATTATCAGAATTTTGCTTTTTTTTTATTTTATCAAAACTAAGAGGCTCATGTGCCCAACACATGATCCAACCAGATTAGCGTGATGCTAACTGCATGGCTAAACCTTCTGTCTCTTTTATCAGTATCTCAGTGCTGGACTTCCCGTACTGCGTCCTACACGACCTCCCAGAGCTCACAGCGGAGAGTCTGGTAAGAACACGTGCGCGCACACACACACACACACTTAGCTTACTCACACACACACACACTCACTCATCCCTCGTTTTACATGCGTGTGTGTTTGTGTGTGTTATTTTACAGGAAGCTGGTGATAATACTCAGTTCTGTTGGAGGAACTTGTTCTCCTGCATCAACCTGCTGAGGATCCTCAACAAGCTCACCAAGTGGAAGCACTCCAGGACCATGGTACATATAGCACCAGTCACCTCTTCCCATTTAATGTTTTTTTTTTCTCTTTTTTAATTGGTTACTTTGTAAATGTAATATTGAAAATCGATCCAAAACTGTATTTAAATAACCAAATTCTAGAATCCGTTTTGAATCCTGTTCATTCAGCTTGCCATCAGCTGCCAGAGCCCAGAGAAAGCACAGTTGGCCTTGCTCTCTCTGGGTGGGTACAGTACAGTAGATGGCGCTCTTTCCCCTCATCACTCCTAGGGTGATGTGGATCAGCACAAGGCTGCGTCTGTGAGCTGATGTATCAGAACTGAGTCGATGCGCTTTTCTCAGAGCGTTAGCGCTGTGATGCTACTCGCCAATGCTACAGCATCAGCATCAGCTCAAAAAGAGGCGGAGTCTGACTTCATGTGATAGTCTCCACCCTCCTTGTTGTCCTAGCTAAATTGGGAGAAAATGGGAAAAATGAGAAATAAAAAATTAAATAAGAAACTTCTAGCTAGGGTTGCAGCGGTAACCGGTTTCACGGTATACCATGGTATTAAAATGCACGGTTATCATACCGTGTGTGTTTGCTTATTACCGGTAAAACGCAAGCCAGCGGAGAAACTCACCCGCGCATGCGCAACTCTGCTCCGCTTCAGCTACTCAGCACACAGCGGTGAGAACAGCAGAAAGTGCATCAGACTAAACAAATCTCCGTCCGCCTAAAAAAAGGCTAAACTAAAATCAGCAGTGTGGGACTATTTCAGAGACCCGCCGAACGCACCCGAGGATGGTTATCCGATTTATAATCAATGTGGCCGTAAAGTCACAGCTAAAGGTGGACATACGTCAAACCTGTTCTCCCATCTCCGAGAACACCACCCCGCCGTGCAGCGCAAAGTATGTGTTTAGTTTATCATTTTAATCTGAACCTAAATAAAACCTCTTTGTAGTCGTGCACAACCCATGCGGTAAGCGCCCGCAAAAGCGCTGAGTTATCCCAAATTTGGGCACGCAGGTACAGGCGTGAAGTGCGTGCTACGATGGATTCACGTGTCCGTGTAAAGGTGCTCGCCGGACTGGATGTGAAAGACGCCATTCATTTACATGCGTTCATTTTCAAATTCTGACGTGCCTGTTTTTCATGTGTTAAAACCAGACTCAGAAATAAATCCCCTCTATCTGGTTATATACCAACTTGGCAGTAAAACAGACGTTTACAACAGTTGTTGATCAGACACTGACCCAGGCTCAGTTTATCAGATATTAAATAATTTAAACTTAAATAATTGTACTGAATAGTTTAAACACAGGATCTTTACTTCTTAGAGGACATGTAATGTGTGACACGTGTGTTTGTGTGTGTGTGTGTATATATATATATATATAATTATATACACCCTTAATGACCTTAAGAGTAGTGGAAAAACCTGGTTTCCTTCACCTAATGGTGTACAGTTTATTTTTTTTAAGGAGACATTATCTATATAGTTGTTCCAGGTTTCTACAATAAATAGTTAATTGAACAAAAACCTTTGTTGTAATTTCTTTAAGGGTCAGTTTAATAATATATGTAACAAACTGTGATACCGTGATAACCGTGATAACCGCGGTATTTTCTGAGACGGTTATCATACCGTAAAAATCTCATACCGTTGCAACCCTACTTCTAGCAACCCAAATCATCCAATTTCAAGGCAAATTATCTTTTAATATTTTGCTTATTTTAGGAATAATGATCTTAATCACCTTATATTAAGTAATTTGACAAAAAAAAAGCACAAAAAGTCATTGATTTAATAAATAAATATATGAAATATATGTAATTACGTAGTAAACAGTAAAAACTGTTTTGACTGGTACTGTATACATACTCACACACACACACACACACACTGTTACCACTGTACTGCTTTAGTTCTGTATTACAGTGTGTGATTTAGTTCTTTATTCCTGTTTGTTTGTTGTTTAGATGTTGGTGGTGTTTAAATCTGCTCCGATCCTGAAGAGGGCGCTGAAGGTGAAGCAGGCGATGATGCAGCTCTACGTTCTGAAGTTGCTGAAGGTCCAGACGAAGTATCTCGGCCGGCAGTGGAGGAAGAGCAACATGAAGACCATGTCGGCCATTTACCAGAAAGTTCGCCATCGCCTTAATGACGACTGGGCGTACGGCAACGGTGAGAACACTGCAGAACCGCGTGTGTGTGTGTTTAGGAGTAGCAGTGGGACAATATATCGCATCATATCGATATATGGCATCAGATATAAATATATATTTTTTACATAGGCACTCTAATCGCCCCCAATCAATCTGATTTATTAAAGCTACTGCTTCATTGCTCTATAACTCTGATGTGCTTATCCTGTACAACAGAGGAAACACTTGACTTGCTCTTCCTTTCCTGGGGTGGTCCTGATGAGTGCCATTTTCATCATCATAATGTTTTTGGTGGTCTTTTTTTTTTTTTTCAACTGCACTTGAGGATACTTTCAAAATTCTTGAAATTGACTTGCAGATTGACTGACCTTCATTTCTGCAAGTCATTTTTTGACTTCTCTTTACTTAAGTCTTATTGGGTGGACATAAAAAAAAAAAATAAAAAAAAAAAAAATATATATATATATATATATATATATAAAATTATTTGGGTGAGTAAAGCGCCTCTGTTTATTTACAGTAAGCCTAGATTTCCAGATTTCCACTAAGGCTTGGTGCAGCAGCATTAGCAGCTGATATCCAGGGTTAACAGCAGGCTACAGGCCAATAATACAGCTCTAAACAGTGAAAGAGCTATCGCTGATGCTAAGAGCTATAACCTAATGCTGATGCTGCTCCAGCAGTGCTAGTTGGGTTAGCAGCAACTTACAGACCATTAAACTCGCCTCTGAGCGGCAGAAAGAGCTAGCGCTTAGAGCTTTTAGTGGATAACGCTAATGCTAACGCTAAAGCTAGTGCTAGCCAGGGTTAGCAGCAGCAGCCTACAGATCAATATACTTGTCTCTGAACGGAAAAAGAGCTAGCGCTTAGCACGGTTAGCGGCTAATGCTGATACTACTGCTGGAGAACTAAATTGAAACTCGAATTAAAATAAGGCGCACTGATGATTTTTTTGAAGAATTCAAGGATTTTAAATGCGACTTAAAGTGTAAAAAATATGTTATGTGTGTGTTAACGTGTGTATGAATGTGTGTGTTTGTGTTTCAGCAGATCTTGACGCGCGCCCGTGGGATTTCCAGGCGGAGGAGTGTTCTCTGAGAGCGAGTATCGAGCGCTTTAACAGCCGGCGGTACGATAAAGCCGTGGGGAACCCGGAGTTCTCCCCGGTGGATAACTGCCTGCAGAGCGTCCTCGGCCAGAAGGTGGAGCTCCCCGACGACTTCCAGATGAACTACGACCTCTGGCTGGAGCGGGAGGTCTTCTCCAAACCCATCTGCTGGGAGGAGCTGCTGCAGTAAACATGCTCACACACACAGACTGGGCCTTTTATTCATTATTAAGGACATTTAAAGAGGTAGTTCTGTGGAAATCTGAACCCAAACCCCAGCAACCACACCAACCCAACCCCAGCTGTTCTCCGTTAGCTGTTCGGGTTCGGTGCTTCTTTAGCATTAGCACGGGAGCTACCAGGCTATTGTCGCTAACAGGTCATGGGCGCTTGTATACCCATCAGTTAGCACTGGCTAATCATCACACACACCTTCATCATCCACAAGGCTGAAGTCGGTCTCTCACCGGAACTCTGCGTTCCACCTTAAATCCACCTTAAATCCACCTTAAACACGCTCTGCTCCAGATCCCCAACTTATTTATCTATTGCTTTAGGATTAAATTCCTTTCTGAGGACCAGTGTCTGTATCTCTCTCTCTCTTTCTCTCTTATTCTCTCTTTTATTCTCTTGCTCACGCTCTCGTTCTCTCATTCTTTTCTTTTTCGCTCCTTCTGTCTCACTCTCTCTTCTCTTTTTTCTCTCTCTCTCTCTAAGACTCACACACTCCTCCGTCTTGTGATCCGTCTGTCTTAATCTCTCACTCCTTATCTCTCTTTCTCTCTCACTCTTTTCTCTTTTGCTTCTTCTCTCCTATTCTTTTTTCCATTTCTCTCTCTAAATCTCATTCGCTCCTTCCCTCTCTTTCTCTTTTTCTCCTTACTCTCCTTCAAAATCTCACTCCTTCCATCTCAATTTCTCGTTCTATCTCTCATCTCGCTCTTTCTCTTTCTCAATCTCTCACTCCTCTCTCAATATCTCACTCCTTCCGACCCAATTTCTCGTTCTATCTCTTTCTCAATCTCTCGTTCTTTCTCACTTTCGTCTCTCTAAATCGCAGACGCTCCTTCTCTCTCTCTTTCTCTCTCTCTTTCCTCCTATCACACGCTCTATTCTATTTTCTCTTAATCTCCGATTCCCTCTTTCATGCTTTTTCTCTCTTCTCTCACTCTTTCTTTTTTCTCAATTTCTCTTTTTTTCTCTCTTTTTTTTTCTCTCTTACTTTTCCTCTCTTCTCTCTCTTATTCTTTTTCTCTCTCTTATATATTATAGTGTATTGGACAGTGTGTGTGTGTGTTTTACACTACATCCCGCGGTGTGTTTGAGTTCGGTATGATGGTGAGAGAGATTTTGAATGAGTTGTTTGTTTGTAAGAATCAGGTTTTATTATGGTATTAAAACGTTATTAATGGATTAAAGCGTAAGTGTGGTTTACTGTTTTCTGTTTTATAGTTTATTATATACTTGTTTCTTCAGCGTCATGCGTTCCTGAAGAACAACATGGTGAATAAAGTTTAAAATGAAAATCGAACGGAATCTGCTTCTGAATTAAACTAATTACTGACCCATAATGTGCATGAATATTCATTAATAATGATTTATTTTAAGATTTATTAACTATTTATGAAATACAGTGATTCTGAGATACTCATTATAGAACCAGTTAAAAGTTTGGACACTTTAATCAGTGTTTTTCATTATTTAAGGTAGAGTCACCTGGAATTCAGGCTTTCAGTTAACAGCTGTGCTGAACTCATCAAGAGTTAATTACTTGAATTTCTTGTCTCTTAATAAAGTGTTTGAGAGCATCAGTTAAAGTAAAGTAGTGGAGAGGTAGAGTTACAGGTATACAGTGAATAGTGAATATTTCAGTAATGCTCTAATCCAGATTATGAGAAACAACAACTACTCAACTAAATAAAGAAAAAAATACTTAAAGAAAAAATAATCAGTCGATCCAAAAACTTTGAACTTTGAAAGTGTCCTCAAGTGAAGTCACAAAAAAGACCATCAAAGATGTGATGATGAAACTGGCACTCATCAGGACTGACAAAAAAAAATGGACTTGGATTTTGGTTGTAATGGAATATTACATTTTATTTTTTTAATAAAAGTACAATATTAATAACAGTCTCATTAATAAATATAACAGTCTATGCTCCAGTTACCCCTTTAGTAATATAGAAGGCATTTTAAAAACACTTAAGTTATTAAAAACACATCAAATGCAAAATAAACGAAAATTACATTTAACTTTGGGACAGTGTTGGCTTACAGGGAACTTAAATACTTAACACTTAAATTAGTAAACCTTTTGGAAGCTTTTTTAATACATTGTTACATGTTCTTAAACCTCCACCAGAGCTATCTGGTTGAGAACATCAGATGGTACACAGCAGGATTAGCCAGTAGACTTCGTCTGAGGGAGGGATCTGTACCTACTGTCCGTGGCGAGTCAGCAGATGAGGGAGATTTATAAACTTTCAAATAATGAGTTTTGTGCTTTTATTGCAGTAAAGCATGAGCACAAGCTAACAGTAACATGTCGTAAACATGTAGTGTAAACACGGGGCGTAGAAAGCACCAGCACATTTGCATAAAAGTAACAGAGCCCTTAAAAGGCTCGTTTTAAAAAGGACAATCTGATAAGAATATAGACTTGGTGAGATCTCTTTATCTTTATCTGTGTGATTTAGTGATTTAGTGTAAAGAACTTCATGACATTCATGTTTTATAGAGCTATAATAATAAGGCCACTTTTAAAGAGGCATTAAAACCCTACTAAACCAATAAACCATATTTTTTTCCATTAATAGCTGAAATGTGTTTATTTGAAGTAATACAATATACCAGTCATGCTTAAAAAATTATAAACTTTATCTAAACCTTTAAAAAACGCTTTTATTGTGGTAATTTCCGCCTCTGCAGCGCCCCCACAGGTTTAACTGTGCTATCGGCGAGGATGATGTTTGATGACAACGCCATCTGATGACATCCAATCATCAGAGGAACACTGCTGCTGCAGCAGTTCAGCCAATCAGCTTTCTTCTCCCTCCTGCTCCGCCCCTAAACCCATACATCACCCAGTGCCACTCTTAAACTACCCCTCCCTTTTCAAATTTGTGCTAAAGGTGTTAATTTTGATTTATTTTTAGTCACAGTCTTTTAGTCATATTAATTAAGTCATCTGAAATGTTTTTAATTTTAGTCTATTTTTATTCGACTAATTATCATAAGAATATATGCAGGATAATTAGATGATAATTAGACCTACATTAAAGTAGTTTGGATTGGATCTTCTGATTGGATGTTTTTTTTTTTTCGTTGAGGAAAACGTCAAATAATTTCGTCATTTTTTAAAATTATTATTTTATGCTGTTTTTATTTAGTAATCGTCTTGTTTTCGTCTCGAGTGTGAAAATAGCTTTAAAAATAAGGAGTCATCTTTAAAAGAGGCATTAAAACCCTACTAAAGAATAGAAGAATGTAATGATAATTAGATGCTAATTAGACCTATGCTAAAGTAGTTGATCCAAAGTGATTGGATTGGATTTTTCCCTAACTAGTCCCTAGCTTTCGCAAAACTATATCTGAGTTCTGATTGGTCGTCCTCCATGCCAAACAGTTAATTTCGTCATCGTTTAAAAAAAAAATGGTGCTGTTTTTATTTAGTTTTCGTCTTGAAAAAAAGGTGCGTCAACTTAAACGAAATGAACGCTGATATAGCGGCTCTTTAACTTCAACGCTAGTAAATTTGTCTAGCCGATTCTTCGTTCCTGGACTCGACAGATTTGTTACGGTTCACAACCTGCTGGTTTAGATGGTAGTTTGTGTCCTGTGGTCGATTCTGTCGCACGTAGTAAACCACGTACACAATCACCATGAAGAACCACAGGAACATGGTGATGAGCATTGCCACGTCGGTGGTCCTGCGCTGGAGACTGCAGAAGTTCACGCCCGAGTCCAGCAGCTTCACCAGAGGCTGACCGATGTGACTGGCGGCGGCGGCGGAGTCGTCCCAGCGGCTTCCCTCGTTAATCCCTCGAACCGAACTCTTACACACGATCTGATTAACCGTCTCTGGCTCCAGGTACAGACCCTCCATCAGCTGCTGCAGGTTACAGTCGCAGTGCCAGGGGTTGTGGTAGAGCCGCACCTTCGCCCGAGTGACGCCGAACTCCTCCCACCGGGCGTGCCTCAGCTGGTTGTTGGAGAGGTCGAGCAGCCTGAGTTCAGTACTCAGGTGACGCAGCGCTCGGGTCGCGAGCGAGTCGATCTTGTTGTGAGACAGGTAAAGGTCCTGCAGGTGCAGAAGGTCCTGAAACGCATCTTCTGGGATGGTGTGGATGAGGTTGTGCTCCAGGTGGAGGGAGACCGTCTCCAGAGGAAGCTCCCGAGGAACCTCCAGCAGACCCGCGGCGACGCACAGCACCGTCCTGCTCTCCAGCGGACATTTACAACCTGCGGGACACCCGGCCCTCGCCTGCACCCACAGTCCTGCACCGAGCAAGACGTACAGCCGGCAGAAGACTCCAGCATCTTCACCTACTGTCCTTAAACTTCTGATCATCACCTCAGAGTAGAAACGACATGAGCATGACTGAAGCAGAAGAAGATCGAGGGAGTTGGCCTGGGAAAAAATAATGTGGAAAAAGATGTAATAAAGCAAGCGTGTTAATTAATTAACCAGATCATGCTCATATATATGAACATATATATATATATAATATATACCGCTCTTTAAAATTATGTTTCTTTGATTTTACCAAATTGAAAACCTCTATAATATAATCAACTGCTTGAACTGCTTTTGCACCAGGAGTAAAGCAGCATAAAGTTATCCAAAAGCAGTGTGTAAGACTGGTGGAGGAGAACATGATGCCAAGATGCATGAAATTAAAACTGTGATTAAAAACCAACCAGGGTTATTCCACCAAATATTGATTATTTCTGAACTCTTAAAACTTTATGAATATGAACTTGTTTTCTTTGCATTATTTGAGGTCTGAAAGCTCTGCATCTTTTTTGTTATTTCAGCCATTTCTCATTTTCTGTAAATAAATGCTCTAAATGAGAATATTTTTATTTGTAATTTGGGAGAAATGTTGTCTGTAGTTTATAGAATAAAACAACAATGTTCATTTTACTCAAACATAAACCTATAAATAGCAGAATCAGAGAAACTGATTCAGAAGTGCTCTCTTCATTTTTCCCAGAGCTGTATATAATAATGAATTTTTTTATTGTCTTGTCTTTTTATACGTGTTATTTCCGTGACCTGTTCAGGGTCCAGTGTGCAGGTCTGTAAGTGGTCTGTGCTGTATCAGTGCTGTATCAGTGCTGGGTGTGGTGTACGCTGGACTCATGCTGAGCCGACCACCTGTCTGTTAGTTTTTGCCACAAATTCATATTAGAGTCTGTTCCCTCATATATAACTGCTCTATATTTATATAATAATTATATTAAACATGCAATAAAGTTAATTCAGGTACAATTAGAGGGAACAACAGAGGGAACTCTTGTTCTTCCTTTCCTGTAACGGTCCTGATGAGTGCCAATTTCATCATTATAATGTTTTTAATGGTCTTTGCAGTGACTGCACTTTAGGATACTTTCAAAATTCTTGAAATTCTTTTATTTTCTTCTTCTCTTAAAGTATGTTTTTCTTTACTTAGTTTTACTCATAATCTTTTTGTTTACTAAATAACTCTTAATAGTTTGGATGATTTTAGTATTAATCTACAGTGCAGAATATTTTCACTGAATATTTATATGTATTTAACACTGAATTTAAGGTTTTCTAAACTGAACATAAACCATTAAACATGTAAATGAGAAAAACAAAAACAGGAAATAAAACAACGAAAATTAAATAATGATATTTAAAGCTGTATGAACTGATGTTTATACATGTTTAGGCATTGCGTCTTAATAAAATAATAAAAATAAAAAGATAAAGAGTTTTTTACAGTATAGGAAAGTGCAGATAACAGTTTTAAAACATAAAAATTATACTAATTAAACATAATAATAAAGATTGTTATAATTATCGACCTACCTGTTAATTCCCCGCGGTTCTCTCGCTCTGATACATGAGCAGATGGTGAAGAGCAGAAGTGAGAAGAAATTAGGGATGTACTGAACTGTAGTGATTTTAGTCCCACCCACTGCCATATAAAACACACCCACTGCCCCTCCCACTCCCAATATAAAACACACCCACTGCTCCTCCCACTCCCAATATAAAACACACCCACTGCTCCTCCCACTCCCACTGTAAAACACACCCACTGATCCTCCCACTGCCATATAAAACACACCCACTGCCCCTCCCACTCCCAATATAAAACACACCCACTGCCCATATAAAACACACCCACTGCCCCTCCCACTCCCATATAAAACACACCCACTCCCCATATAAAACACACCCACTGCCCCTCCCACTCCCAATATAAAACACACCCACTGCCCATATAAAACACACCCACTGCCCCTCCCACTCCCAATATAAAACACACCCACTGCCCATATAAAACACACCCACTGCCCCTCCCACTCCCATATAAAACACACCCACTCCCCATATAAAACACACCCACTGCCATATAAAACAGACCCACTGCCCCTCCCACTCCCATATAAAACACACCCACTGCCCCTCCCACTCCCATATAAAACACACCCACTCCCCATATAAAACACACCCACTGCCCCTCCCACTCCCAATATAAAACACACCCACTGCCCCTCCCACTCCCATATAAAACACACCCACTCCCCATATAAAACACACCCACTGCCCCTCCCACTCCCAATATAAAACACACCCACTGCCCCTCCCACTCCCATATAAAACACACCCCTCCCACTCCCCTTTAAAACACACCCACTGCCCCTCCCACTCCCAATATAAAACACACCCACTGATCCTCCCACTCCCATATAAAACACACCCACTGCCCCTCCCACTCCCATATAAAACACACCCACTCCCCATATAAAACACACCCACTGCCCCTCCCACTCCCAATATAAAACACACCCACTGCCCCTCCCACTCCCATATAAAACACACCCCTCCCACTCCCATATAAAACACACCCACTGCCCCTCCCACTCCCATATAAAACACACCCACTGCCCCTCCCACTCCCATATAAAAAACACCCACTGCCCCTCCCATATAAAACACACCCACTGCCCCTCCCACACTAAACACACCCACTACCCATATAAAACACACCCACTGCCCCTCCCACTACCCATATAAAACACACCCACTGCCCCTCCCACTCCCATATAAAACACACCCACTGCCCCTCCCACTCCCATATAAAACACACCCACTGCCCCTCCCACTCCTCATATGAAACACACCCACTGCGCCTCCCCCTCCTCATATGAAACACACCCACTGCCCCTCCCACTCCCATATAAAACACACCCACTGCCCCTCCCACTCCTCATATAAAACACACCCACTGCCCCTCCCACTCCTCATATAAAACACACCCACTGCCCCTCCCCCTCCTCATATGAAACACACCCACTGTGAGCGGAAGCTGCAGCTCATTACAGGGATTTAAGGCTCCCTATAGTGATGTATTTTGGAGAGAGGTGTAACTGGGTCACTCTGCCCATCTGTGAAAAGATCCAGGACTGTGAAAATAAGAAATGAGTGAAATAAGAAATTACATAGAAATGTAAAAATACCTGAGATTAAATGTACATAGTTTTAGTACCAACAGTGTTTATTTATTCAGTTCTAAAACAAAAAAAAAAAAAAACACTTCTTTCTGAATCAGTTTCTCTGATTTTGCTATTTATAGGTTTATGTTTGAGTAAAATGAACATTGTTGTTTTATTCTATAAACTACAGACAACATTTCTCCCAAATTCCAAATAGAAATATTCTCATTTAGAGCATTTATTTACAGAAAATGAGAAATGACTGAAATAACAAAAAAAGATGCAGAGCTTTCAGACCTCAAATAATGCAAAGAAAACAAGTTCATATTCATAAAGTTTTAAGAGTTCAGAAATCAATATTTGGTGGAATAATCCTGGTTGGTTTTTAATCACAGTTTTAATTTCATGCATCTTGGCATCATGTTCTCCTCCACCAGTCTTACACACTGCTTTTGGATAACTTTATGCTGCTTTACTCCTGGTGCAAAAATTCAAGCAGTTCAGTTTGGTGGTTTGATGGCTTGTGATCATCCATCTTCCTCTTGATTATTATATTCCAGAGGTTTTCAATTTGGTAAAATTAAAGAAACTCATAAGTTTTAAGTGCTCTCTTGCATTCTAATGGTTAGAATGGTCTATTCTGACCGATGCTCGCTTCCTTTCGCTTGTTTTTGGCAGTAAAAGATAAAAGGAAAGCCATGCTGACCCGACCACCTGTCTGCTTATTTACGTAAGGGTCTGTTCCCCTCATGCAGAGAAAGAGAACACTCGATATGCAGAAATACACCAAAATAACAGCAATAACAGCATTCTTCTACCTTAAAAATAATTTTATACAACAAATAACGAATTGCACAATATTTTTGGTTGCTGCCAGAAATGTCTTTGTTATTTAAAGGCTGAAAACTACAGGAATAAATGTGATAAATGTGATTCTAAAGTTATGGTCAACAATGCCATGCTTCTACTTTCTTCCTACATAGTAAATGAATAGTGTAGTGATCTATCAGATTATGAAGGAACACATAATGAATCATGTAGCAACTTAAAAACAGTGTTAAACTTAAAAAATACTCTGGGAAGTATTTAGGTGCTGTTATTTAGGGAGCTGTTAACTTGCGATTTCATGGGCAGTCCTGATGAGTGCCGGTTTCATCATTATAACGTTTTTTTTAAATACTGAAATTAACTTTTGAATTGCCATAATTTGCATCAGAATATTAACATAAATTTAAGCTTTTAATAATTTAAAATCACTACAAATTAAGTCATTCAATCCAAAATGTATAGACCTAAAAACTAGACAAACAAAACGAAACGAAAGGATTGGAGGCCAAGAACTGTTGTTAAACTGATTTGTATTCAGGAAAATATTGATTTTAAAATGAAGTTTAGGAAAGAGCCAGTTTTATTCATTATATTTTGATATAAGCAGATTTACTTGAATATTTTTCTATATTTTCTATTACAATTAAAATTATGCTTTCTGTAATGTTCTTTATTAAACTTGAAAGCTTTTTATGTAATGCATAAATAGAAAAGCTCAAGATTTAATGGTGTAATATCAGGCAGACAATTAAGGGAGTTAAATGGATTGGGTGATAATAATAATAATAATCCAGGCATAAATTACCAATAGAAAATTGACAAATACAAAAAACAGCTTCTGGAAACGTCGGCTATTTTATTTATTATTGTGAAACACACACGTACGTCACACTGTAACAAAACTAAACAATAACTAAACGTATAAAATGTAGTTTAGCAGCCGTTGGAGGCGTTTCCTGGATTGGGTCCTGCTTGTAAGGTTCTTCTGGCCATCTCCAGAGCGCCCTCCTTAGTTTTATTTCCTCCGATGAAGCCGCTGCTGTGGACAAAAATACAGCTGGAGATCCCGCTGAGTTCAGACAGAGCATCATCCCTCACCCCACGCCATTCCTCCAGCAGAGACAACCTGTACACATAAATACATAAACATAAAGAGTAACAGCCAAAACCTTCTTATTTATTCTGTTTTATTTTTAATTTCCTACATAGTAGTGCTGGCCGATATGGGAAAAATCATATATCACAATATGGAATTTTTTATATCACGATAACGATATATATGATATACCACATTTGAGTATGCGTTCAATTATTCTTCTAAAAATATGACAAAATAAAATCATTGCTCACTTTTTCCCAACTTTATTTCAAAGTGACATTAAACCAAACTTTCACAAATGAGAATTACTACCTTTATATATATATATATATCAAATGAAAACAGATGAGGTAGATGCAGTAGATTTATTTACAGTAACCTTTCTCCAGCACTAAGGCTGGAGCATTAGCGGCTAACTGCTAGCAGACAGACAGCGCTGAACTGAGGAACCCTGAGTGTTCTGCTAAGCCAGGGTGATATTAGCTAGCGGTTCATCCCACATAGCTTGTTTTAACACAGTAAACATGCTACACGCTACAGTCTGATATACTCAGCTCTAAACAATGAAAGAGCTAGCGTTTAGCGCTATGGTTAGCGGGTAATGCTAATTTAGCTTTTTCAGCAGTGCTAGCAGGGGTTAACAGCAGACTACAGTCCGATAATACTCACCTCTGAATGGGGAAATAGCGCTTAGCATGGTAAGCGGCTAATGCTAATGCTACTTCAGCCCTGGTGCTGAAGAATTTAACCGAAACTCTACTGTATAACTCTGTACTTCAGTGGAGTGGCTTTACTGCTCCTTAATACCTGACTGGTAGAATTCAAACACTTGTTCTTCCTTACCTGGGGCTGTCCTAATGAGTGCCAGTTTCATCATTGTATGGATTTTAATGGTCTTTGCAGTGACTGCACTTGAAGATATTTCTTTACTGACTTGAGTATTGTATCATATCAATATATGGCATGAGATATAAATATATTTTTGTTGAAACATAGGCACTCTAATCGCCCTCAATCTGATTTATTAAAGCTACTGCTTCATTACTCCATAACTCTGATGTGCTTATCCTGTACAACAGAGGAAACACTTGCTCTTCCTTTCCTAAGGAGGTCCTGATGAGTGCCATTTTCATCATTATAATGTTTTTGATGGTCTTTTTTGCGACTGCACTTAAGCATACTTTGAAAGTTCAAAGTATGCTATACTTGAAATTGACTTTCAGATTGACTGACCTTCATTTCTTAGTAAATTTTTAACTTTTCTTTATTTAGTTGAGTAGTTTGTTGCTTCTCATAACCTGGATTCGAACATTACTCAAATATTCACTATTCACTGTATACCTGTAACTCTACCTCTTCACTACTTTACTTTAACTGATGCTCTCAAACTTTACATTAAGAGACAAGAAATTCAAGTAATTAACTCTTGATGAGTTCAGCACAGCTGTTAACTGAAAGCCTGAACTTCCAGGTGACTCTACCTCATAAAGCTGACTGAGAAAATCCAGCAGAAATGCCTATTTTAAAGCAGCTCTACCTGTTCTGGAAGGTGTTGAGTCCTGCTGGAACACATTGGACTCTCCACTGGCCGCTCTGGTCTGGATAGAGCACAAACTTGATTGGCACCTCCACCTTCATCTCTTTCTCCAGGGTAAAGAGATGCTCCTTCCAGGGACATCCACCCTGATCAAACATCACTATCTCTCCACTGGGATCCACCTGAACACAGAGACCCTTTCAGCATTAAGCCTTTAAGCACTGCGTCCATCCAGAACCTCTTTTTATATATTTTAGATTTTTATATTGGCTTCATGCACAATAATATTTAATAGCTTGTGTCTGATTGGTTACCTGATGTCTCGTCTGAACAGCGGTCTCGACTACCACTCGTGCAGGAAGCCAGGCGTTTTGGTAGTAATCCAGCCGGTCCTGAAACTCAACTCCAACCAAAGACATGGCCTTCTGAAATCCCTGCTGCAGAATCAGAACCATAAAGAAAGATTTAGACATATATGTTTATGTTTGAGTAAAATGAACATTGTTGTTTTATTCTATAAACTACAGACAACATTTCTCCCAAATTACAAATAAAAATATTCTCATTTAGAGCATTTATTTACAGAAAATGAGAAATGTCTTAAATAACAAACAAACAAAAAAGATGCAGAGCTTTCAGACCTCAAATAATGCAAAAAAAAAACAAACAAAAACAAGTTCATATTCATAAAGTTTTAAGAGTTCAGAAATAATCAATATTTGGTTGGTTTTTAATCACAGTTTTCATTTCATGCATCTTGGCATCACGTTCTCCTCCACCAGTCTTACACACTGCTTTTGAATAACTTTATGCTGCTTTACTCCTGGTGCAAAAATTCAAGCCGTTCAGTTAACAAAGTTATTTATACATAATTTTGAATTTAATGTGAAATTTTAACAATTTTGCCTTTTTATTCATTTTTTTTTGTGTGTTGTTCCAATACATACTAAGGAAATAAACGGAAATTAAGGGTCTATAACAAAACGTGTGTAACTGAATTCATTTTCTTGGACAAACAATTTGAAGAAAAAATGTCAGAGGCTTCTAATCAACCTCAAACCTCACGAACCTCAGTGTCCTGAGACTCGCTGTTCCAGCGCGGGTTCAGATACCCGACGCGAGCGCTGAGGGATGTGGTCACGGTGTAACGAGCTTCTCCATCACACTGAGAAATCCCATTATCCACTGCATCCACCTCCTCCACAAAGTTCTCATACATCTGAAACAAACGGAGAAACAGGAGATCAGAAAGATAATTGAGTGATTAATTAAGATTGAATTGAGTATTTATTCCATTTTAAATGAAGCTCCAAATAAACTTGGACTGTCAAAAAATTATGCTAAGTACTTCTGCATCTCAAACAAAACGTTATTTTAAGTTAGAAAAGTTAAAGAAATGAACCTTATCATAGAGGATTCCCAGTTCTCTGCTGTCCTCCTGCAGGTGTGTGAGGTGGGAAAGCACCTGCCGACCAAAGTGAACATAAACCAGACCGGCTGAGCTCAGTTTAGTCACCCACGGCTTCTCCGGACACAGGCTGTTAAACGTCTCTACAAAAGACCTGGTTTAAACAGAAAACATACCCTTAGAATCAAACTGGTCTATAAAAAAAGCATTTTAAACAAGATTACTATTGTATTTTTGTTTTATGTAACTAAAAACCCACTCTAATAGATTTGATCTCTCATGCTTTTTACTTCATTACCTTACTTAAGTAGAAATGTAGGTTATCTTAACTTTAGTGAAATAATTATTTTAAATTTTCACACAATTATCTGAACTTTCTCCTCCTTACATTTTAAAAACAGCCTCGTTACTCCTGTTTCATTTCAGCTCGATTTCATTCCAGCTTCTCATCGTTTAATAAAACCCCCATCCAGATAAATCTAGATAAATCTAAATATCCAGATAAATAAAGGGGTAGTGCACTATAGGACTCTGTGGGCGTGGCCTAATCTTTTGTTCTTAATGGCTTTATTTTTTCCCCTTACATTACTTTTACTTTTATAGTTTAAGTATAAGCTTTGAAATCAGTACTTTTATTGTACTTTTACTTAAAGAGTAAAAAGCTTGAGTTGATTATTCTTTAACTTCTACAGAAGTATTTTATTAAACACTAGTATTCATTCATTATTCTACTTACAGAACATTGAATGGAGATAACGGCCAGAGTTCAGGTTGGTCGGTGAATCTAAACTCTAAAACAGACAGAATTACCTTTGATGATGATCATAACGGTGCTTTTTAGGGTCAAACACTCCTCCAACATCCACCACTATGTCACACTGCTCCAGCACTACCGGGTCACGCGTCCGAACTATTTCAGCATCCTGTCAGAATCACAGAGACAATTACTGGATTTAAAGTTTAAACTACACAAAAATCATAATTTACACAGCCAATTACCCAACCCACTCATTAGGACTCCCCCTGTCACTAGTGATGCTCCAACACCAGGAGGATGAAGACTAGCACACACCTCCTCCGATACATGTGAAGACAGACTCTGCCTCTTTTTGAGCTGCTGCTGATGCTGTAGCATTACCAAGTAGCATCACAGCGCTAACACTCGGAGGAAAGCGCAGCGACTCGGTTCTGATACATCAGCTCACAGACACAGCCTTGTGCTGATCCACATCACCCTAGGAGTGATGAGGGGAAAGAGAGAGCGCCATCTACTGTACTGTACCCACCCAGAGAGAGCAATTGTGGACAATTGTGCAAACTGTGCTCTCTCAGAGCTCTGGCAGCTGATGGCAGTCTTTTGTTTTAATTTTTTACTTACTTACTTACTGTATTTCTGTAATTTCATGTATTTGTCTGCCAGACTGCCAAAGACAAATTTTTCATTCAATATAAATTTAATGGACAATACAGTTTTCTTATCTTATCTTATCTATCTTATCTTATGGCAAGCTGCATGAACAGGATTCGAACCAGCTCTCTCTTCCGATTATAGTGGCATATATATATACAGCTCTGAAAAATATATCTATAAGAGAGCACTTAAAAATAATGAGTTTCTTTTTGAGTTCAATTTTACCAAATTGAAAACATCTGGAATATAATCAAGAGGAAGATGGATGATCACAAGCCATCAAACCACCAAACTGAACTGCTTGAATTTTTGCACCAGGAGTAAAGCAGCATAAAGTTATCCTCCAAAAGCAGTGTGTAAGACTGGTGGAGGAGAACATGATGCCAAGATGCATGAAATTAAAACTGTGATTAAAAACCAGGGTTATTCCACCAAATATTGATTTCTGAATGCTGTGCATCTTTTTTTTTTTTTTTTTTTGTTATTTCAGACATTTCTAATTTTCTGCAACATAAACCTATAAATAGCAAAATCAGAGAAACTGATTTAGAAACTGAAGTGATCTCTTATTTTTTCCAGAGCTGTATATGTTAATACAATAGTGAATAATAGTGAGTATTAGATGTAGAGGAGGGGTAACCTGGTACTGAGGAAGCTGCTTGAGGAAATAACAGGCCAGAACTTCATCACAGTGAAAAGATCCGCTGTGGGTTCCGATCTTCATGGTGCTGATCTCCAGACAGGCTCTCTTAGCGCTCTGCATATAACCTCTATACCCCGGAGCCCCGCGAGTTATATAACCTCTTCTTATAGATATTCTGTTTATACACACAAACACACACTGAAATATTCTCATCGGATCATCCCTAACACACACCACACCTGACCCGCACGCATGCGCACCACCGCTCCTCTACTCTTCTTCTATAGCGCCTGAAGAAACTTCTACACCAGCTTTACCGCCCCCTGCTGTACTGGAGGATACAGCAGAATATACTAATGCATATTAAAACATTACAATATCATCAAAAACTTACTTTATCTCAGTAATTAGGTTAAAAATGTGAAACTCATATATTATATAGATGTATTACACACACACAGAGTGATCTATTTTATCTATTTTAATAGATATAATAAAAAAACCTGAACAAAAATCAGCGTCTCAGAAAATTAGAATATTATTATAGATAATAACAATTGGTATTTTTTTCGGCAGTGTGGGCAGTGTGCCAAGTCCTGCTGGAAAATGAAATCCGTATGTCTATCAAAATTGTTCTCAGCAGAGGGAAGCTGTAAGATATGAAGTGCTGTAAGATTTTGTGGGAAAACAAAACTGCACTGACTTTAGACTTGATAATAAAACACAGTGGATCAACACCAGCAGATGACTGACATGACTCTCCAAACCATCACTGATCATCAGTAAATTTTACATTTTATTTAAAGGAAATAAAGGGAGCAGAGTCTGGAGGAAGAGTGGAGAAACACACAGTCCAAACTGCTCGAGGTCTAGTGTGAAGTGAACTTTTATGGAGATGCGGATTTCTTTTTCCAGCAGCACATTGGGCACACTGCGTATCAAAAGTACCAATTGTTTTTATATAATATAATAATATAAATTTTTTCTGAGACACTGATTTTGAGTTTTCATTGCCTGTAAGCCATAATCATAATCAACAATAAAATAAATAAACACTTAAAATAGATCACTCTGTGTGTTTAATACATCTATATAATATATGAGTTTCATATTTTCAACTGAATTATTGAAATTAAGTAACTTTTTAATGATATTAAATTTTTTGAGATGCCCTAAAAAAATTATAGTAAATGTATGAAACACTGCACTTTTAAAAATGTCCATTTTATACAGCGTTTAAACATGTTTTTGCAGGCATGTGTCATTCATTCATTGTCTGAGGTTGTTTTTGTAATTGTGTTGATATGATGAATCCACCAGAGGGCGGCCTTTGCTAAAAGAAATACATATATTTAATTACAGGTTTCTCTGATTTTGCTATTTATAGGTTTATGTTTGAGTAAAATGAACATTGTTGTTTTATTCTATAAACTACAGACAACATTTCTCCCAAATTCCAAATAAAAATATTCTCATTTAGAGCATTTATTTACAGAAAATGAGAAATGACTGAAATAACAAAAAAGATGCAGAACGTTCAGACCTCAAATAATGCAAAGAAAACAAGTTCATATTCATAAAGATTTAAGAGTTCAGAAATAATCAATATTTGGTGGAATAACCCTGGTTGGTTTTTAATCACAGTTTTAATTTCATGCATCTTGGCATCATGTTCTCCTCCACCAGTCTTACACACTGCTTTTGGATAACTTTATGCTGCTTTACTCCTGGTGCAAAAATTCAAGCAGTTCAGTTTGGTTGTTTGATGGCTTTTGATCATCCATCTTCCTCTTGATTATATTCCAGAGGTTTTCAATTTGGTAAAATCAAAGAAACTTATCATTTTTAAGGGGTCTGTTATTTGTTTTTTTTATTCATGATGCGTTCTCATGTGAACATATATCACATTTTCAGGTGGGAACTCCTTATGATTTAGTCTTGTTACAGAGGAAATCTTATACATACTGATAACCACAGGTTATTCACACACAGCTTATCTTTCCATTTATAATTTAGCACAATAGAATTCCTCACATTCTTCAGTGTGTGGTAGTCGTGAGCTCACTGATACGGGATGGTGATATTTGAATTTACACATCAGACACTTACAGACACGTGATGATATATTTCACAAGGCAGGAAACACCTCGGGAAGTTTCAGTATTTAACAGAGTTCCTGAGTTCCTGAGTTAATCTACTCCTTTATGGGTTATTAAACGCACTGCATGCTTCACTGAGCTCTGATTACTGTCTTCCTTCCATTAAAATGAATTCAGGAAGTCAGGAAAGCTTTAGTCATTAGCTAATAATTTGATATATTAGCCGTGTTACAGAGACAGAATTCTAAACCTGTAGCTTTATTGGGTATAATACACTGAAATCTCATTTTATCTATTTCCAGTAAAAATACACGTTAAATTGGAGCTAATTTTGCGCAAAAACTATTAAAAGTAACCACATAAAAATGATGAGTTTCTTTGATTTGACCAAATTTAAAAACATCTGGAATTTAATCAAAAGGAAGATGCTTGAACTGCTTGAATTTTTGCACCAGGAGTAAAGCAGCATAAAGTTATCCAAAAGCAGTGTGTAAGACTGGTGGAGGAGAACATGATGCCAAGATGCATGAAATTAAAACTGTGATTAAAAACCAACCAGGATTATTCCACCAAATATTGATTATTTCTGAACTCTTAAAACTTTATGAATATGAACTTGTTTTCTTTGCATTATTTGAGGTCTGAAAGCTCTGCATCTTTTTTTTGTTATTTCAGTCATTTCTCATTTTCTGTAAATAAATGCTCTAAATGAGAATATTTTTATTTGGAATTTGGGAGAAATGTTGTCTGTAGTTTATAGAATAAAACAACAATGTTCATTTTACTCAAACATAAACCTATAAATAGCAAAATCAGAGAAACTGATTCAGAAACTTATTTTTTTCAGAGCTGTATACTGTGACATGTGAAGGTGGGGGAAACTTCGCAGCCCCGGTTGGTCCCAGCTGGAACTCGTTGGACTGATTGGGACCGTGTTAAAAGCCCTGCCTGTTTTTACACTCTCTCCCCTTTTATGTTTGTTATTTTGCCTAATCAATTTACTTCGTAATATATCCACAATAATCGCATATACTTCCGAAGAGGGAGGATGTCGGGCAAAAAAAAAAAAAAAAAATATATATATATATATATATATATATATATATAATTAACCATTATATTTTTTTATTCTTTTTTTAGTCTTGGTCTTGAGAATGTTATGTCTATGGCTTCAGTGTTTACCCAGCATACGGATGTTAGTAATGGGAGCAGGAGGGGTTAAACAGGGGTTAAACATGAGCAGACACGGCTCTTCCTGGGGCCTAGTTGGGCAATTTCATGGGAAAATGAGTGTAAGAGAGAGAGCTGTGTAAATATATATTGTTTTTTTTTTTAAATAAACTATTCTCAAGAACCAGGATGCAGAATTAAATCTCAGTTATTACTCTGTATGTAGAATAGAGTATAGATACTAGTGTTTAATAAAATACTTCTGTAGAAGTTAAATAAAGTATCAACTCAAGCTTTTTACTTTTACTCTTTAAGTAAAAGTGTTTAAAAAAGTACTGGTTTCAAAGTTACTTAAAGTATAAAAGTAAAAGAAATGTAATAAAAGGGAAAAATAAAGTAATTAAGTAAAAAAAAATATATATTTTTTCTAAAAGCCATAATGACTATAATGTTCTATTATTAAAATGTTAATGTTGATAATATAATTTGGGATTTTGCATTAGGTTCCCTAAAGTGTTTCAGCTGCATATATGCTTTTATTAAAAATGAATGTATTTTACATACAGAACAATGTAAATATATTAACCCTAGTGAAAATAAAGTAGACTGAAGTATACTAATCATTATGATGCTCATTCACTCGTAACTGTGACACCGACTCTTTAACTGTCACTCCTCTACACCTCTCAGACCACTTCTTCATGCAACTCAACGTTCGCATTTCGAAAAAACCCACAGCTACTCCTACTACGGTCTCGTTCCGCCGAAATCTTCGAGATCTCCCAGCAGACCAGTACTCCTCGCTGGTGACTGACAATATGCCTCCATTAGGCTCATTTTCATCACTCAATGTTAATGATGCCACTGACACTCTCTGCTCCACACTAAGCTCCTGTTTGGACGACCTCTGTCCTCAAACATCTCGAGCCATTAGCTCAAGCAAACCGCAGCCATGGCTCAAAAATGACACGCTCAGGGAACTACGCTCCAAACTCTGAAGCTTAGTTGAAGCTGCTGAAAGAAAATGGCAAAAAAAGCAAAACCAGACAGACCTAAAAAACTACCAACTGCTCCTGGCTTCTTTTTCAGCCAGCCTCACTGCTGCTGAAGCTGAATTCTATCACAAAAAAATCAGCTCCCTCACAGACTCCCGGAAACTATTTGCTACATTCAAAACACTACTCAACCCTCCACCTCCTCCTCAGGCTACCTGCCTTACGGCTGAAGCTCTTGCCTCATTCTTTACTGGGAAAGTGGCAGCTATCAGCAGACAGTTTACTGATGCGACATGTAGCGGTCCTACATCATGCTCTGCTGCCCGGTATCCCTCTACCGAAGGCGTCGCTTTCTCCTCGTTCGCTCCTCTCACTGAGAACGAGACACTGGCTCTCCTAACACGTAGCCGTCCTACTACGTGTCCGCTTGACCCGATTCCTTCAGACCTTCTGCAAACCATTGCACCTGCAATCATTCCGGCTATTACTCACACGATCGATGCCTCTTTAACTTCTGGTGTATTCCCGACTGCTTTTAAACAAGCACAGGTCACACCACTGCTTAAAAAGCCTTCTCTCAACCCCGCCCAGGTTGATAACTACAGACCGGTCTCACTACTGCCTTTTCTTTCTAAAACATTAGAAAGAGCAGCTCTCAATCAAGTCTCTGGCTTCCTCACCCAAAATGACCTCCTGGACCAGAACCAATCTGGTTTCAAGAAAGGGCACTCTACTGAGACGGCTCTGTTGTCTGTGACAGAAGCGTTAAAAACTGCTAGAGCTGCAGGACAGTCCTCAGTGCTCATTCTGCTGGACCTCTCGGCTGCTTTCGACACGGTCAACCATGACTTCCTCCTAACTATACTCTCGAACATGGGGATCTCAGACAATGCGCTGTCATGGTTCAGATCGTACCTCACTGGGCGCTTGTTCAGGGTGTCATGGCAAGGACGGCTGTCCCCAGCCCACTCGTTACCCACTGGGGTTCCCCAGGGTTCGGTACTGGGACCTCTTCTCTTCTCAATATACACCACCTCTCTAGGTCGGGTTATCCGCTCACATGGTTTTTCCTACCACTGCTTTGCTGACGACACTCAGCTATACCTGTCGTTCTCACCAGATGATCACTCAATCTCTGCACGAATATCACAGTGTCTCTCAGACATATCCGCATGGATGAAGGAACATCACCTCCAACTAAACCTCTCAAAGACTGAACTTCTGGTCATACCAGCAAAACCTTCTATTCAACACAACTTTGCCATAACCATCGACTCTCTCTCTCTCTCACCGACAAAGGTTGCTAGGAACCTGGGTGTCATGGTTGATGACCAGCTTCTCTTCACGCACCATGTGGCCTCAGTTGCTCAATCCTGCCGCTTTGCGCTTTACAACATCGGAAAAATACGACCGTTTCTGACGCAACAGGCCACCCAACTCCTGGTACAAGCTGTGGTAATCTCACGCCTCGACTACTGCAATGATGTACTAACTGGCCTCCCGGCCTGTGTAGTAAAACCACTACAGATGATTCAGAACGCAGCAGCACGTCTGGTCTTCAACCAACCAAAACGGGCACATGTCACTCTGCTGCTCATTGAGCTCCACTGGCTACCGGTTGCTGCTCGCATCAAATTCAAAACTCTTACAATCGCCTACAAGGTGATGACAAAACAGGCTCCTTCCTACCTGCACTCACTCCTGAAGGCTTACGCTACCTCCCGGCCGCTGCGCTCCTCCAATGAACGTCGCCTCGCTTTACAAAACAAACACTCACACAAAGCAATCCAGACTGTTCTCATACAGAGTTCCCCAATGGTGGAACAAACTACCTTCCACTACCAGATCAGGAGAATCTCTCGCTATCTTTAAGAAACTCCTGAAGACAGAGCTCTTCAAAGAGCACTTACTCTCCTAACACCTCTAACTAACTACCTTCTACTACCAGATCAGGAGAATCTCTCTCTATCTTTAATAAACTCCTGAAGACAGAGCTCTTCAAAGAGCTCTTACTCTCCTAACACCTCTAACACACTAACTAATTCCAACCTCATCTCCTTCTTCCTCTTCTCTACTCCTCTATCCCATTATTTCCCTCTGACCTCCTTAAGGCCCTATCTATAGATGCTTTATTTTTAACTTCTATTATTTTTGTTCTTAACCTCTTCTATTATTTGCACTTTGGACAAAAGCGTCTGCCAAATGTAATGTAATGTAATGTAATGTAATGTAATGTAATGTAATGCTATAGTGCACTAAAGTGTTCTTGTAGCCACATTATTATTAATCAGTATATTTAAAAAGTGCTAAAATGAAACACATTTTTTGTACTTAATTATACTTTGATTACAGTATAAAAATAGTAAAATAGTCTTACTTAAATTGTGCTTAAATAGTGTACTCAACTGTACTAAAATAGAAGAATTTTAAATATACTTAAGTAACATTTAAATATTTAAACTACTTCATGTATGTAACCCCATATTTTAAATATGCTAACAGTAAAATTATAATATATTTAATAATGAGTATTACAACTGTATTACTATTTATTATACACTGAGTATATTAGGAATGTATTAAGAATTGATGTTAAATATATGTGACCTATATTTACATTAGAGCACAAATATATATGCTTCTTGTTCCTGTCTTTTGTAAGTAGCACACTTCTAGTATACTTCGTATGGAAACAAATATATTTTAATATACTGTACTAAAATTTTTAGCGTGTTACAAATTTACTTTAAATTTGATTAAAATGTAGTAATTTAATTCACTTTATAAAAAGTTACATGATACATTGTTTTTAACACACTTTGCTAAAAATGTATAAAAGTATAAAAGAAATATATTTAATTACAATATACTAAAAGTGTACTTCATAGTAATCAATTTTTTTAATACACTATATTGTACTTTTTAAAAAGTATGATCAAAGTTTACTTTTAAACATTTGATGAAATCATAATGTTAATATATATTTTAAGTAAGTATATTTTTAATATATTTTAAGTAAGTACATAAATATGTTAGTATATTTACAGCATATAGACACTTCTCAGTTTTAAGTACAATTAAATATATATATATATATATATATATATATATATATTTTTTTTTTTTTTACCAGGGAAAGCTTACCTACATTTCTACTTAAGTAACGTAACGAAGTATTTGTACTTAATTACTTTATACCTCTGGAGCTTTGGGGAGTTTTCATGCAGAGATCTTTACAATGGTTCACATTAAAGATGGAAATCAACCCTTGTTTCATCATTTCTCCTCCTGTCTCTCTTCTCGTCTTCCCATCTCTCTCTCCCGCTGCTACAGTAAATCACACTGTGTGTTTTATTGGTTTTGCTTAAGTTGTTCTCAGTTGGAGTTCACTGTGAGACGGAGTTCCTCTGATTTCTGGGTGTTTTTGTTAGTTCATGCTGTTAAACTTCAGCGCACATTGACCCACAAGAGCATCCGCTCCTGACAGCGAGCTCACTGTAAACAAACCAGAGACAAAACTCATAATGGAAAAAGACTGGCGAGAGAAAACAGTGAGAAAACTGTGTTAAAGGCTCACTGTGAAACTGTTGGTTGCTTGATTTTCTTACGATGTCTCTCTTTCCTACAGGCTGTAAGTAAAACGTTAACGATCGCAACGTATAAGCATATCTACAATACAGTTAGAAAAGAAATTAAACCATTATAGCTAAAGGCATTGGTGTAGGAACCGGGATGCATATAAAAAAATCAGAAATAGTTGGATTTGTCCCCCTAAAAGTGTTTTAAATTTTGAAAGCGGGGGTGCTGAATTCAGCACTGTAGTAGTGCCTGAATCTGCACCCCCGCCATGAAAAGCACTCTCTCTCGGCAGCGTTTCTTATAAAAGCGGATAAAATTGCTTTAGCTAACTTAGCTAAATTAGATATGTGCTTCTGAGATCAAACATATAGAAAAAATAATGAGGGAACTTAATTTTGGTCTTCCCATGATCTTCAGAAGAAGCAGCTGATGTCACTTCCTGTTGTAGATGTGACTTCCTGTTGTAGAATGTTCCAGATGTTTCATATTTCAGGGGTAATGTGTTACGGTAACAGGACTGAGTAAAACCCAGGGAGACAACTACATTGTGTATTTTATAACTTATTTATTATGGATTTGTTATGAAAAAATACTTTTAATTATATTTTATGGTAAAGTTTATAGTTAGAGAGTGGGGACGGGTACCAAATGCTATTTTTTTCAGTGTTCTAAGTAGTTTTTATTAATGTTTTTAACTTCATATCTTACTTTTGCAATTAGGTTAATGTACAAGACACTACGCTTAACAATTAAATATATTTTAAAGTGGAATGGTCCACATATACTACTTCCCATAATCTATAGACGTAGACGTATAGGGTGTTTAAAATAGGATATAGCAGCTCAACTCAATCTCTACAGTCATCAGAACTGATTAATACTCTATAATCTCTAAACACACCATCTGATCTCCAGATCTAGACCATCTACTGTACATATATATATATATATATATATATATATATATATATTAACTCCAGCACTCCAGCAGGTACAGTATAATGCACACCTGTACTGTATATTAGCCCTGAGCAAATATTATATCTTTATATTTAATGTAAAAGAACAAACACTGAACAGGACTTAACCTTAAACAAACGTCATTGGATAGAAAAATACATAAATCAGGCATGTGAACGTCTATTCACACCTGTATAAGTTGTGAGGTGTTAGCTTAGTCATTTTTTTCATCACTGGTTTCCAGGTAAAACACTTTTGGAACGAAATCGGCCACTGCAACCTCCTAGAAACACCGTAGCAACCAACAGCTTTGCCGTAGCAGCACCTCGAGCCAGCTTAGTAATATCCTAGGATTACCTTTTGCAACAGCCTTATTACTCCATAGTAACTGCTAGCCAACACCTTAGCAACCATCCCCTTATCCAGTAATCACCTTGGATGCAACAACAACCTCCTAGAAACACCGCAGCAACCAACAGATCTGCCGTAGCAACACATTAAAACAACTTAGCAACATCCTAGAGGAGCAGCTACAGCCTAATTACACCAAAGTAACTGCAAGGCAACACCTTAGCAACCAGCCCTTAAGCAGTTATCCCCTTGGATGCAGCATCAACCTCCTAGAATCACCTTAGCAACCAACATCTTAGCAACATTCTAGGAACACTTTTAGCAACAGTCTAACAACACAATACTAACTGATTGGCAACACAATAATAACCAGCCCTTAACATTTAATCACCTTGGATGCAACAGCAACATCCTAGAAACACCGCAGCAGCCAACAGCTTTGCCGTGGCAACACAATAAAACAACTTAGCAACATCCTAGAGGAGCACCTTTAGCTACAGCCTAATTACACCATAGTAACTGCTAGGCAACACCTTAGCAACCAGCCCATAACCAGTTATCCCCTTGGATGCAGCATCAACCTCCTAGAATCACCTTAGCAACCAACAACTTAGAAACATTCTAGGAACACTTTTAGCAACAGTCTAACAACACCATAGTAACTGCTTGGCAACACAATAATAACCAGCCCTTAACCTTTAATCACCTTGGATGCAACAGCAACATCCTAGAAACACTGTAGTAACCAACATCTTTGCCATAGCAACACCTAGAGACAGCTTACCAACATCCTATGATTACTATTTAGCTACAGCCTAATTACATCATAGTAACTGCTAAGCAACACCTTAGCAACTAGCCCTTATCCAGTTATCACCTTGGATGCAGCAGCAACCTCCTAGAAACACCTTAGCAACTAACAACTTTACCATAGCATGACTTTACCAACACTTAAAGACCGCTTAGCAGCAGCCTAACACCATAGTAACTGCTAAGCAACACCTTAGCAATTAGTCCATAACCAGTAATTGCATTGGATGCCCCAGCAACTTCATAGAAACACATTGGCAACACCACAGCAACCACATAAGATACCACCGCAACCACCTAGCAACACCTCAGCAACAGACTAACAACAGCATAGTAACTGCTTAGCAATACCAGCCCATTACCGTAGCTACTGAATAGTAACACCCTAGAAACCATATAGTGACACCTTCGCAAAACCCCTTAACAACACCATAGCAACCAACAGCTTTATCATAGCACACATTAGCAACCACTTAGCAACACTACAGCAACCACCTAACATACCACAGCAATCAGCTTGGATACCATATCAACCACCTGGGATGTTTTAGCAACCAACAGCTAAACCAGTGCAGATCCCTGGCAACCTTCTAGCAACCACATTGAAACACCTTAGCCACCACCTATCTCAACATAGCAACCACCACTTACATACCACAGCAATCAGTTTGGATACCATAGCAGCCACCTGGGATATCATAGCAACAACTTAATCTAGCAACCAACAACATTATAGCAACTAAAAGCTATACCATTTCAGCTCCCACATTAAAACACCTAAGCCACCACATTGAAACACATTAGCAATTTCCTAGATCACCGTAGCAACCCCCTAGCTCACCACAGCCACCACTTAGGATATCATAGCAACCACCTGGGATATCATAGAAGCCACCTTACCTAGCAACCATCAATGTCATAGCAAACAACAACTTATACTATTGCAGCTTCCAGGCAACCTCTTATCAACTACATTGAAACACCTTTCGCAACCACTTAGGATACCATAGCAACCCCGTAGCTTACCATACCAATGACTTAGGATATCATGGCAACCAACTAGCAGCCGCTTAACCTAGTAACCAACAGCTATACCATTGCAACTCCCTGGCAACTGCATAGCAACCACATAGAAACACTTTAGCCACCACATTAAAACACCTTAGCAACTTTCTAGCTTACCATAGCAACCACTTAGCATATCATAGCAACCACCTAGCAACCACCTAACCTAGCAACCACCAAACATCATGGTATAGCAAACAACAGCTTTACCATTGCAACTCCCAGGCAACCTCATTTTAGCAAACACATTGAAATCCCTTTGCAAACACCTAGCTCACCATAGCATCCTCCTGGGACACCATAGTAACCACTGGAAAGCACTTTTTCTGCGCAGTTACTATATTATTTTATTATTTGTATCTCCACAGAACACGCTCCAGCTCAGACTCCTCGGAGGTCAGCTGCTGGAGCCGGACGGCCCGGCGGAGCTCCACTAATAATCCCATTTCATGGACAGATGGAGGCGTATGAAAGTGGAGAGGGGATTAGAGGCTGTTAATTACCGGCTGATTAAGAAAACAGCTCTGTTAGAAAATGCAGAGCCGAACAGAAGGAGCTCCGAGAAACAGCGTCCATGTAGAAGTTTAAAACCTGCTGAAATTTAATGTTATTATTTTATATGTAATGATTTACTGCGATATGTGATGCTGTTTAGCTGGAAAATGCTTTTAGTCAGTTAGTGATGCATAAAACAGCAAAAATACCATTTCTATTCAGAACAAGCAGAGATAGCATGATCGTGCACTGCAAAAAAAAATCCATTAGCAAAGATTAGACAAAATATATGTAAACTGAGATTCAAATGCTTAAATTAAGCAAAAAATCTGCCAATGGGGTGAGCAAATTGTTCTTAGTAGGATTTCTTAAAATAAGCTGTAATCACAACGTCTCAAAATGAGTGAAGTAAGACTCAAATCAAGCAAAAATCCCATATTTTGTAGATTAAATCTGGACACAAGAATCAGAAAAACCTAACTGATCACTTTTTATGATATATTTTGAGTTAAAATTCCTTAAAATGAGGGGAAAATTCAAAGTAAGACTGAATACAAACAATCCAACACTTACACAATGCTTAAAAAGACAAAAAATCTTATCAGAGAAAAAACATGTGAAGTAAAAGCTAGCTAACATACTAATGTTACCAGGGAAAGAACTTACGCTAGTGATGCGCTAGCTAACCTTAGCGAGGAGCTAGCTAACATTAGTGATGAGCTAGCTAACATTAGCGACAAGCTAAAGGGATAGAACTAACACTAGAGACAAGCTATAGCTAATGTTAGCAATGGGCTGGCTAATATACTAATGTTACTGGGGAGAGAACTAATGTTATTGACGAACTAGTCAACCTTAGCAACAAGCTAGCTAACGTTAGCCATGAGCTAGTTAACATACTAATGTTACAGGGTAGAGAACTTACATTGGTGACAAGCTAGCTAACGTTAGTGATGAGCTAGCTAATGTTAGCAAAAAGCTAGCAAATGTTAGCCACAAGCTAGCTAACATACTAATGTTACCAGGGAAAGAACTAACATTAGTGACAAGCTAGCTAATGTTAGCCATAAGTTAGCTAACATACCAATGTTACTGGGAAGAGAACTAATGCTAGGTAACATTAGCAATGAGCTAGCTAACTTTAGCCACAAGCTAGCTAACATACCAATGTTCCCGGGAAGAGAACTTACATTGGTGACAAGCTAGCTAACATTAGCTAGCAAAAAAAAAGCTAGCAAATGTTAGCCACAAGGTAGCTAACATGCTATTGTTACCGGGGAAAGAACTAACATTAGTGACATTAGTGATGAGCTAGCTAATGTTAGCAAAAAGCTAAAGAGCACGGCATTATAATTTATTGTTAATTTTATTAATTAAATTTGGTTCAGTGTCATGCAATTAATTACATGCAAACGATTAGTAATTAAATTATGCAATTGCCTCAATAAACGATTGAGTATCGCTAATTAAAAATCTGGATCTAGCCGCATGCTAACATGCTAACATGCTAAAAATGCTGGAGCATTTAAGTAAGGACTCAAATCAAGCAAAAATCCCTTATTGTGTGCCTTAAATTTGCACACAAGAATCAGGAAAACTTGCCTGGTGACTTTTTGTGCTTATTGTGCAAATAATAGAAGAGGTTAAGTACAAAAATAATAGAAGTTAAGAATAAAGCATCTATAGATAGGGCCTTAAGGAGGTCAGAGGGAAATAATGGGATAGAGGAGTAGAGAAGAGGAAGAAGGAGATGAGGTTAGAATTAGTTAGTTTGTTAGAGGTGTTAGGAGAGTAAGTGCTCTTTGAAGAGCTCTGTCTTCAGCAGTTTCTTAAAGATAGTGAGAGATTCTCCTGATCTGGTAGTGGAAGGTAGTTAGTTAGAGGTGTTAGGAGAGTAAGAGCTCCTTGAAGAGCTCTGTCTTCAGGCGTTTCTTAAAGATAGTGAGAGATTCTCCTGATCTGGTAGTGGAAGGTAGTTTGTTAGAGGTGTTAGGAGAGTAAGAGCTCCTTGAAGAGCTCTGTCTTCAGGCGTTTATTAAAGATAGTGAGAGATTCTCCTGATCTGGTAGTAGAAGGTAGTTAGTTAGAGGTGTTAGGAGAGTAAGTGCTCTTTGAAGAGCTCTGTCTTCAGGAGTTTATTAAAGATAGTGAGAGATTCTCCTGATCTGGTAGTAGAAGGTAGTTAGTTAGAGGTGTTAGGAGAGTAAGTGCTCTTTGAAGAGCTCTGTCTTCAGGAGTTTATTAAAGATAGTGAGAGATTCTCCTGATCTGGTAGTAGAAGGTAGTTAGTTAGAGGTGTTAGGAGAGTAAGTGCTCTTTGAAGAGCTCTGTCTTCAGGAGTTTATTAAAGATAGTGAGAGATTCTCCTGATCTGGTAGTAGAAGGTAGTTAGTTAGAGGTGTTAGGAGAGTAAGTGCTCTTTGAAGAGCTCTGTCTTCAGGAGTTTCTTAAAGATAGTGAGAGATTCTCCTGATCTGGTAGTAGAAGGTAGTTAGTTAGAGGTGTTAGGAGAGTAAGTGCTCTTTGAAGAGCTCTGTCTTCAGGAGTTTATTAAAGATAGTGAGAGATTCTCCTGATCTGGTAGTAGAAGGTAGTTAGTTAGAGGTGTTAGGAGAGTAAGAGCTCTTTGAAGAGCTCTGTCTTCAGGAGTTTATTATAGATAGTGAGAGATTCTCCTGATCTGGTAGTGGAAGGTAGTTAGTTAGAGGTGTTAGGAGAGTAAGTGCTCTTTGAAGAGCTCTGTCTTCAGGAGTTTATTAAAGATAGTGAGAGATTCTCCTGATCTGGTAGTAGAAGGTAGTTAGTTAGAGGTGTTAGGAGAGTAAGAGCTCTTTGAAGAGCTCTGTCTTCAGGAGTTTCTTAAAGATAGTGAGAGATTCTCCTGATCTGGTAGTAGAAGGTAGTTTGTTCCACCATTGGGGAACTCTGTATGAGAACAGTCTGGATTGCTTTGTGTGAGTGTTTGTTTTGTAAAGCGAGGCGACGTTCATTGGCCGGGAGGTAGCGTAAGCCTTTTACTTAAAATAAAATAAAAAGAGATCATAAGATCATTATTCCTCAAATAATTAAAACAATCCTACACTTACACACAAAAAAAATCTTATTAGAGAAAAAAAAAAATTACTGCCTTGAATTTAGATAATTTTGCACCAAATCTAGTGTGGAGGCATGCAGAACACAAACATTACAAATTTCGTCACTGTCCAAATATTATTGGGTCATTATAGACTTCTGATTATGGTGCAGTGCAATGCAATTAAAGTATGTAATTACCTCAATAAACAATTTTAATGGGTAACGGTAATAAAAAAATAAAATGCCAGAATGCATGCTCAACCATTGCACAGATTAGAAAGCTCTGGATTAGCCGCATGCTAACATGCTAACAGAGCAGTAGCATCATCAGATAAGGATTCCACAATGAGGCGCCAGATCCTCCAGAATCCTCTTTAATTGAGTAGATTATCTTTGTGCCAGTCGTTCTGAAATCATTCAGGTTCACCGGCTGAGTTAATTGGACGTTAATAATCGGACATTAATCAGACCGGCGGCTCTTTTTGGCTCGTAAACCCGATATGATTTAATATCAGCTGAAGAAAAATAACCTCTCAGAATTACAGTAATCTTCAGAGCGAGGATACTGTTTCAGAACAGATTACGCAAGCCTGTGTGTGTGTGTGAGTGTGTGTGTGTATGCGGGGGGGCTGAAGAAAGCTTAATAGATTTTGTGTCCCTTCGCAGGGGATAGCCTAGCTTTGTGCTCCAGTTCAAAACAGGATCAATCTTCTGTCATAAATGAGAAATGTAACATCTGTTTGCTTGACCTTTTGCCATGTGATCGTTCTTTTGGGCGGCACACAGAGCCGGGATTTTTCCAGACAGGAGAGATAAAGGAAAAGTAAAGTTCATTTGTCATTCTTGTAAATAAAACTGAAAAAAAAAAAAAAAATAGTTTTGAGGAAAAAAAGCTTAAGAAGAGCTTGAGTTGACTTACATAATTTGATTTTAAGTAAAAGAGATGTAAAACTTTTAGTTATTATGCGTAAATTGTTTATTATGCGTAAAGTTTATTTAATTTCTTAGTAAATTAGTATTTTTTTTCCTAGAAGAGCAGTCAGTAGGGCATTTTTTCTCTTTTTTTTGCCAGAATAGAGAGCATTGAGGGGCGGTTGGGGAGGAAATTAGTTGCTTAATGATTTTAGGTTTGAGTGACTTCAAATTTTTTTTACAGTGTATAAATGCCCTTTATTTTATATGAGGAAAGTCTTCTTCTCACTCCGTGTTAATGACTGTGTTAAATCCTCTTTCTCTTAATAGAGTTTTTTTTCACCACATGCCCAATGTAACACATCTAAATATGCTGACTAAGGCAAACAAAAGACTACAAAAATTTTAATATAAAACGTAAAAACTATTTTTAACCATGCAAAGCCAAACCAAACCCAAGCCAAGCAAAGTCAACTAAAGCCAACCAAACCAAACCAAGTCAACCCAAGCCAAACTAACCCAGCTCTGCCCAGCCAAGCCAAACAAACCAATGAAATCCAACCAAGCCAAACCCAAGCAAATCAAAGTGAACCAAAATCAATAAACCCAACCAAGCCAAGCCAAGCACAGGCTAAACCAAACCAACAAAACTGAACCAAGCCAAACAAACCAACAAAATCTAACCAAACCAGACCAAACCAACTAAACCCAACCAAATGCAACCATGTCAACCAGACCAAACCAAACTCAAACTCAAGCCAAGCTCAAGCCAAACCAAGTTAAACAAACCAACCAAATCCAACCAAGTCAACTAAACCAAACAAAATCAACTAAACCAAGCCAAGCTTAAGCCAAGCAAAGTCAACCAAAATCAACAAAACCCAACCAAGCAAACTAAACCAAGTCAACTCAAGCCAACTCAAGTCAAATCAAACAAACTAAACCCAACCAAACCAAATTCAGCCAAGCCAAACACAAGAGAAGTAAAGTCAACCGAAACCAAACCAAAGCAACTAAACCCAACCAATTAAACCAAAACAAAGCAACTAACCCAAACAAAACCAAACAAACTAAACCCAACCATGCCAAGCCAACCAAACCAAACCAACCAACCAAACCTAGCCAAGCCAAACCAATGAAATTAAACTAACAAATTCAACCAAGCCAAACTCAAGTGAAGCAAAGTCAACCAAAACAAACTAAACCCAACCAAATCCAACCAAGCCAACTAAACAAAACCAGCTAAACTAAACCAATCCAAGTAAACCAAACCAACTAAACCAAACAAAACCCAGCCAAGACAAACCAAAATGACTGAACCAAACCAAGCCCAACCAAGTTTCCAACAAAGCCATGTATCCATCACATGCCAGTTTTCACTAGAATTGTCCGCTCTGTCATGCAGCTTGCTGTAACAGGGAAATAAAACATGACAAAATAGTCTATGAGGGCCTAAAAACACAATATTCTGATAATAACCCAATTAAACATTTTGCTGGATTCAAAAATACTGCAAAACAAGGGCATTATCAAAAGCATCCAGCTGTTTTAATGTTTAATTTAACTTTTGGCCAATAGCTGGTGTAATAATTTCCCCAGCACAGGGTTGAATGGCTGTTACTCATTACCAGTTTGGATGAAGGGAGCGAGCTGGAGGTGGGCATTCTTCAGGGGGGGAGGGGTTTCTGGTTCTCCAGAGGAAGCGAGTGCAGCTGTGAGAGCAGTGAAAGCAGCAGATGGAGGATAAAAGGCTGTTTAGGGGTTTTACCATGCAGCCCACTCTTTATGCAGCTCTCTATAAAACGTCTTCATTTAGCCAAACGCCAATTAGAATATCTGCAGAATAGCTTTTTAATAGCCCTGAAACAGAAATATTTGATGTTTTCACAATAAAACATAATAAAATCTTCTGCTTATGAGGACAACAACATTTTATTAGAAACTCATGCTTTGTTCTTCCACCACCAGTATTCAAAAAGAACATAAAGCAGACAAGCCTTGCTCAGCATTTCAACAAAAATGGGATTAAAACCAAAATATATTCCCTTTATTTTGAAAGTTGCAATGTGGCATAAAAAATATGACGTCAATTGTGTTTTATGTACCATTTTACTATTCAAGACTTGCCCTCAAAACCTTCAGATTACACACAAAACTGCATATTTGAACAAGTTCAGAAATATACTCAATGTAGGTACCCAAACGCATAAGCCAACGCTCTTAGAGTTAAAATAAAAAAAAGTTAATTATGAGATTTAATCCATTTTCCAACATATTTTTCTACATAGTAAATGAATAGTGAAGTGATCTATCAGACTATGAAGGAACACATAAGGAATCATGTAGTAACTTAAAAACAGTGTTAAACAAACGAAAAATACACTTATCAGGGGAGCTTTTAACTTGTGGTCTCTGAGGCTGGTAACTCTCGCTCTTCCTAGCTTCGAGCAGCCCTGATGAGTGCCAGTTTCATCATCATAACATTTTTGATGGTCTTTTTTTTGCGACTGCACTTAAGGATACTTTCAAAGTTCTTGATATTCTGATTTTCTTTACTTAGTTTAGTAAAGTAGTTCTTGCTTTTCATAATCTGGATTCGAACATTACTCAAATATTCACTATTCACTGTATACCTGTAACTCTACCTCTTCACTACTTTAACTACAGTATAAGCAAAGGCGTTCAAGTCGGATCATACTACTTTCCATCAGCAGCCGGAGTCAGAGAGAGCACAGTTGGCCATGCTGTTTCTGTCTGGAAGGGTACAGTGGGTACAGCTCAGTGTTAATTGCTTGGATTCCTTAAACCGAGCAGTTCAGTATCCTCTGCTGAGATGGTCAAAAAGCTTCACGCTATTAAAGGAGAACTCTGGTGTAAATTGACTTGTTTTGTTGTAAAACATGATAAAAAGTTCTTACCTTTGTTGAGTAGCACACCTCTGTTCTCCCACAGCTTTTTGAGATCCAGTATTTTGTGCACTTTGCCCAAACAGGCTTTAGAATGATTGATAATGGGCATATACTGCAGTTAAATCACTTTTTACACCGTTATTTAGGCTCAAAGTAGCTCCACACCTCATTGGTAGAATCAACAGTAACCAGATATTTTCAGTAACAGCTGGAATTCATGCATTTTTTTCCAAATAATTAATTTTACAATCTGCTCAGCTATCCAACCTATTTGTTCTCGTGCTCGATGGTTGACTTAATGTGACTTTTTTTAAAATAAACTTCTTGTTTTAAACTTATATAAAAAAAGAGATTTATCTGAAGGGGCAAAATATGCCCCATATGCCCCATCTCACTCATTATTAAAGCCTGTTTGGGCAAAGTGCACAAAATACTGTATCTCAGAAAGCTGCAGGAGAGCAGAGGAGGGCTATTCAACAAAGGTTAGCGCTCTTTACCATGTTTTAATAAATACACCCAAAGTCAGTTTCACAATGGAGTTCTCCTTTAAGATATGATTGCGCCAAAGTCAGAGCTCACCTGGCTCTTAAAGGGAATGATGAGCAAGTGACACTCTGATTGGTTTATTTTATGTTACACCCAAAATTAAACACACCTATGATTAATTAAGAGATTAAGAGGCTTATTCATGCCTTTTGCATTGCGTTTCGAGCTGGGCAAGATGTACTTTTCCCGTCATTACGATAGCAAAGACACAGTGAGACACATTCTAAATCAAGCTGCTCGATGCGCAATTGATCGGTGCACTAAAAATGAGTAAAATAGGGCACATAAAGATTTAGACTCATACTGTATCTAGCTAAAATCTGATTTCGCCTTTAGCGAAATTTTGCTTTTTGCAAACTGACACAAAAGCATGCTTTTTTAGCATCTTTGCTGAAAGGCTTTGTTTTGTGAGGAGCTTCAGTTTACAGTGTTATCCACAGCAGCGTCTGCTGGAATGCTAAGTGCTGTTAGTATACGGACTCAATAATAATACAAGGTCAAGCAAACAAGCTCTTACTCCCAGAAGTCTCAGAACAGCAGCGCTGCCCACTCAGCCCAGCACGTCTGAGTTTACAGGGAGTAATACTGTTCTAAAAGCTCAGACTGAATAATAGAGTCACCGCAAGCAGAGCAGTGACGTCCCCAAACCTACAGCAGAGCTTCAGCCTGATATCTGCACTTCACTGCCTGCAGAGTATTATATACTAAAGGAGTTCTCCAGAGATTAAACCTTATATACAGCTCTGGACAAAAAATAAAAAAACAACTTAAAAATGATGAGTTTCTTTGATTTTACCAAATTAAAAACCTCTGGAATATAATCAAGAGGAAGAGGGATGATCACAAACCATCAAACCACCAAACTGAACTGCTTGAATTTTTACACCAGGAGTAAAGCAGCATAAAGTTATCCAAAAGCAGTGTGTAAGACTGGTGGAGGAGAACATGATGCCAAGATGCTTGAAAAAAATTGTGATTAAAAAATACAAGGATTATTCCACCAAATATTGATTCTTGAATCTGAACATTAACAGAAGAAGCCCCATTCCAACTATATAATTCTTTTAAACATCTTTTATAAGATTTTTTACAGACATTTTACAGATGAACTTTTTTTTTGCCAAATGTTTAAAATCATGCCACAGTTTTGTCCACCTATATCTTATTGAAAATGGACTTCTGCAAAAGAGAAATTTAGGAGATGAAGATCTAAAGACTGGAGAGTTGAATATATATTTATGAATTTCTGCATTTGTAATAAAGTAATTTATGAATTTCTCCGGGATATTTTCATGATTTGAATACATTTTAGAAATAAAAATACATTTGAAATATGTTTGAAATATATTAATATTATAAATAGAGAGAATCTATTTTAGGAGCAGATGTACAGCGTGTATAAATTTGATCGTGTTGCAATATGAACAAATTGTTTCTGAAAAAACTGAATTTTATTAAGATTAGTAGAAAATGTACCCCCAGTATGTTACAGTATAAAAGAATAGCAGCTATTAGGGCATCCGTTCCCAAGTTTTTGCTCAGAAGAAATCTCATTTTTGAGTTTTTATTCGTTATATTTTACAACCGGAACGTTCAGATCCGTATGTTTGATACAGATGATCAAAAAGATCAAGGATTTCAATACACCTATAAGTGAAAAAGCATTTAGATGCTCTTATCTGGTGAGCTGTTAACTTATCCTGTTGCTCTTCCTTTACTGGGTCAGTCCTGATGAGTGCCAGTTTCATCATCATATGGTTTTTGATGGCCTTTTTTGTGAATGCACTTAACTTTTGAAAGTTCTTGAAACTGACTTTCGAATTGACTGACTGAAGTCATTTTCTACTTCTCTTTATTTATTTTGAGTAGTTGTTTCTTCTCATAATCTGGATTAGAACATTACTCAAATATTCACTATTCACTGTATACCTGTAACTCTACCTCTACTAACTACAGTATAAGCAAGGCGTTCAAGTCGGATCATCATACTACTTGCCATCAGCAGCCGGAGTCCGAGAGAGAACAGTTGGCCATGCTGTTCCTCTCTGAGTGGGTACAGTGGAAACAACAGTCAACAGTCTATTTTCTCCAGATTCTAGCATTGAGGTTTTTGAAAATTATTGAATATTATTAAGACTAGCAGAAAATGTTCTCCCCAAACTACAGTATGTTACAGTATAAACGAATAGCAGCTATTAGGGAATCCGTTTCTGCTCAGTTTTTGCTCAGAAGAAAACCAGAACGTTCAGATCCATATGTTTGATATGTATGATCAAAAAGATCAAGGATTTCATGCGTTTTCCATTTTTTTTTTTTTTTATTGCATGCATGCAACTGTAAAACAAGAAGCAGAATTTATGTCAAATGTTTTGGATTCATGTCTAAAACTTTCATTTAGACATGTTTTGCCTTTTCTCCTCTTTCTCTTGTTTTTCTTTCTTCCTCTTTGCTTTGAGAAGTTTCTTCCACTGTTCGCGTTGTTTGTCATGGTTAGTTGGGAGGACAATATTTAGTAAACTCTGTCTCAGAGTTCTCAGTCTTTTTGCCCTTTTTGCCTCGTGTGATGGACATGTGTAAATATTTTACCAGCAGAGGATTTAATATAACAACTGAGTCTGTGTTCCGGCCAAAGGTCCGTACAGAAAAACGCAGAAAAACTGCAAAAATAAGCAACTAAACAGCACTGAAGACGTGAGCGTCTGGTTATTCGTGGAAATACGTTCATCTCGTGGCCTGGAGAGTTTATATAATCCTCCCCGGATAAACACTCCACGTCTCCATGTTTTCCTTTTCTGTCAAATTCTACCAGAGTTCTTTTGAGATTGGGTTCTCATGTTTGTTCCTCTAAGCTTGCGACGCCATGGGAGATCATATTTAAAACTCGCCAGAGGTGGAAAAAGTACTGAAAAATTTAATTAAGTAAAAGTACCTTTACTTTGCTAAGATTCTACTCAAGTAAAAGTAAAAGTTCCCATCTAAAAATCTACTCGAGTAAAAGTAAAAAAGTACTCAATTTAAAATTTACTTTGAGTAAAAGTTACATAGTTACTTTTAATTATTTGTTGTAAAAAAAGTACAACAAATCATAAATTAATTATTATTAATTAATATATATATATAAATGATTATTCCACATAATATTTTGGACCTTTCAGGGAGTATTTGTTCAGACCACCCCATAAAACATTTTCAAAAACAAGTGGCATACTTTAAAAATGACAAATTACTCATAAAATCTACTCAATTACAGTAATGTGAGTAAATGTATTTCGCTCTCATCCATGATTTCTATAAATCTATAAACACCAGTAATTATCAGACCCGCTCTACACCTTGTGCGGCTCAAAACACACAAAAGATATGTACTAAATAATCATGAGTGTGGTTAAATTTAGGTGTTTTAGTAACTGTTTTAGTTGAGTTTTTCTTTTACCTTGTTATTATTTATTTTAATTATTTTGTCTTTTTATTTATCTAATTTAAATTTTATGTTTTACCTTTTAGCCCTTTTGTTTTATTTATTTTATTAATTCCATTCATTACTTTTTGTTTGTTTTGTTACTGCTTTTACTTTTGGCCTTTTACCTTTTCATTTAATTTATTTCCTTATTATTTTTTATATATTTTGTTTAACTTATTGTTATTATTTATTTTAGTTCCATCATTTACTTTTTATGATTGTGTTTTTTTTTATCCTTTATTTCTTTATCTGTGATTATATTTTATTATTATTTATTACATTTTAGCATGTCTGCATGTCCTTTTATTTTGAATTATTTTATTTTTTCATAATTAAATCTTATATTGTTTGCTTGTTTTTTATAATTTAAACTTAATTTTCAATCCCTGTAATTCTGTGTAAGCTCGGCTACATTGAAAATGAGGGTTACGCTCAATGTATTTACCGAGTGGAAATAAAGGTTGATTGACTGATTGATTGATTGATATTGCACAAGAAAGTCCCACAGTGATTGATGCAAGGCCTGAACGTACAGTATATGAACAGTACATGATGTCTGTCTCTGTGTTTAAAGAAAGGAAGGATGTTTGAGAAAGAATGAAAGAATAAAAGCTTTTGAAAGACCAAAAATCCATTAAGCATTGTGGATTATTGTCAGTGCATGAAAAATGACCTGAGGGAACGGTCAGTCCGTTAGAGTATGTGTAGAGTATATGGAGAGTATATGGAGAGTATATGGAGAGAATGTGGAAAATGTGTTTTATGATGAAACTTTATACTGGGAACAGGATATCCTCCCCTACATCAACAAACCAGTTTCTTTTAGCAGCAAATCAATCAAAACAAATTGCTTTTGGCTCAAAGACCACACATACAGGCTTATTTTGTTTAGATCTATAGGCGAGCCGTCAAACCGTGCACCATACAGCTGGATTTAAGGCATATTAGTGTGCCTTTGCTATTATAACAACAGGAAAAGTACACCTTGCACGGCTCAAAACGCGAAAAAGATATGTACTAATTCTTTTAGTTAATCGTTTCAGGTGTAGTTAATGCCATGTGAGCTGTTTTTGTGGAAAAAAAGTGCTCCGGTGATCCAGTATAATGCTGCTTTAATCCAATGGAGGAGTGACCGGTGTGAAACGATAGGATTTCGTCTCTTGCTCATGAATATTCATACATGCAAACATCATATCGCCTCTGATTGGCTAACAGCACTGCGACACCAGGAGGCGGCGAGATGGACAACAGTTAGAAACGCTTTTAAAATAAAGACATTTTTTACACTAATAACAGTCTTTGCAATGTTATATGGTACTTGTAAAATAAACCAGTCAGAGTGTTACTTGTTCATCATTCTTTTTAAAAGTCTCATTCCATTGTTTTTTCGTTCATGTTAAAATGTCTAGTTGTGTTTTTTATTATGAGTTAATTCCATGTGAGCTGTTTTTGTGAAAAAAATAAAAAATAAAAAAGTGCTCCGGTGATCCGGTGTAACGCTGCTTTAATCCAGTGGAGGAGTGACCAGTGTGAAACGCTAGGATTTCGGCTCTTGCTCATGAATATTCATTAATGCAAACCTCTGATTGGCTAATAGCAGTGAGACAAACAACAGTTAGAAACGTTTTAAAGTAAAGACATTTTTTTACACTAATAACAGTCTTTACAACGTCACATGTTACTTGTAAAATAAACCAATCAGCATGTCACTTGCTTATCATTCCCTTTAATTCAGAGTCAGGTGAGCTCTGACTTTGGCGGATTGCTATTTTAACAGCGCAGCTACCTGGACATGTCCAACAAACGCTTCTCAGCTTCTGTAAAAGTTTGCATAGTTGTTTTTTTTCCTGTATTGGGACACGCCTGCGTACACAATTCATGCCAAGATAGCAATGAACATCAGCCTGTTGACGTCTATCTAGGTTGTATTCAGTGTATTCAGTGGTGCACTTGTGTTTTCTATTGCCAAGATAGCAATATGCCAGAAATGTACCTGAACACACCTCATTTCCAGACCACCACGCCCATCAGTGTAGATATATTCAGAAGCTCTTCTGACTAAGCATCATGGGACTTGCATAATCAGGGATTCGAACATCAGCATGACGTGTTACAGATGACACAATGTCGCAACACAGATATGCTGATGTGGACATATACAGAAGCATGAATCAGCCTGTGGACTGTGTGTTATCTCCTTAATTTCCATCCAATTCTATGAGATTCTCTCATAGAACACACTTTTCCACTATGTGTAACACAGTTAACCCCCAGGATGAGTCAAACACTGTAAGTGTGTGAGATATACATCTATATGTTTAACAAGCGTGTGACAATATATCGATATCGTCATATATTGCATCAATTTATTTTGCAATACATTATCAATAGCCGTTCTAAACTTCCTAAGACTCTCCCCAATTAGACTTACTAAGTTACGGCCTCATTTCTGCTCCTCAAGGTGGCGCTATAATCTAATGAATAGGGTTAATAATAAATCTGTGGTGAAGAATATTGGTTGTTAAATTGTGTGAAACTGAAACACCAGTAAATACATACTGTAATTCCTGGTATTTGATTATTTAGGAGTATTTTATCCTCTTCAACGCTCATTTTGACATTTTGTTATTGCGTAATTTTAAGAAATCTTATGTTACTAAGAAGTGTTATTAAGAAAAAGCTTACTCCATCTGCAGGTGTTTTAGCTTAATATAAGCATATATACCTCTAAATTTACGTAATTTGTCTATTTTTTCCAACGTTTTTTTTGTGTGGTGTAAATCATATTTGGATTATGAGGATCATACACGGGGAATCCAGAAGAATAAAGGCTAGGCAAAAAATAGTAGTCTAAATACAAAAATATGTTCAGCGACAGTAAACACCTGATACAGAGGGCAGGGCAAGAGAGAAGTCAAAAAATACAAAAATTAGTCGATAACAAAGAAAAAACAATGTAAAAAATGCGTTATATAAGACCTAGCAAGGAGGAGCCAAAGAAACAGAGGGGTAGTGTATATATATATATATATAATTTACTTCTTTTTAATTTTGGTTTGTTTTATTTGCTTTTTTTTACATTTCTTTTTCTTTGTTTTTAGCTATTGTTTATTTATATTTTACTCCTTTATTTGATTAATTTTATTTATTCATCTGCAATTGCATTTTATTAGTTTTATTACCTTTGATTTTTTTACATATGATTTTAAATTCTTTTTTACCTTATTTGTTTTATATCTTTTTTATAATATCTTATCTTATTAAAATGCTGTTATTCATTTTATTTATTTAATTTATTTTTTAAAAATGGTCTATTCGTGTTACCTTGAGGAGGGTTTAAAGGGGTCAAAGGCATTATAAGTTGTAAGTTTTTGTATGGGTTTTATTTTTATTTCCCTTTTTGAAAAGGAAAAAAAAAACTAAATTTACAAATTGTACATGAGGATTACCTGTATGCTTTCAATAAAAAAAATGATCACATGATTGATTTATTGATTGATTGATTGATTATTATGACTGGAATATTCTAAACAGACAAGGTGTGGGCAATCAGAAGCTGGGGGAGTGTGAACGCTGTAGTGCATGCTGGGAATTGGAGTCCAGAGCATGCAGACTCACAGCATCAGGTCTGACATAAAGACTGATTTTTTTCTATATTCGATTTGAGCAAAAATCCTTTTAGTTATTGCTAAACTGCATTTCAGCAGCTTCTCGTTCTCTGAGTAAAACTGCAGCTGATTTTATGTGGTGCTCGTGGTAATAAGCAGAGCGGTTCTGCTCAGCTGAGTTGATTTTATGTGGATGCTCGGTTCCAGGCTCGTTAGCGGCCGGTTTAGACCATTATTCTCATTATGCCGAGGCCCTGTAAAGAACAGAGAACAATGTGTGCAGGAGGCCGAGCAGAACCTCCCAAAGCTCAATTAAACCCCAGACTGGGGGAGCTGGACTCACTTCCATGAACTTTACTTGTTGAAGCTTGAGCCCATCGTTCTGAGAGCGGTGGATAAAGGCTGTGTGTCATTAAGGGGAAATAAAACACAGAAATGTGATCCAGCGTGACACTAGAGTCTGTTTTATTACTGTCCTTTTTTAACTTTTGTAATTTTGTTTTATACAGAGCTTTAATACAAGAAAACACAAGAAAATGCAAAACAAATAAACAAAACTAAGTAAAAGATTAACAAAACTAGAATAATATAGCAAAACTAAAAACAAGAAACACAAAAAACCTTGAAACAAAGGGGCTTACATACACAAGAAGGGTAAGGAACACCTGGGGCTGGTAACAAAGGGGGTGTGGTTACAAACAAAGCAAATGATAAGCAAGTAAGTGACACTCTGATTGGTTTATTTCACGTTACGCCCAAAATTAACCCCACCCATGATTAATTAAGAGAATTAGTACATGCCTTTGTATGTGTTTTGAGCCGAGTAAGGTGTACTTTTCCCATCGTTACGATAGCAAAGACACACAGACACGCCCTAAACCAATCTGACATCATCACTTCAGTTTCTGAATCAGTTTCTCTGATTTTGCTATTTATAGGTTTATGTTTGAGTAAAATGAACATTGTTGTTTTATTCTATAAACTACAGACAACATTTCTCCCAAATTCCAAATAAAAATATTCTCATTTAGAGCATTTATTTACAGAAAATGAGAAATGTCTGAAATAACAAAAAAGATGCAGAGCTTTCAGACCTCAAATAATGCAAAAAAAAAAAAAAAAACGAAAAAAAAGTTCATATTCATAATCATAGATTTTTTCATGCATCTTGGCATCATGTTCTCCTCCACCAGTCTTACACACTGCTTTTGGATAACTTTATGCTGCTTCACTCTTGGTTTGATGGCTTGTGATCATCAATCTTTATATATAGAAATATATAATGTAGGACTGTGTCCTTGAAAACTTGTTTAAGGTTTATTCACAAGCAGAACAAAACAACACAATAGCAGTAGCAATAGTTTCAACACAATAGCACAGTTCACACTCACACACAATCATTTCATTTCAGTGCGACATGCTCACATAAAATACAGTACAATACAATACAATACAATATAATATAATACAACATAATCTCCTCTCCGTATGATAAATAAGTTACAGTAAAAGCAGGTAGATGATCAGTGTGTAGAGCGTGCGCTGGACGGGATTGGGCGATTATGCTGTGATTTGGAAAATGTTGGCCTCTGTGCTGGAGAGTGGAGAGTGTGTTATTATACAGAGACAGACGTGTTATTCCTCCGGTGTGAACAGCAGTTAATAAACAGCTGCTCTGATGCAGACAGACAGACGCTACGTCTTTTTAAAGTCCTTTACGTCGTTTTACGCCGTTTACATCTCAGCTATAAGAGTGACACTTGTCTCTTACACTAATAATATCTCATTATTATTATCTCATCAATGTCTCGACTCTTCAGAAGACATGACCGACCGACCGACTGACTGAAACGTCGGCCACGTCACTCATATATTACAAATTATTTATTTATATTTACCAACAATAAATAGTGTTTCAATAAAACATTGAGTAAACTGTATTAAACTGATTTAAATTATGCTTGACTTGCAGCTGCCGGAGCCCCTAGAGAGCACAATTGTCCTTTTGGTCTTGCTCTCTCTGGGTGGGTACAGTACACTCCTAGGGTGATGTGGATCAGCACAAGGCTGCGTCTGTGAGCTGATGTATCAGAACCGAGTCGCTGCGCTTTCCTGTAATGCTACTGACCCAGTCTTTGACCCTGTTTCTTATTATTAAATCTTAACAACACTCAACTTAACAAGACAAGTGGGACCTCCTGGATGAGTTTTTCATGCCCTTTTGGAGTAATTTTGTTCGATTGGCCGGTCACTCCTGGGAAGGTTCACCAGTGTTCCATGTTTGTTTCTCCATTAGTGAATAATAGTGAATCACTGTGGTTTTCTGGAGTTTTTCCTGACTGATAGATGATCACTGACTTTTTTTTTTTATTCTTCAGATCTGTCTCATGTTGTCAGACAGGTTCTATTTACTGTAAGTGATTTCTCGATTGTACAGGTCTGGCAGTAATCAGGCCTAGTTGTGACTAGTAAAATTGTACTCAGCTTTCCACAAAATATACCATTTTTTTCGCACCTTAAAATCCTTAAATTTTTCCAAAAATCATTAGAGCTCCTTATAATCCGGTGCTCCTTATGTATGAATTCTCTCAGTCAGGTATTAAGGAGCAGTAGAGTCACTCCACTGAAGTACAGAGTTATACAGGAGTTTTTGTTTAGTTTCTCCATCACCAAGACTGGAACTGTATTAGCATTAGTCACTAACTGTGCAAAGCGCTAGCTCTTTCACCGTTCAGAAGTGAGTATTTACAGTTTTGATTACTTAGCTTAGCTTTGCTTAACTTTGTTACGTACTACCACCAGTAGCACCCAGCGGGGAGACCTGCTAAATTAAAAGTAAAACATGACGACACCTTTGTTCCTTACTAGTGTCGCTTATAGAGCAAAAACCACAGTTAATTCAACAGTTTTTTTTAACTGACTTAAAGGTTATCTTTGTCTGATATTAAAGTTTGTTTGATAATTGAAAAAAAAATGAATTATGACAAACAAAGCAAACACTTTAACGGCACTGCAAACTCAAGGCTCAACAATAAACAGAATAGTAAATAAAATAACATTGCTGTTCCCGTAAATGAGCTGCTGGAGCTCCTTCACAGCGTCAACCAGCAGCTCAGTTTCCTCTGCTGAGAAGAGTTTGTTGAACACGTCCAGGTAGCTGCACCGTTACAATAGCAATCCGCCAAAGTCAGAGCTCACCTGATCTACTCTTAAAGAGAATGATGAGTAATGATGAGCATGTTACGCCCAAAAGTAACCATGCCCATGATTATTTAAGATAATTATTAAATGTGTTTTGCGTGTTGCAACCTGCACAAGGTGTACTTTTCCTGACTTTACGACAGCAAAAAGACATACAGACACGCAATAAATCACGGTACTGTATGTTTTTGATGTTTTATTTCATTTTTTTACATTTTACGCAATGTCCCAACTTTATTTTTGGAATGATTTTGAGATATTTTATGAAGTGTAAAGTTCTGGTAGTTTCTGCTTTGTTTTATAAGGTCTGAGGTTAGTTTCCTCGAAATTTACAGCGTGAGGGGCTGAAATACTTCACTTTAAAACCATAATACCCTCAGATCAGAGCTCCACATTAGCCTCTATTGTGTTTTATCGGGCTTTAGGCCATTTACTGTGTGAGTGAAGTAAGATTCAGTTCCGGCAGCAGCAGCAGACAGTGTTATCAATGATGAACAGGAGGAGTTTGTGTTTATTGATGGCCAGAAACCTGCTGCTTCAGATCATGCACGACTGCAAACCCCAGTTTCACTGCACTGTTGACTCTCTGTTTACAGCATGTAATAGATTTTATTTTTAGGACGTTTCCTCAAGACGTTATTAGAGTCCTTGGGAGGGTCAGGGAGCATCAGGATAATCCAGGACATGAACAGGATACCAGGATACAGGATGGCAGATTACTGGAGAGGAGAAGGTCGAACCATAAATAACAAGACAGTGTGAGACAGTGGGAAATCCAGGAGATCTCACAGCTTAGAAATTCGGAGTAAACAGTGACCAAAAATATGTCAAATTTAATGTTCAGTCTGGCCTGGTCAAATCATAAAGGCGGAAAAAGAGTTTGTACACTCACTGACAAATCAATGCTGCACCAAGAGTAAATAAGATTATTACAGAAAACTGCACAGAAATTATACTATATAATACACCTTTCCTTTCTTGCATTGACCATCGCATTCAATTTGACGTTGCATTCAGTTCATAGCTAGCCGTTGATTGGGGGCCTCAGGAAATGGATTGGTTTGCTTGCCTTGTTGGAACGGGGCTTACATTTCACATTATAAATTTAGGAAGCTTTTGACTTTTAGTGCATAACGTGTACAATGTTTAGTAATATTTAATGGATTTGATGCAGTGCTGAAAATTAGGTAACTGTGGATTTTAGGTCAATTTAGGTCATTTTTTCTGCAGTATTCCTTGTTTATCTCAGAAAGCAGGAGCTCCACTGACTGAATACAACCTAGACAGAAGTCAACATTGCAACGCAGCCATGCACAAACCCACCTTTTAACAGAATCAACAATAAACAGAATAGTAAATAAAATAACATTGCTGTTCCTGTAATAAATGAGCTGCTGGAGCTCCTTCACTGCGTCAACCAGCTGCTCAGTTACCTCTGCTTTAAGAGAAGCGTTTTTTTGGACACGTCCAGGTAGCTGCACCGCTACAATAGCAATCCACCAAAGTCAGAGCTCACCTGGTTCTACTCTTAAAGAGAATGATGAGCAACAGAGAGACACTCTGATTAATTAATATAATTATTTAATGCGTTTTGCTTTGTGTTTCGAGCCGTGCAAGGTGTACTTTTCCTGTCGTTACGACAGCAAAGACACACTGACACACCCTAAATCAAGCTGCACGATATACAGTCAACAGCTCGCCTGTAGATCACTAAAATTGGACTCTTGGGTTTTGAATGGACGACAGCCAACGCACCAGGTAACAGAGGGTTAAAAAAGGTTATTTATCTAAGTGTGAAGACTGGAGGCCTCTGCTTCTCTCAGATCAGATCCAGGCGAGAGGATGAAGCTGACAGTTAGCAGTGACCTGTATAAAAGAAGCACTGAAGCTGCAACAGGACTCTAATGCTCTCTTTCTCCAGGGCCTGATCTTCCTTTCAATCCTCTCGTTTCTCTCCCTCCTGGATCTCTCTCTCGCGCACCGTAACGCTGCTTCACACTGTGAGAGTCTGATCTACAGCCTGAAATATCTACAGCCTGAGTATAAAAAGAGTAAAATCAGATTTTACTGACACTCCAATAGAGGAGCTTCATTCAGAACATTTGATTAGACGTGTTTGAATGTTTTTTGTTATGGTGTCACATCAATTTTAAAAGTTAGGGATGGAAAAATAACAGGTGAAAAAAATTAACCATTTTAACATTTTGTGTGTGTAAATGAACTTCTCGTGAGCACAAAAGTGAAATTCGAAAGCAAAAAAAAGGGAATTGGAGGCGCACTGAACAGAATATCGCTCTCAAGCTTCATTTTTCTCTTCTCAGTTGTTTTTTCCCCATCGAATTCACACTTCTCCTCACACGCCATGCGAATTACCTCTGACTGCTGTTTTTGCTTAGAGTTTTGAAAGGGGTGGTTTTGACAGTTTGGGGGCAGTATCAGGGTTGCCTCTCTCAGTGAACGCTATTGGCTGATATCTCCAGGGTTTCTGATGGACCGCCTACCTGCACAAACCGGAGGAGGGCAGAGAAATAAGGACAGCAGGAGAGTTAGCTAACTAGCTATGCTAACATCCAGGCACTAAACTCGGGCTAACAGCGCCAGAGTGCGGGTTGTTTGGATGTTAGCATAGCTAGTTAGCTTAGCATAGCTCTCCTGCTGTCCTTCTTTCCCCGCCCTCCTCCGGCTCTTGGAGGTAGGCGGTCCGTCACAAACCCTGGAGATATCAGCCAATAGCGTTCGATGAGGGAGGCGACCCTGACTCAACTATCTATCTATCTATCTATCTATCTATCTATCTATCTATCTATAAAATCTTACAGCACTTCATGCTTCTTCCCTCTGCTACTGACAACTTTTATGGGGATGTGGATTTCATTTTCCAGCAGGACTTGGCACACTGCCCACACTGCCAAAAGTACTAATCGCTCTTATATAATATTCTAATTTTCTGATACACTGATTTTGTGGTTTTCATTGGCTGTAAGCTTCATAATCATCAACAATTAAAGAAATAAACACTTAAAATAGATCACTCTGTGTTTAATAATTCTATGTAATATATGAGTTTCACATTTTCAACTGAATTAATTGACATAAAGTATCTTCTCTATGATATTTTATTTTTTGAGATGCTCTAGTTTCTCCCCTTTAAAGTTAGGTAGATGACCCTGAAATATATCTGATTAAATGATCTACGTCTCTCTCTGAGTGATTGATGATGATCCACAGGCTCAATCCGTCAGAGCAGTAAATGACGGCTCTGTTTGGCAGCTCATGGTTTTTGTTTTTCTCGTGCTCTGTTTTTTTTTGTTGTTTGTTTCTCGTCTATTGTCTCAATCTGTTCTCGAGCCTCCATCCCTCTTCCTGAAAGCATCATCAGTCAAAACGCTGGTGAAAATGTCACGACCTAACTGTGTTAACTAAAGAAAAAGAGTCAAAACAGGAGCTATTTTAGACTTTCAGACACACTTTATAAGTAATGTTTAGTGAAAACAAGTTAATTAGACTTAAAACTTTTAGTTATTACTCTTAAATTGTAACTTTTTAACATTTCATTGTGTTTTTGCATTATCATTATCATGTTGCATTAACATTTATAACAGAATTTATTAGCATTTAGTCTCCTTTTTTATTTTACTGATGAATTTCTCTGATTTTACCAAATTGAAAATCCAAAAGCAGTGTGTAAGACTGGTGGAGGAGAACATGATGCCAAGATGCATGAAATTAATACTGTGATTAAAAGCCAGGGTTATTCCACCAAATATTGATTTCTGAACTCTTAAAACTTTATGAATATGATCTTGTTTTCTTTGCATTATTTTGAGGTCTGAAAGCTCTGATGGTTTGGAGAGACATGTCATCTGCTGGTGTTGATCCACTGTGTTTTATTATCAAGTCCAGTGTGCCAAGTCCTGCTGGAAAATGAAATCCGCATCTCCATAAAAGTTATCAGTGTAGTTTTGTTTTCTCACAAAATCTTACAGCACTTCATATCTTACAGCTTCCCTCTGCTGATAACAACTTTTATGGAGATGAGGATTTCATTTTCATTTATTATATAATAATATTCAATTTTTCCGAGAGACAGTGATTTTTGGGTGAGCCAATGATATTCTATTTCTTTTTTGAATGGCACTAGTATTATGAAAACTATAACTTTTTGCGTATTTTGTATTTCCACTTGCATATCGACTGTTTCTACACTGTAAGCCTGGATGAGTTGAATTTACTTAAAATTACTCTATTCATTTTGTTTGGTAATTTTTCTAAGATCCCTACAGTGCAGTGGGATTGTGCCTCAGTCTTGGCTTAATATTATAATATAAAATGCATGTTTAGTGCTATAAATGATATAAACGTTTGTAAAATATGAAGGAGAGTTTGAGATTGTAATTTGTTGTTTTTTTTATAGTATATTGAACCCTAAAAATTAGTCAAACAGTAAACAAGATTAAGAACTCCTGATTTAACCAATACTTTTTCTCAACAGACAGTTAAATAAAGCACAAAACACAGAATTTTAGAAAAAAATCAACACCACAGACTTTATTATCAGGGGAACATTTTACAAAATGACACGAGACTTCATTATCCGCTCTCTTTTAGCAACAATACACAGTCTGAAGATACAAAAATCACACTTTATGACTGACTGGACCGCAGATGAACACCAAATAAAGAAAATAAAGAAGATAAAAGTTTTTTTTGAGGTTGAGGTAGATCTCATTTAAACTCCAATTACAAAGGGAATCAAACATACGGTATATATATATGCAGCCTCTATATATATATACAATGACTTCATAATCATTAAAAATCATTAGTAAATTCTGAAACAAAAAATGGCCTTCAGTATTCATTCATTCATGTGGAAAATAACTAAAAAAGAAAGAGCTTAGCTAAAAATCAAATCAGAACAGTAAAGCGTGATTAATAATTGACCTTTTTCCGGTGTTGTTCAGTTGTTTAGAACAGAACAAGTGTTTTAAAGTCTCATTCTTTAGTGTAGAACGGCGATTGCTAGGCTAACAAACATCACTAACACACACTCTCTCACACTGGAGACTCACTGTATCAATGCATCTCAACTGTGTAACAAAAAATAGCTTCAAACTAACAAATAATCTTCAAAAATGTTATGCAACCCAGTTAAAACATGCAGCTCATTTTTATTTAATTTGATTTGACACAAATCAGTTAATATGGTTTAAGTCTGTAACATTTGGGGATTTGGAGACCTCTCTGGTGAGAATGTGTAATTGCAACCAGCACACAGAAAAATACTTTTATAGCGTAATTTCCTTTCAGAGCTGTGATTAAAAATTTATTAAGTTATTACACCAAATATTATTGTTTCTGAACTCTTAAAACATTACAATTGTTGTTTCTAACATCAAAATTCTAACAATAAAGTCTCCTTGAATCTTTAAATCCTTCTAAATTACAATAAAGTTCATTTGCTTTGGCTGCTTTGGAAGGCAATAACAGTTTTAATAGACATTTCAAGCAAAATATATAATTTTTTTATGTAATTACATATATAAGATCAATATAACTCAATTTAAGTGAGTGTTAGCAGTGTTAGCCTAGCATCTCCCATTGTTAAAGAGCCACTAAACTTTAAACTAAAACCCTAAACTATATATTTTTTTATATTAATAGCTTAATAAATGTGTTCATTTGAAGTAATAAAACATACCAGTCCTGCTTTAAATTTTTATAAACATTTCCTAACCTTTAAAAAAACTTTGTGGTTTTTATTGTGGTAATTTTCGCCTTTGCAGCTCCTCTTAGGTTCAACTTTGCTATAGGCGAGGATGATGTCACAATATGCAAATCAGCCAATTGATAATCCCGCCCCCCTGCTGACGACATCCAACCATTTGCGTCTCACCACAGCTATCAGAGGCACACTGCTCAGCCCAATCAGCTCTTCCTTCTGCCCCGCCCCTAAACCCATACATCACCCAGTGCCCCTCCCAAACTATTCCACCTATTTTTTAAGCATTTTTCAAACGTAAGCTGTGGGTGGAGTCAGCTAAAATCAGGGGTTTAACTTTAGTTTTATTAACTTAAGAAGCAGATAAACAAATAAACAAATATTGGCTGATTTTTTGCCAAAACATTCCTTTAAACTTTTTTTAAAAATAGTGAATATTAATATTGAGGCGAATCCACGAGAAATGCAGCGATTCTGAAGCTCTGCTGCATCACCATTTTCATTCAGTTTAAAAGTGTTAAAACAATGATTTATACAATTTTTGGACTATATAAGCAGTTTATAAATCTCCTATATCATCACCCTTCATTTCCCTTTACATCACAATCAGTCTGAATCATTTAAAATCTCATTTTAAAATTAAAAATATTTAAAATCTCATTCTAAATGCCCCAGCTGTTGGTCCCGAAGTCTAAAACAGTCTAAAACAGGGGAACCAACTCCTCTCCTGCAGGGATGCAGTCTAGCACAGTCTAGCACAGTCAAGCTCAGTCCAGCTCAGTCCAGCACAATCCAACACAGTCTATCACAATCCAGCACAGTCCAACACAATCCAGCACAGTCTAGCACAGTCAAGCACAATCTATTGTAGTCCAGCACAGTCTAGCACAGTCCAGAACAGTCCAGCACAGTCTAGCACAGTCCATCACAGTCTATCACAGTCCAGTACAAACCAGCACAATCTTTCTTAGTCTAGCACAGTCTCTCACAGTCCCACACAGTCTATATCACAGTCCAGCACAGTCTATCACAGTCCAGCACAGTCTATCACAATCCAGCACAGTCCAACACAATCCAGCACAGTCTACCACAGTCAAGCACAGTCTATTGTAGTCCAGCACAGTCTAGCACAATCCAGCACAATCTAGCACAGTCAAGCACTGTCTATTATAGTCCAGCACAGTCTAGCACAGTCCATCACAGTCTATCACAGTCCAGTACAAACCAGTAGAGTCTATCTTAGTCTAGCACAGTCCAGCACAGTCTATATCACAGTCCAGCATGGTCAAAAAACTTAAAAAATGGACATAAGTGATGTTGCAGTTTTGCAGTGTTTTAATTTTTTTTTAAATGAAAACACTCAAATGAACATCAAGAAAACTTGACAGATTGAAAGTTTTAACAAGAAGGTTAAAATGTGAAAACTTTTAAGGGCATTTTATTAGTGTGGTCTTTAAAACTTTTACGTTTTTACCGATCTGTAGAAAATACAAACCAATATAAACTCTATTCAATCGCTCTGCAACATGCAGCTAGATTTAGGGCGTGTCAGTGTGTCTTTGCTGTCGTAACGACTGGAAAAGTATCACTGAACTGTGCTGGACTGCATCCCACCAGGACCCCCTGCTTTAAAAAACGAAAAATAAAAACCCGTCTGAAAATAAAACTAAAACCCACCAGAAGCAGTTCAGACCGTCTCGTCTATAATCCTATAAACACTAAGAGGAGGTCGCGTGACCCTCAGCAGGGTCAGCACAGCAGCCACGCGGCTGTGATGAGGAGGAACAGGCTGGGCGTGGTGATGGCGAGGGGCGTGGCGCTGCTCCGGGTCCGGCAGTGTGCTCTGTTCTGGCCGATGCAGGCGGCGTAGGCCATGGCGTGGGGGATGTAGTTCTGCTCCTGGACGCCGTGCAGCAGGTGGGCCATCGGACCCTTAGAGAAAACGGCCACGTCCTCACCGCCGTGCGTCTCCATCCGTAACGGAACCGCCGACTGAGCCTGGTAATCATTTTGCTCTACAGAGAAAAAGAGATAAGAAACAGAAGAACGTGAGATTTTAGGAAAATTACATTTATATTGGGGTTGGGGATCTCAGGTTATCTTACGATACAATATTATTGCGATACTCAGTATTCACCTTTTATCCCATTTTCTCCCCAATTTACACAGACAATTACCGAACCCACTCATTAAGACTCCCCCTATCACTATTAATGCCCCAACACACCAGGACAGTGAAGACTAGCACACACCTCCTCCGATACATGTGAAGTCAGACTCCGCCTCTTTTTGAGCTGATGCTGATGCTGTAGCATTGCCAAGTAGCATCACAGCGCTAACTCTCGGAGGAAAGCGCAGCGACTCGGTTTTGATATATCAGCTCACAGACGCAGCCTTGTGCTGATCCACATCACCCTAGGAGTGATGAGGGGAAAGAGAAGAGCGCCATCTACTGTACTGTACCCACCCAATGAGAGAAAGGACAATTGTGCTCTCTCAGGGCTCCGGTAGCTGATGGCAAGCTGCATAAACAGGATTTGTACCCACAATTTCCTGATCGTAGTGGCAGCACTTAGCCCGCTAGACCCCTCGGAGTCCCAAGTATCTCCATTTTTGTTTTGATTTTGATTTTTAGTTTACTATACCATTTGAATACACAAACTGTCACTTACAATTTTTTTTGATGAACAGACCAATAGAAACTCTCCAAAATAAACATTAAAATAAACTATTTGTACTCTGCTTCCAATAAAAAGTTAAGGAGCTTTTATTTCAAGGAACTCTTCTGTAAAGTTGCTGTTTCAGAGATACTTGGTTATATTGAACAGCAACGATATATATGTATCACAAGACGATTCTTTACGATACTTCACATCATCTAATTTCATATTGAAGAACTGATAAGTATAAAATACTTCTAAATAATAAAATATCAGGGATTCATTCTTTTTTAAGCGTTTTAAGAGTTTAGAAATCAATGTTTGGTAATATTTAAATTTCAAGCATCTTGGCATTTCTTGGCATCATGTTCTCCTCCACCAGTCTTACACACTGCTTTTGGATAACTTTATGCTGCTTTACTCCTGGTGTAAAAATTCAAGCAGTTCAGTTTGGTGGTTTGATGGCTTGTGATCATCCATCTTCCTCTTGATTATATTCCAGAGGTTTTCAATTTGGTAAAATCAAGGAAAACCATTATTTTTAAGAGCTGTATAACAGTAGATAAATCCAGCTAATTAAGATTTTTTTTTTTTAGATATAATTAAATATATAAAATATAAATGTATATAGTGCTTGTGTTTCTGCGGGTGGAGGATGTGTTAAGGGTTAAGGTTTGGTTACATCAGTCAAAAAACTCATTACAGCTCCGGCGCAGTGGCAATATCCAACACAAAAAGAGAAAGAGAAATATATTCCGCACTGTGGCTTTATTCGCTGTCAGGTTTCTTTCTATATCCATCATCCGCCGCGGACGCTGACATTTACTATATCTCCCACAGCCGACAGGCAATTCCAACAGCTCTGTTACGGATCATAAAGAAAGCATAAGCAGCTCCACACACCAAAAAATACCCACAAACACCCAGAAATCTGCCCGAAAAAACACTGCAGTGCTAGCAATTAGCAAACGCTACAATGCTGCTAACTTAATTTAGACATGCTTACCTTAAAAAGCATCAGATCTGATCCATTTATCCCTTCTTAACTCATGAGTAAGTGGTTAAACTTTATATTATGGGTGAAACATTATGTTTTTTACACCAAAAACACCACCAAAAAATCCATCCATACGTTTTCTTTGAATCAGCTAAATCATATTCGGCTTCGATGAGCCGTTTGGATGCTCCTCCCTTATTATGACATCACAATAAGGAAGTCGTTAATTTTGTCTTTATTAAATCTTGTATTTCAGTATAGTTCGCTTGTTTTTATAATTTAAACTTATAATAATTGTGTTAATGCTCGGCTGCACTAAAAATGAGAGTTACCCTCAATGTATTCCGAGTGGAATTAAAGATTGATTAATTGATTGATTGATTGATTGATATTTGCATAAAAGTGACAGAGCCCTTAAACAGCTCATTCTGAAAGAGTGAGAAGGATTTTGTGTAAAGAACACAGACCTACAGTATTCTAACTATAAAAATCTTTTTCTGTGAATCCGCTGAAAGAATTTGTTGTCAGGAGTCATATTTGGTTCTATGAGCCATTTGGATGCTCCTCCCTTATTGTGACATCACAATAAGGAAGCCTGTATAGAACCACACTGGCTCTAACCCTCACCCATCACCTGTCAACCCTCATCAGAGCCCCGCCCACTAGATCAGTTGAAGATACGTTTCCATTTCGGTCTGCTGTTTGAGAACCTCAGACAGTTTACAGCATTATTAGCCAGCGGACTTCATCTGAGGGAGGGATCTGTACCTACTGTCCGTAGCCAATCAGCAGATGAGGGAGATGTAAGAACTTCTGCTTCTATCGCAGTTGAGCTTAAACTAGCTAGTTTGTGTTTTGCCATTTAGCAGAAGCTAAGGCTAAAATGCTGTAAGCGCTAAGTGTAAACACTGGGTGGTATATCAGACAGCCTTTAACTGTTTTAGTTGAGTTTTTTTTACTCTTTTATTTATTTATTTTATTTATTATGTCCTTTCAATTATCTAATTTTATATTTATATACCTTTTAGCCTTTTTATTTATTTTATTCATTTTATCTCTTTATTTTTTTTTATGACTGGTCTTACTTTTGGTCTTTTACCTTTGAAATTCATTTATTTCATCCTTTTATTTTTTCTATACTTTTCTTAACTTATCATTTTTATTATTATTTATTTAGTGTAGTTCCATCAATTACCTTTTTAAAATTTCAAATTTTATGTTGGTTTTATTTTAGTCCTCCACTTAATTTTGTTTATATTTTATTATTGTTATTATTTATCTTATAATATTTTATTGCTTTACATTTTAGCCTGTCTGCATATCCTCTTTTTCTGAATTATTTTATTTCTTCCTAAATTAATCTTATGTTGTTTGCTTGTTTTTATAATTAAAACTTATTTTTCAGTCCCTTTAATTTTGTAAATGCTCGACTGTATTGAAAATGAGGGTTACCCTCAATGTCAACCGAGTGGAAATTGATATTTGCATAAAAGTGACAGAGCCCTTAAAAGGCTCATTCTGAATGTGTGAAAAGGATTTGACCCTCTGTGACCCTGTATGTGACAGATAAATAAATTGCCTTTATTTTTTTAAGTAATTATTGCCTAAATTACTTAATCTAACATATGATCGTATTAAGAAGCTAAAATTACTGTAATTAAAGGATAAAGACGTACGGTAGTCCTCTGTGGAGACGTTGACTCTGGAGCCGTTGATCAGTTTGAACCCGGGGCCGTTTCCGTACAGTATAGAAGTGAAGGGCTTCTGATCCACATCACTGACCATAGGAGCCAAACCTGCAGAAACACAAACACTAACATTAACTGATGATTAACTAACTCAGCTTAGTTTAACTCATGTTATTAGAGTTAAACTCACCGAATATGGAGTTTCCGCGCAGTGTGTATCCTCCGAAGTTAAAGACGTGAGAGTGATCAGCGGTCACTACAGTCATGGTGTCGTGTACGCTGGTCAACAGTCCGGCTCGGCCAATAGCGCGGTCCATCTCCACCGCCTCGTGCAGAGCCTGCTTAGCCTTACCCTCGTGATGCCCGTGATCAATACGCCCACCTGAGAGTGAGAGGCTGTGTTAGAGCAGGTTAAACCAATCAAAATCTGAGATTTATTTTACACTAGTTTTCTTTCAAAGTCAATCGAGTGCTGGATGTTAATCTACACAGATTTCTGAGGCTTTTTGTGAGGACACTGAGCTTTTTATTTTTCTTTTGTATAGTGGTATATTTTCTGAGCTACAGGGGTTGGACACCTGTCGTCATTTTAGTGTGGGATTTTAGGTTTCATGGCTAAATTGGAGCAGCCTGGTGTTCAATCTTCATTAATTGCACATTATTGCACCAGTAAGAGCAGAGTGTGAAGGTTCAATTATCAGGGTAAGAGCACAGTTCTGCTCTAAATATTGCAATGCACACAACATTATGGGAGACATACCAGAGTTCAAAAGAGGACAAATTGTTGGTGCACGTCTTGCTGGAGCATCTGTGACCAAGACAGCAAGTCTTTGTGATGCATCAAGAGCCACGGTATCCAGGGTAATGTCAGCATACCACCAAGAAGGACCAACCACATCCAACAGGATTAACTGTGGATGCTGTAAGAGGAAGCTGTCTGAATGGGATGTTCGGGTGCTAACCTGGATTGTATCCAAAAAACATAAAACCACGGCTGATCAAATCACGCAGAATTCAATGTGCACCTCAACTCTCCTGTTTCCACCAGAACTGTCCGTCACCACAATCAATTATTGTGCTCTAAAACCAGGTGTTTCAGTTTCATTGTCCAACCCCTGTAGATACTGTAATATACTGTTGCTTGTTTTCTGAAATAAACAGTTTAAAATGTTGTAAATACAATTCCCCTTGGGATTAAGATGCGTCTCGAGTGGTCAGTTCACAAATGGCCGACAAGACACGAAGACGTTCACACCTGGCATTTCAATGCATCTCTAATGCGTCTCGGGCAGCTGATGGCTTTTGTATTGATTTCCTGACAAACCTGAGTAAAGTGTGCTGCTCACGATTTAATTTATTTACAAATTTCATTTATTTAGCGCCTTTCCTCAAAGCAAAGTCACTTTACATCATCAGCAGCTTATATTACTGATACAGCAGAGATCAGACACAGATCCCAGTCATTTCTAGCAAGAGACCTGCTCTGTTTATTCACTATGTGTTTTTTTGTGTTCAGGTGAGACCAAAAACAGGGGTCTGTTTTACAAAACTTTCACAAGGCTAAGTACTTCATAACCTCGTACTTAAGAACATTCTTAATATTACGAATGTTTCCCAAAAACGTGAGGAAAAATGTGAGGAAGGAAATGTAAAGAAGGAAATATGAGGAAGGAAATGCACGGAAGGAAATGCACGGAAGGAAATGTGAAGAAGGAAATGCAAGGAAGGAAATGTGAGGAAGGAAATATGAGGAAGGAAATTGGAGGAAGAAAATGTGAGGACGGAAATGTGAGGAAAAAATGTGAGGAAGGACATGTGAGGAAGAAAATGTGAGTAAGGACATGTGAGGAAGGAAATGTGAGGAAGGAAACGAGTGGAAGGAAATGTGAGGAAGGAAATGTGAGAAAGAAAATGTGAGGAAAGAAATGTAAGGAAAGAAATGTGAGGAAGGAAATGTGAGGAAGGAAACGAGAGGAAGGAAACGAGAGGAAGGAAATGTGAGGAAGGAAATGCAAGTAAGGAAATGTGAGGAAGGAAATGCAAGGAAGGAAATGTGAGGAAGGAAATGCAAGGAAGGAAATGTGAGGAAGGAAATGTGAGGAAGGAAAATGTGTGGAAGAAAATGTGAGGACAGAAATGTGAGGAAGGAAATGTGAGGAAGGACATGTGAGGAAGAAAATGTGAGTAAGGACATGTGAGGAAGGAAATGTGAGGAAGGAAACGAGAGGAAGGAAATGTGAGGAAGGAAATGTGAGAAAGAAAATGTGAGAAAGAACATGTGAGGAAGGAAATGTGAGGAAGGAAATGTGAGGAAGGAAATGCAAGGAAGGAAATGTGAGGAAGGAAATGCAAGGGAGGAAATGTGAGGGAGAAAATGTGAGGAAGAAAATGTGAGTAAAAACATGTGAGGAAGGAAATGTGAGGAAGGAAATGCAAGGAAGGAAATGTGAGGAAGGAAATGCAAGGAAGGAAATGTGAGGAAGGAAATGTGAGGAAGGAAAATGTGTGGAAGAAAATGTGAGGACAGAAATGTGAGGAAGGAAATGTGAGGGAGAAAATTTGAGGAAGGGAATGTGAGGAAGGAAATTTGAGGAAGGAAATGTGAGGAAGGGAATGAATGTGAGGAAGGAAATTTGAGGATAGGAATGTGAGGAAGGAAATGTGAGGAAGGAAATGCAAGGAAGGAAATGCAAGGAAGGAAATGTGAGGAAGGAAAATGTGTGGAAGAAAATGTGAGGACAGAAATGTGAGGAAGGAAATGTGAGGGAGAAAATTTGAGGAAGGGAATGTGAGGAAGGAAATTTGAGGAAGGAAATGTGAGGAAGGGAATGAATGTGAGGAAGGAAATTTGAGGATAGGAATGTGAGGAAGGAAATGTGAGGAAGGAAATGCAAGGAAGGAAATGCAAGGAAGGAAATGTGAGGAAGGAAAATGTGTGGAAGAAAATGTGAGGACAGAAATGTGAGGAAGGAAATGTGAGGGAGAAAATGTGAGAAAGAAAATGTGAGTAAGAACATGTGAGGAAGGAAATGTGCTTTAGGAAATGTGAGGAAGGAAATGTGAGGAAGGAAAATGCGTGGAAGAAAATGTGAGGGCGGAAATGTGAGGAAGGAAATGCGAGGAAGGAAATATGAGGAAGGGAATGTGAGGAAGGAAATTTGAGGAAGGAAATGTGAGGAAGGGAATGAATGTGAGGAAGGAAATGTGCTTTAGGAAATGTGAGGAAGGAAATGTGAGGAAGGAAAATGCGTGGAAGAAAATGTGAGGGCGGAAATGTGAGGAAGGAAATGTGAGGAAGGAAATTTGAGGAAGGGAATGTGAGGAAGGAAATTTGAGGAAGGAAATGTGAGGAAGGGAATGAATGTGAGGAAGGAAATTTGAGGATAGGAATGTGAGGAAGGAAATGTGAGGAAGAAAATGTAAGGAAGGAAATGTAAGGAAGGGAATGTGAGGAAGGAAATGTGAGGAAGAAAATGTGAGGAAGGAAATATGATTAAGGAAATGTGCTTTAGGAAATGTGAGGAAGGAAAATGCGTGGAAGAAAATGTGAGGGCGGAAATGTGAGGAAGGAAATGCGAGGAAAGGAAATGTAAGTAAGGAAATGAAAAGAAGGAAATGAGTGGAAGAAAATGTGAGGAAAAAAATGTGAGGAAGGACATGTGAGGAAGAAAATGTGAGTAAGGACATGTGAGGAAGGAAATGTGAGGAAGGAAACGAGAGGAAGGAAATGTGAGTAAGGACATATGAGGAAGGAAATGTGAGGGAGGAAATGATCTGAATCAGAAATCCTGGATCATCTGATCCCTGGAAGTATCTGATAAAGTATATGAGTGTTTCTCAGTGTGAAAACAGAATGAAATCAGAAGAAGGAAGGATAGTTTTTCACCTTCCACCAGCAGATAAAATCCTTCAGGGTTTTTCCGGAGGATTTTAATGGCCACCTCCACCATCTCCGTGAGGGAGGGGTCAGTGCTGCTGTCTCTCTCCAGGTCGTACTGCAGATCTCCCGGCTCAAACAGCCCTGAGGCCAAAAAACAGGAAACATTCAGCCTCACAAACACTGCAGAGTTATATATTCATCATAATATCCCAGCACTGACACTCAAATATACCATATATCATTACTAAATCCTTAATGTGAAGATTTTAGGAACTAAAACGCATTATAAATATGTTTTAAGAACTAAGAACTGAAAGTATTCTCAAGTGAAGTCGCCGCAAAGACCTTTAAACAGGTCATAATGATGAAACTGGCACTCATCGGGAACACCCAAGCAAAGCAAAGAAGTATTTTGGTTTGTTTAACACATTTAAGTTAACTACATCATTCCTTATGTGCTCCTCGTCTGGATAAACACGTGTTTTAGCAAATACTTGTTTTAAAAAAATGTTTTAGTTTAGTTTTTAGAACGCATTTCTAAAACGCATCATAAATATGAAAGTATCCTCAAGTGCAGTCGCCGCAAAGACTATCAAAAATGTTATAATGATTTTACTGTATTTCTGTATTTTTCACTCTATAAGGCGCATTATGCGACACTAGTAAGGAACAAGGGTGTGGCCATGTTTTCTTTCTAATTCAGCTAAACTAAGTAAACAAAACTGTAATTCTTAAAGTCAATTAAATGCTGGATGTTAATCTACACAGATTTCTCTCCTGAAAACCAGCCACTAAGGCTGGGTGCAGCAGCATTAGCATTAGCAGCTAACCACTAGTTAGCGCTAGTTAGGTTAGCGACTAATGCCACCTGACAGCACTACACTGCACTGAGTAGTTTTAACACAGTAAAGCGCTGTGGTTAGAGGCTAATGCTAATGCTGCTCCAGCAGTGCTAGCCGGGGTTAGCAGCAGGCTACAGATTGATAATGCTCAAGCTTTGGTGCTGGATAACTAAACTGAAACTGGTTTGTTGGTGCGCTATTTGGTGTGTTTAGGTTTGTGCATGTGTGAAAACAAACCAAACAGAGGGAGAAATGCACAAAGTAACAAACTCAACCAATTTGGACCAGAAAAAAACGACTATTTTGCTGTCAGAATTGTCGGATTTATTATGTTATGTTAAGACAAAGACTAGACAATAGGATGGCATTCACAGGTGTGCAAACTAAAACCTGCAATACAAAAGGAGCTACGTCAACTATTGGACTAATCAACTAATTGGAGAAATTATCAGCAGATCAATCAAATAGTTGCAGCTCTAGATGGATGAATCATAAAATAAAACACTTACCCAGAAGGTAATCAGCAGAAGAGGGGTTTATTGAGAGGAGATCTTTCTTGTTCCACACGTAATAACCCTTCTGTTCATCAGAAAATAAATGAAGAGTAAAAAGTAAAAATACGAGCTGTACAGGGCTTGTATAATAGTGGTGTGCTTAAAATCTTGATATAAGGTATAACAAACAGAAAAACAGAGGTTTATGGGCCTTATTCTATCAACTGTTAACCATGCAGCTTGATTTAGGGCGTATCAGGGTGTCTTTGCTATCATAACGACGGGAAAAGTACACCTTGCGCAGCTCAAAGTGCACAAAAGGCATGTACTAATTCTCTTAATTATTCATGGGTGTGGTTAATTTTGGGCATACATGAAATAAACTAATCAGAGAGTCTCTTGCTCATCATTCTCTTTAAGAGTAGAACCAGGTGAGCTCTGACTTTGGTGGATTGCTATTTTAACGGTGCAGCTACCTGGACGTGTCCAACAAACTCTTCTCAGCAGAGGAAACTGAGCTGCTGGTTGACGCTGTGAAGGAGCTCCAGCAGCTCATTTACAGGAACAGCAATGTTATTTTATTTACTATTCTGTTAATTGTTGATGTAAAAGCGCCTGTGCTGCCAAGATAGCGATGAACGTCTGACTGTTGGCATCTGTCTAGGTTGTGTTCAGTCAGTGGAGCTCCTGTGTTTTCTGTTTTCTGTCAGATTGATAAGCACAAGTCATCAAACCACCAAAGCTGAACTGCTTGAATTTTTGCACCAGGAGTAAAGCAGCATAAAGTTATCCAAAAGCAGTGTGTAAGACTGGTGGAGGAAGAGAACATGATGCCAAGATGCATGAAATTAAAACTGTGATTAAAAAACAACAAGGGTTATTCCACCAAATATTGATTTCTGAACTCTTAAAACTCTTTATGAATATGAACTCGTTGTTTTTTGCATTATTTGAGGTCTGAAAGCTCTGCATCTTTTCTGTTATTTTAGACATTTCTCATTTTCTGTAAATAAATGCTCTAAATGGCAATCTTTTTATTTGGAATTTCGGAGAAATGTTGCAGAAGGAAGGCGTTAAAATACACCGATGGCGTGGGGTAAGGAAGGGTTCTATATTTTTGCTTTTTTTCACTAAATTGAAAAATGTTGCAGTAAATGAAAATGGTAATGGGATCTGAGTGATGCTCTGTTTTTTTGTTTCTCAGTTTCTCACCTTGTCTCTCATTCTGTCAGTCCACTCCTGGATCAGATTCCTCCCGTCTTTGCGTGTCCCGCTGTGCTTCTTCTCTCCGGGGTATTCCACGTCCGACGTGTTCTTGGGCAGCATGTATTTACGTCCTCCGCCCATAATTACCTGTCCATCCAGATCCAAGAGACAAAAATCAGAACTCGGACCTCTCAGAGCATTAATCACACACCCAACTGGCTTTCAGAGTCAGAGAATAAACAGACGACACTGTGAGAGAAATGGTCGTCCAATCGGTTCGTTTTTTTTAAATTACAACGTTAAAGAGAACAGAATGGTTATCTAGACTCCACAGCATCACTGTATAAAACTCTAATATAGGGAACAGAAATGAATGGTCCACTAATCTCTATATCATATTTACATTATATAGGAACACTAGTTACAACATAATTACACAATTTCCTACATAGTAAATGAATAATAAAGTGATCTATCAGACTATGAAAGAACACATAAGGAATCAGGAAGTAACTTAAAACAGGTTAACAGTTAAACAAACCTAAAAAATACATATATCTAAATGCGTTTAGGTGCTCTTATTTTGCTCTTATCTTAGAGGTAACTTCTGCTCTTCCTTTCCTGGGGTGGTCCTGATGAGTGCCACTTCCATCATTATAATGTTTTGATGAATTTTTTTTTGAGTACACTTCCAAAGTTCCTGAATTTCTTATTTTTCGGATTACATGAACTTTATTTTTTCTTAAAGTATTTTTTTATTTCTTTATTTACTTGAGTAGTTGTTGCTTCTCATAATCTGGATTCGAACATTACTCAAATATTCGCTATTCACTGTATACCTGTAACTCTACCTCTTCACTGCTTTACTTTAACTGATGCTCTCAAACTTTACATTAAGAGACACGAAATTCAAGTAATTAACTCTTGATGAGTTCAGCACAGCTGTTAACTGAAAGCCTGAATTCCAGGTGACTCTACCTCATAAAGCTGACTGAGAAAATCCAGCTGGCTCCAAAGCATCTTTGACCTAATGTAAATTCTTTTTCAATCCCACAATTTGCCACTCTCAATCCTCAGTAGCCAATGATATTATTTGTGGACACTGGGAAATGGATAAAATATCGATATTGTGATATATCGCTTTTAATTTATTTTGTTTGCGATTAGTTATCGATATATGGCATCCAAAATAGAAAACGTTAGTTAATCACAAAAAAAAAATGTGTACTTCTGTTTATTATTAGTTAAATCCAATCAAAGTTATTATTATTATTATTAATATTATTTAGTAGTAGGGCTGGGGCGACGCGTCGACATAATCGACGTCATCAATTACGAAAATACATCGATTTGCATAACGCGCGTCGGCGCGTCGTAAACATGGCGGTGCCTGTGGAGAGCATGGACTCCGGAGAGCGATCTCCAGCTACAAAAAAACGCCAGCGGGCATCTAAAGTTTGGGAGCATTTCACGCAAAAGGGCAACAATGTGGTCCTCTGCCATATGTGCAAAATGGGGATGGTCTATCACAGTAGCACAACTGCTATGCAGGAGCACTTGAAGCGCAAACATCCAGGAGCACTATGTCAACAGAGTCACACAGTAGTTACCGTTTACATCAGGGTCTCCGCGGGTGTCCTTAAAAAGACTTAAGGCTGTCTACCAAAGGTTTTAAACCTGCCACAGGCAGAAATTATACAGTTTTGGTTTATATTTGTGCATGGCATTTCGCAGTTTCCAGAAACAGTAGCATTATTCATAAGTTCAGGTGTTTAGCTAAGCTAGCTGCCTTAAGTTATTTTAGCTAGCGCCGTCGGCGCTGCGGTGTTACACCGTTTTCTGTCACCGTCGGAATTTTGTGACCAGTGCTCACGGTTATGAGCGTTCATTGGCAAAACGGAAGCTTTCTATACCTACACCTTACCCTCAGCCCTAAACTTAACTGTTTTGGCCAGTCGGGGTAAACATTAGAAACGAACACGTTTCGAATCGGCCAGTGCACCGGTCTGCTGAGAACTACTTGCCAGTGGTCACAAAATCTAGCGGTCACAGAAAACAGTGCAACACACGGTTGTGGTGTATGGGAGCTTATCCATTTTTAGCGTAATAGATCTAAACAACGTGTTGTACATGTAAGTGATTATAAGTATGGGGTTTGGTTTAGTAGGCTTGTGTTGTTGTTGTTGTTGTTATTATATATAAATATAGTAATTTATCGTTTGCTTTAAAACGTAAAATAATAGTTATTTAAATATGTTTCTCAATAAATAGATTAGTCGACTAATCGAAAAAAATAATCGTTAGAATAATCGTTTAAAAAATAATCGTTAGGGACAGCCCTATTTAGTAGTAATATAGTAGTGCCTAAATATGCACCCCGCCATGAAAAGCACCCCCTCTCGGCAGCACATACGCACCGTCTTTAGGTAACTTAAATTAGAAACGCGCTCCTGAGAGGAGGTGCTTTTCATGGCGGGGGTGCAAAATTCAGCGCTTTCAAAAACATATTTTTTATTTTTATTTTACACGTCTCACCCATCCCCCCGGTTCCTACGCCAATGTATACAGGACCTCTATAGTATAGTGAATAAAGACGGCTCACGTTAATGTCGGGGATGTTCTCCATCAGTTGTCGGGCGATGTCCTTGCAGCCAGCCTGCACTGCCTCAGGCGGCATCTCTCCATCCGAGTACCAGTCTCGGTCCACGCAGTGAGCGTACGCGGCGCTGGGGGTCGCGTGATTTACCCGCGTGGTCGTGACGATGCCCACAGACTTCCCTGTTATTAAAAAACACATGTACAGAAGAGTGAGTTTAAAATACTAAAATAATCCGAACTATGAAGAAAAGCATATCGTCGCTGTCCAATGAGAAACAAGGATTTATAAAACAGCAACTTTACAGGAGATTGGATTTTCTCAGTCAGCTTTATGAGGTAGAATCACCTGGAATTCAGGCTTTCAGTTAACAGCTGTGCTGAACTCATCAAGAGTTAATTACTTGAATTTCGTGTCTCTTAATGTAAAGTTTGAGAGCATCAGTTAAAGTAAAGTAGTGAAGAGGTAGAGTTACAGGTATACAGTGAATAGTGAATATTTGAGTAATGTTCGAATCCAGGTTATGAGAAGAAACAACTACTCAACTCAATAAAGAAAAGAAACAATGACTTTAGTCATTCAAGTTCAGTAAATTCAAAAAAGTATAATTTTAAGAACTTTGAAACCATCCTCAAGTGCAAAACATTGTAATGATGGAACTGGCACTCATCAGGACCGCCCCAGGAAAATATAGAAGAGCAAGAGGAGAGTTAGTAATCTCAGAAATTTAGTTCATCAAGTTTTTAACAGCTCCCCAGATAAGACAGCTCTGGACAAAATGAAGAGAGCTTGGCATCGTGTTCTCCTCCACCAGTCTTACACACTGCTTTTGGATAACTTTATGCTGCTTTACTCCTGGTGTAAAAATTCAAGCAGTTCAGTTTGGTGGTTTGATGGCTTGTGATCATCCATCTTCCTCTTGATTATATTCCAGAGGTTTTTAATTTGGTAAGATTAAAGATGCTCTCTTTTTTTTCCAGAGCTGTTCCAGACACACTTGCCATTTTTCTAAATATAGTGAACCCACAGGAGCTTTCTGTAGGTTTATTGTTTCTCTGAATGGGTTAAAAGTTTGCAGGACAGGAAATGAGCAGGATCTTTATGTGAGATCTGCTCTCAGCTCGCCAAGTTTATGGAGATATGAAGGAGGAAATTCTCTCCAGAGCTCTGAGCTGCAGTGCAGTACCTCACTCAGACCCTGCTCACCACCATCTGCTCACACTTACTGTTAGTACAGAAGCATTCGGCTCTTTAAACACATTTAGGGATCAATCAATTAATCCCTTAATCAGTCAATTAACCTCATTTTCAGTGTAGCTGAGCATTTACAAATACAGGGATTGAGAATTAGAATAAAAAAAATATTATTATTATCATAAAACTTGGTTTTATCGATGAGAAATTAAGATCAAAACAAACAAAAAAAAACGTTTTACATAATACAATAAAAACATACAAATAAATAAATTAACTAAAAAAAAAAACAAAAAAACAATAATAATACTGAAATTATTAAAAAGTAATAATAATCAAAATAAGTTAAAAAGCAATGGTACAAAACTATATAAAAGAGAGAGAGAGTAATAAAGAAAAAAGAGAAAACTAAATAAAACAATAAAGGTTAAGAATAAATAAGATGAAGTAAAACAGGTACAGTCTGTCTGAAGATTAGTTAGATATTAGTTAGATATTATTAAACCTTATTAAACCTCAATATTATATTTATTGATTCAACACAATGCAGTGGATCACTCATCACTGCTAATTTAGTGAGGTTGGACAAAAGAATTCACCAAAAAATACAGAGTAACCTATTTTAGAGATCTTTAGCCAAACCGTCAATCATGTACTGTGCACCGCGCAGCTTGATTTAGGATGTGTCAGTGTGTCTTTGCTATCATAACGACCGGAAAAGTACACCTTGTGCGTCTCGAAACACAAAGCAAAAGGCGCACTGTAAGCCTGGATAAGTTACATTTTTTTTAAATTTGAGGAAACCAGTTGCTTTAAAAGTTAAGTAATGGGTAATAAAAACTTAAGTTAGCATAACTTAGAACATCAAGTTATTACAACTAAAGGAAAAGTTCATTTAACTTTTTTTTTTTGTTATACTGTAAGACCAGATAAGTTGAGTTTACTTAACTTTTTTAAGATAGCCGATTTGCTCAATTTTTTGAGTTTAAATAACTTAAAAATTTGAGGAAACTGGTCGCGTTAAAAAAGTTAAGTAATGGGGAATGAAAACTTAACATCAAGTTATTACAACTAAAGGGGAAGTTGATTTATTTGTAAGGTAGCCCAGGGGGGGAATCACTACACACTGATGGTGAGTGTCTGTCAGAAACTGTTGGACACGCCCAGTATGCAAATAGATTGTGACAGAAGCCAATAGAAAAGAAGCTGTTAATGACAAAACAGACTAAACTCATAAACTCAGTTATTATTATAAGTTGGTTCAACTCAAAGATTTCAGTTTGAATAGTACAGTATATGAGCTCACAAATTCAGTTCAACTAACTCAAAATAGTTGAGTAATGTTTAGAAATAAAAATCCAATTTTATGTAAAACAGACTTAAATCATTTGAGTTCAAACAACGTACGGGTTTACAGTGCATGTACTAATTCTCTTAATTAATCATGAGTGTGGTTAATTTTGGGTGTAACGTGAAATAATAAACCAATCAGCTTGTCAAGTGCTCATGATTCCCTTTAAGAGTAAACCAGGTGAGCTCTGACTTTGGTGGATTGCTATTTTAACGGTGCAGCTACCTGGACGTGTCCAACAAACTCTTCTCAGCAGAGGAAACTGAGCTGCTGGTTGACGCTGTGAAGGAGCTCCAGCAGCTCATTTACGGGAACAGCAATGTTATTTTATTTACTATTCTGTTTATTATTGATGTAAAAGTTGGGTTTGCGCTGTTGAGGTGAGCAGGTGGAGGGAGTGCAAGCGACGGACGGAAAAGGATGGATGGAAAATAAACCAGACCTGCATTTGCATCCTGCTTTCACGTGTTACATCTTTTTCCCGAAGCATATTACTGGATGCATTTCAGTTTTTAAGAGTTATTTTAAAAGAATATCAGCATTAAATTAGCAAAATATTAGTATATAATTCATATTAGTGGTGTCAATCACTTAAAAATGAATTAAAATCATGATTAATTTTTTTAATGTTGGAATTATCCAGTTTTAGCGCCTCATATCTTGAATAAACTCCCGAATATGTTCGGGACTCAGACAGTCTCAATCTTTAAGTCTAGACTGAAAACGTACTTGTTTAGTTTAGCTTTTGGTAATTAATGTTTTATCTACATGGACATAGAAAATTGGGTACCACTTTAAAATAAGGCTACCTTTATAAAGGGTTTATAAATGGTTTACAATTAGTTTATTAATGGTTACTAATTAGGTTGTAAATGCCTTAAAAATCATTAATAATCAGTTATAACACATACATAGAAAGGGCAACAATGACCTGTTGTTTGCGAAATAGTGAACTATATTACACAGCCATCTACATTGTTGCCCTTTCTACATGTGTTATAACTGATTATTAATGATTTTTAAGGCATTATTTTTAAGGAATAAGGACGGTGGAGTGGGTGGATGCCAGATTTTCAGGGAGCCTCCGTGTCTATGTTACCTTCTGGCTCTCTCCCTTTAGTTAATAAATGAGATGAGTTCAGCACAGCTTCAGCTCATAAAGAATGTAAAATATAAAATTTGTTGCAGTAAATACTCATTAATATAGTAGATGAATAAAAAAATCGACTATAATCGAAACTAAAATCATCGAGTAAAGAAAAAGAAGAATGTGAGTTTGTATTCAGTATTAAAGAAGAAGGGCATTCACGCCGTGTCCTAATAGCTGATTTAAAGGTGGAAAATAAAAATTAATGATGCGTTTTATCAGAGCGAAAGCCCTTCACTGAGAGCGGAGGAGAATGGAGTTACTGGAGCGGAATTCATGACGTGTCCGGACAGCTGAAAGATCCGGCGAGAATGAGCTTTTAGAGGCTCGCTGTGAGGCTGAAAGGACAGAAACGATGGTAGGGCTAATCAAAGTCAAAGCCCTGAACTGACCTGAGAACAGAGCTGCACACGGCAGAGAAACACAGCTGGAGAAAAGAGCGGCTTACACCAATATATTACAGTTTTGGACATTTTTATTTAGTTTTAATTTTTTTATGATTTTTTTTTCTTTTCAAGTATTAATATTTATTTAGTTCTCATCTTGTTTTCGTCATAGTTTTCGTTAATGAAATTAACACAAATCAACACACAGACGTTCATCGCTATATTGGCACGTCCCCAACCCCTCATATACCGTTTGTTACAAAGCAGTGCAAAAACATAAAGCCTAAAATTACTAAAATATAAGCGGGAGGCCGGCGCTCAGAGGAAGCAAAATTGGCCCTGCTCCCTCCGGGTGGGTACAGTCGATGGTGCTCTCTCCCCACATCACTCCTAGGGTGATGCCCACAACACAGTGCATCTGTGAGCTGATGTATCTGAACCGAGTCGCTGTAGGCGCTTTCCTCCAAGCGTTAGCGCTCTGATGCTAATCAGTAATGCTACAGCATCAGCAGCAGCTCGAAAAGAAGCGGTGGCTGACTTCACATGTATCAGAAGAAGCATGTGTTAGTCTTCACCCTCCTGGTGTGTTGGGGCATTTTTAGTGATAAGGGGAGTCCTAATGAGTGGGTTGGGTAATTGGCCGTGTAAATTGGGGAGAAAATGCAGCAGAAAGGATCAGATCACTGTTAAATCTCCGGTTAAGTGTGTAAAGATCTCTGAATGTTGTGTGTTTGTGTATTTTCTCTCCTGGTCTGGAGGTCAGTGTGTGGGAGGGAGGTTACCTGATTCTTTAGCCCATTTCAGGATGGAGGTGACCTCGTTGCCGCGGGTGGTGTTGCACTGGCCCCTGACGGCGGCGGCGCTGACGCCCACCGTGCCCTCGTTGGCCTTCACGCCGCACAGATACGCGGTGGCGGTGCCGGCGCTGTCGGGAACCTGGGCGTTAGTGTTGTAGGTCTGCAGAAAGAACAGCACAGTTTCAGCTGAGCTAAAGACAGACCGGGTGATGGAGGTCAAGAAGCAAATTTACATTTACAGATATAAAAATCACGACCTGATAAAACTACTGCAACTAGAACCACTGTATAAAAGTCTTTATAGACTAGTCAGTTCACAGAATTTGGAGATTATTCCCCAAAAATCATGTAATATCATCATATTACAGGGTATTTTTGCAATCAATAACGACATTCTGGATGATATTAAACTTATTAAACAACCTAGAAAGACGCGAACACTCAAAAGTTCATCGCTATCTTGGCAACAATTCCCCGACCCCCATACAGCATTCGTTACGTAGTAGTGCAAAAACCCAACTTTTACATTAACAATAAACCAAATATAAAATAAAATAACACTTCCGTTCCCGTAAATAAATAAAAAGTAATTTAATTTCACAACTCTGCAGTGAGCGTTGCTGTTTTTTAAATGCATCACCAGGTTCTTAAGTAATTTCCAGATTAGAATAATCTCACAAATTAACACGTTAACACTGACAGCTCTAGGTAAAGGATTTTCCTTTTTTTTTTTTTTTTACAAAACTTTCCTTTTTGAACAAAGAAAAAAAAAACGAAAAGCTAAGCTAAGCTAAGCTAAGTAAACTAAACTGTAACTGTAATTCTTAAAAAAACATTTTCTTTTAAAGTAAAACGAGTTCTGGATGTTAATCTACACACATTTATCTCCTGAAAACTGTTCATTTGTGTGAATAAAATGCTTTTGTTTATTTACAGAAAGCTTAGATTTCCCAGATTTCCACTAAGGCTGGAGCAGCAGCAGCATTAGCATTAGCATTAGCATTATCCGCAGTTAGAACCCTGAGTGTTCCGGTAACTCAGGGTAATATTAGCTAGTGGTTTGTCCCAAGTAGTTTGTTTTAAAGCGGTAAACACGCAGACTACAGTCTAATATACTCAACTCTGAACGGTGAAAGAGCTAGCGTTTAGCGCTGTGGTTAGCAGCTAATGCTATTACTGCTCCAGCCTTGGTGCTGGAGAAACTTTACTGAAACTCCTTTCAGATTGTAAGGATTTACTGCTCCTTACAACCTGACTGGTAGAATTCATACATAAGTAGCATTGGATTATAAGGCGCACTTATGATTTTTGGGAAAATTAAATAGTGCAAGTTACACTATTATAAATACAAAATCTTTAGGTAAATATTTGAATTCCCTCATTCCCTAATAACACTGTTAGAGACCTATTATACCTCCTTTTAGGCGAGCCATCAACCGCTCTGCTCATTACAGCTTGATTTAGGGTGTGTTAGTGTCTTTGTGTCTTTGCTATCGTAACCACGAGAAAAGTACAGCTTGCGCGAGGTTTAAAATATGCAAAACGGCATGTACTAATTCTCTTAATTAATTATGGGTGTGGTTAATTTTGGGCGTAACGTGTAATAAAACCTTTTAATCATGGTAATTACAAAATCAAATTAATTGTGTCTTAATTCATTCAATTCATTCAATTTCTGCGATTAGGTTTCAAAAATAATATGGTGTAATTGGAATAACAGTAATTGCGGTGTATTAAGGGTTAAAACTACAGTATTTAATTGGATGCTGCAGGTTTTATTCAGCATCTCTGAGCGATACAGCCTGAATGAAGCCTCGGCTCACAGTGCAGCGGCGTCTCAGAGCGGATTACCAGCGCAAAGGAAAGGCATGATGGGATAATGTGGCGTGAACTGGACCTTAGAGAGAGAAACGTAGGGGAATTTATCCATCTCCAGCTGAACCTCCTCTCCGTACTGACCACTCAGCTGACCCTTCAGAATCCGGGCCGCCGTCACCGTCGGAACGCCCATCCCTGCAGAAAAACAGCATCAGCGAAGGGTTAATCTCCAGCGTCTCCACTGTAAAACTCTCAGCACTCCACAAAACATCAATTTTTATGGCTTTTTGAGACTTTTGATGGACCTGAAATGACCAGCTGTCATCCAGACACTTTACCGGACTGACACTGAGAGTTTCTTAAAGCCACAGAAAAAAAATATACACTAGAATAGAGAGAGAAAGACAGAGAGAGAAAGACAGAGAGAGAGAGAGAGAGAGACAGGCTGACAGAGAAAAACATGTGAAAAGCTAATAGTGTCAGTTAGGTGTGGGACAATATATCAGTACTGTGATATATCGTATGATTTCTAATGTATCATACTGTATCGATATCAATATCGAAATGTGGATTTTTCTTAGAAACATCATTTAAATTCGCCCTTTAATTTGCCTTTCTAAAGTTACTGCTTCGCAACTCCACATGGTGGCGCTATAATCAAATAAATAAGGTTAATTAAGCTGTAGTGAAGAATATTGGTTGTTAATTTATATGAAACTAACACCAATAAATCCATAATTCCTGGTATTTTCGAGGTAGGCAAGCTGTGAACTGTGCACTGTGCACCTTAATTTAGGACGTGTCGGTGTGTGTCTTTGCTATCGTAACCACAGGAAAAGTACACATTGCGCCGAAAAGAAACACAATGCAAAAGGCATGTACTAATTCTCTTAATTAATCAAAATAATAATAAACCAATAAATCAGAGTGTCTCTTGCTGTTCATCATTCACTTTAAGAGTCAGGTGAGCTCTGATTTTGGCGGATTGCTATTTTAACGGTGCAGCTACCTGGACATCTCCAACAAACGCTTCTCTTAAAGCAGAGGAAACTGAGCTGCTGGTTGACGCTGTGAAGGAGCTCCAGCAGCTCATTTACTGGAACAGCAATGTTATTTTATTTACTATTCTGTTTATTGTTGTGTTGCTAAGATAGCGATGAACGTCTGACTGTTGGCGTCTGTCTAGGTTGTATTCAGTCAGTGGAGCTCCTGTGTTTTCTGTTACCAAGATAAACAATCAAAACTCCAGAAATGTACCTGAACACACCTCATTTCATAACCAGAACACCACGCCCATCAGTGTAGATATATTCAGAAGCTCTGCTGCTGTTTAAACCAGACAGGAGGAAAATAGGAGTGAAAATAGAGTGTTCGTGGGGTGTGAGATAGCAATGAGCATCCTGACACACCTTGCACAGGGTGTAAGATAGGGTCCTTATATATAAATAATAGTGTGTTGGATAAAATACATAAAATAAATGGAAGAAAAGAGTAAATATCTGGGATCAGTGGCGTTCCCCTGAGTACTGATTCTTTACACCTGTGTCTAATGACTCTGTTTTAATCATATCTTTCTCTTTGCAAAGTATTGCCAACCCTGTGATTGCATACTGAATGTTTTATTCTTGTTTCCTGACTCTCTATATTTGGTTATTTTACTAATAATTATACTAAAAAAATATATATACAAAAATTATACTAAAGATTTACCATCTCCGAGGAAGAGGATCAGGTTCTTGGCGATGTTCCTGTTGGGCTCCTGAAGGGTCAGTGCACTCCTCAGGGTCCGCTGAGCCCAAGCGTTCCAGAACCCGGGATCCTTTTCTTGTTCTGAAGAACACGAGAACACATTTCACTTTATTTAAAATATAAAATTAACCTTTTTCTATTTGTGAAAAAAACACATTAATCTTAAAAGTATGATAAAAATAAAAATAATAAATACTAGTATTTAATATACTGTATTTTTGTGAGGGAGACTTGTGCTGATAAACTTCCTGGCAAACAGACTACAGTCTTTTTTACTTTATTATAATTTTAGCGCTGTCAGCATGTTAATGTGTTTGATTAATCTTTAAAAACTTAACATGATTATTAAATATTTGATTTTTGTAACACAAATTAATCACGTCTCCAAGTTTGATTTACTGCAGAGCTTTACTGCAGTTGCTGGCATGTTGTTGAAGGTGTGGAATATGGAGCTAGAGTTCATTACCACCGTTGAATCATAATTAATAATTACCAATTATTAAGTATCAGCATTTATTGTTTATTTCTAAGACACTAATAATATAAATTTCATTTAATTTACTATGCAATCTAACAGTGATTATTTTATTTACGGAATTATATTTATATGAATTTAAATTCTCATTAATAAAAGCAAACACTGGCGAAGATCACAGAATTTGGTTGTGATTAATCTGATTATTTCTTTATCAATTGACACCACTAATTCTAATATCTCAGGGTAGTTTTAATACTTTTTAGGAGTCTATATTTTAGCATAAACATAAAAAAAAATGATCTTCTGAACATGATGCAGTGTTTACATTGCTGTTTAAATAAATAAATGCATTATTATATTTATCACATAATCACATGACAGCAGTAGTAAATGTGTTTCCTATTTTTGTGATGAGTTCCCATTATCTTGTCGTTTGCACACTAAGCTTCATCCATTGTTTTGTCGTTATCATGATTCTCCAGTCCTGTATTTCTCTGTACAGTTTGTCCTTTTCCTTCTGCTTATCTAACTGTGGTTTTAACCCCTTGCTTGTTGTTTTGGCCTTTACTCTACTCTTTTTCAAAGTTTTCATGTGTTTTTATGATTTATGACAATTCTGTTATACTGTACTATATCTGAGCTTACTGACAAGCCAACAAAAATCAGCAGAAGTACGTAACCTAGCAACCAGATTAGTGCCCGTTCCACCAGTAGAGAAATTACACATAAAAATGAGAAACATCTAAATCAGTTTTTTATTAAAACTACTTGTCATATGGGTGTTTCTTTAGCTTAGCCACCCAGCTAGTGTATTCATTTGCCATGTACAGTTTTGAACATTGACATGTGGGAAAATAGGAAAATATTTTTAAAGATTGCTTGAGTTTATATGAATCAACATACTTATAATCTAATAAATATTATAATGAAGAAACTATAGGATTTTGGCTCTTGCTCATGAATATTCATACATGCAAACATATCGCCTCTGATTGGCTAACAGCACTGCGACACAAGGAGGCAGCGAGACGGACAACAGTTAGAAATGTTTTAAAATAAAGACATTTTTTTACACTAATAACAGTTTTTGCAATGTCATATGTTACTTAACAACATGTGTAATAATACCCTTCTAAGTGCAGTTCAGCCACTGACCTAGTCTTAGAGTCTCTCAGAGTAAAATGCCAAATTCACCGGAGATCCTATTTAAACCTATAGTTACACACAGAGGTGGGTAGTCCAGGTCCAGAAAGTAAAAAAATCCACCCCGGGGTTTAATTTTTACTTTTAACTAGTGTGAACAGAACTGTTCTAAACAGCTAAACACCTACCTATCTCAATTGTACTTGGCTGGTGGTGTTTTTCCTCCATAGACTAATTCTAACCATTTGTTTCTTGGCTCTGAATTACTGGGTAAAGTATATAAACACTGATGTGTTATTCGCACAAATAACACAGGAATGAACTGCATGCTGTTGCTAGCGCTGTTAGTTATCTCCTATCTGACGAGACGGCGTCGCTGATTGGCTTCAGCTCTGCCTGAGGGCGGTCCCGAGCCGAGGTGGGCGGGGCCATAAATACTAATTCACGGGTTGATGTAGGCACGGTGCTTTTCCTGATCGACTCGTTTTTTTCCCTAAATATTATCTTATTTTACTAGCTGCTGCAGACAATGAGGAAGAGGTTGAGGAAGAGTTTCATCATGTGCAGCATCATAAACAACTCTGTAGAGAGACCCACTGTATTTCAGAATACAAAACAAGAAAAAGAGGATTTTAGAGGAATTACGTCTTTAACAAAAGTGTCGCTATTACAGTATAACAGTATCTCATTCATAAAAACACACTGCTGTCCAAATACGGAATGACCACAAACAACAGAGCTACAATTACAGAGTCAGACCTGTTCATCTCTTCCTTTCTTTCTTTATCAAATTCTAAATCTAGAACCTCTAATGTTCTCCATCCCCAAAACAAGCCCAAAATCATGTGATTCATCCCTCAGAACAGGAGACGTGATGACCGCGAGAGTCCCGCTCTGTTCAGAGAGTAATAAAGGAAACACAGAGACAGTAACAGCAGTGTCTCGAGCTCATGAGCTTCTTATCCTGTAACAGGATAAGGACGGCTGGGTGAGACCATCTCATCTCACTCAACACACTTAATCCTGAAGAGATTTACTTATTTTTATTATATTCCATATTTTAGTATCGAAAATAAAATTCAAATTCATATAAACATATGTAGACTTCTACATACTTCTTTTTTTTTTTTTTTTTAGTTTTTTCCTACATTGTAAATGAATTCATCTCTAAAGTTATGTTTTCTTTATTTAGTCTTGTAGTTTTGTAGTTCTTGCTTCTCATAACCTGGATTCGAACATTACTCAAATGTTCACTATTCACTGTATACCTGTAACTCTACCTCTTCACTACTTTACTTTAACTGATGCTCTCAAACTTTACATTTTTTCAAGAATTATTGTGATAAACAAATTGTGTATACATTATACATATAATTGTCATTTTAAAACAAATTCATATATTTCATATAACAATAATACACTAGCAAAGGCAACTACACTCTTTAATAGCCTTGAACTTTTAATTATTAAAAATATTAATTAAATATTTATTAAAAATGTAAAAAATATAATGTATGTTAAATGTTTGTTTGTGTAGATATTTAATTGCCATTATATTAGTTAAATATCACTTCAGTTTCTGAATCAGTTTCTGAATCAGTTTCTCTGATTTTGCTATTTATAGGTTTATGTTTGAGTAAAATGAACATTGTTGTTTTATTCTATAAACTACAGACAACATTTCTCCCAAATTCTAAATAAAAATATTCTCATTTAGAGCATTTATTAGCAGAAAATGAGAAATGTCTGAAATAACAAAAAAAAAAAGATGCAGAACTTTCAGACCTCAAATAATGCAAATAAAACAAGTTCATATTCATAAAGTTTTAAGAGTTCAGAAATAATCAATATTTGGTGGAATAACCCTGGTTGGTTTTTAATCACAGTTTTAATTTAATCTTGGCATCATGTTCTCCTCCACCAGTCTTACACACTGCTTTTGGATAACTTTATGCTGCTTTACTCCTGGTGCAAAAATTCAAGCAGTTCAGTTTGGTGGTTCGATGGCTTGTGATCATCCATCTTCCTCTTGATTAAGAGTTAAAGTGTGTTTGTGATTATTTAATTGAACTCACCTGGAAACTGAGGTTTTCCTGAACCTCTACACACCAGGCAGGTGAGGAGGAGTGTGATGACCTTCATCGTTCTGACTTCAAACCACCGTCTTCCAAACCCCTGCTGCATTTCTCCACCCAGAGAACTAAAATTACACGAGTCTGGACCTGAAACCAGAATATAAAGATGCTGTTATAAAAATATTTCTCATTATCTTAAGATTGTATGAGTATACACTAATACTGCTGTAGCATTATTAATATAAACAATCACGGTACTTGATACTCAATATTTTAACAATACTCCATGTTCTCAGAAAGTGTAGCATCTCAAAAAATTTGAATAGCATTGAAATGCTATAGCATATGAGTGAAATTTACTCAGAAAAGGCAGCAAATTCTTTGGTAAACAAACAAATGCTACGTTAATGCTAAGTTAGCTAAGCTAGCATAGCATTATTATCCTAGTCCTGTACAGCTCATACAGATCTTTCAGCTGGAAAACAGTCAGTTTATGAAAGAGTAAAAAAAAACAGATACCACAAGAAGTGAAAAGATACAGGTGCATCTCAAAAAATTAGAATATCATTACAAAGTAACTTTACTTCAGTAATTCAATTGAAGTATTGAGGTATATTACCAGTCAAAAGGTTTGACATACTTAAGAGTTCAATGAATGTTTTTGAATTACAGTTTTGGAATAGGAATTTCTTAAAAAAAAGAATATTATATACATGATGCTGTTTAAAAATGTAATAAAATAAGTTTTAAAAGGGCTATTTATGTTATTCCATGGTGAAAAAAGTGGCAAAATAAATGAAAACCTTTTTTTTATCCATATTGCTGGATATGACCTACATTTGAACAAAAGCATTTGTTGCTCTAGAAATACTACTTTTTACATTCTAAAACATGTATAATTTATTATTATATATAAAAGTACAGCTCTGGGAAATATAAAGAGATCACTTCAGTTTCTGAATCAGTTTCTGAATCAGTTTCTGAATCAGTTTCTGAATCAGTTTCTCTGATTTTGCTATTTATAGGTTTATGTTTGAGTAAAATGAACATTGTTGTTTTATTCTATAAACTACAGACAACATTTCTCCCAAATTCCAAATAAAAATATTCTCATTTAGAGCATTTATTTACAGAAAATGAGAAATGACTGAAATAACAAAAAAGATGCAGAGCTTTCAGACCTCAAATAATGCAAAGAAAACAAGTTTATATTCATAAAGTTTTATCAATATTTGTTCTCCTCCACCAGTCTTACACACTGCTTTTGGATAACTTTATGCTGCTTTACTCCTGGTGCAAAAATTCAAGCAGTTTAGCTTGGTTTAATGGCTTGTGATCATCCATCTTCCTGGATTTTATATTGTTTTTATTGAATTAGGTAAAATCAAAGAAACTCATCATTTTTAAGTGCTCTCTTATTTATTTTCCCTGAGCTGTACATCTTTTATATATGATTCAGGACCTCTAGAAAACATTAGATCACTAGTATGTTTCCTTTTCTTTCTCTCTCTCTTCTTAAAGTGTTTCTGTTTTGCAGATATGAAGTTAAATTTGCACAGTGATGATATTCTAACCTCTATAATGAATATGTAATGAATTTTACAGCCTTAGGGAAGTTCTAAATCCAGTGCAAAGGTGAGAAACAGCCTGTATTTTAATGAGGCTCAATACATACAGATATCTTACTGCACTGAAATGATGCTGAAAGCAATAAAGCACTGAAACGCAGGAAATCGGGATGGAGAAACATAATAAACACGACTGACTGAAAGGAAAAACAGAATGTAAATGTTTAGAAGGAAATAAACAGCAGAGTCAGTCTGAGCTCCAGCCGAGCGACGGCTCTTAGAACCAAACCAAACACAGCAAAATAATGATGCTATCCTATATACTAATCCTTTATTATGTTTTAAATACATAACATAGCTTACAGGGTATCTGCTTCTATGGGAGAATTAAGATTTAAGCGTATTTAAGATTTTTTAATGCCTCTCAGTGACAAAATTAAGACTAAATACTAAATTAATGGCTCAAACCATAGACTATATACAGCTGGACAGAGCATCGTCTCTCAAAAGTGAAGCCACCACAGGTCGGGCGCCCCCTGCTGTTCGGTTTCAGAAAGCCGTGTAACTCCACCCATCCCCATAGGTTTCAATGGCAAAACAGAACAACTTTCAATCACGTTTTTTTTCTAATATACTGTAATTCTACCTCCATTATTTAAATGCAGCAGCTAGTGTAACCTCTGCTTATATTGTCAAATTTTTATATCCCCACAGAATTCGTTTATTAAAACGTTATTCTGCTCTATTCAAAAAAGGTGTGGTTATTGTAAAAGGGCTGGTTATGGGCGGGACCAATAACCAATAACTGCTCTGCAGCCTGTGACCTCGAGGCAGCCCTCGGGGGCGGGGTTATTTAAATGAGTAGGCTGTCTCTCCACAGTCTTTCTCACTCCTCTGGTCTCTACTGCGCAGAATCGGGTTTCAGAATCGCCAACATGGCGGAAGATTTTGTCTTCATTTTCATTGAATGAATGGGAATGGTGACACGGCGTCCATCTTTTTTTACAGGCTCTGGCTCAAATAAACTGATTTGTACCTGATTTATCAATTTTATCATTATTATTAAGAAGAAATAAAAGTGTACAGCATGTATTTCAAGTCAAATAAAGTGTAAAGTTGTAAAGTTGTAAAGTTCAGAGTCCTGCCTGCTCAGGACTCTGAACTTTACAACAAAGACTCCATTTCCCAGAATGCTCTCTTACTGGACTTCCTTGATCTAGTGACGCTACAGCGTTCACGCTCGCCGAGCTTCTGATTGCTCACACCTGGACTGCCTTGTATAAATACCCCCTGTTTCCTTTGTTCTTTCGCCAGATGTTGAATCTAGCTTGCTAGCTCTTCTACTAAGCATTTCTTTTGATTGTTTTTTTTTTGTTTTTCCGACTTCTTTTTGCAAATTTTTGACTACTCTTTTGCTTCGCCCTTTCTATCGTTTGTTGTCAGATACCTGGTGTATAATAAATAGTGATACAATTGTAATACTCTAATAATTAAATGTATTATAATTTTACTGTAAGCATATTTAAAATATGGAGGCACATACATAAAGTAGCTTATATGTTTAAATGTTACTTAAGTATAGTATATTTAAAATAGTTCTATTTTCTTTAGTGCAGTTAAGAACGCTTAGCACAATTTTAAAAAGTAAGACTTTTGTACTATTTTTATACAATTAAAGTATAATAAGTACAAAATTATACTTTAATTGTATATATTTTAATTGTATATATTTTTATATTTTATATTGATTTTATATTTATTTCTTTTTATTTCTATTTATATATCTATTTCACCCCCACCACTACTGCACCTTGTTCTGTCTCATGTATGTCTGTGTCCCTGCTGCTGTATTGTACACATAGTGTCTCCCCTTTTTCTTTATTTTTCTTTATTATCCATTATCTGTACTTGCTGTAAAATTGGGAAGGAGAGTAACGTAATTTCAATTCTATGTATGTCCTGTACATATGCAGCATTGACAATAAAACTACTTGACTTGACTTGACTTGAAAAAAACTTGTTCCATTTTATCACTCTTTAAATATACTGATTAATAATGTGACTACACTGCAAAAAAAAAAAAAAACATTGGCAAAAACTAGACAAAATATACGTAAATTGAGACGTAAATGCCTAAATTAAGGGGTGAGCAAATTGTTCTTAGTAAGATTTTTTTAAATAAGCAATCACAAAATATCAAAATAAGTGAAATAAGCCTAAATCAAGCAAAATACCTTATTTATTGGTTATTTATGTGTACACAAGGATCAGAATAACTTGACTAGTAACTTTTTGCGCTTGTTTTGGGTTCAAATTATTCAAAATAAGGTGAAATAAGATTTATTGCCTTGAAATTAGATCATTTCACTTTTTAAGGTTTTTAAGAGTTTTAAGGCAACAGATCTTATTTTCTTCTCTGATAAGACTTTTTTGTCTTATTAAGCATTGTACGTTTTAGATTATTTTTGAAATAATGATTTTTTTTTAATTACTCAGTCTAACTTAGATTGTCATCTTATTTCACGTAATTTAAACAAAAAAATAACACAAAAAGTCATCAATCAAGATATTCTAATTCTTGTTTTTCAAATCTGTGATTTATGTTCTATGATTTATGATTTATGATTACTTTACTTATTTCGAGACTTTGTGATTACTTTTTTTTAAAGAAATCTTACCAAGAATAATTTGCTTACCCCATTGGCAGAGTTTTTTGCTTAATATAAGCATATATGTCTAAATTTACATATATTTTGTCTAGTTTTTTACCACTGGATGTTTTGCAGTGTAGTATATACTTACTTATAATCTACTCTTTTCAGTACTGTTTTCTACAATAAAGCAATTTTACTGTGTTAAACTAATAACAGGGACTCGCCCCGGCCCACCCACCCCGTAATCGGACTGTAACAGGTTAAAGGAGATAAAGTGTCTGAATAAATTGATAGGTAGGACAGAGTTAATTAGCTGATAAGCTACATTAGCAGTGTTAGAATGGGGTTAGAAACGCTGCGGTAATGAAAATACAGGCCGGCGTTCAGCACTCGCTCTCACTGACGCTCCCCTTCGCTTCTTACTGAAGGTCACTGTAATGAGATTGAGTGCCACTGCACAGAGGAGTTTAATAGGCATGACAAAGCTGATTAACTGGACACCCCTCCCTCCCTCCCTCTCTCCCTCTCTCCCTCTCTCTCTCTCTCTCTCTATTCACACTCTCACACTCACGATACATCCATTTATCCAACAAACCTGAGCACACCCCTCACACTTCTGCAAATATTTTAATTTTAAAAGCAAGATGGCTGATCAAAAGCCATCAAACCACCAAACTGAACTGCTTGAATTTTTGCACCAGGAGTAAAGCAGCATAAAGTTATCCAAAAGCAGTGTGTAAGACTGGTGGAGGAGGAGAACATGATGCATGAAGATGCATGAAAAAAACTGTGATTAAAAACCAATCCAATGAACTTGTTGTTTTCTTGGCATTATTTGAGGTCTGAAAGCTCTGCATCTTTTTTTGTTATTTCACACTGCAAAAAAACCCATTGGCAAAAACTAGACAAAATAAATGTACATTGAGACGTAAACGCTCAAATTAAGCAAAAAAAATCTGCCAATGGGGTGAGCAAATTTTTCTTAGTAAGATTTTTTTTAAATAAGCAATCACAAAATATCAAAATGAGTGAAATAAGCCTAAATCAAGCAAAAATACCTTATTTATTGGCTTAAATTTGTACAAAAGAATCAGAATAACTTGACTAGTAATTTTTTGTGCTTATTTTGGGTTTGATCTGAACAAGATCATATTTCTAAACATTCTTACACTCACAATGCTTAGTGTTACCAATGTATCTATTTGTATTTACAACTATATTAGCAACTTTTTAGCTCCTTAAGATTAAGAAAATTATATGTTTTAATTATTACTTAATGGTATATTAATTAAAGTTATTATAAAGTGTTCCCAAAATGACTTAGAAAGTCAATTAGTCAATTTCAAGAACTTTAAAAGTGTCCTCTAGTGCAGTCACAAATGACCATCAAAAACAGTATGATGATGATGATGATGATGATCATGATGAAACTGGCACTCATCAGGAGTGCCCCAACAAAGTAAAAGGAAGAGTTCTCTCTGTTGCACAGAGAGACAATTAACAATTTTAAGTTACTACACGATTCCTTATGTGTTCCTTTATAGTCACTTCATGAATCACTTCACTTTTCATCTTGGCATCATGTTCTCTTCCTCCACCAGTCTTACACACTGCTTTTGGATAACTTAATGCTGCTTTACTCCTGGTGCAAAAATTCAAGCAGTTCAGCTTTCAGTTTGGTAAAATCACAGAAACTCAGCATTTTTAATGCTCTCTTATTTTTTTACAGAGCTGTATTATTAAATGACATTATGTTGTTTGTACTTATTGGCCTTAAAACGACAATTATATCATTTATCGCAATAATTTATAAAGATAATCGTAACAGGTCACCTTATTGTCGTTGGTTTAAAAATGACATACTGGTACATTTAGACTTTTAACTTCTGTACCGGAGAGCCGGCTGCTTTTTGATGGCGAGATCAATGGTGAGTTTCACTATCAGTGTTGGGCAGTTACTTTGAAAAAGTAATTAGTCATAGTTACTCATTACTTCTCCAAAAAAGTAACGGAGTTACTAACAGAGTTACTCCACTATAAAAGTAAGTAGTTACCAGTAAAAGTAACTATTGCGTTATTTTTGTGTTACTGGTCCCCGTAACCCCCACTCCTCCCACCCCCCACCTTCTCAGAGCGCGTTTCATAAGCCAGATGAATAGAGTGCACGACAGCAAAGAGTGTGGTGACTCACACACACAACGCACACACACACACACACACTTGCGCCTTTGTCTATATGTTAAAAAAGCTAAAGTAACGTGCAGTAACAGGGTGTAGAAAATGGTAACAGCGTTATAGTTACAGTCAGAGTAATTAGTTAGATTACTCCTTACTGAAAAAAGTAACGCCGTTACTCCCATCACTGTTCACTACGTAGGGAAATAATACTGTATACTAGGGGTGGGCAATATTATATGGTATACAATATATCGTGATACAGAAATATCATGATATTAAAAATCCATATTGTGATAATAGGGCTGTTCTGTCTTAAAAGTAGTCTATTATTTACTGTGAAGCTTTAGGTGTATTAATTATTTTAGTTTTTCTATATCGCCAAGTATATCGTTATCGCAAAAATACCCCGAAATATCGTGATATTATTTTAGAGCCATATCGCCCACCCCTACTGTATACTGACTAGCACTATCTAAGAGCTTTGATAAATCATTCTTTACCGATTCTCCAAGACTCAGAAATGCATTGGCGCTCCAACAGGAGCCACTCTGGACGCGATGCGGCAGGTGAAGTAGCAGAGGAGCGCCAGAACCACCACGACCAGAACACCTGAGAAAAACGTCGTGACGAAAACCCGTTCCTGAGTCATAGCGTCCAAAACAGATACGATAAACCCCGCCCTTTAATTCAGACTGAGAACACTAAATAAATCCACTTTCACTCAGAGAACAGAGAGACCAGACCCTCATTCAGCCCTCTGCTGAACTACGGTACACTGGAGAATACAGAGCATAAAGAGAGAGAGAGAGAGAGAGAGAGAGAGGGATTAGGGTTAATACTGGCTCACTGGACCCAACCTAGCTGCTCCTCCATCTTTAGAAAACATCTTCATATACAGTATACATATATACAGCTCTGGAAATAATTAAGAGAGCACTTAAAAATTATAAAATTCTTTGATTTTATCAAATTGAAAACCTCTGGAATATAATCAAGAAGAAGATGGATGATCACAAACCATCAAACCACCAAACTGAACTGCTTGAATTTTTGCACCAGGAGTAAAGCAGCATAAAGTTATCCAAAAGCAGTGTGTAAGACTGGTGGAGGAGAACATGATGCCAAGATGCATGAAATTAAAACTGTGATTAAAAACCAACCAGGGTTATTCCACCAAATATTGATTATTTCTGAACTCTTAAAACTTTATGAATATGAACTTGTTTTCTTTGCATTATCTCAATCTCAATAATAACCATACTATTTTAAACCTTATTATTTCTCATTTCTAATCTAATGTTTTCAATCATTTTTAAACTCTCTTAAAAGCTCGACTGCATTGTAAAAGAGGGTCACCCTCAATGTAATCCCGAAAAAATTGTGCTGTCATTAAAATGGTATAATTGCTTAGCTATGCTACTATACAGCTCAGGAAAAAAATGAGAAACCACTTCTTTTTCTGAATCAATTTTTCTGATTTTGCTATTTATAGGTTTATGTTTGAGTAAAATGAACATTGTTGTTTTATTCTATAAACTACAGACAACATTTCTCTCAAATTCCAAATAAAAATATTCTCATTTAGAGCATTTATTTACAGAAAATGAGAAATGACTGAAATAACAAAAAAAAGATGCAGAGCTTTCAGACCTCAAATAATACAAAGAAAACAAGTTCATATTCATAAAGTAGTTTTAAGAGTTCAGAAATAATCAATATTTGGTGGAATAACCCTGGTTGGTTTTTAATCACAGTTTTAATTTCATGCATATTGGCATCATGTTCTCCTCCACCAGTCTTACACACTGCTTTTGGATAACTTTATGCTGCTTTACTCCTGGTGCAAAAATACAAGCAGTTCAGTTTGGTGGTTTGATGGTTTGTGATCATCCATCTTCCTCTTGATTATAATCCAGAGGTTTTTAATTAGGCAAAAGTAGAAAAAGACACAGAAACACAGAGAACTCCATTAAAAGTATTAAAATTAGAAGTTCTTTTCTTTTCTTTAGAGAATTACAGATACAGAAGTCAGAGAGCGGTGAGAACTGTTTCTACACCTTCAAATAAAGACTCTTAGAAACTGGAGAAAAAAAACTGCTACAGGAAGACGTCTGGCTGACCCACATGGAAACAGTAGCTTTAGCCTTTAGCTCTCTGGCGAAATGTGACTCTAACTTCTCTTCTCTTCTTCACTGTTGCTGTTGTACGTTGAATATTAAAGCATTACTTCACGTTTCTTCAGACAGACTTATACAATAATAATAATGATAATGATAAAGCGCTCTGACGCGTGTCGGTGAGTCACGGCTGCCGAGCTGAGCGACAATAAGCACAATAAGCGAGACGTGACAGAAAGTCCTGCTTTAAATGCAGTTTATCCCGCCAGCTTCACTCTGCTGCCATTATAACAAAAGGCCGGCTGTTGCTGCTGCGACAAATAACTATTTACAAGGGTTTCGCCCCTCAGCCTTAAGAGCTTCCCAGACATAATACTTAGCGGCACGGTGTTTATGGATCGTACGTCTGTTTGATTGGTGTTGATTCTGTAATATTCTGAGTTTGCAGTGGTCTAAAATGTGCTGGTTTTAAAGACTAATACTTCAAATACCATCTTCTATTTCTTTTATTAAAGCAGCGACGTGGATTATTATTAGAGTTAAAGTTAGCATCTGATTAAAAGTGCTTTCTTTTCTTTATTTAGTCTCATCAATCAAATCAAATATAAAACAAAGTAAAATACGAACATAAAGCATTAAATCATTAACTATGTACTAAATAATATAATAATATTTTATATAAAAAACCCATGAAATAGCATGATATTACACAATTTGTGCAACTATTCCTATCCTGGGGCGGTCCTGATGAGTGCCAGTTCCATCATAATGTTTTTGACGGTTCTTTGCGACTGCATTTGAGGATACTTAGTTTTTATTTACAGTAGTTGAGTAGTTGTTGCTTCTCATAATCTGGATTAGAGCATTACTCAAATATTCACTATTCACTGAATACCTGTAACTCTACCTCTTCACTACTTTACTTTAACTGATGCTCTCAAACACTTTATTAAGAGACAAGAAATTCAAGTAATTAACTCTTGATGAGTTCAGCACAGCTGTTAACTGAAAGCCTGAAGCAATGCTGTTAGGTGTGCAAAGCTGTCATCTAATCATCTAAGAGGAGCTGCTTAGAAGAATCTAAAATCTAAAATCTAAAATATAAAATATATGCACCCCTGTAAAAAAAATAAGAGATCACTTAAAAATGATGAGTTTCTTTATATTTTACCAAATTGAAAACCTCTGGAATATAATCAAGAGGAAGATGGATGATCACAAACCATCAAACCACCAAACTGAACTGCTTGAATTTTTGCACCAGGAGTAAAGCAGCATAAAGTTATCCAAAAGCAGTGTGTAAGACTAGTGAAGGGGGAGAACATGATGCAAAACTGCATGAAAAAAAACTGTGAATAAAACTGTAATTAAGAGACAAAGCATTCAAGTAATTAACTCTTCCATCCATCCATCTTCCTCTTGATTATATTCCAGAGGTTTTCAATTTGGTCAAATTTAAGAAACTCATCCTTTTTAAGTGGTATCTTTATTTTTTTTTCCAGCGCTGTATATCATACTTTTTTCAAAGCGTCTAAAGCGAAAAGGCATAAAGTTATCCAAAAGCGGTGTGTAAGACTGGTGGAGGAGAACATAATGCCAAGATGCATGAAATTAAAACTGTGATTAAAACTGTAATGAAGAGACAGTTAAGAGTAATTAACTCTTGATGAGTTCAGCACAGCTGTTAACTGAAAGCCTGAATTCCAGGTGACTCTACTTTATAATAAAGCTGATTGAGAAAATCCAGCAAAGCTTTTTGTTCACTTAAAAATAATTCCATACTGACTTTAGTATTGATCTTAGTATTGAAATTGATTTTAGTGACACAGAAACACAGAGAACTCTGTTAAGACTATTAAAAGTAGAAGTTCTTTTCTTTTCTTTAGAGAAATTACAGATGCACAATGTATTTGTGGATGTATCTGTAATATTCTGCGCCTGCAGTGTTTTGAAATGCGCTGGTTTTGAAGACTAATACCGTCTTCTATTTCTTTTATTAAAGCGGCGACGTGGATTAGAGTTAGCATCCGATTAAAAGTGCTGCCTGTTCATTGTTGTCTTCTTCACAGAGAGTTTTATCTTAATCCTGAGCTGCTAAACTCCGCAGATACTCGCTCTCTGAGAGCGCTGCTGGTGCCTGCAGGCCGGGATTGTGCGGAAGTTGAATGGATTGGTTTGTTTTTGAGCCGGAGCTTCAGTTCTATTCTGTGATGAAGAGGAAGAGGAATTACTGCCCACTTTGTTGAGGACGCTGCTGTTTGGGCTCACGAGGAAAGAATGCCATTGATCTCACCAGCGAAAACATCCTGTACAACAGCAGCCGGCTCTCGTGTACAGAACTTAAAAAAGTCTAAATGTACCAGTATGCCATTTTTCAACCAATCACAACCATTGTGACAAGGTGATCTTAAATTATCGCGCTTATCCAGAAATTATTGTGAAAAAATATATATATATTATTGTCATTTTAAAGCCAATAGATGCAAATGACATAATGACATTTAATAATACAGCTCTGTAAAAATAAGAGAGCACTTAAAAACTAGATTGCAGTTCCTGCAGAAACTGCGAGTGTGACTGCAGATCTGGCTGGTATTTGTGGTGGTATCTGTGATGGTTGCTATGGTGTTGCTATGGTATCTGGGGTGGTTGCTATGGTGTTGCTAAGTGGTTGCTAGGCGGTTGCTAAGATGTTGCTAGGTGGTTGCTAAGGTGTTGCTATGGAATCCAGGGTGGTTGCTATGGTGTTGCTAAGTGGTTGCTAGGTTGTTGCTAAGCAGTTTCTAGGTGGTTGCTAAGGTGTTGCTATGGTATCCGTGGTGGTTGCTATGGTGTTGCTACATGGTAACTAGGTAATGTATATGCATAAATGAGATTAAAATGTGTTTGCACGTTGCTACGCAACATAACTTTTATTGACCATCCGTATTTCGTCTTCGTATCTCAAAAATTGTGACATACACGGGCGTGCAAATTCTCCCTATTCTTTTTCAATTGGCAAAAAAGCACACATTTACGAAGTTTTTACGAAAAACGTAAGTCCGATCGGAAAGCCTACTGCAATCACACTAATTAGTTTCTTTGATTTTGCTAAATTGAAAACCTCTTACAAGCCATCAAACCAAACTGAACTGCTTGAATTTTTGCACCAGGAGTAAAGCAGCATAAAGTTATCCAAAAGCAGTGTGTAAGACTGGTGGAGGAGAACATGATGCCAAGATGCATGAAATTAAAACTGTGATTAAATATAATTTTATATATGAATATCATATCAATATCATATGTGGAGCATCTTTCTTTTGCTGGAGTGGAGAGTAAACAGTTGGTCTGTAGTTCATGCTCAGGTCCAGGAGGTAAAAAAGAAAAAGGCCAGGCTTTGGTTTGCTTTTGCTGTTTTTTTTTTACAGCTATAGCTCCACCAAGAGATATGTGGTTAGGAGAGAGAAGCATGTAGCGCTAATGTTAACGCTAACGCTAATGCGTAAAAGCAAAAACACGTAGGAATTACAATTCCATTGTTCACATTCAAGCCGCATGTTCATGGATCTGATAAGTATTCGATTTAGAAGCACATATGAAAGTGATTCAAATCCGCTTTTACATTTCTTTTACATTACACTTATTTCTCTTTGCACTTACATTTACAGTGAATGTGAACTGACAAGATAGACAAACCTGATCTGAGCAAAAAAAAACGCATTTGAGCTACATGACTTGTAGTAATGTGAATGTAGCCTAAGTGACTCAAATCTGATTTGAAATATTTGGATTTGGCACGTTCACACAGCCATGAAAAAATCTGATTTTGAGTCACTTCTGCCTAATAATATTAACGTAGCCTAAGTGATTCAAATCTGATTTTTTCATGGTTGCGTGAACGTGCCAAATCCAAATATTTCAAATCAGATTTGAGACACTTCAGCCTTGTAATGTCAATGTAGCCTAATTGATTCAACTCTAATTTGAGATATTTGGATTTGGCATGTTCGAACAACCCTTAAAAAAACGGATTTGAGTCACTTTAGCCTTGCAATGTGAATGTAGCCTAATTGATTCAACTCTAATTTGAGATATTTGGATTTGGCATGTTCGAAACACCATGAAAAATCTGATTTGAGTCACTTTAGCCTTGCAATATGAACATAGCCTTAATGACTCAAATCTGATTTGAAATATGTGGATTTGGCACGTTCACACAACCCTGAAAAAATCGGATTTTGAGCTGACCTGAAACGCCCCGAGGCTCTTGAGTAAATGGAGGCATCCTGATCTTCCTCCTCCTGCTGCTGCTGCTGAACCCTGCTATATAGCACTTTCTCAGAGCTTTAGCATAAAGCTCATTTAATCCAGTTATCAGACTGTATTTAAGGGTTTTATGGGAAACAGCTGCTCCGATTCTCTTTAGTTGCTTTATATTATTTAATGCATGATGAGATTTCAGCAGCGTTTCTGCGGAAGCTCAGTCTGAGAGGGGTTTCAGGTGCAGTATTGTTCGGGGACTAAATGCAGCTGTTAAACTGAGCGCAGATGAAACAGGCCATTACACTAAAACTCTGATAGGGTCAATTTACACCACAGAACACAATAAAGCCGACGGGCCATTTTAACCCCTTAACGCCTGAATTAATGTAGCTGTATATGAAAAAATAGAAAGTAAATATTGTTGAGATTATTAATTTCACTTTTGCACAAAAATAAATAGAAATTTTGGTATGTTGCAAATTTGCAACAACAGGCAATATGGTCTATTTGGGGTAAATTTGGTATGTTGCAAATTTGCTACAGCAGACATAATGGTCCATACTAAGATAACAATAACAGAGTAATGTAACAGTGAAAAATCAATGTTTTATTTATGCACCCAACAGCAGGCATTCAATAATAAATAACACCAATTACTGTCACCAACACAATATACACAAATATTACAGGAAACATTTCATTAATTTGAATTCTAGATTCATTTGAATTGTAAATTGTCAAAGGTTCCTAGGTCCGTGGCGAATATGCACTAACAGGCATTGGGGGAATGCAGGCGCTATCTTGGCAGGTTGATTGAATCAAACGGTTAGTCGCATATTTGCAACAACAGGTGTTAAGGGGTTAATAATGCTGCTTAAAATCCCTCACACCTAGTTTACAGCTGTTCACACCTCTCACACTCATCTCACACTCCTCACATACTCATCTCACACTCCTCACACACACCTCTCACACCATAGCAGAGTGATTTACATTTAAAACCAGGATCTAAACTATGCAGCATTTTCCTACTTAAAAGTAAATGAATAGTGAAGTGATCTATCAGACTATGAAGGAACACATAGTGAATCATATAGTTAAACTTAAAAAAACTGTTAAACAAACTTAAAAAATACCCTGTGAAGAAGAATTTAGATGCTCTTATCTGAGGAGCTGTTAACTCTTGCTCTCTCTTTCCTTTTTTTTTCTTCGAGTTGTCCTGATGAGGGCCAGTTTCACCATCATAACGTTTTTTATGTTTTTTTTGCAGCGACTGCACTTATGGATCCTTGTTTTTAGGATACTTGTACTTATTATATTTCAATTTTATTTATTTTAATTAATGTGTAATACATGTTTTTTCAAGCTGTAACGTCACTTTTATTCTAATTAACAGTGTTAAATCTAGTGTTTTTATCATGTTTTATTTATGCTTAATTTTTATTATATTTTTTTATTCATTCTCTTTGTATTTTTTTAGTTTGTGAAGCACTCTGAATGTCTGTAACTAAACTTAACTTTTTTCTTATAGTAATTTATTTTCTTTATTTAGTTGAGTAGTTCTGGCTTTCATAATCTGGATTTGAACATTAGTCAAATATTCACTATTCACTGTATACCTGTAACTCTACCTCTTCACTACTTTACTTTAACTGATGCTCTCAAACACTTTATTAAGAGACAAGAAAAACTTTATTTTAAGTCATTTAAAATCAAAATGAGCACAGAAAGACAGTGGTCAGGTTATACTTATACTTTGGGACATAAAATTAGGATATTTTTATGGGATTTAAGTATTTCCATAGGATTTAGAGATAGTTTAGCTTAACCTACTGACCTCTAGGTTCATTATCTAGTAAAGTATTAATTCCTATTGCCCCAATTTTATGAATTATTTAGTAAAAAACTTTGTTTGAGCCTTGTACCTTGTGGAGTCCCACAGGGTTCTATCATAAGGCCTATGAAACTGTTATTAATTATAGGAATAACGTAGTTTAAAAGTGATGAATCACCTACAGGGTCTAAGGGCATAATATAGCAAATTATAGCATATATATCACAATTTTTATATGCATTTCTATTTTTTCTAAATTGATTTTTGCAGTGTATAGTCTTTTCGACTGTAGATATGAGGACAAATGCACATATATCTTTCTCTCAGTTCATCACATACAGACACACACACGTCAGATATGTGTTTAAATGATTAAATAAGTGAGTTTTTGTTTGTATAACTGTTTTGTTTGTTAGTTTGCTTCTTCCTGAGTGCAGGAAGGTGGTCTTTGTGTCTTTAGCGTGACCTGTGTCTGGAAGGCTGGCCTTTAACTTTTGAAAATGAGCCATGCATACAAATACACACAGAAAAAACAGAGTAAACGTCGAATGCACTGAATTTCCTGAACTCGGCCTCATTTCCACATGAATACGCCATTTTTGCCTCACAGTTATGTGTTTACTTTGGGTAGAAAGTGGGTTTGTATGAAGAATTTTATTTTATCCAGTGAAAAAGGGGCATTTTTTTGTATTTTTGCAGCAGAATGAGCAGAATGGAGCATCCTGAACTGCATCAATGGGCTGTTTGTGATTTCCTCATCAAGCATGCAGCAAAAAAACAGCGTCTGTGTTACTGAAGAGGATAAAACACTCCTAAATAATCAAATTCTGCATGTATATTGGCTTTTAGCACCATCTAATTGATGTGCACACTGGGTACTGACTCACTGTTAGTGTGTATTCACCCCCCAGGCTACCTTATATAAATTTAATACAGTACAATACAGTAGATTATATATTACGATTAACTCTCTGGGCTCTATGTTGTAGGCTGTAAGAACAAGCATCATTTTTTTACACAGAGCTGCTAACTCTACTGCGTTGGCTGTGTGCTATACTGTACTATACTTAAAAAAAGAAATTAAATCAACTTACTGAAATTAAATCACAACTGAAGTAGTTGACTCAATTTTTTAGTATAAGATTACGTTAGTAACACTTTTTATGAATGTCGTGTCTATTAGACTATCTATTAACACATTATAATGCATTCATAAAGCCTTATAAACATGATTATGAATATGTATAGCATTTCTATTTATTTTTTTTATAATTTTTCCTCATTTTCTCCCTAATTTACATGGCCAATTACCCAACCCACTCATTGGGACTCCCCCTATAACTAGCGATGTCCCAACACACCAGGAGGGTGAAGACTAACACATGCCTCCTCCGATACATGTGAAGTCGGCCACCGCTTCTTTTTGAGCGCAGCAACTCGGTTCTGATACATCAGCTCACAGACGCCCTGTGCTGCAGACATCACCCTTTAGTGATGTGGGGAGAGAGCGCAATCTACCCACCCGGAGGGAGCAGGGCTAATTGTGCTCCCTCTGAGCGCCGGCAGCTTGATGGTAAAGCTGCATGAGCGGGGGTTCGAACCTGCGACCTCCCGTTCATAGTAGCAGCGCTTTAAACCACTGAACCTCTCAGTGCTCTATTATGCATTATGAATTAATGCTGTGTTACATAATATATAAGATGTTATACGATGCAACACAATACCTTGTCCCATCCTTAGACTGTCTACATCCACTGTAAACAGACCGACAGACATAGGTATGTAAGTATTTTAAGTATTTTATGTAAGTTATTCAAGCTACTTTTCACTATTTAGCTACCAAACATAAAGACATGTTTTTATGTGTCTAAAAAAAGATGAAAATGGAAATAATTCAATAAATAAAAGTATTTTTACACTATGCTGATTCTATGTATATGTGTTACTATGTTATACCTCTTTTTACTGACGTACCAAAAAACACAGCACAGAAACTAATATAATGAGCACCTAGGTATTAATATGATACCATACAATACCTTTAATATATATAAATATACATATATACATATATATATGTTCACATACACATATACACATACATACACATGCATATGCACATACATACAATGGATGAGTAAAGTGTGGAATGCAAAATGGTAGATAAGATGTAATTAATAATTCATAGGTATTTGTAATTTGTAGGTATGTAGGTATAAGTTATTCACGCTACTCTTCCGACACTCAGATTGAGATAACAGCTGCTGCACTGTGTACTCAGGGAAAGCACATGGTCAGATCTCTGACCATGAGAAGTTCCAGCTCTCTCTCAGTCTGCTGGTTCTCTGTAAATATATTCTTCTTCAAGTGAAGAAGAGTTTAAATACATGCAGATAAATAAAATATAAAATACACTTACCCTCTGTGTTCTTTCTGCCTCTATTAACACACTTTATCCAGCCTGGAGAATCTCCACAGTGCAGTCCAGCCGAGGAGAACAGTGTCCAGATCCCTCTCCAGCCCTCCTACACCTCTATCTCCTCCTCTATCTCCTCCTCTTTCTCCTCCTCTTTTTCCTCCTCTTTCTTCTGCTGTCTGCTCCTGGTTCTGGCTTTTATAATGCCGCTAAACCCCAGTGTGAACAGCCCACCGGTGCTGAAATAATATAATGATAATAAAAATAAAGTGAAGCTAGAGCTCCTCCTGCTGACCAACACCAGACCCCCTACTGCCTCCATCACTGCCTCTCTCTCTCACTCAGGGTTGCCAGGTCCATCAAAAAAATATCCAGCCCAACATTTTGGGATTACTTGGATTTCTGCATAAATTGGTCATTAATTTCACAACAATAGACAAACACACTCTGCTTAAACTAACACCACACAAAAAAATATTATATGTTTGCATGGTTTTATTGAACACAACATGTTAACATTCACAGTGAGGGGGATAAAAAGAAAAAGGATGTGAACCCCTAGAGCTAATGACTTTTCTAAGAGCCAATTTGAGCCAGGATGTGAGTTTGCTGTTCTTAAGAAGCTATGCTTGAAGTGAATCATGCCTCGTGCAAAAAAAGCAAAAAAAAAAAAAAGAGCTCTCAGAAGACCTACGTTCAAGAATTGTTTGTCGACTTGCATGAACCTGGAAAGGGTTACAAAAGTATCTCTAAAAGCCTTGATGTTCATGTGTCCACGGTCTACAAGACAGACGCTCTACAAACAGAGAAAGTTTAGCACTGTTATTGGAGCTGCTCTCCCTAGATGTAGTAAAGTCCTGTAAAGGTGACTGTAAGAGCACAGCACAGAATGATTATCAATGAGGTGAGGAAGAATCCTCATTGAGAGTGTTAGCTAAAGACTTACAGAAATCTCTGGCACATACTGCAACATTTTTGTTGACAAATCTATAAATACAATTATGAAAACTAGATTTAACAAGAATGAAGTTCATGGGAGGTCACCACGGAGGACGCCACTACTGTCCTAAAAAAAAAAACACAAAAAGCTGAAATTTTGAAGTTTGCAAAAAAAAAAACAGCACCTGGATGTTTCACTACAGCACTACTGGCTAAATATACTGTGGACAGATGAAACCAAAAGATTGAGTTGTTTGGAAGGAAAACACACACAATACTATGTGTGGAGAAAAAAGGCAGCACAGCACACAACATTATCAAAACCTCACCCCAACTGTGAAACATGGTGGAGGGAGCGTCATGGTTTGGGGCTGCTTTGCTTTGCTGCCTCAGGGTCTGGACTGATTGCCGTCATCAACAGAACAATAAATTCCCAAGTTTACCAAGACATTTTGCAGGAAAACTTAAGACCATCTGTCCTCGAACTGAAGCTCAACAGAGGATGGATGATGCAACAGAACAACGATCCAAAACATAGAAGTAAATCAACAACCGAATGGCTTTAAATCTAATTTATACTAATTTATACTAATTTTGTGTTATTATTAGTATTGTTTGAAAGCCCAATTCTGCCACTTAAAAAAGCAAGGGTTCTCTATTAAGTCATTATAATGAAATACTAAGCCATTATTATGAAATACTAAGTCATTATTATGAGATACTAAATCATTATTATGAGATAGATCATTATTTAGTTTTTTATTTGGCAATTTGTTCTGCTTGTGAACAACTGTCAGCATGATTGTATGTTTTTTTTAATGATTTTCTAATTTTACCCCGTTTTCTCCCCAATTTGGCCATTAACTCAAGTGCTGTTTATTTGAACTATCCTTTTCAGTATTAATGCTCCTAACACCAGGTGAGTAAAGACCAGAGCATGCCTCCTGCGATACATGTGAAGCCAGACTCCATCATAAGGGAGAGAGCGCCACCTACTATACCCACCCACAGAAAAGCAGCATGCCTGTACAACCTGTACTCTCTCGGACTCCGGCTGCTGATGGTGAGCAGATAGCATGGTTTTAAATGCCTTTGTAAACATGTGTGAAATTAATGATCAGAACCAGCAGGTGTCGCTTCACACTCACAAATAAACCTGCAGATTTAAACCATGTGATGGAAGACTGATGGTAGGAAAATATAAAATATTAAACATATTCTGATTTGCTTAACACTTTTTACTGTTTACTAAATAATTATGCATGTGTTCCTGTATAGCTTTAATAATATAGTTTTGAACTTTAAATTTACAATGTAAAAATTAACTAAACCAAATATATATAATACAATAAATATATATATATATATATATATATATATATATATATATATATATATATATATATATATATATATATATATATATATATAATCTGCCTTTTCGCTTATTTTAAATACTGAAAGATATATTCACTTATTTGTAATGGTGAAAGATATATTTACTTATTTTAAATACTGAAATATATATCTTTCAGTGTTCAAAATAAGTGAAAATGCAGATTTTTTATAAAACAAGATAAATGATTTATTATAGCATTATATTTTATTTGTACAATTGTGAAAAATGGACAGAGCATTTTAGTGTAATAATAACGGAACAATAAATTGCTGTATAGTAATAATAAAATAATGTAAGAAGAGTTATATAACATAATAATATGTATATGTACAGTTATTAATTATGTAATAATCATACAATTGAATGATTATACATAACAACGCAATATTAATTATTTAATAATAATAATTATAATTATAACAATAAAACACAAATTAATACAATATAATTAACAATTTAAATTAATATTAATTAATTAATTATATTAATTAATTATATAGTCTTAGTATTATTATAGGAAAATTGACAATAATACGTAAAAAATAAATGAGAGAAGTGAAGGTAGACAGCAAAACTATCAGCCAATCAAAATTCAGAATGCAGGAGCGCTGATACTCTCTCTACCAATCATCGTTCAAAAGGTAGGACACAGCCAGAGCCGTATCCAATCAGAGTGCGCGGTGGGCGGGGGCTGCCGGAGCACGCACGAGGCGAGCCACGCCCCATCTGAGTTAACGTCATTTGGGTCATAATCGACGCAGAAGCCCCGCCCTCGTAGAGCGCAACTCGCACACGATTGGTCAGAAGCGGAGCTGCTTTAAACACGCCATTGGCTGAAAGAGTGACTATAATAATAAAACACAGGGAAAACACACACACACATACACGACACGAGGACACACTACACACACACACACACACACACACACACGACACGCGGACACACTATACACACACTCACACACAGATTATTGTTAAACAGAGGGAGAGAAGAAGCGGCAGGAGGAGGTTAAACATGGTGAGTGTCTGATTTATAATTTTGTTTTTGAGTTTTAATAGAGTTTAGTAGAATTTATAGCTTTCTATACAAGTTAAAAGTTTCATGTTTTTATTTTTTTATATATTTTTTAATAGTAAATGAATAGTAAGCGATTCAAACTATAAATGAACTCATAAGGAATCATGTAGTCACTAAAAACAGTGTTAAACAAACCAGAAAACTCTGAAGAAGCTTTTAGATGCTCTTATCTGGGGAGCTGTTTGTTAACTTGTGGTTTCTGAGGCTGGTAACTCTGATGAACTCATCCTGTAAAACGGAGGAAACTCTCGCTCTTCCTTTCCTGGTGTAGATCCTGATGAGTGCCAGTTCTATCAACTGATGCTCTTGAACACATTAAGAGGCAAGAAATTCAAGTAATTAACTCTTGACCAGTTCAGCAGTCATCTATGCAAGAAGCATCTAAAATATAAATCACATTACAGCTCTGGAAAAAAATAAGAGACTTTTAAAACTTAAAAATGATGAGTTTCTTTGATTTGTACCAAATTGAAAACCTCTGCAATATAATCAAGAGGAAGATGGATGATCACAAACCATCAAACCACCAAACTGAACTGCTTGAATTTTTGCACCAGGAGTAAAGCAGCATAAAGTTATCCAAAAGCAGTGTGTAAGACTGGTGGAGGAGAACATGATGCTAAGATGCATGAAAAAAAAACTGTGATTAAAAACCAACCAGGGTTATTCCACCAAATTTTGATTATTTCTGAACTCTTAAAACTTTATGAATATGAACTTGTTTTTTTTGCATTATTTGAGGTCTGAAAGCTCTGCATCTTTTTTTGTTAATTTAGCCATTTCTCATTTTCTGTAAATAAATGCTCTAAATGAGAATATTTTTATTTGGAATTTGAAAGAAATGTTGTCTGTAGTTTATAGAATAAAACAACAGTGTCACATTTTACCATGTGGAGGAATGAAACAAAATTTTAACTTTAATAAGTCTACTTGGAGGTTGAGTCTTGGGGAGTTTAGTTCTATAGTAGGAATTCTGTGTTTTAGTAAAATATACATTTTTGAGGTAACAGTTTTGGATTCGGATGGTATTATAGGGGTTGGACAATGAAACTGAAACACCTGTCATCATTTTAGTGTGGGATTTTAGGTTTCATGGCTAAATTGGAGCAGCCTGGTGTTCAATCTTCATTAATTGCACATTGCACAAGTAAGAGCAGAGTGTGAAGGTTCAATTAGCAGGGTAAGAGCACAGTTCTGCTCTAAATATTACAATGAACACAACATTATGGGAGACATACCAGAGTTCAAAAGAGGACAAATTGTTGGTGCACGTCTTGCTGGAGCATCTGTGACCAAGACAGCAAGTCTTTGTGATGCATCAAGAGCCACGGTATCCAGGGTAATGTCAGCATACCACCAAGAAGCACCAACCACATCCAACAGGATTAACTGTGGACGCTGTAAGAGGAAGCTGTCTGAAAGGGATGTTCGGGTGCTAACCCGGATTGTATCCAAAAAACATAAAACCACGGCTGATCAAATCACGCAGAATTCAATGTGCACCTCAACTCTCCTGTTTCCACCAGAACTGTCCGTCACCACAATCAATTATTGTGCTCTAAAACCAGGTGTTTCACTTTCATTCTCCAACCCCTGTAGATGCATTGTAGATGTTCCACACTGTGTTTGAGCTGGTGACCGTGTGCGGTTTCAGTATATAACCTGGTTTAATCATTACCCAGAGCAGGATAACCGGCGGTAAACACACAGGCAGGGCCACTCCTGTAAAGAAATCACTCAATCAGATAAAAGCAGACGGCGTCGTGTGGGGACACGCTGCCCTCAGGAAGATCCTGCAGGTCCTGAGCAGCAGAAATCCATGAATTTGGTGATTCATCGGTGGGTTAGGGTTAGTGGGCTGTTTCGGTTTTCTGTGAGGAACGAAATGGATGCAAACTGCTGTGTCATCCTCACATAAACGAAAACGCAGGACAGTATCTGTGTTTTATCCTCCTGGAATGAAGTCACTGAGAGATTTTGAGATTTTTTGGCCTTAAAATCCTTGGTAAACTGCATAGAGTTTAAAATCTGAACATAAAAATAAACCAGATGTATCAATTTTCACTTATTTATGACCTGTACGGTTGGCTTCTGTATTTAGGGAGTGTCAGTGTGTCTTTGCTATCGTAACGACGGGAAAAGTATGAGTGTCACTTGCTCTTCATTCCCTTTAAGAGCCAGGTGAGCTATGACTTTGGCGGATTGCAATTTTAACAGTGCAGCTACCTGGACGTGTCCAACAAACTCTTCTCAGCAGAGGAAACTGAGCTGCTGGTTGACGCTGTGAAGGAGCTCCAGCAGCTCATTTACGGGAACAGCAATGTTATTTTATTTACTATTCTGTTTATTGTTGATGTAAAAGTTGGGTTTGTGCTGCTGTGTAAAGATAGCGATGAACGTCTGACTGTTGGCGTCTGTCTAGGTTGTATTCAGTCAGTGGAGCTCCTGTGTTTTCTGTTACCAAGATAATCAAGCAAAACTCCAGAAATGTACCTGAACACACCTCATTTCCAGAACACCACGCCCATCAGTGTAGATATATTCAGAAGATCTGCTGCTGTTTAAACCAGGCAGGAGGAAGGAGTGAAAATAGACTGCTGGCAGGGTGTAAGATGGCAATGAGCATGTAAATTACCAACTCCCTGGGCTATGCATTGGAAAGAGCTTGGCAATACCATATCCGGGGTACAAGTCAATATATATTGCAATATATTGTGATATTGTAAACAATAAACGATATTGTAATCATATTTATAAAATCTAAGTAAAAGAAAAGTTTACTTTTGATCCAATCAGAACAGTGGGATCTAACGACAGAGTACAACACTGCTATATAATGGGCGGGGTTTAAACACAAGAGTAAATGAACACTTCTGACACCAATTTTTTACATCTAAACAACTAATAAAAAATCTATACTGCACAATCTACTACACAATATGATGCAGTGCAGTATTTTATGGACTTTTGACGATACCAGTCAAAAGTTTGGACACACCTGAAATTCAGTGCTGTTTTATTATTTTAAAAAATTATTTATGCATTGTAGATGCTTACTAAATACTGAAGTCAAAAAGTCAAACTATAAAGAAAAACTACTGACGAAAAATGTGTTAAACATAACTATACAGAATATGTTTTATATTTTAGATTCTAAAAGTACGAAAGAGTTTCAAGAACTTTGAAAGTATCCTCAAGTGCAGTTGCAAAAAAGACCATAAAAATGTTATGATGATGATGAAACTGGCACTCATCAGGAGCACCACAGGAAAGGATAGAAGAGCAAGAGTTTCCTCTGTTGTACAGAATAAGTTCATCAGAGTTTCCAGCCTCAGAAACCACAAGTTAACAAACAGCTCCCCAGATAAGAGCATCTAAATACTTCACAGAGTATTTTCGTTTGTTGAACACTTTTAGGTATTACTATAAGTGACTCATTTCTGGAGAATTTTAGATTCAAGATTAAAGCCAGGTTAGAATCATTGCTTATAGTAGTAAGTGATAGGAATTTGTAAACTGTTAAATACACATTTTTAGTCGAAATCCCTCTAATTTGCTTGCTTTTACTGTGAATTTACAGTGAGAGATTACTGAAGCTCGGCCTGTGAGTCATCCAGGTCAGCAGAGACGGATATAATGCATATTTCTGGAGTGAATGTACAGAAAAAACTGAAACGCTCTATTATTCATACACGGTCATACACGGTATTCATAGTAATCCTAGAGCTCTCTTTATAACTGTTAATAAATCACTATATCACTAAATCACTGCTTCCTGTGAAAAGCTTTCCTCCGGCTCTGTCATCATTACTCTACACAAAATAATACACCAGGAAGGTGTTCTTACAATATAGCGAAACTTTATACACTATCAGTTAAAAGTTTGGACACACCTTACCTTTCAATATTTTTATTATTTAACTTTTAATTTGTGCTTCTAATGGTAGTTCTCTCCCCGGTAGCTTTAATTGTTTTAGCTAGCTTGTCGCTAAGATTAGCTAGCTTGTCGCTAGCTTTAGTTCTTTCCCTGGTAACATTAGTATTTTAATTAGAAAAATATTTCACACTTCTACTCAGTGATAAAACTCCTGCATCCGGACTGCAGTTGTAAAAACAGGAGGACCAGTGAGTTTTTAGGCTTTAGTTTTTCTCAGTCACATGACATCGCGGCGTTCAGTAGCTCCTCCATTTTCACTCACTGTTGTGTTTTTACATGGATCTCCGTGGAAACCGTGGCACGCCCAAAGTGAACAATAATTACGGTGCACGGCAGTAGACAGTAGACAGGCTGTGCAACGGAGGGAACTCTTGTTCTTCCTTTCCTAGGGCGGTCCTGATGAGTGCCAGTTCCATCATCATAACGTTTTTGATGGTCCAATTTCTTAAAATCCTTCTTTTCAGATTGACTGACCTTCATTTCTTCTTAAATTCATTTTTTTTCTTAGTTGAGTAGTTGTTTCTTCTCATAACCTGGATTCGAACATATAACTCAAATATTCACTATTCACTGTATACCTGTAACTCTACCTCTTCACTACTTTACTTTAACTGATGCTCTCAAACTTTACATTAAGAGACAAGAAATTATTTCATCTAAGCAGGAGGAGCTACTTTGAAAATGTATAATATAAAACATGTTCTGGCTTGTTTAACAGTTTTTTTTGTTTGATAAACATTTTTATATATTTTTCATCATAGTTTAGATGATTTTAGTAATAATCTACAATACAGAACATTTTACAATAGCTGTGAGTTTTTTTTTTACAGTTTTTAGTTAATTTCTTTTACTTAAAGACTCTGGCAACATTTTGTACCCTAGATTTTGTACCATTTCTGGTTATTGATTGGACCTGAGAAGCTTAAATTGTAAAAAATAAAGGGAAAACATAGGGTGTTCTTAAATTTCTAAACAATACTTCATATATATATATATATATATATATATATATATATATATATATATATATATATATATATATTAACCCAACCTACATTACCAGTTTTAATAAAAGTATTAAACATATAATTTTTCATTCAGAGAGCGGTGAGTACTGTTTCCTACACCTTCAAATAAAGACTCTTGTAAATTGGAGTTAAAAACTGCTGCAGGAAGACGTCTGGCTGACCCACATGGAAACAGCAGCTTTAGCCTTTAGCTCAGATTAACATGATTAAGAACTGAGACTCAGTTTCAGCAGAGAAGAGAATTAGAATTATAGGTAATCTGACAGGAGAAGAAGAACTGCAGTAATAAAGTCATTGATAAAATAAAGATAAAATAAAAAGCAGATTGTCTGGATCATACAGCACTGCAGCTACTGAACTACTATACAATATTTTTTAGATCATAAACAATAGCACACACCATTTTTAAATAATGAAAAACACTGAATTTAAGGTGTTAAATTGTGCAGAACCATAGACTGTATATAGCTGGACAGAGCATCGTCTCTTAAAAGTGAAGCCACCACAGGTCGGGCGCCCCCTGCTGTTCGGTTGCAGAAAGCCGTGTAACCCCACCCATCCCCATAGGTTTCAATGGCAAAACAGAACAACATTCAATCACATTTTTTTCTAATATTCTGTAATTCTACCTCCATTATTTAAATGCAGCAGCTAGTGTAACCTCTGCTTATATTGTTACATTTTTATATCCCTACAGAATTCGTTTATTAAAACGTTATTCAGCTCTATTCAAAAAAGGTGTGGTTATGGTAAAAGGGCTGGTTATGGGCGGGACCAATAACAGACCGTCAGCTCCGCTCCACCCCGCTCTGCAGCCTGTGACCTCGAGGCAGCCCTCAGGGACGGGGTTATTTAAATGAGTAGGCTCCTCTCCACAGCCTTTCTCCCTCCTCTGGTTTCTACTGCGCAGAATCGGGTGGCAGGATCGCCAAAATGGCGGAAGATTTTGGCTTCATTTTCATTGAATGAATGGGAATGGAGACACGACGTCCATCTTTTTTTACAGTCTCTGTGCAGAACTCAGTATATCAGTATATATAAACACAGGGAGGAAGACTGATCTGACGTCAGGGTTCGTGACCCCGGCCTCTGCCTCTTTCTTTATCAGTGGCCTTCCTCTCGTCACGTTCCTGTGAGGAAGTCGGCGTACGGCGACTGTTTAAAGCTCTTCTCAGAGTTCTGGATGAGGAGTTGTGTAGAGGGTTTTAATGAGGGAGCTGGAACGTCGGGAATCTCTGCTGAAGCCTCGGTGCTTACATAACGTCCTGAAGCTTCCAGAACGACCTGCTGCTTTATTTTCCTGAGAAATGAGGGAATGTTTATCCATATGAAGACTTGGAAAAGCTGGATTATTGACCTTTCTAATGGGGTTAAAGTGAGCGAGACAGTGGGCCTTATTTTACTGATCTATAGCTATAGCCAGCTGTTAAACATGTACTGTGCAGCTTGCTTTAGGGTGCGCCAGTGTGTTTTTGCTATCGTAACGACGGGAAAAGTACACAAGTACGCAAAAGGCATGTACTAATTCTTTTAATTAATTTAATGGGTGTGTTTTGGGTGTAATGTAGTGTTGTAGTCAAGACCATTAGAGCCGAGTCCAAGCTAGCTAGCTCATCTCTATGGTCAGCTAGTTCATTGCTAGCTTAAGTTCCCTTCCCAGTAACATTAGTGTGTAATATAGCTTGATCGCTAAGGTTAGCTAGCTCATCACTAAGGTTAGGTAGCTCATCACTAATGGTAGTTCTCTCCCCGGTAGCATTAGTATTTTAGCTAGCTTGTCACTAAGATTAGCTAGTTTGTCGCTAGCTTTAATTCTTTCCCTGGTAACATTAGTATTTTAATTAGAAAAATATTTCACACTTCTACTCAGTGATAAAACTCCTGCATCCGGACTGCAGTTGTAAAAACAGGAGGACCAGTGAGTTTTTAGGCTTTAGTTTTTCTCAGTCACATGACATCGCGGAGTTCAGTAGCTCCTCCATTTTCACTCACTGTTGTGTTTTTACATGGATCTCCGTGGAAACCGTGGCGCGCCCAAAGTGTACAGTGCACGGAGTTCAGAGAAAAACAGTAGATAATTCAGCCTGTAATTTTTATCTCAGAGGACGTCTGAGAAAAACACCTACATGATCGTTCTGGACAGGATTAAAATCACAGAGGATAAAAACCCCCCATAAAAGAGAAAATTACCCCAGAACCCCCTGAGAAACTAATCCCATCCAGACAGGGCTTAGGATGTATTCAGTCATTGGTGCACCTGTGTTTTCCATTGCCAAGATAGCAATACTCCAAAAATGTACCTGAACACACCTATTTTTTTCCAGACCACCATGCCCTTCAGTGTAGATTCATTCAGAAGCTCTGTTGCTATTTAAAGGAGTCAAGTGGAAGGCCTGAAAATAGACTGTTGTCGGGGTGTAAGATAGCAATGAGCATCACGACACACCTTGCGCATTGTATAAAATAGTGCCCTGTTTCTCCAGAATTCATTTAGTACCGAAGCCACCTTCTCTCAAGTGTCTCAATGTGGTTCTTTTGGTCCCAATCTAATTCAATATGTGATTACTGTATTCACACCTGCTCAAATGATCCACATTAAGAGTGAAATGGATTATTTTAGCACTAGGACTAGGATCCATTAGAGGAGTATGTTTAGGATCAGGGTTTATTGGTCGGGTTTAGGTTTGGTCTGAATGTGAAACTACAACTAAATTCATGCTGAGGGTGTGAACGCTATCAGGGGTCAGAACTTTTCTAAATGTTTTGTTTTTAAACTCTTGCATTTCATGAGAAACCGAAGAGGAGAAAGTGTCCCTGCCTGGGAGGAGATGTGCTTTTCACAAAGTCTGCTATTGTCTCACAAACAACAAGATCCTTCTGTTTATGAAATTAGGCCAAAACCTCCGAACCACAAACCTCCTGACTGGACTCAGAGAAACGTAATATTGAGCTTCCCATGCTTTAAGTCACGCACACTTCTGTGATTATATAGAATACAATATATTAAAATATAATAATTTATCACAGATGGCTGCATACTGGTACACTATATCCAAAAATGTACAGCTCCTGCAGTATAGGTTTATATTTGAGTAAAATGATCATTCTTGTTTTATTCTATAAACTACAGACAACATTTCTCCCAAATTACAAATAAAAATATTCTCATTTAGAGCATTTATTTACAGAAAATGAGAAATAACTGAAATAACAAAAAAGATGCAGAGCTTTCAGACCTCAAATAATGCAAAGAAAACAAGTTCATATTCATAAAGTTTTAAGAGTTCAGAAATAATCAATATTTGGTGGAATAACCCTGGTTGGTTTTTAATCACATTTTTTAATTATGCATCTTGTCATCATGTTCTCCTCCACCAGTCTTACACACTGCTTTTGGATAACTTTATGCTGCTTTACTCCTGGTGTAAAAATTCAAGCAGTTCAGTTTGGTGGTTTGATGGTTTGTGATCATCCATCTTCCTCTTGATTATATTCCAGAGGTTTTTAATTTGATAAAATTAGAAAGAAACTCATCATTTGTAAGTGCTCTTTTATTTTTTTCCAGAGCTATATATTTAATATATACACTGACTGGATTTTTCCACCATTTTTGGTTATTGACTGGACCTGAGAAGCTAAAATGGTAAACTTACACTAGTAGTTATTTTAAAAAGTCTTAAAAGTAGAAGTTCTTTTTTTTGTCTTTAGAGAAATTACAGATGAAGGCAGAGAGTGGTGAGTACTGTTTCCTACACCTTCAAATAAAGACTCTTGTTTTGAAACTGGAGTTAAAAACTGCTGCAGGAAGACGTCTGGCTGACCCACATGGAAACAGCAGCCTTTAGCTCTTTAGCTCTTTAGATTAACATGACTAAGAACTGAGTCTCAGTTTCAGCAGAGAAGAGAAGAATTAGAATTAGAGTTAATCTGACAGGAGGAGAAGAACTGCAGTAATAAAATCATTGATAAGATAAAGATAAAATACATTTTAAAAAGCAGATTGTCTGGATCATACAGCACTGCAGCTACTGGACTACTTTTACCGGTAGTGTATTTTGTAGATCATAAACATAGCACACACACACACACACACACACACATTCCAGTCATCATTCGGGAATGCTCTCGTGCCGCAAATGATCGACTGGTTCACAGGATCAGTGACGAATTACTGACGCATGCTTGTGGTTTACTGCCTTGTTGAGTGAACAATCCTGAATACTGAGCGCTCTCACAGTCCTCCAGCCATCTGCAAAACCTCATATCTCCTACAGCTTCTGTTTAGTGTAGGACTTACACTGAGTTTCAAGTACAGTTTTACCTTTTATACTGATCTGAGAGCATTATAGGAATAGTTCAGCTAGAAAAACGTTAGGATACACCTTAAATTCAGTGTTTTTTCATTATTTTAAAGTGTTCTATATTGTAGATTAATACTAAAATCATCCAAACTATGAAGAAACACATATTTTATTATTTAGTAAACTGTTAAACAAACCAGAATATGTTGCTTTAATCTTGGCATTTTCTCAATCATATTTATGAGGTAGAGTCACTTAGAATGGGGCTAATTCATATTATAGCAATGACTTTAAGACATGAATTTCCCTCAATCCAAAAGTCGTTTTCAAGAACTATAAAAGTATCCTTAAGGACGTTCACAAAAAAAGACTGTCCAAAACGGTAAGATGATGGAACTGGCGCTCATCAGGAGCAGCCCAGGAAAGGAAAAGCAAGAGTTACCACTGTTCCACAGGATAAGTTCATCAGCGTTTGCGATTACAAGTTATTGAGCATGGTATCAGTCAGATACAGTACTACTGTTTTTAGCGACGTAGCGTAATCTACCTTCTAATCTGTACAGTTTGTCAGTCAATTTTACACTATTTTCACCCAACTACCACAAAATCCACATAAAACAATACTGTTCACTATTGGTGTAGGAACCAGGGAGATATCAGAAATAGGTGGATTTGTTGCCCCAAAAAATGATACCGCAGAAAAAGCAGAAATTGTTTTTAAAATAAACTTTTATTTTGAAACCACACCGAAATCTGCACCCCGCCATGAAAAGCACCCCCTCTCAGGAGCACGTTTCTAAATTAAGTTAGCTAAAGCAATTATCTCTGCTTTTGTCAAGAAGATGTGGGTGCGCGCTCCCGAGAGGGGGTGCTTTCCCTGGCGGGGGTGCAGATTTCGGCACAACACTGGCTTAAGTGACATTACATAATATCTTCACATGGTTTAAGGCAAAGTCCTTATGGGAAAATCAGCTTTAAAACACAGCCAGGTTCTTATTTCCAGTCTGGTAAGGCCAGCCTTTCATCTATTTAAAATGGGGAGAGGCCAAAATACTGGAAAACAAAGATCTAATTATTTAAAAAATTCAACAATGTATTTTTAATCACTGAAAAAAATGAATAAAAACAGGCAAACCAAGCAATTGCCTGGAGCCCCAGACAATGACTGGTTATGAATTGAATGAACGACAAACGTTTAGGAGGCGGTCAATGCAGAAAAGTATGATAAACACTGTTTATCAGAATCCCCCTTAAAGGGGCCCCTCCTACTTGTCTATTACAGTAGCATACAACCAGACTGGCACATGTTCAGCAGTATCTATCTTTAAGACTAGAACGGATTAAGTATGTACTAACTGACATTAGTTTCACTTTTCAATCTTGGAAACACCGAAACCTATCCTTTATATCATGCAGTCAATTTTTCTTGGGGCCCCCAAATACCTTGAAACAATCCTGATAAACACATTACAGACAGCTGCTGTGCTTGCGCAGATCGCCACAACTGTAGGGATTTAATCATTTAATTTAAATAAATGTGATAAAGATAAATGTGAATGTTAATTAGACTTTTGGACTTTCTGTGGGGTATAAACCTCACTTGTTATCTATGTATATATTAGCCTATAAATGTAAGGAACTCAACTTCGGACAACAAACCTGACTTTTCTTCTTAGTACCTTTTATTTTCCTCTGAACCGGGAGCATGCAGTGTTTAAAAGGGCACGGGTCTGTTCACAGAGCCTCAGTGTTTCATTACGTCTCTGACCGTCTCTTACCCTCTTCCTCCGGGGCAGATGGGTGGTAGAGACATGACTCTTCTCTCAGAAGCGTCAGACAGGATGCAGCCGGCTCTTAAACCCGTCACAAACTCCATCTCTGAGCCACTGGGTGGGTCCAGGGGTGTAGAGGGATCTTACAGTCTCTGCCAGCCAATAGAACTGCAGGACATGAGGGTCATCATCTGAACACTGAGCCTTGACCCGACCCGACCCGACCTGAGCCTGTGCACATTCTACCCGAGCCTGACCCAACCCGTCCCATGAACTGCCATTATGAGCCCGAGCCTGAGCCTGATTTAAACCCCACATTAATTTAGTCAGTAGAACCTTAAAACTGAGCTTTTTAAAAACTTTTGCAACTTTAAAAAACACAGTTTGATTTGGTACTTATCTATATTGTAATATAACTTTATTTAAAATAAAAATAGCATTAAAAATGCTTTAGGGTGGACAATGACTGCGAGGACAGTGACTGTATGAATGGTGACAGAGTGAACAAATTAGTTTTTTAATGTTTTCATTTTGATTTCCATGTTCTTGGTTTATTAATATTTGCTTTATCATTTTTATCATTCTTATCATTTTACTTTACTTTTTAAAAAAGTCTTTTTTTAAAAAATTCTTTTTTTTTTTTCAAATCCCATTGATGCAGCTTGCCATCAGCTGCCGGAGCCCTGAGAGAGCACAGTTGTCCTTGCTCTCTCTGGGTGGGTACAGTATATCAGTAGATGGCGCTCTGTCTTTCCCCTCATCACTCCTAGGGTGATGTGGATCAGCACAAGGCTGCGTCTGTGAGCTGATGTATCAGAACTGAGTCGCTGCGCCGCTTTCCTCCGAGTGTTAGCGTTGTGATGCTACTCAGTAATGCTACAGCATCAGCAGCAGCTCAAAAAGAGGCGGAGTCTGAGTTCACATGTATCGGAGGAGGCGTGTGCTAGTCTTCTATACCCACCTGGTGTTGGAGCATCACTAGTGATGGGGGAGGAGTCCTAATGAGTGGGTTGGGTAATTAGCCGTGTAAATTGGGTCAAGATTTCTTTTATTTAATTTTTTTTTCTATTTTGTTCGTTATTATTTTTCATTTCTATTATTTTTAAATATTTTTAATCCCTTTTATATTGTAAAGGCTCGGCAGCATTGTAAATGAGGGTCACCCTTAATGTATTCCCGAGTGAAAATAAAGGTTGATTGTAGTGCTGTGCAATATGTTGATAACCCTATCGTTTCTACAGTAATTTCATCATCAATTATTCATGCAAATATATAAAGTAGGCTATAATGAAATGTATTGGCGTGGTCACTTTGCATAAACTCGGTTTATATAAGTGATAATAAAGTAATCTTCGCAAAAAAAGCTTCATAATGTGTTTTTTTGCGACACGACGCTGCTTTACGTTATTTGCCGGACACTTTAAAAAATGCTAATTGAGTTTATTTTAATAACTCAATTTAAATACCTGTATAGTTTTAAAAAAAGGAGCTACTGCATCTACCTCATCTGTTTTTTTTTTTTTATTTGATACATATATATTGCTGCACTAAAAAGGTAGTAATTCTCATTTGTGAAAGTTTGGTTTAATGTCACTTTGAAATAAATTTGGAAAAAAGTAAGCAATGATGATATTTTGTCATATTTTTCGAAGAATAACTAAAAACATACTTAAATGTGGTATATCATGATATATATCGTTATCGTGATATAAAAAATTCTATATTGATATATATGATTTTTCCCATATCGCCCAGCACTAGTTGATTGATTGATTGATATCGTATCAGATTGAGGCCAAAACTCTGCGGTCTGAACAAAAAGCACAGATAGGATCAGAAATCACTTCAGCCAAACACGTGTGAGGCGTCTGGCCACAGATCCTGTTATCTTTTCTTCCACAAACTCCATCCAGAAAAACCCACACCCAGACCATCACTGCAGCAGCAGCTCTGCCCAAACTGCCTTCTCACGACCCGGCAGGGGCTCGGCCAATCATCTGGCTCTGGGTGGAGGAGGTGGATGGGAGGAGAGGGTGTGAAGGAGAGGTAAAAACAGAAAACAGGAAAATCTGACTTATTTTGCCAACTCTGCAGGAGACCAATCTCTGTGGCATTCTGTGGTAAAGAACAGTGAATTGTGAGCGGTTTCTTGGTATGTGGAGAGAAAAATATCAAGCGAGCCAAAAGAATATCAAATTCTCTGAAGGGAACAAATACGTAAATAAACGTTTTATTCTATAAACTACGGATAAAATTTCTCCCAAATTCCAATTAATAATATTGTCATTTAGAGCTTTTATTTATTTGCAGAAAATGAGAAATGACTGAAATAACAAACAAAAAAAATGCAGAGCTTCAACAGTTCAGAAATAATCAATATTTGGTGGAATAATCCTGGTTGGTTTTTAATCACAGTTTTAATTTCATGCATCTTGGCATCATGTTCTCCTCCACCAGTCTTACACACTGCTTTTGGATAACTTTATGTTGCTTTACTCCTGGTGCAAAAATTCAAGCAGTTCAGTTTGGTGGTTTGATGGTTTGTGATCATCCATCTTCCTCTTGATTATATTCCAGAGGTTTTTAATTAGGTAAAATCAAAGGAACTCATTTTTTTTACATTTTTAATTTGAGAAACATCAAAAACCACTGGAATGTAATCAAGAGGAAGATGGATGATCACAAGCCATCAAACCACCAAACTGAACTGCTTGAATTTTTGCACCAGGAGTAAAGCAGCATAAAGTTATCCAAAAGCAGTGTGTAAGACTGGTGGAGGAGAACATGATGTCTAGATGCATGAATGCTATGCTTAAAATCAGGGTTATTCCACCAAATATTAATTTTCGAATTTTATTTTGACAATTTCTCATTTTCTGTAAATAAATGCTCTAAATGAGAATATTTTTATTTGTAATTTGGGAGAAATGTTGTCTGTAGTTTATAGAATAAAACAACAATGTTCATTTTACTCAAACATAAACCTATAAATAGCAAAATCAGAGAAACTGATCATTTTACAGTGGTCTCTTTATTTTTTCTGGAGCTGTTTGTACCAGAGTGCCGTTGACTTGGCTTCTAAATGGAAGTCTAAGGAAACAAACTGCAGACACCAGTCTTGGCTTATTTACTACAGTTGGGGTTCGGTGGGGGAATTGTCTAAATCGATAAGAGAAATTCTGGCTTTATGGAGGGAAGCCAGACATCCTGAACCTGATAATACGAAACAGAGACAGCTACAGGAAAATGGCCAGCATTAGTCTATAACTCATATACAGCTCTGGAAATAAAATAAGAGTCCACTTAAAAATGATGAGTTTCTTTGATTTTACCAAATTGAAAACCTCTGGAATATAATCAAGAGGAAGATGGATGATCACAAACCATCAAACCACCAAACTGAACTGCTTGAATTTTTGCACCAGGAGTAAAGCAGCATAAAGTTATCCAAAAGCAGTGTGTAAGACTGGTGGAGGAGAACATGATGCCAAGATGATGACATGAAATTAAAACTGTGAATAAAAAAAAAAACCAGGGTTATTCCACCAAATATTGATTATTTCTGAACTTTTAAAACTTTATGAATATGAACTTGTTTTCTTTGCATTATTTGAGGTCTGAAAGCTCTGCATCTTTTTTGTTATTTCAGACATTTCTCATTTTCTGCAAATAAATGCTGTAAATGAGAATATTTTTATTTTGAATTTGAATATATATATATATATATATATGTTTATATAACAGCCTGAGTTTTTAGCTTAGTTATATCCTCAGCCACAGTCCAGCAGGGTGTAGAGCTGAAACAGTGGGAAAACTGTTTGAAAGCAGAACAGAATAAGTGCTGTAACTGCAGCGGTTGCTTAATCTCTATTTCATAAGATTTTGGAAAATATTGATATAGAGCGGTGGAATGCAGAACGGGATTTTGAAAAGTTGACAGTGGGGAGATTTAGTAATTTCATTTTCATGTTGGAAAGATTTACAATAACACTGCAGGATAAAGACGATATTGATCTTGAGCTCAGCAAGTAAAGTAGTGGAATGGGAAGGCCAGTTCTTTTTTGCTTTTGTTAAACATTACAGACATTTTAGGCTTAAGATCAAAAGAATACTATAGCTTTTTCAGCTTTTATTTCCATTTAACCCAGTTATAAAAGCAACACCATGTGTTCTGTAGCTTCCCTTTTAAATGTACTGTGCAGTCTTGTAGTCCTTCTGGGATCTAGGCCAATTCCATCTAGCAAACACGTTGCCATGGCAATCATGGCACGCAGTGGTTATTATATAGTATGATAGTATAATATGAATAGTAAGTGATACACTGGTATACTAAAAAAACATGGGAGAGCAGAGCAGTATATACTGTATAATTGACTTAGTAACACCCACACCTGTTCACGTTGCGAGGTGTTATCTTGTGAGTGACGTAGAACTCTGGCCAGTGTGTCAATAGAACAATAGTGGGTGCAGATGTATGGGACATTCCATTTCTGAAGTTTTGCGGGCATTGCAGTGGCTGGTAATGATGGTGACCAGCAGCTTCTGGCTAGAATTGTCCATTATTGTCTTTATTTAGAGACCTATAATTCAGTGATCTAAAGCAAGATTTTACAGAAACACCGGAGCACTTTTATTTTCCCAAAAAAGGCTCACATGGCATTCATTCATTCTAGAGACCCCAACTACACATTTTACATTACATTACATTACTTTACATTACATTACATTTGGCAGACGCTTTTGTCCAAAGCGACTTACAATAGTCAAGTACAATGTAAAATAAGTTTAAAGGTAAAACATCTTTGGATAGGGATAAAAGGAGGTCAAAGGGGAATAATAGGATAGAGGAGTGAAGGAGAGGAAGAAGGAAATGAGGTTAGAAGTAGTTAGTGTGTTAGAGGTGTTAGGAGAGTAAGTGCTCTTTGAAGAGCTCAGTCTTCAGGAGTTTATTAAAGATAGTGAGAGATTCTCCTGATCTGGTAGTGGAAGGTAGTTAGTTAGAGGTGTTAGGAGAGTAAGTGCTCTTTGAAGAGCTCTGTCTTCAGGAGTTTCTTAAAGATAGCGAGAGATTCTCCTGATCTGGTAGTGGAAGGTAGTTTGTTCCACCATTGGGGAACTCTGTATGAGAACAGTCTGGATTGCTTTGTGTGAGTGTTTGTTTGGCAAAGCGAGGCGACGTTCATTGGAGGAGCGCAGCGGCCGGGAGGTAGCGTAAGCCTTCAGGAGCGAATGCAGGTAGGAAGGAGCCTGTTCTGTCATCACCTTGTAGGCGATTGTAAGAGCTTTGAATTTGATGCGAGCAGCAACTGGTAGCCAGTGGAGCTCAATGAGCAGCGGGGTGACATGTGCCCGTTTTGGCTGGTTGAAGACCAGACGTGCTGCTGCATTCTGGATCATCTGTAGTGGTTTTACTACACAGGCCGGGAGGCCAGTTAGCAGGGCATTGCAGTAGTCGAGGCGTGAGATGACGACCGCTTGCACCAGGAGTTGGGTGGCCTGTTGCGTCAAGAACGGTCTAATTTTTCAGATGTTATAGAGCGCAAAGCGGCAGGACCGAGCAACTGAGGCCACATGGTGCGTGAAGGAGAGTTGGTCATCAACCAGAACACCCAGGTTCCTAGCAACCTTTGTCGGTGAGAGAGAGAGAGAGTCGATACTTATAGAGAAGTTGTGTTGAAAAGATGAATAATGAAATAATGAAAAAAAGATTGAATAAGACTTTTAAATAAAAATATATGTTAGATAAAGACAGATAGTCAACGTGTTTAGGCAGTAGAAAAACCCCATATACTTACATGTATATATATATATATATATATATATTGGTATATTGGCATACAATCTGAAAACGCTAACCTTTTTTCCTGTAACTTTTTTAATTGATCTTATAGGCTCACAGTATATATACTCATATATATATATTCACAGTACCAGTCAAAAGTTCTGTTGTTTTTTCATTATTTTAAAATATTCTGCAATGTTGATGACTACTAAAATCATAGCTTTCAGCTTATCGCTGTGATGTAGATCAGTCAATCTGAAAAAAATGTAAGATATTTGAAAGTATCCTATAGTGCAGTCACAATAACAATCAAAAATGTTTTGATGAAACTGGCACTCATCAGGACTGCCCAAGGAAAGGAAGACCAAGAGTTCCCTCTGTTGCACAGGATAAGTTCATCAGTGTTACCAGCCTCAGAAACTGCAAGTTATTAAAAGTATTTTTGGTTTGTTTAACACTTTTAAGTTTACAATATAATTCCATATGTGTAATATTAGTCTAGAATGTTAAAAAAATAATCAAAATAAAGGAAAAACATTTAAAAACCTTTTGATTGGTGCTGTATATAAGATGGTACACCCTTTTAAATCCCCTGTGTGTAAATGTATGCAATCAACAAGCAACCTGAAGGGCAAAACAGCTTCAGATATATTATTATTAAATGCCTGAGGGCTGAACAGGAATCACTGGCTGCTGTCAGAACTATCGGGTAACACTGACCCCTGAGTGGAAAACATGAAGAGGGCGGGGCTTAAAAGACAATAGCCACGCCCATTCATCTGGGGAGACTAATGAATGGGGAGCTTTGGGCTGTGGGCGTGGCCTAATGTCTTAAACCCTCCCCCCTGTTCTAAATGAAACCACACAGGAATGCTCTCTCTCTCTCTCTCTCTCTCTCTCTCTCTCTCTCTCTCTCTCTCTCTCTCTCTCTCTCTCTCTCTCACTCTCTCTCTCTCACTCACACACACACACACACACACACACACGTTTATCAAGTCTTCCTGTTTTCGCGAGCGCACGAGCTTAAACACCCAGGCTAGTCTAGGTTTGTTAGCCTAAACTAGGAGCTAAAATCAGTTTCTAAGGGAGATAAAACCAAAAACTTACTTAAACTAGCATCTAATTTAAAACCTAAACGTGTGACCTAAAACTAGAAGCTAAAAACGGAGTATTTTTTTTGTTTTAAAGAAGCTAAAACAGGCTGGGTTTACCTGACAAGAAAACAAAAATCTAACCACAGGTCGAGGAGTTAGCTAACTAGCCAACTACCTTAGTTAAGGTATGTTTGTTAGCTAAAAGTAGGAGCTAAAAACAAAAACGGACTAAAAGTAGTATCTAAATGAAAACCTGAAGCTGTGACTTAAAACTGGAAGCTAAAATATGGAGTATTTTGTGTTTTAAATAAGCTAAAACAGGCAGTGTTTACCTGACAAGAAAACAAAACTCAAACCACAGGTTAGCTAGTAGTTAGCCAAGTTAGCTAGTTAGTTATTTAGCTAAGGCTAGGTTAGTTAGCTAAAAGTAGAATTTAAAACTGTTTAAAATATATACCTTATAACTTAAAATTAGAAGCTATAATTATAGAGTATTTTGTATTTTAAAGATGTTTAAACAGTGTTTACTTGACAAGAAAACAAAAGCTAAATGTAAGTTGGAGTTAAATCAGTTTTTAAAACTAGACTTAAACTAGAAACTAAAATATTGAATATTTTTATGTTTTAAAAAGGCTAAAACAGGACAAACCAATTGACAAGAAAACAAAACTAAAACCAGATCAGGTCAGAGAGTTAACTTATGCTAGTTACTAGTCAAGTTAGGTAATTTTAAATATTTTTTTAGGGAGATTAAAACAAAAACATTCTAAAACTAGGATCTGAATTGAAACCTAAACCTGTGTTTTAAACTAGAAGGTAAACTATTTTTTTTTTGTTTTAAAAAGGGTAAAACAGGCAGTGTTTAACTACCTACCTGAGAAAGAAAACAGAACTACTAAGTTACCAAAAACATTTTTTAAGGGAGGTTAAAACTTATTAAACACTTATATAAACTAGGATCTGAATTAATATCTAAACCTGTGACTTAAACTATAAGGTAAATTACAGTAAATTACAGAGTATTTTTAGTTTTAAAAAAGCTAAAACAGGCAAATAAACTCAAGGTTTAAGAGATTAGTTAAAGTTAGTTGGTAAGCAGGTTAGTTAGGTTAGTTCTCCTGGATCTAGCTGGTGTTTAGGGGGGTTTGGAGGTGGTCAGGCCCCTGGAGGAGGAGCTCACAGGCCGGTTCTGGAGGGGTTCTGGAGGGCTGGAGGTTTGGGGGAGGTGAAGCAGCAGAAGGAAACCCCCACAGGCTGCTGCTGCCCCGCCGCAGTGTTTCCTCTGCTGTGCTGGAGCTGAAATAACCAGGACTCTGAGACTCATGGATAATCTGATATACAGATACATACAGAAAAAGAACTGAACTGTACTGGGCTCTATTGGACTTTACAGGGTTGTATTGTATTGTACTGAACTGTACTGAGCTGTATTGGACTTTACTGGGCTGTACTGGACTAAAAGCTTGCTGTTGGTATGGAAGCTCTGAGGGAATCTTTTCTCCATTTAACCTTCCAGATGTCCTCCTACAAGAGGGCCACCTTAGACGAGGAGGACCTGATTGACACCACCTCAAACGGAGTGTACCACCCCTCCACAGTGCAGGTAAGAGTTCAGATAGGTAACTTTATTTATTTATTTATTTATCTGTCTGTCTTTCTGTTTCTGACGCTTGTTCTGAGCCTTAAATACCAACTACACAAAAAGAAACTAGTTATTTAGTTATTTACTTTTAGTATATTTTACTCTACAGAGCCCCTAATGTGACATTATTATTATTATTATTATTATTATTATTATTATTATTATTATTATTATTATTATTATTTTTAAGGCATGGGAATGACATCCTAAGTAGAGGTGGGCGATATGTCCCTAAAATAAAATCACAATATTCTGCTGTATTTTTGCGATAACAATACTTTTGGCGATATAACAAAACACAGAATTTTACAAAGATTTCAAAAATACTCTACTGCAACAAAATAAAAATGGTATAATATTTCACACCCCTAAGTGAGATATTAAAAAATACAAGAATTTTATCAGATTTGTAACAGATGTCAATGATCCAGAATGTCATGGTACTAATAACGCACTCCATATATCCAGGATTAAAGTAATATAAATGATACTGGACAGATATAATCTGTCTCTAGTAGATATATAATGGGAAATGGGGTGGGTGAATTTTGACGATATTAGCATGTACGATATGATATGGCACACCCCTAATCCTAAGGCACGGCCACAACTTATAAAGGTGTGGGGACCAGATAATTCTTATTCAAGACTTATTCAAGATTCAACATATTTATTGTCATGTGTACAGTACCATAAACAGGCAGTTACACTCACTATACAATGAAATTCTTACTTTGCTAATCTTACACTGACACACAAGCTTAGAGAAAAAGTTATTTAAAATCAGACAAATATTTGGCACAAGACCTATTATTTTACCTCTTCAGGATACTACTTCATTTCTTTATTTTGTTTGCTTGCTTCTCATAACCTGGATTCGAACATTACTCAAATATTCACTATTCACTGTATACCTGTAACTCTACCTCTTCACTACTTTACTTTAACTGATGCTCTCAAACACTTTATTAAGAGACAAGAAATTCAAGTAATTAACTCTTGATGAGTTCAGCACAGCTGTTAACTGAAAGCCTGAATTCCAGGTGACTCCAGGTGAATATTAAGAAAGTGTAAACATTTTGTTGTGGTTGTAAAAATAAAGGTATGATCAGGCATCAAATGTGTCTCTCTTATAAAAACAGTTCAGGCATATCTACACAGTATATGTGCTTGAGGTCTCTGTAAAATCAAACAGAGCTTTGCATAAACGAAAGATAAGCAAATCTTTCTCCGTCCAAAGTTTTAATGAAGGCATGTCTTCTTTTCTTCATAGACTCAACTCAGTTTGAATTTACTTCATATTTAGCACTATATTATATTATAGAAGCAATTTTGTATTTGTTCAATGCCTGAAAGTCCCTAGAAACCAGTTTATCCCATTGTTGGATATTAAGGGTCCTACCTTACACAGCTTATCGCTATTTTACACCCTGCCAACAGTTTATTTTCACTCCTTCTGGCTGCGTGGAGCAGCATTAGCCTAAGCTGCTAACTGCGGTAAGCGCTAGCTCTTTTGCCGTTTAGAGCTGATTATTATTGGCCTGTAACCTGCTGCTAACCCCGGCTAGCACTGCTGGAGCAGCATTAGCAGTACCTGCTAGCGGTTAGCCGCTAATGCTAATGCTCCAGCTTTAGTGGAAATCTGGAAATCGAAGCTTACTCTTTATGAACAAAAGCACTTTACTCACTTAGATAAGCGGTTTTCAGGAGAGAAATCTGTGTAGATTAACATCCAGCGCTCGTCTAACTCATCTAACTCAATTACGGTTTTGTTTACTTAACTTAACTTTACAGCTAAATTAGAAGGAAAACATGGCGACACCCATGTTCCTTACTAGTGTCGCATTAAATGCGCCTTATAATCCGGCGCGCCTTATATTTTTTTACAGTGTACAATACTTTTCAGTGCGTATACAGTGATGTGTCGACTGTATTTAAAGGTTTATAGGTTGAGCGTGAACATCTGTGCACTGTTACGTCCTCTTGAATTTCTGTTCTCTTTATTCTTCTCCTTTTTCTCTCTTTCTTTTATTCTCCTTCCTGCCTCGGCATTGATTTCCTCCAGTAGAAGCCTGATCCTCGTTATGCCTCGAGCCGTTCCTTAAATATTTTCTCAGGTTCATCCGAGGTATTAAGTGTTCAGAAACTTCCCTGAATGTTCCCCTCTCTCTCCGACCACACCAAGAAACCTAGAAATTACCCAGCAGCTCCTGGAACAGCCAGCGCTCACTTTTTTACAATGCGGCTTCCATTCAGCGTGACTTATTCAACTTTGCAGGCTTAAGCTGAGGAAATAGCTCTGTCCTTTACAAATTAAAGGTAATTTATATCCGAGTTCACCCGCAGTGCTCCTGCAGAGCAGAACGGCTCATTTAAAGCGTAAGTCCTTAATCCTGCGTAAATTATTATTATTACATAAATCTCCTACATTCGAGTTATGCCTGTGTGCAGCCGTAGCCCTTATACTATACAGTATTTATCAAAGAAACGGCTAAAAATTTAGAGAGCCTGGTGATGCATTAGCTTTAGTTTTATTAAGCGATATAACACACTGTAGAAGGTATATTGGCAAATTTCCTCTTTTTAGTTTGTTGAGTGTGGAATATGGAGCTAGACTAGCGTTTATTTTCTCCATTAAAGCTCTCAGAGCAATAAAATATTCTAATTTTAAAAGCTTCAAAATTATCCTGAGATTGTATTTTTATAGTGTGTTTAAATAAAGTTTTCACAATATTACAGTAATAACTCTAGACATAAAGACATGTATTAGTGTGTGTATATATATGTAATATAGTTATATATTCATATTCAGGAGGAAGATAAAAGTTACGGAGACAGTAAAATATTTTAAATTAAAACATGTTTCTTTTGGTTTGTTTATCCTGAAATTCTGTCACAATACATGAAGAACGTCCTCTTTCCAGGTTGTTGAGTGTGGAATATGGAGCTAGACTAGTGTTTGTTTCCTCCATTAAAGTTCTCCGTTAAACTCAGCAACAAAAATATTCTCATTTTAAAAGCTTCAAAACTACCCTGAAATTGTATTTTTTTATAGTGTGTTTAAATGAAGTCTTCACAATATTACAGTAATAACATAGTATAGTCATATATTTATATTCAGGAAGAAGGTAAAAGTTACCAGAGTTACAGTAAAATATTTTACATTAAAATATAACTATTGGTCTGTTTATCCTGAAATTCTGTCACAATACATTAAGAACATCTGCCAGATTTATGTTATGTAAGAAACTGAAATTTACTGCATATTTTAGATAAATTAAGTATTATAGCATGTATTTCACTCTGTAACTATGGCTATTGTATCTTATCATAAAGTTAATCGTTAAATTGTAAAGTTATCATGGAACTGAACATTTTCTCTACTAGTTAAGAAGATTAAAACCTTAAAAGATCTAAAAGAAGCATTTGGCAATTTAGACTCAAGTAAACCACGTCATTCATGCCTGTAAATTGCATTAATCTGGAAACTTTGATGCGTTCAATTGTTTTAATGCATAGTTGTTGAGTGTGGAATATGGAGCTAGACTAGCGTTTATTTTCTTTATGAAAGCTCTGTTAAACTCAACAACTCAGAACATTATAAAATATAAAATATTCTCATTTTAAAAGCTTCAAAACTACTCTGAGATTAAATGAAGTCTTCACAATATTACAGTAATAATAACTCTAGACATAAAGATTTAGAGACGCGTGTTGAACTGGAGTGTCTGTAGAGTAAATAATAGGGAATTTTATCTTGTTTACACTCTGAGATTCTGGTTCCTCCACCGAGCGGCGGTGCTCTGGGTAGACGTAATTGAAGGCCACGCTAATCCCCCCCCAGTGTAATGGTTAACCATGAAGTTCCACTCATAACAAACCAAAATCCTCAGAGAATACATGCTGATCCCACCAGAACACGCAGAACATGTTCTGAAGAAACCGGTCAGATTTAACTGGAAACTGATGATAGTAAAACGTTATCAGTATTTACAGAGGAATTTATCTTTTATCCCAGATGTAGGTGATTAGACAGATGAGCGCAGACATATTTGATGAAGTTTGCTTTGTTTTTTACAGTATTATTTAAAACTTAAATTTAAAACATCTGTTTAACTTGGTTTTTAAGATAAGCAGATAAGCTTAGGACCTGTCCACACAAAATAAATGAAAATGGGCAGAATGGAAATAAACTGAGCTTTGAATAAAATAATAAAAATAATATCACGATATTTCATGGTATTATCGCGATAACGATACTCTTGACGATATGACGAAAAACTGAATTTAAAAAATGATTTCAAGAATACACTACTCCACCAAAATTAATCTAGTAGATATATAATGGGAAATGAGAACAGTGGGATTTTTTTGTTGCTAAAAACAGCAAAAAAGTAGAATCCTGATGTGATAATTAGGGGTGGGTGATATGGCGCCATATTTCAGGGTAAAATATCATTCACGGTATAAAAAAAAAAATGGCGATATTATCGTGTACGATATGATATGGCACAATCCTAATAATAACTAAAAAAAAAAAAAGACACAGAAACACAGAGAACTCTGTATCTATTAAAAGTAGAAGTCTTTCCTTGCCAGATTTTACCTAAAACTAATGACAGTTTAACATTTTTAGTATTTCCCAAAGAATTTGTCTCATATCCCAAATATAAATGATTAGATTTATGGGCATATTTGACGTCAGACATATTTGATTATTTTTTAAAATGTTGTTATTTAAAACTTAAATGGCAAAACCAAATCTACCTGGTTGTTAAGGTAGGCAGATAAGATTTTTGTCTGCTTAGTCCACACCAGCAGTGTTTTTAAGATATTCCCCTCTACACAGTAACGTGATACCACTGAAAACACTAAAATTAACATGCAAGCCCTGTAGAGGACGGTTTTACCTCTTACAAAATAACATAAAAACTAGGGATGTCTCCTATTCAATCATGTAATTGGAAATCTGGGCTGATCACATCTAGTCTAACAATAAGCTAGCTAAACAATAGATTTGGCCAGCTTAGTTTTTAATTGTTAGTTCATACGGCATAAGAAATCCTTTTTTAGGGTCATATCTTACATCCTGCTCAAGGCGTGTTACGATGCTCATTGCTATCTTACACCTCAAACACTGTCTGTTTTCACTCCTTCCTCCTGCGCCGTTCTGGAAATGAGGTGTGTTCAGGTACATTTCTGGAGTATTGCTATGTTTGGTGGTGGGAAACACAGGTGCTCCACTGACTGATTAAAACCCTGACAACATCCCTCTCTTTTTCTCTCTGTCTATCTCTCTCTCTCTCTCTCTCTCTCTTTCTCTCTGTTGCACCAAACAGCTCTGAACAATCAGAAGAGAGAATTTGTTTGCATTGTTTGTTTAATCTCATTCTGTAGAGTTTAGGTTAGCGCCTGTGTGAAAACAAACCAAACCGACAGGGAAAATTATCCCCTTTAGACTAGAAAAAAACAACTGTAGGTGTGAAAAAAAATGTAATTCTTTCAATGATTTCTTCTGGGTGCAATTATTTTTTAGAAGATGGGTGTACAATTATGAAATATAAGTCAGTAAACCTTGGTAAAATGGTTAAAATCATAATGTACTGTGTGTAACGTTCTGAGGATGTGTGATTGTTTCAGGTTTCGCTGCATCGTGGTTCGGGTCCTCGGTGTTGGACCAGGCGTAGTGATGCTGAGAGGAAGCTGGTGTTGGTGGTGTGCGCTCTCTCTCTGGCTTTATTCATCTGCATCCTCACGCTGGGTCTGCATTATAATGAGAGTGAGTATTTAATTTGTTGTTTTTAAACTTTTAAATTATTAACTTGCAACAGTTATGCATCAATAATGACGAGGGCTGGGGTGTTAAGATGTTAAAGCATGCAATTAATCTGGTTAATCTGGGTAATATAGTTAACAGAACCTGGTTATGCATTCAAATTTTAATTTCAGATTTGTTACACAGCTGATTGCATGTTTTCTCTTTTGGAGGTTGTTGAGTGTGGAATATGGAGCTAGACTAGTGTTACTTTTTCCCTTAAAGCTCTCAGTTAAAGTCAGTAACTCATTACTGAACATTACAATATTCTCATATAAAAAGCATCAAATCCCCAGATATATTATAATACAACAAATAAATGCTATAATTTCCAGAACTAAACCACAAAACCCATTTATTTTATTTTTTTTCTCCAAAAAATACAGGTAAATACGAGCATTGAAAAATTCTACTCATGGACACCAGAGGTGTCAAATACTTTGTTACCTTACTTAAGTAGAAATGTTGGTTATCTATACTTTACTGGAGTAGTTATTTTACATTTTCATACAATTTCATTATATTTTCATTTTAGCCTAGTACGAAGATGATCCGTGCAGAGACTTCTTTAATATATTTACATTCTTCTGTATGTAAAATACATTCATTTTTAATAAGCATAGAGTCTAAAAGCGGAGAGAGTGTGCAATTTTTATCGCGGAAAAACGGGACAAATAGTCTAAAACGGAGAGGGTGCTCAGTTTTAGCCAGAAAATGGGCCAAAGAGTCTAAAAGCGGAGAGAGTGCGCAATTTTTATCGCAGAAAAACGGGCCAAAGAGTCTAAAAGAGGAGAGGGTGCGCAGTTTTAGCGCAGAAAAAAACGGGCCAAAGAGTCTAATAGCGGAGAGAGTGCTCAGTTCTAGCGCAGAAAAACGGGCCAAAGAGTCTAAAAGCGGAGAGAGTGCGCATTTCTAGCGCAGAAAAACAGAGCAAAGAGTCTAACAGCGGAGAGATTGCGCATTTCTAGCGCAGAAAAACGGGCCAAAGAGTCTAAAGGTTGCTGTAATTAAGGAGTTTAATATTAAGAGACATCATGAAATTAAACATTAATTTGAAAAATCTTAGTTTACACAACGCTGTCAAATATAGATAAAGATAGTAAGTCAAGTAAATGGTGTGTAAATGAAGTAATCAGGAAAAAATGTATTATTTAAAGTGGTATATTTCATTATTTGTTTTATTACAGAGTCTGTGGCCCGTGACTTCAAATATATTTCTACTTCTGGCCCCCAACAAAAAAAGTTTGGATACCCCTGCTTTAAGTAGTTTTGGAATCTTTATTTTACTTAAAGAGTAAAAAGCTTGAGTTGATTCTTCAGCTTCTACAGACGTATTTTTTTAAACCCTAGTATCTATACCTCTACCTGAGTACAGGGCGTGTCTTGTGGTGATAAAAGACAGGGTTTGATTCCTGAATTCACTCAACAGTCCCTTAAGGAAGTCGCTGTATCACGTTGGGAAGCTGTTGTTTTAAGCTAAGCGAGTCTGACGATAGAATCTGGAGCTCATAGCTCAGCCACTGGCCTTTCGCTTTTGTTTTTTAAAGGCTTAAAATCTTATTTCCCTCTATGGGAGAGGAACGTGAATGCCACTTCCTCCTATTCAACCTCTTGCAGTCGGCCTAGCGTGACAAATCACTGAGGTGGCTGAAAAATGTGCCCGAGCCTGACTGTTCACCCTTCCTTTCCTCCGCCACTTCTTTTTAATAGGGGTCCAAGCACTAAAAGTACTGGATTCCTATTGTTTTTACTATAATATGGTCTTTTTAAGTAAAGGATGCATCTCTTTGGCTCAATGTTTTGCTTAGAAAGGCTCAACGTTTAAAAGCTTCCTTGAAAAATACGAGTTATGTGAATAAGAACATAACCTTCTTCTATTGCTCCAGAGTTCAATCTTATGCTCTCTAGAAAAAAGAAGCAGAAGTTTTTGATGGTTAGCCTCAATAATAAGTGCTTCTTAAAGAGCTACTAAACCCTAAACCATATTTTTTCCATTATTAGCTGAGATTTGTTCCTTTTAATTAAAAAAAACACACAAGTCCTGCTTAAAAAACATTTTTAACCTTTAAAAAATGCTTTTATTATGGCAATTTCCGCCTCAGCAGCGTCCTCTCAGGTTTAACAGTGCTATAGGCGATAATAATGTCCCTCATGCCCCGCCTCTAAACCCATACATCACCCTGTGCCCCTTCCAAACTACCCCTGCCGTTTTTTTTTTTAGCCTTTTTCAAATTTGAGCTGAGGGCGGAGTTAGCAAAAATCAGGAGGTTTAGTGTTGATTTAAAGCTACGCAGCTGTTTAGTCCCAATCCCTCGAATTTCCTTCACTGTATTATATGTGAGTGGTAAAGCTCTTACTTTCACTATTAAACATATCGCTGAGTTCTAGTGTTGTTTTTCTACCATTTTGTAAGATTTCACCAAACTATTTTGTGATGGCTTATCACTTTCCTTTCTGGAAGATAATGTTTCCACACTGTCCTTCCACTGTTTAATAATATGTTGGGTAGTTCTTAACATGATTTTTTTCTGCATTATTGATTTATGCTGATAATTTGACCCTTTTGAAAGAGATGAACTGGATCTTTTTACATGACTGCAGTTGAGATGAGTCTTTCCACATGGTTGTTTAACAATTGAGAAGCTACTCCCTGCATCAGTTAGGGTTAAATGTTGCCAGCTGAAACATAATATAAGATTTTTGGAAGGCTATAAACTATTTGGTTAGTTAAATCCAATAATGTCTTTGTATTTACTAGTATTTTCTAGGGCTGCAGCTATCGATTATTTTAGTAATCGAGTACTCTACTGAAAAATCGTTTCAATTAATCGAGTAATCGGATAAAACATATTTGCTTGTCTAAAAAGCAATTAAAAATACACAAGAGAAAACTTTTAACTTAATAATGAATGACCAATTAGTTTATTTTTAAATACATTAAACATACATTTCCAAATTAAAAATAGACATAAATACAACAAGTAATAATTTAATAATTAATAATTTAACTGCGTTTTCAAATTATTTAAAGGATTCCTTGAGGCACAGAAAATGAATCGATAATTTTTTTTAATTGTGATCATTTCACTCCTAGTATTTTCTAACCCTCTTGTCTAAAAGAGGGAAAGAACGAGAGAAAGAGAGAGAGACAAACGAGTCTGTGTTGTTGTTGGCTCTTTGCATCTCCTCTAGTTTTCCTCTGTGACTCGTTTATCTCTCGTTACCTCTCTCTATCTCTCTCTCTCGATCTGGACGCTACTCTGAAAAGTTACAGCGTCTCCTCAGAAATCATGTTTTGGCTTTTGGCTTCCTGACTTGAGTAACTCCAGATGCGAGTTTGTCCCTGTGGATGCGATACAGAGAGACAGCAGGAGAGGATTTATTACACACCGTTTTTACCCGTTTTTACCGAAAACAAAGCCGCAGAGTTGATACACACAGATCAGTTCACTGTGCTTTACTGTGTTCCCACTAGCCTGTGTGAAAAATGGACTTAGCGAATTAAAAACAGCAGCACAGACAATTCAGAGTACAATTCAATTGGACGTGTTGCTTCTCCATCAGCAGCCGGAGTCTGAGAGAGAGAGAGAGAGAGAGAAAGAGAGAGAACGAACAGTAGGTCATGCTGCTGTTTCTCCATCAGCAGCCGGAGTCTGAGAGAGAGAGAGAGAGAACAGTAGGTCATGCTGCTTCTCCATCAGCAGCTGGAGTCTGAGAGAGAGAGAGAGTACCGTAGGTGATGCTGCTTCTCGTTTAGCAGCCGGAGTCTGAGAGAGAGAGAGAGCGAGAGAGAGAGTACAGTAGGTTATGCTGCTTCTCCATCAGCAGCCGGAGTCTGAGAGAGAGAGAGAGAGAGAGAGAGAGAGAGATTACAGTTCAGTAGGTGGTAATGCTTCTACATCAGCAGCTGGAGTCTGAGAGAGAGAGAGAGAGAGAGTACAGTTCAGTAGGTGGTAATGCTTCTACATCAGCAGCTGGAGTCTGAGAGAGAGAGAGAGAGAGAGAGTACAGTTCAGTAGGTGGTAATGCTTCTACATCAGCAGCTGGAGTCTGAGAGAGAGAGAGAGTACAGTAGGTCATGCTGCTTCTCCATCAGCAGCCGGAGTCTGAGAGAGAGAGAGAGAGAGAGAGTACAGTTCAGTAGGTGATGCTGCTTCTCCATCAGCAGCCGGAGTCTGAGAGAGAGAGAGAGAGAGAGAGAGAGAGAGAGAGTACAGTTCAGTAGGTGGTAATACTTCTACATCAGCAGCTGGAGTCTGAGAGAGAGAGAGAGTACAGTAGGTGATGCTGCTTCTCCATTAGCAGCCGGAGTCTGAGAGAGAGAGAGAATACAGTTGGTACTCTTGGAGTCAGAGAGAGTTTTTCATAGGAATATCTCTGCCAGATTGCAATAAGTGTACATTGAATTAAACATGAAACATATTTGATTTGAAGTAATTTCGTTAATTTGTTAAGTATTGGTTAATTTTTGATTGTCTAACTTGTTTGCTTACCTGTGTGTTTTTTTTTTTCAGCCCATCCAGGTGTGTGTCTGTCAGAGCCGTGTGTTAGCGTAGCGGCGGCGGTGATGGGGGCTTTGGACCGCTCGGTGGACCCCTGTACAGACTTCTATAACTTCGCCTGCGGCGGCTGGGTAAAGAAAAACCCACTGCCTGAGGGCAAATCCCGCTGGGGTCCTTTCAGCAACCTGTGGGAGCAGAACATGGCCATCATGAAGAGTTTACTGGGTAAATTAAAATTATTACGTGAATTTAAAAAGGACATATATTATACCTTCTTACTCTTGCTCCTCCTTTCCTGGGTCGGTCCTGATGAGTGCCAGTTTCACCATCGTAACGTTTTTGATGGTATTTGAGGGGAAATTGACTTTTAGTTGACTGCCCTCTCTCTGAGTTGTATATGCTCTGAGACTCTAAGACTAGGTCAGTGGCTGAACTGCACTTAGCAGGGCATTATTACACATGTTGTAAAGTAACATATGACATTGCAAAGACTGTTATTAGTGTAAAAATGTCTTTATTTTAAAACCTTTCTATCTGTTGTCCGTCTCGTTACAACTGATGCTCTCAAACACATTAAGAGACAAGAAATTCAAGTAACTAACTCTTGATGAGTTCAGCACAGCTGTTAACTGAAATTAAAAAACCATTCCAGGTGACTCTACCTCATAAAGCTGACTGAGAAAATAAAGCAGATATAAAATATAAAACATATTCTGTTGGTTGAACACTTTTTTTGTTGTTTACTCAATAATTCCAGTTCAGATGCAGTCTTGAGAAAGAGAGTACAGTAGGTCATGCTGTTTCTCCATCAGCAGCCAGAGTCCGAGAGAGGTGTTGCTTCTAAATGTGCATTTTTCAGCAGTTTTCTCCAGTTTAGATGCACAAAGCAGCCTGAGCACGACTGAAAAAGATGATTTTTACTGAGATTAAGAGTTTTTTTTCTTGCTTTAATACAGAGAACACGAATCAGCAGGGTCTGAGTAAAGCGGAGCTGAAAGCTCAGCGTTACTATCAGGCCTGTATGAGTGAAGCCAGAATCGAGGAGCTGGGGTCTCAGCCTTTACAGGAGCTCATCAACCAGGTAAAGACACTCACTCTATTAAATACAGCACTCAGACTGTGTGTGTGAGAACTGTGGGATATTTGATATTTTGATAATTAAATCTGTGTTTCTGTTTGTGCCTCAGACTGGTGGCTGGGCTCTGACCGGCCCCTGGGATAAAGAAAATTTCCAGGAGGTTCTGCGCATCGTTTCTGCAAACTACCGAACTTCACCTTTCTTCACTGTGTTCGTCAGCACTGACTCCAAAAACTCCACCAGCAACATCATCCAGGTGTGTTCTCCACTCTACCACCATCCAAACCCCTCTTTAACTGTTAAATATCCCGGGAGCAGAAACGTTAAGCTCTAAGTTGAGTCTTAATATATATATATATATATATATATATATATATTTATGATGTGCTGTATATTCAGGAGCTTGTTTCTTCTCTCCTCCAGGTGGATCAGTCTGGTCTGGGTTTACCCTCGCGTGAATACTATCTCAACAAGACCGCCAACGAGAAGGTATGCAGGAGAATTCATTTTAAAAGAAGTGGAAAACCATTTTATTCACATTTTATTCTGCTGGCTTCTGAAGCACCGATACACAAACTGTTCAGACACTCTGATAAAACTCTGTCGACAGTGAACTCCATATAAGCCATTTGAAATGAGAAATATAGAGATAAAATATAGAACATTTAAGAGATGTATAAACACTGTTTAAAACATAGAGCTTTCGGAGATGTGAAATATATAGAATTGTTGAACTTTTGGAGATATAGATATATGGAACATTTTGAAATAAGAAGTTTTGGTGATGTAAAATAATTTGGAATATAGAATAGATATGTAACACTTGAAAATAGAGAATATATGGAAAATATATAACGTTTGGTCATATATAGCAAGTTGAAATACAGAACATTTGGAGATATATATAGAATATAGAAATATAGAATATTTGGAAAAAAAAATAAGTTTGGAGATATAGAACTATTTGAAATATAGAATATTTGGAAATACATAAAATGTGGAGATATAGAGCAATTTAAAATATAGAACATTTTTAATCCACAGAACTTTTGGAAATATAGTTTTTCTCTTTAAATATGATACATTTGGAGATATGAAACATGTGGAAATATAAAATGTTTGAAGATATAGAGCAATTAAAAATATAGAATATTTCGAGGTATATGTAGAACTTTTGAATCTACAGAACATTAGCAAATATTGTGTTTTTTATTAAATATGACAATTATGAAATATGTGGAAATATGTAACATTTGGTGATATTTTAAGGCATAATGCATTTTGTCTAACATATGCACATATGAACATATGTAATGGAAATTTACAGAAGTGTTATCCTATTTTACAATGTATAAACTGCATGGAAACCTTGTTGTAGTGAGTTAAACAAAAGTATATGTTTAATGTTTAATCAACCCCACCGTATTATGCCTGCAGTATCTGAAAGCGTATCTGGGCTTCCTGGTAGAGCTGGGAGTCCTGCTGGGCGGCTCGGAGGAAACTTCCCGCAGGATGATGCAGGAAATTGTAGATTTTGAGACGAGTCTGGCGAACATCACAGTTCCCCAGGAGGAGCGGCGAGACGAGGAGCTGATCTACCACAAGATTCAGGCCAAAAACCTATCAGTGAGTCACTACGTCACTACTCGGGGCCCTATTTCAGTTATATTTATAGGCGAGCCATCAATTGTGCACCATGCAGCTTGATTTAGGGCGTGTCAGTGTGTCTTTGCTATCGTAACGACGGGAAAAGTACACCTTGTATGGCTCAAAACGTGAAGTGCAAAAGTCATGTACTAATTCTCTTAATTGATCATGAAGGTGGTTAATTTTGGGCGTAACGTGAAATAAACCAATCAGAGTGTCTCTTGCTCATCATTCTCTTTAAGAGTCAGGTGAGCCCTGACTTTGGAGGATTGCTATTTTAACGGTGCAGCTACCTGGACGTGTCCAACAAACGCTTCTCAGCAGAGGAAACTGAGCTGCTGGTTCATGCTGTGTAGGTGCACTTTTGATGTAAAAGTTGGGCTTGTGCACTGCTGCGTTGCCAAGATAGCAATGAACGTCTGACTGTTGGCGTCTGTCTAGATTGTATTCAGTCAGTGGAGCTCCTGTGTTTTCTGTTACCAAGATAAACAAGCAAAACTCCAGAAATGTACCTGAACACACCTCATTTCCAGAACACCACGCCCATCAGTGTAGATATACAGCTCTGGAACTTAAGAATCCACTTAAAAATTATGAGTTTCTTAGATTTTACCAAATTGAAAAGCTCTGAAATATAATCAAGAGGAAGATGGATGATCACAAGCCATCAAACCACCAAACTGAACTGCTTGAATTTTTGCACCAGGAGTAAAGCAGCATAAAGTTATTCAAAAGCAGTGTGTAAGACTGGTGGAGGAGGAGAACATGATGCCAAGACCCATGAAATTGAAAGTGTTATTCCACCAAATATTGATTTCTGAACTCTTAAAACTGTGAAAGCTCTGCATCTTTTTTGTGGGAATTTGGGAGAAATGTTGTTTGTAGTTTATAGAACAAAACGACAATTTTCATTTTACTCAAACTTAAACCTATAAATAGCAAAATTAGAAACCGATAAAGTGCTTTCTTATTTTTTTTTTCCAGAGCTGTATATCCAGAAGCACTGTTGCTATTTAAACGACACATGTGCAACACATGAAACTAGACTGTTGACGAGGTGTCAGATAGCGATAAGCATTGTGATGCAACTTTCGCAGGGTGTAGGATGGAGCCTATTAGGCTCAGCAAAGACGAACATGGCTTGTTAGATCGTTTGTTCACTGAAGAATCACTTTAACAGGGGATATATGTGTTTGTATGTGTTTTTGACTCCATATATAGTCTCTGGCTCCTGCTGTGGATTGGATGCCGTTCCTCAGGGCTGTTTTTGCTCCAGTGTCTCTGAACGATTCAGAGCCTGTGGTGGTCTACGCTACAGAATACCTGCAGAAAGTCTCCCAGCTCATAACCAACACCAACAAGAGGTAAACTCCACACCGACACACTCTTTCACAGTCTTGAGAAATCCCCATGATTTCTGGTATTGTCTTCTGGAAAATTCCTGTATTCCATAAGAGAAGAACAAATTTATCCACTGATTGGAATAAACTGGTCATTCAATTCCGTATTTTTCACACCATAAGGCGCGCCGGATTATAAGGCGCATTTTAAGAGACACTATTAGGAATCTATACAGATTTCTCTCCTAAAAACTATTTGTTTGGGTGAGTAAAGCACTTCTGTTTATTTACAGTAAGCTTAAATTCCCAAATTTCTCCAGCACTAAGGCTGGAGCATTAGCATTAGCGGCTAAACGCTGAACGGGGGAATAGTGAGCAGAGTTAGCAGGTAATGCTAATGCTGCTTCCGCAGTGCTAGCCGGGATTAGGAGCAGGCTAAAGGGGAGAACTAAACTGAAACTCCTGTATAACTCCTGTAATCCTGTATACGTAAGGAGCTCTGATGATTTTTGGGAATATTTGCTGGTTATTCTCACTGATAAGTGCTTTTCTTAAAGCTACACAGAAAGCTGTTTAGTCCCTTTAATCTCTTTAGTTCATTTTACTGCATTGTATGCGAGTGGTAAAGCTCTTACTTTCACTATTAAACAACATATCCCTGAGTTCTAGCGTTTTGATTGTTTTTCTACTATTTGTACGATTTCACCAAACGTTTTAAGCAATCGATGATGGCCATCATTGAGGTGGTTTCTGGAAGATGATGTTCACCTACTGTCTAATCGCTGTTTAATAATAATGCGTTGGACAGTTTTTACCCGATTTTAGTAGTTTCAGCTACAATTTTCTTGTGTTTTTCCTTCATTATTGATGCATGATAATAGTTTGACTTTTCTGAAACAGATAATTGTCTTTCCACATGGTTGTTTAACTGATGAGAAGCTACTCCCTGCATCAGTTAAGGTTAAATACAGTTAATAATCACCCATGCAGTAATTATAATACAATGGAAGGCTTTTACCTGTTTGCTTAGTTAAATTCAGGTGGTGTATGCTTCCACTAGTAGGTGTGTGAACAGCTACTCTGATCTTTTCTGATGCAGCACCTTGAATAACTACATGATGATGAAGGTGGTGAGGAAGATGGTGTCCATCCTGGACCAGAGATTCCAGGATGCAGAGCAGCGTTTTCTGGAAGTCATGTACGGCACCAAGAAGGTGAGAGACCCAAGCTGGAGAGATATCGATCAATCATTCTAACATCACTTTTGTCTTAATGTTTAATTATTAGGGTTTTTTAACATTTCTATGATAATAATAATAATAATAATAATAATAATAATAATAACGTTGTGACTTAAGCCATTAATACAGGTCACGTTTTTTCCAGAACGTTCTTAGAAAATTATTTCTGTAGCTTTATAGGCTAACTTCTTGAAACATTTTTAAAACGTTGCTAAATGTACTCACAGGGTTCGTACAGTCATAAAAAAACTGGAAAAGTCATAGAATTTGAAAATGGCAATTTTCAGGCCTAGATAAGTTTTGGAAAAATAAAAAAACACCCATAAAGTTTTGGAAAAGTCATAGAAATTTGGTCTACAAATCAATTTTGAGATATTATATTAAATATTTACTGTTTGTCTGTTTTTTCTAAATATTAGATCATATGTTTTCTTTTCTAGTTTTGCTAAATAGATTTTTACAGTCATTGTGTGTGTGTGTGTTTTCTGTTTGCTGTGTTTTAGAGCTGCACCCCCCGCTGGAAGCTGTGTGTCAGTGATACGGACAGCGCTCTGGGCTTCGCTCTCGGTGCTCTGTTTGTTAAAGCCACATTTGCAGAGGACAGCAAAGCCTTCGTGAGTGTTCCTTCATTTTCTCTTTTCTATACAGCTCTGAAAAAATAAGAGATCACTTAAAAATGATGAGTTTCTTTGATTTTACCAAATTGAAAAACCTCTGGAATATAATCAAGAGGAAGATGGATGATCACAAAGCATCAAACCACCAAACTGAACTGCTTGAATTTCTGCACCAGGAGTAAAGCAGCATAAAGTTATCCAAAAGCAGTGTGTAAGACTGGTGGAGGAGAACATGATGCCAAGATGCATGAAATTAAAACTGTGATTAAAAACCAACCAGGGTTATTCCACCAAATATTGATTATTTCTGAACTCTTAAAACTTTATGAATATGAATTTGTTTTCTTTGCATTATTTGAGGTCTGAAAGCTCTGCATCTTTTTTTGTTATTTCAGCCATTTCTCATTTTCTGCAAATAAATGCTCTAAATGACAATATAGTTTTTGGAATATGGGAGAAATATTGTCTGTAGTCAACACTTCAGGAACAATAGAGCAAATAAAAAAAGGAAAGAAAGAAAATATCAGAAAGTTTCTCAGTTTCTCTGATTTTGCTATTAATAGGTTTATGTTTGAGTAAAATGAACATATACACTTTTTCCAAATTTTTCCTGGCATTTTCTTTATTTTCTATAAAATGTTCTTGTCTCCCCTGATAATTGCTTGTTTTCTTGGTGTTTAATCTGTTTTCTATCATTTTCCTCCTTCTTTCCTCATGTTCTTGCCTCATTTTCTTGATATTCCTTTACTTTCCCTGATCTTCTGTCTTTTTTCCTTTGACTTTTCCTCTTTATTTCCCTTTTTTAGGATGTTTTCTCTGATATTCTCTCTTTCTTGATCATATTTTTCTCTTTTTTTCTGTTTATTTCTCTCTTTAATTCTCTGGCTTTGTTTTTCCTTCGTTATTTCCCTCACTCTGCGTATGATCTCGTTGGTGTGTCAGGCTGAAGATATGGTCTCTGAGATTAAATGGGCGTTTGAGGACAGTTTGAAGCAGGTGGGCTGGATGGATGGTGACACCAAGAAAGCTGCCAAAGAGAAGGTGAGATACGACCAGACACAAATCTCTCCCTCCTGATGATTTACTCAACCCAGAAACTATTGTATAGATGTATTAAACACAGAGTGATCTATTTTAAGTCTTTCTATTTATTTTATTGTTGATGATTATGAAGCTTACAGCCAATGAATAAAACCCATAAATCAGTGTCTCAGAAAATTTGAATATTATTATATAAGACTAATTGGTACTTTTGAAACGCAGTGTGGGCAGTGTGACAAATCCTGCTGGAAAATGAAATCCAAATCTCCATAAAAGTTCACTTCACACTAGACCTCGAGCAGTTTGGACTGTGTGTCTCTCCACTCTTCCTCCAGACTCTGCTCCCTTGATTTCCTTTAAATGAAATGTAAAATGTACTGATGATCAGTGATGGTTTGGAGAGTCATGTCTGTCATCTGCTGGTGTTGATCCACTGTGTTTTATTATCAAGTCTAAAGTCAGTGCAGTTTTGTTTTCATGCAAAATCTTACAGCACTTCATATCTTACAGCTTCCCTCTGCTGACTTTTAACTTTTATAGAGATGCAGATTTCATTTTCCAGCAGGATTTGGCACACTGCCCACACTGCGAAAAAAGTTCAAGTTATATATTTATATATAGTTATATATTTTATATCTTATATAAAATTTGAAATTGCTGAGACACTGATTTTTGGGTTTTCACCAGCGGATCTTAACCTACTGTATTGTAACTTATATATGTAGAGGAACTGACACTAACTGATATACTGATTTATGTTTTATTTTAGGCAGATGCGATATACAATATGATCGGCTACCCGAAGTTCATCATGGACCCCAAGGAGCTGGACAAAGTTTTCAATGATGTGAGTGCAGAATTCTTAAATATACTTAAATATGCTGCATTACTTAAATGAAGGGATAAACCTTCATTTTATTCCAGGTAAAAAATATTTTATTTCAGGTATTTTTGGAACATTTCTATTGGTCCATTTACTATAACATGTGGACACACTGTGGAAGACAGCTGCTCGGTTCAAATAATGTAGTAAATCAAAATTCTACAATACCATACAATACCAGTCAATAACGTTTGTATACACCTTAAATTCAGGTGTTTTTCATTATTTTAAAAATGTTCTGCACTGTAGATTATATTACTAAATACATCCGAACTATGAAGAAAAAAGTATGTAATTATTTAGTCAACAAATGTTAAATAAACCAGAATGTTTTATATTTTACATTCTTCAAAGTAGCTCCTATCTGCTGGATTTTCTCAGTCAGTTTTATGAGGTAGAGTCACCTGGAATTCAGGCTTTCAGTTAACAGCTGTGCAGCATACACAGATGATATTATTAGAGTTTCAAGAAATTTGAAAGTATCTTCAAGTAAAGCCGCAAAAAGACCTTCAAAATTATTATAATGATGGAACGGGCACTCATCAGGAGCACCCCAGGAAAGAAAAGGAAGAGCAAGAGTTTCCTCTGTTCCACAGGATAGGTTTATCAGAGTTACTGCAAGTTAACAGCTCCCCAAAGAGTATTTTGGTTTGTTTTAATACTTTTTTTAACTGGTGCTGTATATGTTTGGATGTTTAATATTATACGCTTTTATTTAATACAGATGTTGTTGTGTTTCAGTTTGAGGTAGTTTCAGATCTCTACTTCAAGAACGTCATGCACTATTACAACTTCTCCGGCCGAGTGACGGCAGATCAGCTGAGGAAAGCTCCCAACCGAGACCAGTAAGAGTTATAGCAGCATGTTCTGTTTTACAGTAGAGAATTTCACTGTTTTCTCTGTTATATATATATATACGATTTCTAACATACTGTGACCCACTCCTCCAACACAGATGGAGTATGACGCCCCCTACAGTCAACGCCTATTACAACCCCACCAAGAATGAGATGGTTCTACCTGCCGGCATCCTGCAGGCTCCTTTCTACAGCCGCGCCTGGCCAAAGTAACTCAACACACCTCACACACCTGCACACTCCTTACCTGCACACTCCTTACCTACACACTGCTCAGAGCTACAGTTATATAATAGTCAGCATGTTAAGCTTAATGGTTTCTTTTTAACTAACAACATCTGGTTGCCATATCATGTTAAAGCTTTTTATAATTTTATTTCTCATAAAATTTTCCCTTTTTTTTCCCAAGTTACAAGGCCGATTACTCAACCCGCTCATTATGACTAGCACACGCCTCCTCCGATACATGTGAAGTCAGACTCCGCCTCTTTTTTAATCTTTTTGCCAAATAGCATCACAGCAGCGCTAACACTCAGAGGAAAAAGACGCAGCGACTCGGTTCTGATACATCAGCTCACAGACGCAGCCTTGTGCTGATCCACATCACCCTAGGAGTGATGAAAGTGAATGTGGGGAAAGAAAGAGCACCATCTACTGTACTGTACCCACCCAGAGAGAGAGCAAGACCAACTGTGCTCTCTCAGGGAACCGGCAGCTGATGGCAAGCTGCATGGAATGTTAAAGCTTTTTTACTAATATTTTTTTATTTGTTCTCTTTCAGAGCCCTGAATTTTGGTGGTATTGGTGTTGTTATGGGGCATGAACTGACGCATGCATTTGATGACCAAGGTAACTATTTCAGAATATATTCAGTATACATTCACTGCCTTTAATTTCTGCAATGTCACAACATTTATTCTGTTAAAGAGCTGCACAAGCTTGTACGGTAGCACTAGGCATAATGGGAGCATCACTTCTTACAGCCGCCTCTCTTCTTACCCTCCTGATGCTCCATCACTCTGGAACAGGGTAAATCTGGACTAATCAGATCTTCACATGATCTTCTTTCATTGATCCAGAGTCTAATCTTTACTCTCTCTAGAAAATGTAAGCTGTTTTTAAAGCTGATTATTCTCACTGATAAGTGCTTTTCTTAAAGCTACACAGCTGTTGAGTTCCGTTCACTGCATTGTATGCGAGTGGTAAAGCTCTTACTTTCACTATTAAACAACATATACCTGAGTTCTAGCGTTTTGCTTGTTTTTCTACCATTTGTAATTTCACCGAACGTTTAAATGATCGACGATCACCATTATTCAAGATCACAGTTCCTCCTGGAAGATGATGCTCTCCCACTGTCCTTCCACTTTTTAAAGTTTTAGTAGTTTCACCTACAATCTCTTTAGATGTTTTCTGTGCATTTTTGATGCATGTTGATAATTTGACTCTTCTGAAACAGATGATCGTCTTTCCACATGGTTGTTTAACTAATGAGAAGCTACTCCCTGCATCAGTTACGGGTTAAATACAACTTGTAATTTGTTGCAGCTGAAACATAATAATCTCCCATGCATTAATAATTTATTGGACAGGCAGTGTATAAAAGTCATGAAATATGAAAATAGCAATTTCCAGGCCTGGAAAAGTTTTGGAAAAGTCATGGAAATGTGCTCTTTGTGTGTCAGTTTGTCAATGGAAAAAACTACTTTTAATTATAGTTCTAGTGGATTTTTATTTTTTTATTGTCCATGTCTGCACTGAGATTTTAAAAATCGTATGGCCATGAAAATTTGCCTTGAAGGCATGAAAAAAATCATGAAAAAATCATGGAAATTGATTGGTTAAAAAGTGTATGAACCCTGTATATGTTTTTAATGGTACATTACATGCTGTGTGTGTTTGCAGGGAGGGAGTATGATAAGGATGGAAATCTGCGCTCCTGGTGGAAGAACTCGTCAGTAGAAGCGTTTAAGCGTCAGACTCGCTGCATGGTGGAGCAGTACAGCAACTACAGCGTCAACAACGAGCCCCTCAACGGCAAACATACGCTGGGGGAAAACATCGCCGACAACGGCGGCCTTAAAGCTGCGTATAAGGTTCGTCAAAACTCCGGGTCATCAGAATTTCAGAATTAAAAAACACCTGGGAAATAAGCTATAAGCTATTGCTAAATATGTGCTGGAAATATCAGTGAGATTCTGGTAAAGTTAAGCTTTTCTGATACTAAAATCCCAATATTTCAGCTAACAATGCTCTTTGTTAAGTATTATAGCTACGCATTTCCTTTGTTTTTGTTTATATGGTTATTTTTCTGATTAATTTTGCAAAGTTGTGATATTAGGGACATTTCTAAATACATTTAGCATCCAATATGATTAATTAAGGTGCAAAACTAACCACGTGAGGGTACCCCAGCAACCAAAAATGTTAACAATTACCGTATTTTATGGACTATGAGGCACACTAATAATAAACATCTATTTTCCTGTCAATTTACGTACATACAGACTATAAGGCGCATTTTAAGCAACAATAGTCAAATGAGCGCTGTATGTTAATCTACACAGATTTCTCTCCTGAAAACTGTTTATTTGTGTGAGTAAGGCACTTCCGTTTATTGATAGTAAGCTTAGGTTTACAGTATTTTAGCGTGGTTAGCAGCTAATGCTAATACTGCTCCAGCCTTAGTGCTGGAGAAACTTCACTGAAAAGGAGGTTAGGGATAAGTGTTGGGGCTACACGACCCTTTTAAACAAAGATTTTTCAGAGGAACACTCCAAACAGAGGGCGCAAAGAGAATCACCGACAAGATGCAACCAAAGAAATCCAGTTTTCAAGTGTTTTCTTGTTAGAAATTATGATAAACGCTATATTAACATAGTTTATCGTCGTATTTTGTAATGTTTTACGGCCATTTCCTTTATAACAAGCTTAAAAACTAGTAGTTTATCTGTCTAAGTAGCTAGCTTGCTAACTAACTTTCCTGTTCCACTTTAAATGGTTCAACAGAGAGCAGAGCTTAAATGCAGCATTTAAGGTTAAACAGAACAATTCAATACAATCTAAGCTAATTAGCAAATTTTAGCTTCCTATTAGAGAGGAATTAAGAAATGGAGAATAATTAAGGAATTTTTACACTATACACAATAAAATATGCCCTGAAGTTAACTAGTTAACTGGTTAAGCATCAGCAGCAGTTAGGTTGCTGAACTTTTAGAATAGATTTTATATCTGTATCAGGTGATCTAAAGGGTTTTCTAATTCTTATAGGGAGGGATTTCACCCCTTCGTCTTGTTACTCTCTACTAAGAGGAAGGTATACACTCAAAAAAAGGGTAGGGTACAAAAAAGAGGAAATAGGAGTAATGGGAATACTCCATTAAAAGTAATTTTATGTTATTGCCGGTGACAGCCGTGACTTTCTGAGGGTTAAAAAACAAGCAGCAGGTCAGTGTTTACTGTCTCTAACAACACTGGGAGGCGACTCGAGGCATTCCCATCATCATATTCCATCCGATCAGCACCCTGCGTCTGTCCGGGGTGGAAAATCGAGGGTAGACCCCCGCACTGTAAATCCTCCATAAAGTGACAGGTGGCTCTCCGACCGCCATCGCATTCTTTCCACCAGGAGAAAAGTCAGAGGTTACAGAGTTACGGGGTAACGCTGGTATCAGAAAACATCTCACTGTAGAAATAATAAACCCAGAAAAAGCACAGCCTCCTGTGTATGTATATATATATATATATATATATATATATATATATATATATATATATATATATATATATATATATATATAACTATAACTATATATATAACTTTATGCTGTTTTTCTCCTGGAGCAAAAATTCAAGCAGTTCAGTTTGGTGTTTGAATTTTTGCACCAGGAGTAAAGCAGCATAAAGTTATCCAAAAGCAGTGTGTAAGACTGGTGGAGGAGAACATGAAGCCAAGATGCATGAAAAAAAAACTGTGATTAAAAAACAACCAGGATTATTCCACCAAATATTGATTATTTCTGAACTCTTAAAACTTTATGAATATGAACTTGTTTTCTTTGCATTATTTGAGGTCTGAAAACTTTTTTTGCATCTTTTTTTGTTATTTCAGCCATTTCTCATTTTCTGCAAATAAATGCTCTAAATGCAGCAGAGGGAATTCTTGCTCTTCCTTTCCTGGTGCTATTCTGATGAGTGCCAATTTCATCATCATGATGGTCTTTGTTTACGACCGCACTTCAGGATACTTTTAAACTTGAAATTGACTTTCAGATTAACTGACCTTCATTTCTTAAAACTGAATAGTCTCCCACTCCCACGCTCCACGATATGGATGATGAAGACTTATACTACTCTTCTTATACTGATCTTCTAAGCAACTGAAGGCCTGAAGGCCTAACATTGGTTAATGTTAATAGGACAGAGGACACTGAACTACAATTGTATATAATATTATACTAAGAAATTTTACTACCCAGAATTTTGCTCTGGGATCAATAAAGTATCTATCTATCTATCTATCTATCTATCTATCTATCTATCTATCTATCTAGCTATCTAGCTATCTATCTAGCTATCTATCTATCTATCTATCTATCTATCTAGCTATCTATCTATCTATCTATCTATCTAGCTATCTATCTAGCTATCTATCTATCTATCTATCTATCTATCTATCTATCTATCTATCTATCTATCTAGCTAGCTATCTAGCTATCTATCTAGCTATCTAGCTATCTATCTATCTAGCTATCTATCTATCTATCTATCTATCTATCTAGCTAGCTATCTAGCTATCTATCTAGCTATCTAGCTATCTATCTATCTAGCTATCTATCTAGCTATCTATCTATCTAGCTATCTATCTAGCTATCTAGCTATCTAGCTATCTATCTAGCTATCTAGCTATCTATCTAGCTATCTAGCTATCTATCTAGCTATCTATCTAGCTATCTATCTAGCTATCTAGCTATCTATCTATCTATCTATCTAGCTATCTATCTAGCTATCTAGCTATCTATCTATCTAGCTATCTATCTATCTAGCTATCTAGCTATCTATCTAGCTATCTAGCTATCTATCTATCTATCTAGCTATCTATCTATCTAGCTATCTAGCTATCTATCTAGCTATCTATCTATCTATCTAGCTATCTAGCTATCTATCTATCTATCTATCTATCTATCTATCTAGCTATCTAGCTATCTATCTAGCTATCTATCTAGCTATCTAGCTATCTAGCTATCTAGCTATCTATCTAGCTATCTAGCTATCTATCTAGCTATCTAGCTATCTAGCTATCTATCTATCTATCTAGCTATCTATCTATCTAGCTATCTATCTATCTAGCTATTATAAATTTAGATTTAAAAAAATAAAATTTAAATAAATCGTTAGCCTTGTTGTTTCCAATACACATCTCTAATTAGTAGCCTTTATGTTATAAGGACAGCTGTTATTGTTTTTAGCACATGTGTGCTGTATATAATCTGTATTAGATAATATACTATGTGCTCACTCTCCTGCAGGCTTATGTGAACTGGATCCAGAAGAATGGAGAAGAAGCCACATTACCAGCTCTGGGCATGACCAACCATCAGCTGTTTTTTGTTGGATTTGCTCAGGTTTGTTTGATTTCTTCTGTTGTTTACTGAAAATATAAAATTTTCCTTTTTTTCATTTTTTAGATATTTGATTCTTAGAAATTGCTTAGAAAATCCAAAAATCAGAGTCTCAGAAAATTAGAATATTATATAAGACCAATTGGTACTTTTGGCAGTGTGGGCAGTGTGCCAAGTCCTGCTGGAAAATGAAATCTGCATCTCCATAAAAGTTGTTTTCAGCAGAGGGAAGCTGTAAGATGTTGCAGGAGAACAAAACTGCACTGACTGCTCTGCATCTTTTTTGTTATTTCAGTCGTTTCTCATTTTCTGTAAATAAATGCTCTAAATGAGAATATGTTTATTTGGAATTTGGGAGAAATGTTGTCTGTAGTTTATAGAATAAAACAACAATGTTCATTTTACTCAAACGTAAACCTATAAATAGCAAAATGAGAGAAACTGATTCAGAAACTGAAGTGCTCTCTTCATTTTTTCCCGAGATGTATATGTATAATATATTTTTCCTCTGTTTCTGCAGGTGTGGTGTTCAGTCCGGACGCCCGAAAGCTCCCACGAGGGGGTAATCACAGACCCCCACAGCCCCTCACGCTTCAGGGTGATCGGCACCATCTCCAACTCCCACGACTTCTCCAAACACTTCAACTGCAAGGCGGATTCACCCATGAACCCCAAGCGCAAGTGTGAACTGTGGTGACCCTGTTAACCCCCTTATAACACCCTGTAAACCGGCCCTGCCTTCCTCAATGCTCTTCTCTCAGGTCGTCTAACGTGGAGGACGGAAGCTGGAGATTCGGGGATTGTTAATGTGCCTTTTGATGTGTGAATTTTGAGTTTAGAAGGAACTTATGTGTAAACACTGGAAACGCCTGATAATTACGCATTACAGGAGTTGGAGAATGAAACTGAAACACCTGGTTTTAGAGCACAATAATTGATTGTGGTGACGGACAGTTCTGGTGGAAACAGGAGAGTTGAGGTGCACATTGAATTCTGCGTGATTTGATCAGCCGTGGTTTTATGTTTTTTGGATACAATCCGGGTTAGCACCCGAACATCCCTTTCAGACAGCTTCCTCTTACAGCGTCCACAGTTAATCCTGTTGGATGTGGTTGGTCCTTCTTGGTGGTATGCTGACATTACCCTGGATACCGTGGCTCTTGATGCATCACAAAGACTTGCTGTCTTGGTCACAGATGCTCCAGCAAGACGTGCACCAACAATTTGTCCTCTTTTGAACTCTGGTATGTCTCCCATAATGTTGTGTGCATTGTAATATTTAGAGCAGAACTGTGCTCTTATCCTGCTAATTAAACCTTCACACTCTGCTCTTACTGCTGCAATAATGTGCAATTAATGAAGATTGAACACCAGGCTGCTCCAATTTAGCCATGAAACCTAAAATCCCACACTAAAATGATGACAGGTGTTTCAGTTTCATTGTCCAACCCCTGTAAATAACGTGGGAGAAATACTAGTGCATGTTTGACACTCAGGTTTTTATGTGTGTGTGTATATATATATAGATATAAATACATATGTCTTTAATACGTGCCTTTCTTTTTATAGGAGGGAAATAATATTTATTTTCTTCTGTGTGTTGATTTTTTTTTTTACATTTTTTATATTCGGACTAATGAAAAAACAATGTAAATACAACTCTTTCTCCACCATATAGCATAACAGTCTGTTAGAAATTAGGAAAATAAACTGTACTTACAGCCATTTCTCCTTTTTTGTTTTTATTTTAATGCCTTTTAAGAAACCCTTTCATGCGAATTGAATCTTTATACTGTAATATTTTGTGATAAAATGTTATGACGATGTGACCAATTAAAATGGTCTAAATGTATCCTTAATCCTAATTGTGTATAATGATTGATTTGGTATGATTTTACAGTATATATGTGTATATATATTTTTTTATAATTGTTCCTGCTACTTCTGCCTACATGTCCATGCAGTAGTAACACCGCCACCACCATGTTTCACAGATGTAAATGTATTTGCCCATGCCTACAATTGTAGTTCATTGTCCTCTGTTCTCCTGATGATGGACTTGTGAACGTTAGCATTAGCCAATGAGAGAAAGGCCTTCAGTTGCTTAGAAGTCAAACTGAGTTGATTGCGACCGCGAAGTCTGTCTGATTGTTGGATTGTTGGAGTGATTTTCTAACCTTTTTCAGTCTGATGAGTGTCCTTGGATCTTTGGAAATCTCCACAGTCACTTCTAACGTTTTGTAAAAATCTGATTTTGATAAATCCCTGTTCTTTTAAACAAAGCCACTTTACATTTGATTGTCTGTGATTCATTAATTAATTAAAAAACTGCACTGAAGGTTCACATACTTTTGTAATATAGAATCAGTTGGATCAATATTGGATCTTAATAAATAAATGAGTCTTAATCTAGTATTTTTGTCTCGTTTATTTGATTTTGAGCTCCTATATTTATTAATAAATATAGAATATGCTATGTTTGGGCTTAAAAGAGAATAATTCGTTTTTTTTTTTTGCTCATGTTAACTTTATTAGAAACCCAGTTTAAATACTGAGAGGAAAGTACTGATGTAAGCCTGTTCCGGCCGTCAGTCATTATTTTAAAATTATTACGTTTTTGCTTTTAGACCATTTTTAAGTCATTTTAATTATATTTCATTATTTTGAGACTCTAAGTTGTTTTAATATTGCATTTTTAAACGTCTTTTAGGATGCTTTTTGTTTTATTTAATTATTGTAAGATTCTAATTCTTATTTTTATTTCATTATTTAGATATATGAAGTTGTTTTCATTTTTTTATTACATTATAAGACATAAAGTCATTATTTTGAGATAGTAAATCATTGTTTTGAAATACTAAGACATTGTTTTTAGACGCCAAATCATTTTGACATTCTACGTCTTTTTTTAGACTTATAAGGTAATTACTTTATTTTGTAAATCATTGTTTTGAGACACTAAGTTGCTGTTTTGATATTGTATTTTGTTCTTTTGTCATATTTTGAGAAGTTTTTTTTAAGGTATTAAATCATTGTTTTTAGAGAACAAGTCATTATTTTGAGATAAAGTCATTATTTTAATATAATAAGTCATTATTTTTAGATAGTAAATAATTGTTTAAAGATACTGAATAATTATTTCTAGATAAAGTCATTATTTTAAGACAAAAAGTTGTTTTTATAGTTGTATTTCATTTTTTGAGATAACGTCCCTATTGTAAAATATGTCATTATTCTGAGATGGTAAATCATTGTTTTAAGGTACTAAGTAGTTTTGATATTTTCTTTTTTATTTTAAACTACTTAAATACTTCAAATAATGATTTAGTGTCTCAAAATAACGAGATAGGATTTTTTAAATAAAAATAAAATAAAAATATGCTAAAATATGTTTGAATATATTTTATATGTTTTGATGCTGCAGGTTAATAAAGGATGTTTTTTATAGTAACTGTGTTTATAATAATCACCGCTCAGCAGAACCGCTAGGTGTCGCTGTTGGCGCATTTTTCAGCTACACGTTATAAAAGAGCTGCTGTCCCGCTGTTTGTTCTGCGCTTTGTTTAAAGCTGTAGCTTTTATTAATGTTTTATATACATTTAAAACGTAGTTTACATATATTAACTTATAATTTCTACATTTTAATCGAACTGAAAATAATATATAAACTATAAAACCTGCTTTAAAACCTATAAAACTCCTTTTAATGCTCCCCTTTCTTTCAGAGGCTGGCCGGGTAATTAGGCCACGCCCCTTTACCAGCAATAAACACTGTATTTTGGCCACATAGATGGTTATTATCTGCAGATTTATGATATACAGATTTATTATGAGAATCATATGAAACTGTGGTGCTAATCTAGAGTCTGGTCTTATATTTTATCTAATATATTTATGTGTATTGTGTGTTATACTAAACGGAATTCAGTTTATCCACAATAGAAGGTAGTTTATATGTAGCGTCTGCCCAAAACCGCTAGGGGGAGACAGCGAGGGAGTCTTCAATGAATGGGAGTGAATGGAGCTAAAAGTTAAAAACACAAATTAAAAATAGTAGCGAACTACTTTCAAATGATATTTCTTTAATTCTAGAAAGTAAATTAAAGTACGCTGCTAAAAAGCAAAAATATCTTACCAGAATGTTTAAATATTTCTAAATTAAACAGATTTTAGGCGGTAAAAGCGCTGGCGTTACTGCTAACCTACTATTGTGAGCTGATGCTGAAAGTTACAGCCAGAGCTCCATAAACTACATGCTTAAATATATATATATATATATATATATATATATATATATATATATATATATATATATATATATATATATATATCATGTCTGAGGAAATACACCTTGCCCTCTTAATGTTAGTTTGAGAGCATCAGTTAAAGTAAAGTAGTGAAGAGGTAGAGTTACAGGTATACAGTGAATAGTGAATATTTGGGGTTTTAGTATTTTAAGAAATGAAGTCAGTCAGTCTAAAACGTTTAACTCAAGTAGTTTTATTGTCAATTCTGCATTGAATTACTTTCCTTCCCAAAGTTACAGCATAAAAAAACAAACAAACAAAAAACATAAAGCGATAGTTGACTAAAGTACGACTAAGTAAAACTATAAAATCAATTAATTAATGTAAGTAAATTAATAAAGTAATGTAAGAATTAAATAGACACTAAACCTGGTCACAAATATAGACAAACTTGAGACAAGAGACACAAACTGAATTGCTTGAATTTTTGCACCAGGAGTAAAGCAGCAAAAAGTTATCCAAAAGCAGTGTGTAAGACTGGTGGAGGAGAACATGATGCCAAGATGCATGAAATTAAAACTGTGATTAAAAAACAACCAGGGTTATTCCACCAAATATTGATTTCTGAACTCTTAAATCTCTTAATGAATATAAACTTGTTTTTTTTCTTTGCATTATTTGAGGTCTAAAAGCTCTGCATCTTTTTTGTTATGTTATTTAAGTCGTTTTTCTGCAAATAATTTTTTGTGCAAATAAATGCTCTAAATGACAATATTTTTAAATATATGTTCATTTTATTCAAACATAAACTGTATAAACTGTATAAAGAATTTTCTTCTACAAAAAATATTAATTAATAAATTATGATTTTTTTTTCGCACTCGCTCCGCAGCGCCCTCTAGTGTCCCCGCCGATCTGTTACACGCATTCAGCAGTGGGCACTCTCCGCTCAATACGCTCTGTGGCCGCACCCAGCTTTCTAAACCGAGCCGAGCGCTTCCGAAGCGGCGCCGAGGTGTCCCGAACCGTCCCGTCCTGCTGGACTCGGCTTCAGGCGGCCCGCAAAGCGCCATGTTGAGCTAACGTTAAATCTGCGACCTTAAATGATAGAAAAGCGAGCGGGAATATCGGGATTACGGAGCTCAGGAGCGGGATGCCGGCAGGAGCTCGCGTGTGAAGCGGGCCTGGAGACGCGCCGGACCGGTACCGGGACTGCTATCTGCGGAGGTTCGGGGTGGAGACGGGAGGAGAGGCGCCCTGATGAAGAGCCTACAGCCCGGAGAACACAGAGCCCCGTCCGCCCCCAGAAATGCCTTTTTACCCCAAAAAACGCAGCGCGCCTGAGCGAAGCCGTGCTGAGGGAAGCGCCGAGTAGCCGAGCTGCGGGATTTTCTCCTTATTTTTGTCGGATTTTTGCCTGTTTGAGATGAGTTTAGCACCCAAAGGGGTGCCCAAACCCACCGGCGGAGTTACGGTTGGTGGAGCCGTGGCAGGGCCGCCGCCGGCCGGCCAGCTGAGGGCGAGTCTGCCGCCGGTTCCTCTTCCTCCTGGAGCTCAGAGCGCCGCGCAGCCTCCCGCAGCGGTACCCCCGCCTCAGTATCCTTTCAGCGGCCAGGGGTCAGCCCGGGCCCCGCCGGTCAATACCGGCCCGGAGGGAGGGAGGAGGAGGGAGCCGGGATATAGGTTAATGTGTGTGTGTGTGTGTGTGTGTGTTTGTATTTGTATCGTATCGAACTATAAAACAGAATGTTCTAGTTTTAAAAGCCAAAACAATAGTGTGTGTTTGGCGTGCTCGCGGCGTGGGGACCCGGGTAGCAAAGACCGTTAAATAAACGTTAAAACGGTTACACTTCATCTTTTACTTCATCGTTGTTGATGTTACGTTGTTGACGGGGTGGGGAGGGGGTTATTTAAATTTGCACTAACGTTAGATAAATGTTGACAGCAAACGTTAATGTTGACATCCCTGATGATGGCAAAGAACGTTAAATAAACTTTAAAAGAGTTGCATCTTTTAACCATGTTGTTTTTGGGAGGGGGTTATTTAAATTTGCCTTAACGTTAGATAAACGTTGACGTCCACGATGATAGCAAATATTAATGTTGACATCCCTGATGATTGCAAAGAACGTTGCATAAACGTAATAATCTTTTAACCATGTTGTGTTTGGGAGGGGATTATTTAAATTTGCGTTAACCATAGCTAAATCTTAATCTAAATCATAATCTAAATCTTAAATGCCTGATAATGGCAAAGGACGTTGAATAAACGTTAAAACGGTTGTACGGTAGTTGTTTGGGGTTTAAGTTAACGTTAGCTAAATGTTGACGTCCCCGATGATAGCAAACGTTATTGTTGACATCCCTGATGATGGCAAAGAACGTTTAATAAACTTTAATATTGGCGTCCCTGATGATGGCAAAAAACTTTGAATAAACGTTAAAACGGTTGTACAGTTGTTGATGGGGGGTTTGAGTTGATGTTAGCTAAATGTTGACGTCCCGGATGATAGCAAACGTTATTGTTGACATCCCTGAGTATGGCAAAGAACGTTGAATAAACGTTAAAACAGTTGCATCTTTTAACCATGTTGTTTTTGGGAGGGGGTTATTTAAATTTGCGTTAACCTTAGCTAAATCTTAATCTAAATTTTAATCTAAATCTTAAATGCCTGATAATGGCAAAGGACGTTGAATAAACGTTATAACTGTTGCACGGGTGTTGATGGGGCTTTGCGTTAAGGTTAGCTAAATGTTGACGTCCCTGATAATAGTAAACGTTTTATGCTGACATCCCTGATGATGGAAAAGAACGTTGAATGAACGTTAAAACAGTTGCATCTTTTAACCTTGTTGATGGCAGTTCTTTAAATTTGCGTTAACCTTAGCTAAATGTTCACATTCCTAATAATGGCAAAGAACGTTGAATAAACATTAATGTTGACATTCCTGATGATGGAAAAGAAGGTTGATTGAACGTTAAAACAGTTGCATCTTTTAACCTTGTTGATGAGGGTTATTAGCGTTTACATTTGCATTAACATTAGCTACATTTTGACATCTCTGATGATAGCAAAGTACGTTGAATAAACATTAATGTTTCTTTTCTTCTTTTATCTTAAGGTCAAAATTTATAATTGATTTAAAGAACGTTAAAAAAATGTTGGATCATTAACTTCTTTTACAATCTGGTGCAAATCTTAATTAAGGTTGTGCCGTATCTTATGGTACGCAATGACATCACTAAATAAAATCGAAAATTAATTTTCTTAAAGTAGTGTAATTCTTGAAATATAATTTTTGATAATTCGGGCTTTTTTACACCGTTATCCAGCTCAACGGAGCTCCACACCTCATTGCTAGAATCCGGAGAGCCCTGACATTTAAAACGATGCATTAATAACTTAAAAAGTGCTTAAAAAGAAGCTTATTAAACACCACTGTTTACATCCTATTACACTACTAGCTTCAGCTCAGAGCGCCGCCATCACTGTACTGATAATGACATAGACATATATACTCATAGACTCTGCATAGACGTCAACAGTAACAAACCGAAACTACTCATAATGTTAGAAAAAAATATTATAGCATAAATATAAAGTAATGTTACAGAAAAATCTACCACAATACCACAAAAGTGTAGGATATTTAGTGCTTCATAAACTACAAATATAATCAATCATACAGGAAGTGACACTTAATGCTTCAGAGTAAAATATATAATAAAAAAAAATACAAAATAGAATAAATTCAAGAATATTGATATTATCATGATATGATACAATTTAAAACACCTTAATCAATCAAATCAATTTTTGGAATTTTTCAGTATTTAACATAGCATACATGTGTTATGTTTTAATGTTTAAAATGTGATCAAGATAGATGTGACTGATAGGAATATTCTAAAATTACCTATTGTTTTTACGTTGACTTCCGTTAAAAGTCTTTCTGTAACAGTTTGGAGAGATTTTGGAGATAAAAGTTTTTTTTCCACCACTATGCCACCCTTAAAAATGAAGTAAAAGCTATTTTAAAGTGCACAGCACAGCTAAAACAGTGGTTACTGATATTTTGCAGCCTATAGAGTTGAATCTGTTTGTATAAAAGTGTTTAAATCTACGTTTATGTGTTTTCTTTTTACTAAAAAATAAAAATAGTGTAAATTAGCTTTTTTTTTTCCGTCCAAATCATTGTTTTAAAGTGTTCGTCCTCAAAAACCCTGAATGACCAAGCAGTATTGAACAGAGCCAAATTATTGCGCAATAATATCCACACTCTCACAGTCATGTTCTGCTGCTTTTCCAGGCAGGACTTTTAATTTGGTGGTTTTTACAGTAGGGCTGGTAATCAGATACTATTTATTTTTCTCAAAATATTGATGGACAGATTTTCTTTTATTTAAACATGATGATATGTTGGATTGTTGAAGTTCTTGGTGAAATTTGCAAAAATCCCTAGTTTTTTCCCCTTTTATAAATTATAGAGAGACTGCACACCTCGTTATAACTTTATAAATTTAAAACTTAAACCAATTTTAAGCTTAAATAAATGAATTTTGAAGTAGTGCAGCCTTAAGATATCATGCATCCTTAAAAAACATAGAATTTTTTATTTTGTAACAAACAGTGAAGTCAATTCAATTCAATTCAGTGAAGTCAAAAGTTTGGATGCACCTTAAATTCAGTGTTTTTACATTATTTTGAAATGTTCTGCATTGTATATTAATAAAAACTCATCCAAACTATTATAATGAAAAACATATGGAATTATTTAGTAAACAAGAAATGCTAAACAAACCAGAATATGTTTTGTATTTTAGATTCTTCAAAGTAGCTCCTCTTGCTTAGATAATCAGATTTGCACATATTGAAACACCTGGAATTCAGGCTTTCAGTTAACAGCTGTGCTGAACTCATCAAGAGTTAATTACTTGAATTTCTTGTCTCTTAATAAAGTGTTTGAGAGCATCAGTTAAAGTAAAGTAGTGAAGAGGTAGAGTTACAGGTGTACAGTGAATAGTGAATATTTGAGTAATGTTCGAATCCAGGTTATGAGAAGCAACAACTACTCATCCAAGTAAAGAAAAAAATTACTTTAGGGGAAAAAATAAGGTTAGTCAATCTAAAAATCAATTATAAGAACTTTGAAAGTATCCTCAGCTGTAGTCAGAGAAAAGATAATTAAAAACATTATGATGATGGAACTGGCACTCATCAGGACTGACCTAGGAAATACATTTTATTTGTTTATTTTTTTCCCCAGTTTTTTTTTTTCTTTTCATATCGCCAAGATCAGTATCGTTATCGTGGAAATATAAAATATCGTGATATTATTTTAGGGCCATATCGGCCACCCCTAATCTGCAGTAAAAAAGACTGTGAGAAAGGAACACCGAACATCTGAAACATCACGTAGATCTCCGAGCGAGTCCGTTTCAGACCCGTAAGAAAGTGGAGGTGTGTTTAATGATGAACTATAAACAGATTGAGAGTCTATTATTGATTTTATTTTTATTTTTATATTCTGTTTTTCTTTCTTTCTGTTGCTTCTTTGTTTCTCTCTTTTTGAGGAAGAGGAGGAGGAGGAGTGTGGGACCATGTGTTTCTGTTGTTGATGATGCTGAGCACAGGGCTTTTGTGTGTGTGTGTGTGTGTGAGATGGGGGGTGGTGCCGCCGGTCGTTGCCATAGCAACAGGAAGCCCATGCGGCTGCTGCTGCTCGGCCGCACACAATAGCGGCGCTGCTTAGCATTCAGGCGGTGTATCGGAGTGTGTGTGTGTGTGTCGGGGTGTGTGTGTGTGTGTCGGGGTGTGTGTGTGTGTGTCGGGGTGTGTGTGTGTGTGTCGGGGTGTGTGTGTGTGTCGGTGTGTGTGACCGAGGCAGCGCTTCCCACCGCCGGCCAACAAAAGCCGAGGTCACCAAACGTCTCGAACGTCTCGCAGACCTGCGGGTAACTCCAGTGTACTGATATCACCCAGACTCAAACCTCCTCAGCCAATCAGATCCTGCATTTCAGTGCTGGAGATACGAGGCTCATGCAGCTGACGATCAGGGGTGGGACGAAATATCAGCATCACGATATATCGTATGGTTTTAGTTTGAGATATATTATCGATATTGATAAGTGGCATCAAATATATGGATGTATTTATTAAAACATAGGTACTCTTAACTATAAGACTTCCAGACAGACGTCCAGAAAGGGAGGTCTGTACCTACTAAAGCTGCACAATAATACAAAAAAAATGCGCACGATGCGTCACTCACAATACAATATCACGATACACCGCTCATGATAACATTGAAATCACAATACACCTCTTTCGTGAGTGACGTATCATGGTGATATTGTTATGTAAGCAATGTATCGTGATTATATTGTTATCGTGAGTGATGTATTGTGATTATTTCGTTATCGTGAGTGATGTATTGTGATTATTTCGTTATCGTGAGGGATGTATTGTGATTATTTCGTTATCGTGAGGGGTGTATTGTGATTATTTCGTTATTGTGAGTGATGTATTGTGATTATTTCGTTATTGTGAGGGGTGTATTGTGATTATTTCGTTATCGTGAGGGATGTATTGTGATTATTTCGTTATCGTGAGGGGTGTATTGTGATTATTTCGTTATTGTGAGGGATGTATTGTGATTATTTCGTTATCGTGAGGGATGTATTGTGATTATTTTGTTATCGTGAGTGATGTATTGTGATTATTTCGTTATCGTGAGGGATGTATTGTGATTATTTCGTTATCGTGAGGGATGTATTGTGATTATTTCGTTATCGTGAGGGATGTATTGTGATTATTTCGTTATCGTGAGGGATGTATTGTGATTATTTCGTTATCGTGAGGGATGTATTGTGATTATTTCGTTATCGTGAGGGATGTATTGTGATTATTTCGTTATCGTGAGGGATGTATTGTGATTATTTCGTTATCGTGAGTGATGTATTGTGATTATTTCGTTATCGTGAGGGGTGTATTGTGATTATTTCGTTATCGTGAGGGATGTATTGTGATTGTTTCGTTAAGTAAGTCACGTATTATCATAATATCTTTGTGTAAGTGATGTATCGTGATTATATTGTGATGATATCGTGAGTCAGGGTTAGTGAATTGTTTTCTGGTGTTGTTGATGAGTTGTGTAGTTCTGGATTGTGTATAATGTGGGTCTGTGGTTCGAGTTGGGTCATGCCGGGACAGTGTGTGTGTGTTTTCCCGGCGGGACGGTTCTCAGGAACAGCTTCTGTTTACACTGAGAGCCAATTAGAGATCAGCTGTGTTCAGACAGGAGCTGTAGCTTTAAAAAAAAAATCTACTTTTCCACAGTTTTCCTCTCTTTACTCCAGACGTGATTAATTATGCAGGACCTGTCTGCTCTCTGTTTGTTTTGATGGTGAGCTACAGTGTTATTTATATATGTATATATGTGTGTGTTTATATGTGTCTAATGAGAAATGAAAGTTATAGACTCTCAGGTTGCGTAATTTCAGCTGTGTACATCACGCTGTGTTGTGTAAATAATAATAATAGAGCTGTTATTGACGTCAGAATCAGCTGTGCAGTCCTTAATTTAAGGGCTTCTCTGTTTATTTGCAGGACTTAAAACAGTTACACTGAACTCTATCACAATATTGTTTAGAGCAGTTTATTTACTGTATTTACTATGAATTTGTTTGCAGATTATATGCGTGCACTACTTTAAATTGAGCACGATGAAGTGAAGCGTGAGGTGGATTCTTGGGTTATTAATGTTAATAATAAGACAGTAAGTTACGCTGTTTTTTTCTAACAGGCTTTAGATTTCTGGTTTAAAGTTATTTATAGTTATTTACACTTTAATTGTGAGGATTGCCTTGTTTTTTTGTGAAAATAATGTTTTATTAATATGTAGATTCTGTTTTTGTGAATATTTAGCTGCAGATGTTTCAAAGTGGTGTGTTTGGCTATTGTACAGTATTATTGGTGTGTGTGTGGTACAGACGTGAGTGTGTGTGTGTGTTTGAGAACAGATTTTGTAAGGAGTCATGTGCACAGTGATGGTGTTTAGATGACACACAGATGAGAGGCACCATCTGCTGCATCTCCATTCACTCTATTCCTCTATTCACACTCAGGTACAGCTGTGTGTGTGTGTGAGTGTGTGTGAGTGTGTGTGAGTGTGTGTGAGTGTGTGTGAGTGTGTGTGAGTGTGTGTGAGTGTGTGTGAGTGTGTGTGAGTGTGTGTGTGTGTCTCACACAGGATAGTAAGTGGTGTTATAGGGGGTAGGTGGTAGTATAGAGTATTATATGGGTACAGGGGTATGTGGGTAGTATAGAGTAGTAATTGGAGTATGGGGTAGTATAGTGTATAGTAGAGTAGAATATGGAATATAGAGTAGTATAGGGAGTGTGGGTTAGTATAGGAGGGGGAAATGTAGTCTAGAGTATTATAGTACAGGGTAATATGGTGGTACAATGTAATATAGGGAGTATAGGGTAGTATATATTAGTATAGAATAGCATATGCTAGTATAGGTTAGTACATAGTAGTGTATGGTAGTGGAAAAAATAAGAACCTCTTAAAAATGATGATTTTCTTTGATTTTACCAAATTGAAAACCTCTGCAATATAATCAAGAGGAAGATGGATGATCACAAACCATCAAACCACCAAACTGAACTGCTTGAATTTTTACACCAGGAGTAAAGCAGCATAAAGTTATCCAAAAGCAGTGTGTAAGACTGGTGGAGGAGAACATGATGCCAAGATACATGAAATTAAAACTGTGATTAAAAACCAACCAGGGTTATTCCACCAAATATTGATTATTTCTGAACTCTTAAAACTTTATGAATATGAACTTGTTTTCTTTGCATTATTTGAGGTCTGAAAGTTCTTATTTCTAATTTTTATTCATTTTAAATTAATTTCTCACTTTGCACTCTTTCTCTCTCTCTCTCTCCATCTGTCTTTTAGTCCCAGCATTCTCTATTTGCTTTCCCTCTCTCTCTTCTAGCCCCGCTGTCTCCCACCCCCCAAACACAGCCCCTCTACTCAGCTGCCACGTACACACTCCAGTTCCGCACCAGTGTGTGTGTGTGTGAGAAAGAGAGTGTGACCCCCACTCTCTTACACAGCTACAGTGTGTTTGGAGTGAAAACACAGCACTGTTGCACGTAACTGTAAGTGTGTGTGTGTTGTGTGTGTGTGTGTGTGTGTGTGTGAACTCCAGAGGACTAAAGCACTGAATTACACAATCTCCTCTGAGAAAATCCACAGTGTGTGAGGTTTGATTGGTTGACGGGGTCAGAGAGTAAAGTGTCTAATTTGCATTAATAGCCACAGATGACCCCTAGTGGACAGTCAGCGTGCGGGTGTTCACACTTACTAATCGTGCACAGTGTACCGATACTAGAAAAGTATCTCAATACTTCATAATAATAATTAAAAACGATCTGATACCCCATTTATTATGTACCAGTACTTTAACCCAGAGAGCTCTTAAAAATTGAAAACCTCTGGAATATAATCAAGAGGAAGATGGATGATCACAAACCATCAAACCACCAAACTGAACTGCTTGAATTTTTGCACCAGGAGTAAAGCAGCATAAAGTTATCCAAAAGCAGTGTGTAAGACTGGTGGAGGAGAACATGATGCCAAGATGCATGAAAAACTGTGATTAAAAACCAACCAGGGTTATTCCACCAAATATTGATTTCTGAACTCTTAAAACTTTATGAAAATGAACTTTTTTGTTGTAATTTCAGTCATTTCTCATTTTCTGTAAATAAATGCTCTAAATGAGAATATTTTTATTTGTAATTTGGGAGAAATGTTGTCTGTAGTTTATAGAATAAAACAACAATGTTCATTTTACTCAAACATAAACCTATAAATAGTAAAATCAGAGAAACTGATTCAGAAACAGAAGTGCTCTCTTAATGTTTTACAGAGCTGTTTATGTCTAGAAAGATCTATAAAGAAATGCTAGCGTTCAGAGTTTCTTTTACAGTACGTTTCTGTGGCTGGTTTACTGCTTTATTTCTCTTTAGTTTTCAGTTCTAATGTATAATCTAGTGTCTGAGGAGAGCTCTGTGTCGTCTCTGAGTTTCCCCACAGCTGTCTTTATATTAACACCAGATCAGCTCATTCTAAAGAATGATTTGAGTCATTGATTCCAATCTGCACTCGATTCCTAAACCAACTTACTTGATGAGTCGGTTCTACACTCCATAGCCCATTGGACGGTTTGAGGAACTTTTAAAACCACAAATTACCCTGTTTGGCCCAGAATTAACTTTATTTAATTATAAAGAGGGAGGAAACTGGATTCACTTTCCAATAGTGAGTAAAAACTGCAGAGTGAAGCATAGATACTAAAGTCACACACACACACACACACTCTCTCTGTGACACACACACACACACTCTCTATAACACACACACACACACGCACACTTACTCATACCGTCCCCGCAGGGGTGTGCTGACTGCCGTCTGGAGGAAACACACACTGCATTTCTGGAGCCGCAGTGTGTTTGGGTTTATTTGAGGCGGTTATGAATGAAGTATCTCTCCCCCAGTTCTCTCTCTCTCTTTTTCTTTTTCTCTCTCTCCTTTATCTCAATCCTCTTTATATCTCTCTATCCTATTTCTACTTTATTTCTATTTTATCCTCTCTTTCTTTCTCTCTCTCTCTTTCTCTCCCTTCTTTCTCGAAGGGCCTCTGTATGTACCTCTCTTTTGTTTCTCTTTTAGCTCCCCCTCCTTCCTCTCTCTCTCTCTCCCTGGTTCTCAGGGGTAATGTTGGCAGGTTGCCAGAAGAAGTGTCTGTGTGTGTGTGTGTGTGTGTGTGTGTGTGTGTGTGTGTGTGTGTGTTATGGAACTGGGCCGGTCCTGATGAGTGCCAGTTCCACCATCACAAAGTTTTTTTTGATGGTCTTTTTTGTGACTGCACTTAAAGATACTTTCAAAGTTCTTGAAATTCTTCTATTTTTTAGATTAACTGACCTTCATTTGTTCTTATAAAGTTCTTTTTTCTTTATTGAGTTGAGTAGTTGTTGCTTCTCATAACCTGGATTCCAACATTACTCAAATATCCACTATTCACTGTATACCTGTAACTCTACCTCTTCACTACTTTACTTTAACTGATGCTCTCAAACACAGCTCTCAAAAAAGTTAAATTAACTCTTGATGAGTTCAGCACAGCTGTTAACTGAAAGCCTGATTTCCAGGTGACTCTAACTCATAAGTATTACTAGTACTTTAGTATTAAAACAAGGAAAAATAATGATTGGCATCATGTGTATATAATGTCAGGGCTTTTTATTTTACTTGATTGTATTAATTTTCTACTTAATACAATTTATTTTACTCCAATCACTAATAACATACAATTTCTATATATATATATATATATATATATATATATATATATATATATATATATATATATATATATATAGATGTAGAACACGCATGGGTCTGACATTACATAAAATCTGTGTGCAAATGCTTTGAGAGAGAGAGAGAGAAGTAAGAGGAAAGCTTGGGTTTCCCTGAAACCATGTGACCTACTGTTCAACAGTCACATTCACAGAGATCTGCCAAATCCAGTTCTCTCACTCTTTCTCTCTCTCTCTCTCTCTCTCTCTCTCTCTCACTCTCTCTCTCTCCTCACACTGTCAGTGTAAATGCCAAAGCTATTATCATTAGAAACAGATCAGCATTTTATGATTGATAATAATTCTAATTATTATTTAGTACAATTACCTGTCAAAATGAAATGTACTTTGTCTTTTGGAATCAACTGCATTTAAATATATACAAATATGCATTCTTTCCGGCACTCTTAAAAGGGGTTTCTGGTTAGTGTTCTTATACTTAGTAATGAGTAATGCACTCAAAGAGGAGAATCTGGTTTGTGTTCTGATACTGATTGTACTGGGCTAAATGATGTGCGCTTAACTGGTTAGTGTTCTGATACTCACTGTAATGGACTGAGTGATGCACTTTCGAGTGATGTACCATCTTAATAGGAGTTAAATTGATAATGTAATTATTGTGACCGATTTGCATGTGTTTTTAGCAGTGAGTTTGGTTGTAGAGGTCATAGTACACCTATCTGAGGCGTCTATAGATGTAAAAATCATTGGTTTATTTGAAATGTGAGAAATATGAGACATAGAGGTTTATAGTACAAATTAAATGTAAACATTTTTACAGATTGATCTGTAATGAATGCAGTTATTTTGACAGTATTCCAAATTCCCATGTTGAATAAAAGAAGTAACATTAAATAATTAAAAACTTTAAAAAAGCTTTCCAGACTGAAACTCTGCATTCCGGTCTCTGATTCCGGTTCGGGGTTTCGTTCTGATCTTCTGGGCCTCTGGTGAAGGTACATGATGTACTGTACTGTAGAAGGGGGACTTTAGATATTTGGGGGAGGGGAGAGCCGGAACTGGTTTGGCTTTGTTTAACTTTCACTTTCGTACCCTCACGCTGTGTGTGTGTGCTGGATTACAGGAAAAGTCAGTTTGCTTACATGTATTTAATAATCTGGTTACTGACTGGTTTTAATAGCAGCAGAGCTTCTGAATATATCTGAATATATCTGAAAATGAGGTGTGTTCAGGTACATTTCTGGAGTTTTCCTTTTTTATCTTGATAAGAGAAAACACAGGAGCTCCACTGACTGATTAAAACCCTGACAACAGTCAACAGTCAGACGTTCATTGCTATCTCGGCAGCGCAAACCCTACTTTTATTACATCAACAATAAACCAAATGCTAAATAAAATAAATAACATTGCTGTTCCCGTAAATCAATGGTGAACCAGCAGCTCAGTTTCCTCTGCTGAGAAGAGTTTGTTGGACACGTCCAGGCAGCTGCACCGTTACAATAGCAATCCCCTATCAAAGAGATTTGGGGATTTAGTACATGCCATTTGCATTGTGTTTCAAGCCAAGCAAGGTGTACTTTTCCCGTCGTTATGATAGCAAAGACACCTTGATGCACGCTTGACTGCTCACCATCTACAGATCACTAAAATAGGGGGCTGGCTCCCTGTCCAGGTAGATTTCCTGCATTGTGATTAGTGATTTTTTGGATTTTTGGTTATCTCTGGATATTTCACCCCAAACCTGACCAGGAATAAACGGTTAAGAATGAATTATTAATTAACTTTTGTGATGTTATATATATTTATTGTTATGTATCAGTATTATGTAGGAGGAAAAAAACATGGTTGTTAGTGTGTAATGTTGTGTAACATTGTGCAGGGTATGAAATGTTCACTATGTGTGGAATTTGAGGAATTTCAGTCGACCTTTTTAACCTTTTCTAAGCGTATTGACCCCGTTCCAGAGTCTTCCTTAACCCCGATCTCTCCAGAATCCCCCGCGTGCCGCTGTCACTGGAGGAGCGGATATTTCCAGCCCAGCCGGGGGTGACTGCGGTCTACAGCGTGAGTGTGCACTAGTGTTAACACCATTCCCTCACACCGGGGGGATATCAGCATGCAGGATCAGTTCACTGTTAACCAGATAACTATCGCTGTTTTCATTACTCTCTCTCCTCCTTCCCTCCTTCTCTTTCTTCACTCTCTCCTCTCCTTCCTTCCTCTCCTCCCTCCTTCTCTTTCTTTACTCTCTCCTCTCCTCCCAATTCGATTAGTGTTTTAATGGTAGACACTGTAATGGGCTCAGTGATGCACTCGCAAAAGGGGTATCTTGTTAGTGTTCTGATACTTACTGTACTTACTGATGCACTCTCAAAAGGGTACATTTTTCCTTTCCTCCCTCCTGTGCTCCCTCCTTCCCTCTCTCCTTCCCTCCTTCTCTCTTTTTACTCTCTCTTTACTCTCTTCTCTCCTCCCTCCTTCTCTCTCTTTACTCTCTCTTTACTCTCTCCTCTCCTTCCTTTCTCTCCTCCCTCCTTCTCTCTCTTTACTCTCTCCTCTTCTTCCCTCCTCTCCTCCCTCCTTCTCTCTCTTTACTCTCTCCTCTCCTTCCCTCCTCTCCTCCCTCCTCCTCTCTCTTTACTCTCTCCTCTTCTTCCCTCCTCTCCTCCCTCCTTCTCTCTCTTTACTCTCTCCTCTCCTTCCCTCCTCTCCTCCCTCCTTCTCTCTCTTTACTCTCTCCTCTCCTTCCCTCCTCTCCTCCCTCCTCCTCTCTCTTTACTCTCTCCTCTTCTTCCCTCCTCTCCTCCCTCCTCCTCTCTCTTTACTCTCTCCTCTCCTTCCCTCCTCTCCTCCCTCCTCCTCTCTCTTTACTCTCTCCTCTTCTTCCCTCCTCTCCTCCCTCCTCCTCTCTCTTTACTCTCTCCTCTTCTTCCCTCCTCTCCTCCCTCCTTCTCTCTCTTTACTCTCTCCTCTCCTTCCATCCTCTCCTCCCTCCTTCTCTCTCTTTACTCTCCCCTCTCCTTCCCTTCTCTCCTCCCTCCTCCTCTCCTCCCTCCTTCTCTCTCTTTACTCTCTCCTCTCCTTCCATCCTCTCCTCCCTCCTTCTCTGTCTTTACTCTCTCCTCTCCTCCTCTCCTCCCTACTTCTCTCTCTTTACTCTCTCCTCTTCTTCCCTCCTCCTCCCTCCTTCTCTGTCTTTACTCTCTCCTCTCCTCCTCTCCTCTCCTCCCTACTTCTCTCTCTTTACTCTCTCCTCTCCTTCCCTTCTCTCCTCCCTCCTCCTCTCTCTTTACTCTCTCCTCTCCTTCCCTCCTCCTCCCTCCTTCTCTGTCTTTGCTCTCTCCTCTCCTCCTCTCCTCTCCTCCCTACTTCTCTCTCTTTACTCCCTCCTTCCCTCCTCTCCTCCCTCCTTCTCTTTATTTACTCTCTCCTCCTTCCCTCCTCTCGTCTCTCCTTCACTCTCTTTACTCTCTCCTTCCCTGATTATAAGGTGCACTATCAGTAAACGTCTATTTTCAGGCGCATTTTATGCGACACTAGTAAGGAACAGGGGTGTCGCCATGTTTTCCTTCTAATTCAGCTGACCTGTAAAGCTAAGCTAAGTAAACAAAACTGTAATTCTTAAGTCAGACAAGCGGTGGATGTTAAACTACACAGATTTATCTCCTGAAAGCTGTTTATTTGGGTGAGTAAAGCGTAAAACGCTTCCATTTATTTACAGTAAGTTTAGATTTCCAGATTTTTTTTTTACTAAAGCTGGAGCATTAACAGCTAACCACTAGCGGTTAGCTAATGGTTCTTCCCACGTAGCTTGTTTTAACACGATAAACGCACAGACTAAAGTCCAGTATACTCACCTCTACAGCAAAAGAGCTAGCACTTTGGTTGACGGCTAATGCTAATGCTGCTCCAGCCTTAGTGATGGAGACACTTTACTGAAACTCCTGTATAACTCTGTACTTCAGTGGAGTGGCTTTACTGCTCCTTAATACCTGACTGATAGAATTCATACATAAGGAGCACCGGATTATAAGGAGCTCTGATGATTTTTGGGAAGATTAAAGTATTATTATTTAGGTGGTGGGTGGTTCAATATTCTCAGCACTGCAGTGATTAGCAGTGATTAGCATGGTGGTGGTGTATGAGGTGTTAGTGAGTGTTGAGCTGGTACAGTGAGTTGATCAGATACAGCAGTGCTGCTGGAGTTTTTAAACACTGTGTTCAATCACTCCCTAACACCTCATACACAACCACCTCAGATTGGTATAGTGATATCTAATGTTTTGACATAAATGTTTTAGCCCAGATTTGCCCTTTAAACATTATTATACACACACACACTCACACACACACACACTTGCCATTACTCGCTTCTGCCATCAGCCCCCCTTCAGCACTGCCTGGTTGCTGGCTACTCTGACTGCATTAACACACACCTGTGCGCACACACACACACACACATCTCCACTGCTGCAGAGTGAACTGGTGTCTTAGCAACGAACAGCAGCAGCAAACACAACAGTGTGTGTGAGACAGAGAACGAGAGAACAGAAGGAACTTTCTCTCTCTCTCTCTTTCACTCTCTCTCTCTGTCTGTCTCTGTTCTCTGGTAGTGGCAGCTTCTAGTTATCCTCTCTCTATCCTCCCCTCCTGGTGGTTTATACACGTTTTCCAAAGTGAAGTCAGGATGAGCCTGTTGTCACACAGTAGTCGCAGTAGTTGCAGGAATCTCAGAAGTTACAGTAGTCACAGAAATTGCAATGGTTGCAGGAGTTGCAGAAGTCACAGGGGCTCAGTATTTGCATGAGTCGCGGTAGTTTCAGGAGTCACAGTAGTTGCAAGAGTCTCAGTAGTTGCCGGAGTCTCAGTAATTGCTGGAGTCACAGGGGTCGCAGTAGCTGCAGGAGTCTCAGTAGTTTCAGGAGTCTCAGTAGTTGCTGGAGTCGCGGTAGTTTCAGGAGTCGCGGTAGTTTCAGGAGTCACAGTAGTTGCTGGAGTCTCAGTAGTTGCCGGAGTCTCAGTAATTGCTGGAGTCACAGGGGTCGCAGTAGCTGCAGGAGTCTCAGTAGTTTCAGGAGTCGCAGTAGTTGCTGGAGTCGCGGTAGTTTCAGGAGTCACGGTAGTTTCAGGAGTCGCGGTAGTTTCAGGAGTCGCGGTAGTTTCAGGAGTCCCGGTAGTTTCAGGAGTCACAGTAGTTGCAAGAGTCTCAGTAGTTGCCGGAGTCTCAGTAATTGCTGGAGTCACAGTAGTTTCAGGAGTCTCAGTAGTTTCAGGAGTCTCAGTAGTTTCTGGAGTCTCAGTAGTTGCAAGAGTCACAGGGGTCGCAGTAGCTGCAGGAGTCTCAGTCTCAGTAGTTTCAGGAGTCGCAGTATTTGCAGGATTTGCAGTAGTCGCACGAGTCTCAGTAGTTGCGGAAGTCTCAGTATTTGCAGGAGCCACAGGAATTGCAGTAGTCATGGGAACTGCGGTAGTAGTTGCAGGAGTCTCAGGAGTCTCAGCAGTCGCAGTAGTTGCAGGTAGTTGCAGCAGGCGCAGTAGTTGCAGGAGTCTCAGCAGTCACAGTAGTTGCAGGTAGTTGAGGTAGTTGCAGTAGGCGTAGTAGTTGCAGGGAAGTTTTAACCCATTACCCACAAAGTTTCGTTCCTGTCTTACTGAAAATGGGATATAAGTGGGACTCCACATTTTTATAAATATGAACGTACTGTATGTGTTTGTGTGTTTCAGGTTCCTCGGCACCCGGGTCCTCCATATCCAGGCCATGATCTGAGTAAAGCCCATCCTAACCTGGGAGGAGCTCCACCCACTCTGTCTCAGATCTCCACCCCCGCCGCCCCGTACCGCTATATAAAGGGCTGGGAAACAGGTGGAGGGGTACGTGTGTTCTGTTCTGTGTTCTGTTTCAGTCTTGAAGGAAGGAAGGAGTTCCCAGAGGTGTTTATTAGCACTTGTTGCTCCTTTGCCTTCTTCACTCTGTGCTCCAGCTCACCCCAAACCATCTGGATTGGGTTCAGGTCCGGTGACTGTGGAGGTTCAGCTCATTTTTTATTAAGTACATAAAACTCCACATGTGTTCATTCATAGTTTTGATGCTTCAGTGAGAATCTACAATGTAAATATCAGTCATGATAAATAAAGAAAACGCATTGAAAAAGAGAAGAAGGTGTGTCCAAACTTTTGGCCTGTACTGTAGATGTAAAAAAATCTCCACTGTATCCAGGTTCCGGTGAGTAAGAGCTGTTTAGAGGATGGAGTTGTGGGCTCAGTGCTTTAGCTTGAAGGAGTTCTGCTCGTCTAATAATAGAGAATACTGGCCTCCTCCGCACTCAATCTGTCACCAGCACACACACACACACACACACACACACACACACACACACACACACACACACTCGGAAGACAATGAGAAGATGATCCAGTTATTTTAGTACCTGAAGGTGACGGGAGATTAAACTCTTGGGTTCCTAACTTTATCATATTGTGACTTTAATAAAAGCATTTATGAACCTGCATTCATGTCACACTATCAGACCTCACTCGATAATTCTATATAATTCACGATAATTCACGTTGCCTTGCCATGAGCACATTGACCAGTACAGGGCTTCAGACTAACACCATCCCACTGTCCCGGGGACTATACGAAAATAGCACTCGGGACAGGATTAAAGCTTTTTGTGGACAGAGATTTTCTGCATGTCCTTAAAACTTAGAGCCAATCAGCTTGCTGGAAACTTCACTAGAGGAGGAGGGTCAACATGAAGCTAAAAGGAAAAAGCCCTTAAAGGAGATACTGTAATTTTGTTTGATGGTTTGCCATGCCAGTCAACTGTGGAGCTTCAAAAGTGGCAACGGTTATCCCGACAGAACAAAAAAATTCATGAGGTACTAGAACAATAACGACTGACAACATCATAACCGATAAATATACAGATAAATACAACTGTAATGTTAAAAAAATGTAAATAAACAAAAGAAATTATAATTTTTTAAGGATGTTTGTTAAAAAGTTAGTCTGGAGCCTTGCAGTATTTAGTCTCACTCACAAGATAATACCTCACAACTTGCACAGATGTGGCAGATCCCAAGACTTTTCCAAATAACACTTCACTTCGTCTGTTTGAATTGTAACATTTCAATCAATCAATCTAAATTTTTTTATTTTAATTAGAAATAATAAGGAGCAAAATAGTAAAAATAATAAATAAATAAATAAATATAAGAAACAAAATTTTCGAAAGTGACATTTTATATAGATATATATGTAAAAAAAGGAAATTCTAAAGACTATAAAAATTTGGCACAAAAAATAAAGAATTTATAAAATATAAAATGAAGAAAAAGATAAAGGTAAAAGTAAAGTAAAATAATAAGAATGATAAAAAATGATAAAATGAATAATAATGAACTAAGGAATGAACATAGGAATCAAGATAAAAAGCATAATAAGAAAAAACTAACTAGGTCAATAAATATATAAAAAATAAAACAAATAAAGCATTTAAACTCATTTTCTTGTTTTTTTTTTTTTTTTTGTCTTTTTTTGTGTGCAGCCTTCCTACAGCCAGACACAGAACGCCTCCTCCACCCCCATCGTTTATTCTCCACAGACTCAACCAATGAACATACAGCCTCCCAGCAGACCAGTAAGTCTAACTCATCCTGTATTAACACTCAAAAACACAAAATATTTATACAATATTTACCATAATTCAGTTTACAGAGGGTCCGTCCCAATCCAGCTAGAGGAGGGACAATATATCGATATATACAGCTCTGAAAAAATAAGAGAGCACCTAAAAATGATGAGTTTCTTTAATTTTAGCAAATTAAAAACCTCTGGAATATAATCAAGAGGAAGATGGATGATCACAAACCATCAAACCACCAAACTGAACTGCTTGAATTTTTGCACCAGGAGTAAAGCAGCATAAAGTTATCCAAAAGCAGTGTGTAAGACTGGTGGAGGAGAATATGATGCCAAGATGCATGAAATTAAAACTTTGATTAAAAACCAACCAGGATTATTCCACCAAATATTGATTATTTCTGAACTCTTAAAACTTTCTGAATATGAACTTGTTTTCTTTGCATTATTTGAGGTCTGAAAGCTCTGCATCTTTTTGTTATTTCAGACATTTCTCATTTTCTGTAAATACATTCTTTAAATAAGAATATTTTTATTTGGAATTTGGGAGAAATGTTGTCTGTAGTTTATAGAATAAAACAACAATGTTCATTTTACTCAAACATAAACCTATAAATAGCAAAATCAGAGAAACTGATTCAGAAACTGAAGTGCTCTCTTCATTTTATTCAGAGCTGTACGTGTATTATAGAGCTGCATTATACAGTGTTGTTACTGTACCTTAGTGGGTGTGGCTCGTACTGTTTTTGCATCTTCCTTTCTTTCATTCTTGGGTTTCTTTCGCTTTGCCGTCGGCATCGTTCAGACTTCTGTCAGGGTGAATAAGTGATTCATGCTTTTATGTTACAGTAACACAATAGAAACCAGATCACCCTCAGTGTGTCAGAGACAGTGACAGTACAGATAATATCAGCAGTTAATAGAGTGCTTTTATCTGTAAATGATCAATAATGCATGGATCTTCAATAATCAGTGGTTATTAATGGTAATAACTAGGGATGTAACAAAGCATCGCAACACATATGCATGTACATATACATATGAGGATTATTATATAATCTCATGCACTCGTTACACATACTTGCTAGTGCAGTCCGGAGAGCCAGTGGGCGTAAGCAAAGAGTAGAGGATCTGTCAATGTCAATTTTACACTGAAGCAAATCACACAACAGCTTTTTGTCATCAGTCACTTTTTATTAAACCAATCAAAAGCCACTTTTAGGCATTAGTGGTGAAAAATAGAATATTTGATTTATTTTTTAATGCAGTCAAATTAAAGGGGACACTTTGTGCTTGCATTTGTATTTCCACTTAAATAAGCTAAAAAAGAGTTGGAATCATATACGTTTTTAAGATGTTTGGAAGCTCCTCCTTTATTGTGACATCACAATAAGAAATCCTGTATAGCCCCACCCACTATATCAGTTGAAGAAACACAGCAGGATTATGTAGCAGACTTCGTCTGAGGGAGGAATCTGTACCTACTCTCCGTGGCAAGTCACAACCTTGTAAATAATGAGTTTTTTGCTTCTATCACAGTTAGTTGAGAGCTAGCTAACGTTAGCGGTGAGCTAGCTAACATACTAAAGTTTGTGGCAAGTTACGGGAGAGAAAACTAGTGTTGGCAGAGAGCTAGCTAATGTTACTGGAGAGAGAAGAGAGAAATTGATCAATACAATAAATTATTTTCTACTTAAGAAGGCAAAAAAAGGTCTTAAAAAGCGTTAAATTTGATTTTTAAAACGGAGCAGGAGCCGAGTAAAGGTGCAGCACAGGCACTGTTCTGAGTTCAGGAGCATCCCCTCTCTATTAGTCTAATCTATAATTCTGCCTCTCTCTGTATTTTTGTCTGTTTTATTTCTTTCTGTTTCTTCTCCTGCTGCTGGCGTCTTCTCCATACCTGCTCCCGCACCTCCTCTCTCTGCACCAGTTTGTGACCGGGCCCCGACCCGCCCACCACCAGGTAACCCCTGTTTCAATAGTACATGTATGTAAAGCATGCTTTTAAATATGGGTACATGTTGCTGGACGATAATGCGGAAAATATAAAATAATTTTATCACAGAATTTTGGAAAACATGAAGAGGCCACAATAAAATGATTTATTTCCCAAATTTCAATTAAAAATAAAATAGTAGTGTCAATTAGAGTTTTTTTTTTTTTTTTCTGGTTCCATAAGATACGAAATGGTCAAAATAGTAAGATGCAGTGCTTTCAGACCTCAAATAATAATGCAAAAAAAAACTAATTCAAATTAATAAAAAAAAAAACAGTAAACAATACTAATGATCCGTCTTGGCATGCTGTCCTCCACCAGTCTTACACACTGCTTTTGGATGACTGTATGACGCTCCTGCTGCACTAATTCAAGCGGTTCAGCTTGGTTTGATGGCTTTTGATCATCCATCTTACTGTGGATGCTGCCGCTGCCTCCTGTGACTGGTTGCTGACGCTGGTTATTTTAACTGGCTGGCTGCTGACGCTGGCTGCTCTTGCTGTGGCTGTCCGCTGGACACTGTGACTGGTTAGTGGCTGCCTCTGCCTCCTGTAGCTGGTTGCTGTCAATGGCTTCTGCTGCTGGCTGCTGCCGCTGGCTCCTGTGACTGGTTGCTACTGCTGGTTACTGTGACTAGTTGCCTGCTGCCACTGCCTCCTGTGACTGGTTGCTGGCACTGGCTTCTCTGGCTAGTTTCTGTAAATGGTTCCTGGCGATGGTTATTTTAACTGGCTGGTTGCTAATGCTGGCTGCTCTTGCTGTGACTGTCTGCTGGATACTGTGACAGGTTAACTGCTGCCGCTGGCTCCTGTGACTGGTTGCTGCCGCTGGCTCCTGTGGCTGGTTGCTGGCGCTGGCTCCTGTGGCTGGTTGCTGTCGCTGGCTCCTGTGACTGGTTGCTGCTCCTGGTTAATGTGATTAGTTGCCTGCTGCCACTGCCTCCTGTGACTGGTTGACTGCGGCTGCTGGCTCCTATAGCTGGATGCTGCTGCCGCGAGTTTCTCTGGCTAGTTTTTTGTTGACTGGCTGCTGCCACTGCCTCCTGTGGCTGATTGCTGTAGTTGGCTCCTGTGGCTGCCCGCTGCCACTGCCTCCTGTGACTGGTTGCTGCTGCCGCTGGCTCCTGCCGCTGAGGAAGTGCTTGAGTGTCAGGCCGCTTGGAGGCGGAACAATGGCTCTTTCTGCTGCTGCAGAAATGTTAGAATAAAACTCAGCGTAGGCTCAGATATTTCATTCATCCCATGCTAACAGGACTCGCTAACGCTAGTCTCTCTCATCCATCCGTTTCCTCAGAGCTGCCACTGAGACACATCGCCGTCCTGCCTCTCTGCAGCACTCGGACACGCCCCTCGGTTTCTTTCTGCGGGTCCTTTTTTCTTCTTTTGGTTCAGATTTGGTTCAGATCTTGTGAAAGTGCTGCTCTTGTGCTTCTTGTGCTGTTTGGGAATATTAATAATCAGAGATTATGTAAGTTTTTCCACAGAACCTCTGGCTGTGATTGATGCTGGAACGTTTCAGGGATTTTACCGTAACCGTAACGCTTTATTTACTATCTAAACTGATTCACTCTACACTGCTTTTAAGGTGCGCAGATCGTTCTGCAGTTTACAGCACAGTTAGGCCCAGTCCCTTTTTCTCTTTTTTTATCACAAACCCTTGTTTTCCACTGTAAACCTTCAGAATCTCTTGGATTGCTACTAATGATCCCCCCTCATCCAAACTTTTACACTTGACACAGTGCAGCCCGGCATGTACTGTTCTCCTGACAACTATATAACTATATATCTATAACTATAAAGGAGAATGGATGGGGTCATGTATCGCAAGATTTTGCCAAACAACCTCCTTCCCTTCAGTAAGAACATTATTAAATATGGATGGTAACCGGGTCTTCCAGCATGACAATGACCCAAGAAACAACCGAGACACTGGATAGTCTTAATAGAGATCAGCCTCATCTGTAGCACAGTTCTGATGATTTCTGCTCTGCTAAAACCTGGAGTTTTTAGTCAGATAATTCTCGTATCTCATATTAAAAGTTCTCAGTTTTATATGAATCATCTCTGGTGTGGAGCAGTGTGAAGGTTTGAGGTTCCTGCAGGTTTAAAAAGAGCTGAGCTGGTGTTCTACCTTCTCACAGCAGCAGCAGCAGCAGCAGCATGTTCCTGCCTGCCCTCCACTGCAGCCTGTCAGCACCAGCAGCCTACAGGCCATTCAAAACCAGCCAGAGCAGCAGCCAAGAGGGATACACACACACACACACACACACACACACACGTACAGAAGGCCAGTTGGCTGCTGCTGAATGTAGGTCAGCTGTGGGAGTGCTCACAGAGTCGCCCTCAGATGCACGTACACGACCATTCATATACAGACCACTCCTTTAATATCACTGACTCTTCAGAATTTGGATAAAACTGCTTTTAATTTTTAAATAAGTTCAATTAAGTTTAATTATTTACTATTATTAAAAAACGAAGGTCTTTGCTCTGTGCTGTAATGTACCAGTGCAACCTCCTAATTTTATATTCAGCTCTGGTAAGCAAATGAAGAGATTTTGCTTGTTGTTTTATTCTATAAACTACAGACAACATTTCTCCCAAATTACAAATAAAAATATTTTCATTTAGAGCATTTATTTACAGAAAATGAGAAATGACTGAAATAACAAAAAAAAGATGCAGAGCTTTCAGACCTCAAATAATGCAAAGACAAGACAATGTCCAGAAACCTCACACCATACTAATGATCCCCCCTCATCCAAACTTTACACTCAGCACAATGCAGCCAGACAAGCACTGTTCTTCTTGCAATCGACAAACTTTCATAGACTCGTCCATAATATTGGCAGATAAAAAAGCAGATAAAGATTCAGAACTCCAGAGAACACGTCTCCACCTCTCTCTAGACTCCATCTGAAGCTTTGCATTGCTGTGTTTGTAACGTGATGTGAGGTTTGGATGGATTTGAGCTGCTCTGTCATGTAAACTGTTCATTCTATCCATCTCCAGTCTCTCTACACTGCAAAAAATCAATTGGCAAAAACTAGATAAAATTCATTTAAATTGAGACATTGCGACAAAAAATCTGCCAGTGGGTTAAGCAAAAAATTCTTATAAAGTATTTTTAAAATAAGCAATGACAAAGCTTTAAAATGAGTGAAGCAAAACTTAAATCAAGCAAAAATATTTTATTTTCTTGCTTAAATTTCTACACAAGTATCAGAATAACGTGACTGCTGACTTTTTGTGTTTATTTTGAGTTCAAATTACTTAAAATAAGGGGAAAGTTCTAAGTAAGACTGAATAAGATCATTATTCCTAAAATAAGTAAGACAATCTTACATTTACTGCTTTAATTTACAAATCTAAAAATTCTTATTAGAGCAAGAAATAAGATTTATTGCTTTGAAACTAGATAATTTCACTTGCTAAGATTTCGTTTTTTGCAGTGTACTGTTCCCAAGAAGCAACAAAGAAATAATTTAACATTAATTCCCTATTTTCAGTTGCTTTTTGTGCCTTTTTTAGCTGTTTTTCGATAGTTATTTCATTTATTTCCCCTCGAAAACCAAGCCTTTCAGTTTACTGCTTGTATTTGTTCCATATGAGGTTAATAATGGGCTTAAAAGTTAATGTAAACTGTAATTGTATTTGTAGTTGAGTAATTGTGTGAGATATAGAGGGAGATGGTGTGTGTGGAGGAGCAGCTGGAGGGATGGTGATTGGTCGAATCCTGGTCTGATGCTCCTGTTTGCCGGTTTGTTGAGGAAATATTTGCAGTGCTGGGTGGAGGGGTGGAGGGATGGAGGGGTGGAGGAGTGGGGAGGGGGGTGGGGTGTTTCTCCTGTGGGTTTCACACACACTCTGTTCTCCGGGTGAATAACGCTTTGTGCTGGAGCTCCACCCGTAGAGCCCCGTCCATTCTACAGCCCCCTGTGTGTTAAAATACAATATATCACTTGTTAATCGTTATCGTGATTCTGAGTGTTAAAATTCTGATATTACAGTAGATTTAGATTATCTATATACAGACTATGAAGAAACACAAACAGGAACAGTTACAAGCACTATTAGCTTAACTAAGAAGAGTAAAGTCTCTCCAACTCTTTCTAAATGGGTTTAAATTGTTCAGGAGATTTTTTGTCATGGAGAAAATAACTTTTTCATTAATAGACAGACAGCCAGACAGCCAGACAGACAGCCAGACAGCCAGACAGACAGCCAGACAGACAGCCAGACAGACAGCCAGACAGACAGCCAGACAGACAGCCAGCCAGACAGACAGACAGACAGTGAACACCAGTTGATGTGCATAAAGTGAGGACAACTGATGTCTGCCATGCAGAAAGTGCAAATACACAGATATATAATAATTTAAATTCAGCAATGCAGAAGATAAGTAAACAGTAGATAAATGAACTAGTGAGTGAACAACTAGTGCAAAATAGGGTAGAACTATAAAAATAGTGTTATAGGCATCAGCAAGACTGAGAGTGTGACCGTAGCTGAGGGTGTGTCCATGGTGTGGCCAGAATTACCAGAATGAAAAAGTGTCACAGTGTCAACGACTGTGCTTCAGTTTGCTGTGCTGAGAGGAGTTGAACAGTCTTATGGCCTGAGGGACAAAAGACTTTCGGAGTCTGTCTGTGGAGCAGGAGCAGGACTAAAAGATATTAAAAATACTGGAGAAACTGGAAATCTTACTTGTCTCTGAACTGATTTACTTAATTAAATCATAAATTGTAATTTGTACTTTAGACCTCCTTGTAGGGGTGGGCGATATGGCTCTAAAATAATATCACGATATTTCAGGGTATTTTTGAATATAGTATAATAGTATAACAGAATAATCGCAATGTGGCAAAATAAATAATACAGCATAAAATAATATAATGCAGCAAATAATATTGCAGAATATTTAGTGCATGCATATAAACTGCAAACTAAAACAATTATACAATAAATACACCTAAAGCTTCACAGTAAATAATAGACTACTTTTAAGACAGAACAGCCCTATTATCACGATATGGATTTTTAATATCATGATATTTCTGTGTTACGATATATTGTACGATATACGATATAATATGGCCCACCCCTACCTCCTTGTGTTTTTGTGTCTTCCCATGATTTGCCTTTCTTTATTTTTCTACTTCATATATACATATATATAACATTTAAATGTCTCTTTTGAAAGACCCTGTCAAACGTCTGATCTGCCTTTTCTGTTGTTCTGTTTTACTTTTGTTTTTTGTTAGTTTTTTATATGTTAAAACTCAATAAAAATAAAGTAAAAAAAAAAGTGTTAAACAAACCAAAATACTCTGTGAAGCATTTAGGTGCTCTTTTCTTTGGGCGGTCCTGAAGAGTGCCAGTTTCATCACTGCACTTAAGGATACTTTTAAAGTTCTTGAAATTCTTCTTTTCTTTCTTAAACTATTTTTTTTACTTTTCTTTACTAAGTTGAGTAGTTTTTGCTTCTCATAACCTGGATTCGAACATTACTCAAATATTCACTATTCACTGTATACCTGTAACTCTACCTCTTCACTACTTTACTTTAACTGATGCTCTCAAACTTTACATGAAGAGACAAGAAATTCAAGTAATTAACTCTTGATGAGTTCAGCACAGCTGTTAACTGAAAGCCTGGTTTAACACTTTTTTTGGTTTACTAAATAATTTCTTCATGGTTTGGATGAGTTTAGTATATTTTTCTACAATGTAGTTTTGAAATCTCTCTCTCGCTCTCTCTCTCTCTCTCTCTCTCTCTCTCTCTCTCTCTAGTTTCTACACAGGGCTCAGATGCAGACCACTCGTCCTGCTCTCCCCACGAACGCTCCCTCCATCCGAGCCAGCTCTCAGACTCCGGCTGCTGCAGTCTACCCTCCCAATCAGACCATCATGATGACCATGACCCCCATGCCCTTCCCCTCCCCACAGGCAGCCCAGTACTACATCCCACAGGTACACACACCTGTATAAAACTGTATTAAAAAAACCCTGTAAATTAAAAAAACTATAATACAAAAAAGAGACTTTCTTTTAAAGTTAAACGAGTGCTGAATGTAAATCTACAGATAATCTAGATTTCTTTTCTGAAAACTGTTTATTTGGGTGTGTAAAGCACAAATTTCTCCAGCACTAAGGCTGGAGCATTAGCATTAGTGGGCTAATGTCGCCCGACAGCGCTACAATGAATAACCCTGAGTGTTTTGGTAAGCCAGGGAGATATTAGCTAGCGATTTGTCCTGCGTAGCTTGTTTTAACACAGTAAACATGCAGACTATAGGCCGATATACTCACCTCTGTACGGTGAAAGAGCTAGAGCTTAGCACGGTTAGCAGCTAATGCTAATGCTAAACTTTGCTGTCGTAACAACACAAAAGGCATGTACTAATTCTACAAATTAATCATGGGTGTGGTTAATTTTGGGCGTAACGTGAAATAAACCAATCAGAGTGTCATGTGAAAGTCAGGTGAGCTCTGACTTTGGTGGATTGCTATTTTAACGGTGCAGCTACCTGGACGTGTTCAACAAACTCTTCTCAGCAGAGGAAACTGAGCTGCTGGTTGACGCTGTGAAGGAGCTCCAGCAGGAACCAGACAGGAATAAGGAGTGAAAATAGACTGTTGGGGGAGTTTAAGATAGCAATGAGCATCAGAACACGCCTTGTGCAGGGTGTAAGATAGAGTCCAATATATCAGTGTTTGTGGAAACCCCTTTTAATGAATACATTCAGCTACTATACTGTATACTGGCCCATTGCTGATATATATGTGCAAATGCACACATGCAGCCTGTCTAATCCCTGTAGAAGAGAATTACTATATTAAAACGATGGGTTCTTCACTCTGTTCTCAGTACCGTCACAGCGCCCCCTATGTTGGACCCCCGCAGCAGTACTCTGTGCCACCACCCGGCTCCGGAACCTTCTACTCCGGACCTGGACCCGGGGAATACCCCACACCATACGGTCAGTACATATATATACCTATCTTTCTTTCTTTATATATTTGTCAAAATTATATTTTTTTTCTGATTTTAACAGTAACATTGTTGTTTTATTATATAAACTACAGACATTGTCATTTAGAGCATTTATTTGCAGAAACTGAAAAATAATCAAAATAATAAGAAGGATGCAGAGCTTTCAGACCTTAAATAATTAATTCAGAAATCAATATTTGGTGGAATAACCCTGGTTGGTTTTTAATCACAGTTTTAATTTCATGCATCTTGGCATCATGTTCTCCTCCACCAGTCTTACACACTGCTTTTGGATAACTTTATGCTGCTTTACTCCTGGTGCAAAAATTCAAGCAGTTCAGTTTGGTTTGATGGTTTGTGATCATCTTTCTCTCTCTCTCTCTCTCTCTCTCTCTCTCTCAGCTGCAGCAGCTGCAGGTCCGGCGTATTTTCCGGGTCAGACGGTGTTCCCCTCCTCCGCCCCCATCATAGTGCCTACAGTCCAGCAGCAGCAGCAGCAGCAGCAGCCTCCACCCGCCAAGCGCGAGAAAAAGCCAGTGAGTATTCATAACAGTGCAGTATAACAGTATAACAGTGCAGTATAATAACAGTGCAGTATAACAGTACGGTATAACAGTATAACAGTGCAGTATAACAGTGCAGTATAACAGTGCAGTATAACAGTGCAGTATAACAGTGCAGTATAACAGTGCAGTATAACAGTGCAGTATAACAGTATAACAGTGCAGTATAACAGTATAACAGTGCAGTATAATAACAGTGCAGTATAACAGTATAACAGTGCAGTATAATAACAGTGCAGTATAACAGTATAACAGTGCAGTATAATAACAGTGCAGTATAACAGTACGGTATAAGAGTATAACAGTACAGTATAACAGTACAGTATAATAACAGTGCAGTATAACAGTGCAGTATAACAGTACAGTATAATAACAGTGCAGTATAACAGTGCAGTATAACAGTGCAGTATAACAGTATAACAGTGCAGTATAACAGTACAGTATAACAGTACAGTATAACAGTACAGTATAATAACAGTGCAGTATAACAGTGCAGTATAACAGTGCAGTATAACAGTGCAGTATAACAGTATAACAGTGCAGTATAACAGTATAACACTGCAGTATAACAGTATAACAGTGCAGTATAACAGTGCAGTATAATAACAGTGCAGTATAACAGTATAACACTGCAGTATAACAGTATAACAGTGCAGTATAACAGTGCAGTATAATAACAGTGCAGTATAACAGTATAACAGTGCAGTATAATAACAGTGCAGTATAACAGTACGGTATAACAGTATAACAGTGCAGTATAATAACAGTGCAGTATAACAGTATAACAGTGCAGTATAATAACAGTGCAGTATAACAGTACGGTATAACAGTATAACAGTGCAGTATAATAACAGTGCAGTATAACAGTATAACAGTGCAGTATAATAACAGTGCAGTATAACAGTACGGTATAACAGTATAACAGTGCAGTATAACAGTGCAGTATAACAGTGCAGTATAACAGTATAACAGTGCAGTATAACAGTATAACAGTGCAGTATAATAACAGTGCAGTATAACAGTATAACAGTGCAGTATAATAACAGTGCAGTATAACAGTACGGTATAAGAGTATAACAGTACAGTATAACAGTACAGTATAATAACAGTGCAGTATAACAGTGCAGTATAACAGTACAGTATAATAACAGTGCAGTATAACAGTGCAGTATAACAGTATAACAGTGCAGTATAACAGTACAGTATAACAGTACAGTATAACAGTACAGTATAACAGTACAGTATAATAACAGTGCAGTATAACAGTGCAGTATAACAGTGCAGTATAACAGTGCAGTATAACAGTATAACAGTGCAGTATAACAGTGCAGTATAATAACAGTGCAGTATAACAGTATAACACTGCAGTATAACAGTATAACAGTGCAGTATAACAGTGCAGTATAACAGTGCAGTATAACAGTATAACAGTGCAGTATAACAGTACAGTATAACAGTACAGTATAACAGTACAGTATAACAGTACAGTATAATAACAGTGCAGTATAACAGTGCAGTATAACAGTGCAGTATAACAGTATAACAGTGCAGTATAACAGTGCAGTATAATAACAGTGCAGTATAACAGTATAACACTGCAGTATAACAGTATAACAGTGCAGTATAACAGTGCAGTATAACAGTGCAGTATAACAGTATAACAGTGCAGTATAACAGTGCAGTATAATAACAGTGCAGTATAACAGTATAACACTGCAGTATAACAGTATAACAGTGCAGTATAACAGTGCAGTATAACAGTGCAGTATAACAGTGTAACAGTGCAGTATAACAGTGCAGTATAATAACAGTGCAGTATAACAGTATAACACTGCAGTATAACAGTATAACAGTGCAGTATAACAGTGCAGTATAACAGTGCAGTATAACAGTGTAACAGTGCAGTATAACAGTGCAGTATAACAGTGCAGTATAATAACAGTGCAGTATAACAGTGCAGTATAACAGTATAACAGTGCAGTATAACAGTGTAACAGTGCAGTATAACAGTGCAGTATAACAGTGTAACAGTGCAGTATAACAGTGTAACAGTGCAGTATAACAGTGTAACAGTGCAGTATAACAGTGTAACAGTGCAGTATAACAGTGCAGTATAACAGTGTAACAGTGCAGTATAACAGTATAACAGTATAACAGTGCAGTATAACAGTATAACAGTGCAGTATAATAACAGTGCAGTATAACAGTATAACAGTGCAGTATAATAACAGTGCAGTATAACAGTACGGTATAACAGTATAACAGTGCAGTATAACAGTGCAGTATAACAGTGCAGTATAACAGTATAACAGTGCAGTATAATAACAGTGCAGTATAACAGTATAACAGTGCAGTATAATAACAGTGCAGTATAACAGTACGGTATAAGAGTATAACAGTACAGTATAACAGTACAGTATAATAACAGTGCAGTATAACAGTGCAGTATAACAGTACAGTATAATAACAGTGCAGTATAACAGTGCAGTATAACAGTGCAGTATAACAGTATAACAGTGCAGTATAACAGTACAGTATAACAGTACAGTATAATAACAGTGCAGTATAACAGTGCAGTATAACAGTGCAGTATAACAGTGCAGTATAACAGTATAACAGTGCAGTATAACAGTGCAGTATAATAACAGTGCAGTATAACAGTATAACACTGCAGTATAACAGTATAACAGTGCAGTATAACAGTGCAGTATAACAGTGCAGTATAACAGTGTAACAGTGCAGTATAACAGTGCAGTATAATAACAGTGCAGTATAACAGTGCAGTATAACAGTGCAGTATAATAACAGTGCAGTATAACAGTATAACACTGCAGTATAACAGTATAACAGTGCAGTATAATAACAGTGCAGTATAACAGTGCAGTATAACAGTGCAGTATAATAACAGTGCAGTATAACAGTATAACACTGCAGTATAACAGTATAACAGTGCAGTATAACAGTGTAACAGTGCAGTATAACAGTGTAACAGTGCAGTATAACAGTGCAGTATAACAGTGTAACAGTGCAGTATAACAGTGCAGTATAACAGTGCAGTATAATAACAGTGCAGTATAACAGTGCAGTATAACAGTATAACAGTGCAGTATAACAGTGTAACAGTGCAGTATAACAGTGCAGTATAACAGTGTAACAGTGCAGTATAACAGTATAACAGTGCAGTATAACAGTGTAACAGTGCAGTATAACAGTGTAACAGTGCAGTATAACAGTGCAGTATAACAGTGTAACAGTGCAGTATAACAGTGTAACAGTGCAGTATAACAGTATAACAGTGCAGTATAACAGTATAACAGTGCAGTATAACAGTGTAACAGTGCAGTATAACAGTATAACAGTATAACAGTGCAGTATAACAGTATAACAGTGCAGTATAACAGTGTAACAGTGCAGTATAACAGTATAACAGTGTAACAGTGCAGTATAACAGTGTAACAGTGCAGTATAACAGTATAACAGTATAACAGTGCAGTATAACAGTATAACAGTATAACAGTGCAGTATAACAGTATAACAGTGCAGTATAACAGTGTAACAGTGCAGTATAACAGTATAACAGTATAACAGTGCAGTATAACAGTATAACAGTGCAGTATAACAGTGTAACAGTGCAGTATAACAGTATAACAGTATAACAGTGCAGTATAACAGTATAACAGTGCAGTATAACAGTATAACAGTGCAGTATAACAGTATGGTATAAGAGTATAACAGCAGTGGGGTTCTTACACCATGTTTCAGGTTTAAATGGGTTTAGATTAATTGGGAGTGAAACAGAAATGAACCCTTCATTCTTCAGCCAGCTCACACGGGCCTGCTGTTATCTGCTATTGATCTTTCAGCTTCACTTCTACTCTCACACACTTCAGATTTTGTGGGCTGGAAATAACCCTTAACTTTTACTACGCTGAACATCTAACATCTAAACGGAGCTCCGCTGGTGATGAACGCCAGCGCGTGGGTGTGCCAGTTCAGAGAATGGAAAGAACGAGGGGTTCTGAATACAATACTGCGTAACAAAGCCCAAAAAATGGGCACAATCCTATTTTTCTTTTATCCTCTAGACTGTGTTTTTGAGTTAAACCCTCTCTAAACAATGTAAGTAAACAAAACTGTAATAAAAAACAAGTTAAACAAGTGCTGGATGTTAATCTACACAGATTTCTTTCCCAAAAAAACTGTTTATTCGGGTGAATAAAAAAGAACTTCAGTTTATTTAGAGTTTATTCAGAGTAAGCTTAGATTCCCATTAGCATTAGCGGCTAGTCAACCGATAGTCTGGGTGATATCAGCTAGCGGTTCGACCCACGTAGCTTGTTTTAACACTGTAAATGCAAAAGCTACAGTCTGATTTATACTCACCTCTGAATGATGGAAGAGCTAACGCGGTGAGCAGGTAATGCTAATGCTAGCAGCAGTGCTAGCCAGGGTTAGCCGCAGGCTACAGTCCGATAATACTCACCTCTGAACGGGGAAATATCGAGCGTGGTTAGTGGCTAATGCTAGTACTGCTCCAGCCTTAATGCTGGAGAAACTTCACTGAAACTACTGTATAACTCTGTATTAAAGGATTTTAGGTGCGCCTTATAGTCCTAAAAATACGGTAATATGAAATATTCCCGAATGAATCAATATCGAATTGAATCTGAATTAAAACAGTGTGTTTCTGCTGCTTTAGTGAGTGGCTCTGTGCTTTCTGTATCATTGTCCTCACAGATCCGGATCCGGGATCCCAACCAGGGTGGAAAGGACATCACGGAGGAGATCATGTCCGGGAGCAGGAATCCCACCCCCCCTATGGGCCGCACCTACTCCACCCCCACACCTCCTCAGGTACGGTTATTCAGAATTGGAGAATTTGCGTTAAAAATATAATTTTCATGGTTTAAAAGTAGAGGAAAGTAAAAATCCATCCCAGAGTTTTGTACCAACTGCCTGAGCTGCAGCAGAGCCTCCCAGGCAGTCAGTACAAAACCCTGGGATGGATTTTTACTTTCCTCTACTTTTAAACCATGAAAATGATGGAATTTTACTTTCCAGACCTGGATTTTTAAAATATTAATAAATCAATAAAATAATCCAGTATATTGTTTGTTTTTTAGCAGCGGAGCGCCAGTCAGACTCCAGAGCAGATATCCTACAGCATGGATCCACCCTACAGACTCAGCCCTGTGTCTACAGACATCAAACCTGCCTCAGGTAAATCATTTCACCTTTAGATTAGAAGATTTAACTCAGATTTAACTCGGATTTAACTCACTTAGATCAGTTAAACACAGTAAAAAGGAATCATGAAATCAGCATCATTAGGAGCTAGTATATTTTAGGACCTCCTCTAAAGCCTTGGATGCACTACAGGACACCAGGTACACAAAAAACCTTTCAAAAAAACTTTGGGATGGGAACTTCTAGCCTTTAACCAGCCTTTAGACAGTTGATTATATATTTTTTTTATATATTATTATACTTTTTTAAATGATTTTTGGTAAGTTTTTTAAGTTGTTTTTGGTATTATTTCATTTTCAGTTATTTTTTTATTTTATTTTGGTTTGTTTTAGCTGTCTCTTAACCTTACTTTACAGTTTCTTTTATTTATTTATTTTTTTCTCTTATATGTTCTTAGTTTTATTTATTTATCTTTAGATCCATTCTTATCATTTCTTTATTACCTTTTCATTTTAATACTTATGATTTTATGATTCCTACTAAAATTCTCATTTATATTTTTATCTTTTTTATATTTATTTTATATTATTTATTATATTTATTTATTATATTTTATTAGCTACATTGTAAATGAGGGCTACCCTCAATGTATTGAGTAATAGTTGATTTGATTAATTGATTGATTGATTAATTGATAGATTGATTGAACTAATCATTGCAACCTTGTGTCAAAGTAACAAAAATAATTTTTAAATACTAAGTATTAATACTTTAATCGATATGCAATGTTTTCTGCAATGCCAAAGTACCTTTTTATAAGAATAAAGAATTAACAGTCTTTTTAGATTTACATGACAATATCTACCAGATGAACGATTATATGCATCAAATCTAATTTGACTGTGTTTGTTGCTGAAAATTCTAATATTTGTTAAAAATGTGTAATATTTAATGTAAAACCACTGAATTTCTGTATGTTTATTTTAGAGGAAAAGCCTAGAACGGACTCCGGCCCCCGTAAAGCATCGTCTCCTGAACTCAGGCCTTCAGATTCCTCTACAGACAGAAGGGAAGCTTCCAGTCTTCCGTTATCAGACTCCTCCTCCTCCCCCTCTCTCCTGGAACCAGAGATCTCCCTCTCTGCATCTCCCCCCAGCCTCCCTCTTCCTCTTCCTCTTCCTCTTCCTCTCAGCACCTGTAAGCCCACCGCCGCAGGAGAACCTGAGGAGCATCTCCCGGCGGTTCCTGCGGTTCCTGCGCTTTTAGCTCAAACTCAAACACCGGATACAGAAATCTCTCCTCCAGAAGCTTCTCCCAGTCCGTCCGCCTCCCCCTCGCCTCCTCCCAAAGCCGTTAACGGTTTATCCGAGTCTCCGGCTCCGTCTCCCTGCGGCGAATCAGATTTTCAATCTCAGGAGATCCTTCCTGCTCCTCTCCCCAACCATCTCCTCTCAGCGCTGAGCCCGGTTCTGCTGGATCCTCCTCAGAACGAAGCGCAGGTTTTAAGAGAGCATCTCCTCCAGACAGAGGGTCATCAGCCTTCTTCAGCACTCGACTCCGGTTCCCAGCCTTCATCCACCTCCTCGAGCATCAGCGTGACTCCTCTAGCGCCCCCTCCTGGACTCTCCATGGTGCTTCTGCCGACTTCCAGCGAAAGTGATGAAATTAACAGAAGCACAGACTCAAACATCCTGCTGAAAAATGAAGCTGCACTGCAGGAGACCCACGCTAACGTCTACCCAGATGCACAGAGTGCACAAACTAACTCCAGAAAAATGATGCCAACAGGTAAACTACACTTAACCAAAACATTGATTCACCAGTAGCAATTGCACAAAATATAAAATTTCATTTACTAATCATGCAAATGATTGTGGCTGATTATTTTAACTAAAAGAGGTATATTATGTCCGCTTTGAAATACTGTATTTTACGGATTAAAAGGCGCATTTTAAGTGACACTAATAAGGAACAAGGGTGTCGCCATGTTTTCCCTTTAATTCAGCAGGTATCACTGCTGCGGGCACCCTAGAAAACAAAACTGTAATTGCTAATTCTTAAAACTGTTTATTTGTGCGAGTAAAGCTTAGATTTTCAGGATTTTTGCGCGATTAGCAGCGAGGCTAGCAGCGCTTAGCGCTAGTAAATGCTGCCCGATAGAGCTACACTAAGAAACCCTGAGTGTTCCAGTAAGCCAGGATGATATCAGCAAGCGGTTTATCCCACGTAGCTTGTTTAAACACGGTAAACACACAGACTCCCATCTGAATGGCAAAAGAGCTAGCGCTGTGGTTAGCGGCTAATGCTAATACAGCTCCAGCCTTTGTGAGTTATGACTTAAATCAAGTAAAAATCCCTGATTTGAAGTCTTTAATTTGGACACATGAATCAGAATAAATTTACTGGTGTATTTTGTGCTTAATTTGAGTTTGGTGAAGATAACCGGTTGTTAAATTGTGTGAAACTGAAATACAAATAAATCCATAATTCCTGGTATTTAATTAGTAGTATTTTATCCTTTTTCAGTAACACAGATGCTGTAAAGTATCGTAGAGATTTGTCTAATTGTGATATATTGAGTATCGAAGTATCGCTCATATTCTCACACTGACTTCATTTATTAAAGCATTTATTCTCTCTGTTTCAGCACAAGCTGCTTCTGTTGCACCAAAGGGCTGGAAAAGACCAAATGAAGAGTGTGTGGATGTGGAGCCTCTTCACAAGGAGAAGGAGGTGTGTGTGTGTGTGTGTGTGTGTGTGTGTGTCTGTGGTGTTTTTTTTTATTTATGATGCTGAACTGATGTTATACAGTACCAGTCAAAAGTTTGGACACTTTTCTTCTCGTCTTTACTCCTCCAGGAGGCGGTCAGTAAGGACGAGTCTTCTCGGGACGAGACGTCTGGACAGGAGAGCAGGAACGGTTCAGCTCCAGCGGAGGAAGTGCAGGAGAACCTGGCGGTTCTGGAGGAGAACGGAGAACCTGATCCGGAGCCACTGCGTAACGGAGCCGGACACGCGTCAGAGACGGAGAGTGTGGACAGTGGGAGCACTGAGGACAAGAAGACCTCTACAGGAACTCCACTAATCATCCAGGAGGGTAAGAACTATCTCAGCGTTATAGTAGGTTTCCCTCTCCCTCCTGCCCCGCCCCTAAACCCATACATCACCCTGTGTGCCTCTTCCAAGCTAAGGGAGGAGTCAGCTAAAAGCAGGGGGTTTAGTTACACTTTAGGTACACAAACCATAATGAAAAAAATGGATTATGCTTGCTATCATCCATCTTCCATCTTTCCACTGTTTTTCCCCTTCGATTCCACCTTAAATGGACTAGAACAACAGTTTCAGCCTCTTCCCTGCATCTGTTGCACCATTTAAGGTGGAACGGGAAAGTTAGCTATAGGTTAAATAGCAATGGATTTGTGCTTGCTCTCAAGTAGGGCTGCAACTAATGATTATTTTGGTAGTCGACTAATCTGATGATTTTTTTTTTTCGATTAATTGATTAGTCAACGATTATTTCTGAGATGTCCTCCATCTCTAAAAACTATAGAACTGGCTGAACAAGAGATTTAAAAGGCATTTAAAAGTCTAAATGCAATGCCATAAAAAAAAATATTAATTAATGATTAGTCGACCAATATGTTTTTAGTCGATAAATTTTAATAATCGACATTGTCGATTATATCGATGAATCGTTGCAGCCCTTCTATCAAGAAAATAAAACATTGAAGCTAATCGTCACTTTTAACAAGGAAAATACAGAAATTTGGGTGTCGCTTTTTTCGCCATCTTTTGATTTTCATACCCCTCTGTTTGGAGTGTTCCTCTGAAAAAGCTCTGTTTTATGGGTCATGTAGCCCCAAAACAACATACCCCTCCATCCTAACAAGAATCAGGACACCCCCCACCCCTAAGCACGCATAAGCAAAAGTGGTAGTGGTGAAATGTGATTGGTTCACTATTAAGGTCTCTCTGTCTCTCTGATTTATATTCTGTGTTTTTGCCTGTTTTAGAGTCTGAGCCGCCCAATGGTAAGAAGCAGTATGACCGGGAGTTCCTGCTGGGGTTCCAGTTCATGCCGGCGTGTGTGCAGAAACCAGAGGGCCTTCCTCCAATCAGTGACGTCGTTCTGGACAAGGTGAGAACCTCAGCTCACGACTTTCTGTTTCAGTTCACTAATCCAGTGCACCGCTGTCCCTGTACAGAGTAACATTCATCAGCTACGTTTCTCCAGTTTCACAGCTCTTTAAACTTTATTCAAGAATCATTTTAAACTGGGCGGGTGTGAAGAGGTCTCCTTTCAGAATGGATGAATCCGAATCCAGGTTATGTTCAGTTTAAGAAAGAGAGTGAGAGAGAGCGATAGAGAGGAAGAGAGAGAGAGAGAGAGAGAGCTCAGTCAGAAACTTCACTCCTTGGTTTCTTTGGTTTTACTATGAGTGAATGGAGGAGCTACTGAGCTCTGAGTTTCCTCTTCTGAAGTCCCCGCTGCTCCACCAGCCGCTCGCGTTCAGTAAAACTGAGCCGGATCCTCTTTTAGAGGCTGTACGTGTGACGTAAGTACTTAAAGACGCGTGACGTGACCAGAAGAAGAAGAACTCCCACGAAAAGTTCCATGACCCTATACTCCAGTTTTTAGAATGAGTATATTATTAGGATTAGCAGGGATGGTGGTTTCAGCACACTGATACCATTAAACACAATATTTTATCCATATTGATTGTGAAATCAGCTCCCCGTAAATATTTGTGTTGCAGACAGCCTGAATTCTTTTAAATCTTTACTAAAAACTAATCTTTTTAGGGTAGCGTACTGCTGTTAATATACTTTTATTTGGATACCCTATTTTATTGTATGTTCCTCATCATTTTTTTTTTTAATACTTGCACATGTCGTTTATTTGTTAGGTGTAAGTGCTTGTATGCATGCTTGTTCTTATGCACTATACCTTCTGACTATGGCTGTGTTATTAAGCGCCTTTCAGGAAAGGCGCCATATAAATAAAATATTATTTTTATTATTATTATATTCTTCTCCACTCAGAAATGCTTCTGCCTCAGTTTAGAAACTAAATAATAAAGAGTGCCACTTTTAAAACACATGGAAATACAGAGAAAGTATAGTTAATATAAGTATATTAAATAGAAAATGTACTTTTAGTATTCTTTACCTAATTTAAACATACTTTTATTGCTCTTAAATATACTTTTACCCTTTTTACTTACAAAGACTAGGCTTAGTATCAGTCTGGGAAACTGTCCTATGCTGCACTACAGGACAGTGTACAGGTTTTATACTGCAGCTCATGCCGGTCTCTGCTGGGTAACTCTCTGCTCAGAACCTGCTTCACACATCCTGTTTCCATTAAAATTGCATTATGCTTATGTCACACTTGGCCGTGTTCTCCATTTAACCAAAAGACAGGCGGGAAAATCCGTCCTGCCCACATCAGATCCTCGATTTCACACCCTGATCTGCACTGACTCAGCAAACCGCTCCTCATTTACACACTTTTACACACTTTAACACAGTTTAACACAGTTTAACTAATGTTCACTTTGGTGCTTTTATGCTTTTAGTGAACTGTGTGACTAAACTGTGAGGATCTGGCCTGTAAAGTTTTCTCCAGGGTGTCAGCAGAACCTCAAAAACTCTTTAAAAACTCTTAAAAAATATTTCTTAGTGGTCTCTTTTCTCTAAAATCCTCTTTTTCTTGTTGTTTTGTATTCTGAAATACAGTAGTCTCTCTACAAAGATGCTGCACATGATGAAACTCTTCCTCATTGTCTGCAGCTGCTTTTTAAATAAAATAGAAAATATTCAGAAAAACAAAACGAGTCGATCAGGAAAAGCACCGTGTCTACATCAACCTGTGAATTAGTATTCATCATGGCCCCGCCCACCTCGGCTCGGGACCGCCCACAGGCAGAGCAGAGCTGAAACTAATCAGCGACGCCGTCTCGTCAGATAGGAGATAGAAACAGCATGCAGTTCATTCCTGTGTTATTTGTGCGAATAACACATCAGTGTTTATATACTTTACCCAGTAATTCAGAGCTAAGAAACAAATGGTTAGAATTAGTCTATGGAGGAAAAACACCACCAGCCAATTACAGTTGAGATAGGTAGGTGTTTAGATGTTTAGAACAGTTCTGTTTACACTAGTTAAAAGTAAAAATCCAACCCTGGGGTGGATTTTTATTTTCTGGATCTGGACTCTACCCATCTCTGTGTGTGAGTAACTGTAGGTTTAAATAGGATCTCCGGTGGATTTGGTGTTTTACTCTGAGAGACTCTAAGACTAGGTCAGTGGCTGAACTGCACTTAGCAGGGCATTATTACACATGTTATAAAGTAACATATGACATTGTTAAGACTGATAAAGTTATTAGTGTAAAAATCTCTATTTTAAAACGTTTTTAACTGTTGTTCGTCTCGCTGCCTCCTCAACCTGACCTGCTGATCAGCTACAGGAGCTACAGGGTGGTAGATGACAGGAAACGACAGTCACACACCTGTTTCTCATCTCCTGCTTTCATTTAGTGCTTTCAGTTTCAGGTTAAGTTTGTAGTTTCAGAATCATTTCTCCGTGTCTGACTGCTGCCATCTGCTTTCCACTCTGAGCTGAGCTTCAGTCATGTGATGAATGAGCTGTAATTTGTTAAACATGTTGTTGATAACATGAGGAACACACACAGAGGGGTTCTGTGATGGGGACGGTTTACCTTTTTTATTTTTTTCCTACATAGTAAATGAATAGTGAAGTGATCTATCAGATTATGAAGGAACACATAAGGAATCATGTAGTAACTTAAAAACAGTGTTAAGCAAACCTAAATAGCGGTCCTGATGAGTGCCAGTTTCATCATCCTAACTTTCAAAGTTCTTGAAATTGACTTTTAAATTGACTGACCTTCATTTTTGTTTTTCTTTATTTAGTTGTTGAGTAGTTGTTTCTTCTCATAACCTGGATTCGAACATTACTCAAATATTCACTATTCACTGTATACCTGTAACTCTACCTCTTCACTACTTTACTTTAACTGATGCTCTCAAACTTTACATTAAGAGACAAAAAAATCAAGTAATTAACTCTTGATGAGTTCAGCACAGCTGTTAACTGAGAGCCTGAATTCCAGGTGACTCTACCTCATAAAACTGAATATATACAAGTCTGGAAAAAATTAAGCCCATTAAAAATTGATGATTTGCTTTGATTTTACCAAATTAAAAACCTCGGGAATATAATCAAGAGGAAGATGGTTGATCACAAGCCATCAAACTTGTAAAGTAAAGCATAAAGTTATCCAAAAGCAGTGTGTAAGACTGGTGGAGGAGAACATGATGCCAAGATGCATGAAATTAAAACTGTGATTAAAAACCAACCAGGATTATTCCACCAAATATTAATTATTTCAAAACTCTTAAAATCTCTTTATGAATATGAACTTGTTTTGTTTGCATTATTTGAGGTCTGAAAGTTCTGCATCTTTTTTGTTATTTCAGTCATTTCTCATTTTCTGTAAATAAATGCTCTAAATGAGAATATTTTTATTTGTAATTTGGGAGAAATGTTGTCTGTAGTTTATAGAATAAAACAACAATGTTCATTTTACTCAAACATAAACCTATAAATAGCAAAATCAGAGAAACTGATTCAGAAACTGGAGTGAGTTAAGTATTAATCTACAATGCAGACCATTTGTAAAATAATAATAAAAAAACACTAAAGCATCAGCCTATATCTTTTCGGTTTTTATTAATTGTTTAAATGCAAGATATAGGATGTGATTTTTAAAAAAAATGTTTCTCTTTTCTTTATTATATATTTTTCATGTGTGTATATGTTTTGCAAAAAAATAAATATTTTAAATTGCACAGGTTGCATTTATTAGTATTATGACAGTTTATTGTTTATTGACTTTTGGCAAAGTTTGGTAAAATTCCCAAATATTTTAAATATCACAACAAATTAAGCAATAAAAAGTAATTTTATTAGTAATAATAGTAGTGAGCTCAGTAGTTTGATAATATAATCAGCTGTTCTCGGTACAGATTTGATGTGTTTTGCTCTGTTTCTAATATTTTATGAATGTCAGTAATTTTATTCAGCTCTGAGGCTTCTGATTGGCTGGAGTTTGTTTCTCCCTCTGCTGGTAAACTCATGGAACTGCGGCGTTTTTGTTCTGTTTTTTTTTTTTATTTTAGATTAATCAGACTAAAGTCCCGCTGATCCGGATGGTGGATCCCCGGCTGATGATCCGAGGGCCCGACTTCACCCCAGCGTTCGCTGACTTCACCCGCCAGTTACCCGGGATGAGAGGACCACCCGTGAGTGATTCATTACAACACACACACACACACACACACACATATATATATATATATATATATATATACACACTCGTTTATGTAATATGCATCTTTTTGGAGCTTCTTGCATGCTTTTAATATTTTCCACACGTCATATTTGACGTCTACAGATGTTCTTAAAGGTGAAATTCACCTTATTTTACATGTTGAGCCTTTCTAAGTATTTCTATTTATTTATTGCATGTTTTCTGGGCACATCAGAAGGTTAAAAGTAATATAATTATTATTAGTGATGCACATAATATATAACAACCAGAATTTTATTTAGTTTAAGGTATATTTGATTTAGATGTTGAAATGTTCATTGTTTTTAATAATAATTTAAATATAATTTAATAATTATATCTGTTTTAATATTTCATTAAATTAAATTAATTACTTTTTCTGTATTTCTGTTAAAAAGTCTTAAATTTAACTCACTGAAACCTGTAAGAACCTTGTATAAAAAGGAAATTGCGTAAATATCCAAGGTTTTGATGCAGTTTTGTATGAAATGTGCTGAAATGTATCTGTAATGTGTTTTATTTGTGTTTGTGTTTGTTCTCAGCTGCTCAGTCTCGGAGCTCGTCGGCCGCCGCCGCGTAAAATCATAATGAACGTCTCTGTGAACGACGATGTTCAGCTGAAGAAAGCAGAAAACGCCTGGAAACCCGGCATGAAGAGAGAAGCTGCTACTGAAGACCAGGAGACCCAGAAAACACAGGTATGAACAAACACTGTCTCTGCTGCTCCATGCTGTTTACACACGTGGTCTGTGCTGTGGTCACTGCCAGCAGCCGTGTACATCTGCGCTGCATGTCCCATTGAAAACACTGTGTTTAAAAGCACAGCGGCTTTGGGTTGTAGTGAAACATGATAAAGAGTACAAACTAAAGTCCAATAGCCCACTTCTGTTCTCCCCAGTATTCCCAAAAACAGCGCTTTTAGCTGATGTTCCCAACAGGCTCACAATGATAGAGATAGGGGCTTAGAGATACCCATGTAAAGAAATCTCTATCTGTATCTAGTGTTTCCCGATATCCGATAATCCAGGTAAATGCAATATAGCAGTAAAGTAGAGAAAAAAAACAGAATTTAATCAGAAAAACTGATGATGATGTGTTTTCTGTTTTCTCCTGCAGGATGTTCTGAAGAAGGTCCGCAGCATCCTGAATAAGCTGACGCCGCAGATGTTCACGTCCCTGATGAAGCAGGTGACAGATCTCACCATAAACACAGAGGAGCGTCTGAAAGGAGTGATAGATCTGGTGTTTGAGAAAGCCATCGACGAGCCCAGCTTCTCTGTGGCCTACGCCAACATGTGCCACTGCCTGGCTACGGTACTTTTCTATGTTATTTATATATCACAAAAAATATTGTATAGTTTTCATTTGCGATACATTATAATTATGATACTGTATCATGATATTGTATCATAATGCCATATCCTAATATTGTATTATGATGCTGTATCGTGATATTCTATCGTGATAACACATCTTGATACAGTATTGTGATGCCTTTTCGTGATACCATTCTGTGATACTGTATCGTGAGGCTGTATCGCAATATTGTATAGTGATATTGAATTGTAATGTTGTATCATAATACCTTATTATGAAAACTTGTTGTGATATCATATCATGAGACTGTATCGCGCTATTGTATCATAATATTGTATCATGATATCGTATCGTGATACCATATTGTAATTGTGTATCATGATACCGTGCTGTGATATTGTTTCATGATATCGTATCGTGATACCGTATCGTGATGCCGTATCGTAATTGTGTATCATGATACCGTGCTGTAATATTGTTTCATGATATCGTATTGTGATACCGTATCGTGATACCATATCGTAATTGTGTATCATGATACCGTGCTGTGATATTGTTTCATGATATCGTATCGTGATACCATATCGTGATACCATATCGTAATTGTGTATCATGATACCGTGCTGTGATATTGTATCATGATATCGTATTGTGATACCGTATCGTGATACCATATAGTAACTGTGTATCATGATACCGTGCTGTGATATTGTTTCATGATATCGTATTGTGATACCGTATCGTGATACCATATCGTAATTGTGTATCATGATACCGTGCTGTGATATTGTATCATGATATCGTATTGTGATACCGTATCGTGATACCATATCGTAATTGTGTATCATGATACCGTGCTGTGATATTGTTTCATGATATCGTATCGTGATACCGTATCGTGATACCATATCGTAATTGTGTATCATGATACCGTGCTGTGATATTGTATCATGATATCGTATTGTGATACCGTATCGTGATACCATATCGTAATTGTGTATCATGATACCGTGCTGTGATATTGTTTCATGATATCGTATCGTGATACCGTATCGTGATACCGTATCGTGATGCCATATCGTGATTGTGTATCATGATATCGTGATTGTGTATCATGATACCGTGCTGTGATATTGTTTCATGATATCGTATTGTGATACCGTATCGTGATACCATATCGTGATTGTGTATCATGATACCGTGCTTTGATATTGTTTCATGATATCGTATCGTGATACCATATCGTAATTGTGTATCATGATACCGTGCTGTGATATTGTATCATGATATCGTATCGTGATACCATATCGTGATTGTGTATCATGATATCGTGATTGTGTATCATGATACCGTGCTGTTATATTGTATCGTAATACCGTGCCAAGATTATTGTGATCCCATATCGTGATATTGTGTTGTGAAAATTTATTGTGATATCGTATCCTGATACTGTATTTGGATGCTGTATCTTGATGTTGTATCGTGATTCCGTATCATATTGTGATATTGTATCATGATATTGTTTCGTGATAACATATCGTGAAAACGTATCGTGATATGCCGTGTGATTCCCACCCCTAATAATAACAGTGTAAAACTGCAGTAAAAAAAGCTTTTTTTATCATCTCTGCAGCTGAAAGTACCCATGGCGGATAAACCCGGCACCACCGTGAACTTCAGGAAGCTCCTCCTGAACCGCTGCCAGAAGGAGTTTGAGAGAGATAAAATGGACGATGCTGCTTTTGAGAAGAAGCAGAAGGAGCTTGACTCTGCATCATCGGTGAGCGACTAGGAAAAAAAACAAATATACACACGAATATTAACTGTTTTAGTGTATGGACTTTGTTTCTTGGACATATTTCACTACAAAGGTTTAACAGTGAGGCCAATCCCTTTATAATTTCTGCTGTGGGATGTTGGAACATTTGGGTTTTACATTAAAATGACCCAAAACACACTGCCAAACCAAAACTACAAAGAAGATCATCAGGGGCAAGAAGTGGACGGTTTTAGAGTGGCCTAGTCAGACATAACCGCTGTAGAGCATGCATTTTACCTGCTAAAGAGGAGACTGAAGGGAGTAAACCCCCCCCCCCCCCCTAAAACAAACCAACCTAAACCAACTGAAAGAGGCTTCATTAAAAGCCTTGTGTTGGACACAGCCAGGTAGCTGCACCGTTAAAATAGCAATCCACCAAAGTCAGAGCTCACCTGACTCTTAAAGGGAATGATGTGCAAGAGACACTCTGATTGGTTTATTTCACATATTTCACACAAAGTTTCACACTTTTCCTGTCGTTACAATAGCAAAGACATACTGACACGCCCTAAATCAAACTCATTTGCTTTTAAATTGGTTCTAAGATTAATCTGTAAACTTTCCAGACAGAAGGTGGAATCTTCATATCCAGCTGTAAATATCTGGAAATAAAAGCTGAAATGTTGATCTTTTTGTCTCGTTTTTGTTCTCCGTTTGCAGGTGACTGAGAAGGAGCGTCTGCAGGAGGAGTTGGAGGAGGCGAAGGATAAAGCTCGCCGTCGCTCCACAGGAAACATCAAGTTCATCGGGGAGCTGTTTAAGCTGCGGATGCTGACCGAGCCCATCATGCACGACTGTGTGGTGAAGCTGCTGAAGAACCACGACGACGAGAGTCTGGAGTGCCTCTGCCGCCTCCTCACCACCATCGGCAAAGACCTGGACTTCGAGAAGGCCAAGGTGAGCAGGGCTGGGTACAGTACAGCACACTGAGCACTGGGTTGCCAGGTTTGCAGATTTTGAATCTGTTGAATTGTCGTTAGCTACACTGTTTAACATCATTCACGTCAAATGGGTTGTAAGAAGCAGTAAAGCCCCTCTGGTGAAGTACAGAGTTATACAGGAGTTTCAGTAAAGTCTCTCCAGCACCAAGGCTGGAGCAGTATTAGCATTACCCGCTAACCGTGCTAAGCGCTAGCTCTTTCACCATTAAGATGTGTGTATATCAGTCTGTAGTAGTGTGTGGTGTGTTTACCGTGTTAAAATAAGCTACATGGGACGAACCGCTAGCTCACATCACCCTGTCTTACTGGAACACTCAGGATTCTTCAGTGTAGCGCTGTCTTGGCTAGTGCTAGCGGTTAGCTGCTAATGCTACGTATGCTGCACCCAGCCTTAGTGTAAATCTGGAAATCTAAGCTTACTGTAAATAAACAGAAGCACTTCACTCACTCAAATAAACAGTTTTCAAACAGGAGAGAAGTCTGTGTAGATTAACATCCAGCACGCATTAATTTAAAAATATATTTATTTTTTTTAGGAATTTTAATTAGGTTTACTTAACTTATAACTTATAGTGCGAAAAATACGGTAATAAAAAAACAGCCACCAGTCGAAACGTTTTTGAAGCTATACACAGAAAAGTGATGTACAGGATTGCGCAATCGATCCACAGTTCAATCCAGAGAAGGTTCTCGTGTGTGAAAACAAACCAGAGATAATTAGCTCCTCCCCCAACATATTACCTGTATTTTTTATACTAACTCATTTAGACTCATTTATAAATTGACTCTTTTATTTGCGACACTACAACTTTAACACTGTGGTTTGCGGCTGTTTGTTTTTAAGTAATTTTTGGAGAATCTCGTGTGTTTTACTGTGTGTGTGTGTGTGTGTGTGTGTGTTTTGGGGGGTTATGAGTGTGAGTAAAAGTGAACATTACCAGTGTTTCTGATTAGTCTCTGTTCTGTGTCCTGGAATAGCCTCGTATGGACCAGTACTTCCACCAGATGGAGAAAATCGTCAAGGAGCGAAAAACCTCATCACGGATCCGCTTCATGCTGCAGGACGTGATAGACCTCAGACTGGTATGTATATATATATATATATATGTGTGTGTGTATATATATTTATATAGTTTTATTCCTGTAAGTTTATAAAATGTATTAACCAATTGGAGAATAAATTAACGTAACCAAAACGTAATTGAAAATAGATTGAGAGCCAATACAATAGCGTTAAACACAATAAACAATTATTAATATTCACTAATGTTTAGAAGTATTCCTGAGACGTCCAGCCATCTGAACCTCACTGCTATCAGGGACAAACTGCTCAGCCCAATCAGCTCTCCCTCCTGCCCCACCCCTAAACCCATACATCACCCAATGCCCCTCCTAAACTACCTCTCCCATTTTTTTTTGCGTTTTTCAAATTTGAGCTGAGGGTGGAGTCAGATAAAACCAGAGGGTTTAGTTACACTTTAAGAATGCAGTTGGCTCAGAGTGGTCTAGCTGGTTTGAATCCCAGTCATGCAGCTTGCCATCAGCTGCCAGAACCCTGAGAGAGCACAGTTGGTCTTGCTCTCTCTGGGTGGGTACAGTACAGTAGATGGCGCTCTTCTCTTTCCCCTCATCACTCCTAGGGTGATGTGGATCAGCACAAAGCTGCGTCTGTGAGCTGATGTATCAGAACCACAGAGTCGCTGCGCTTTCCTCCAAAAAAAAACTTGAAATAAAATGTATAAATAAAAAAAGAATGCAATTTTCAGCATCTGACTTGTGTGTGTGTGTGTGTTTGTTTCTGTAGCATAACTGGGTCTCCCGCAGGGCTGAACAGGGACCCAAGACCATCGAGCAGATCCATAAAGAGGCGAAGATTGAAGAGCAGGAGGAGCAGAGGAAAGTCCATCAGCAGCTTCTGTCCAAGGATAAGAGACGACCAGGTCAGTACCATTATTAGAGCATCTCATTAACTCGTTTTTTAGTTTTATTTTTTTTTACTTTTGCAGCAATAAAACCATTTAATCTTTAAAATACAGCTGCAAAATATGTCCAGAATACTAGTATTTTCTGTATAGGGATGTGCCATATCGTATCATTAGCAATATATCGTTTTTCTCTTTAAATACTTTCCTATAGAACAGAGGTCACTAATAGATGGACCGCAGTCTGGGTCTGGACCCAGAGTTTTTTTTCCAATCCGGACCCAAACCGATAAACTACTAAGAAGGATTTAATTCTGATCGTGTTTATTTAAAGCGGCGGAACGTTTATTGTCTTTATGCTTTACGTGCTTTATTTCAGCGCAGTAAACTTACAGACCAATCACGTGTGCTGTAAGATCACCAAACGCTCTCATCTGCCAATCAGAAATGTGCGAGAAAAGCTAATACAGATGGTGCGCACCAGAAAAAGAAATTAAAATACTACCTTTATAAAACATACTAACAGTGATGTAACCTCGCAGTGTTACTTGGAGGAATTAAAGAGGAACAACCGAAACAAGAGTGCAAAATATTCCACTTTACTCCACCTGATCAGAACAACTCAGCAAGAAAAAACTCCCAAAACAACCCTACCTCAAAACTAAGGCAGCCCCCAGAGGACAAAAAGCATTGGCAACTTCCCCCATCAGTTTCACACACAACATAATAAAGTCTGATACAGTAATAATACTAAATAAAATAAAACTGCTGTTTTTAAACAACATTTCTCCATATATTGTACGATTTATCATTCATGTATTTATTATCATAACAGGCAGATCTAAATCTAATATAAATAAAATCAAATAGAATAAATGTAGCATTTTGGAACAAAGTGAACATACAGATTCACATTATTAGACTCGATATGTTAAATTATTGAGGGTGTTTCCATTTATTTTATGATAGGTTGATAATGTAATTATTGTGACAGGCCTATTTAAAACAATACATATTGTGGAAATATACTAGTATGTGTAATTTGTTTATTTTATTTTATTAATAAAACACTGACAGAACTACTTCTTGCCCCTGGCTTTTTCATTAAACAATATATAATACTGAATCATAACGCAAGTTAAAAATGGCGACGGTTTTCTCAAACTGAACCGAACTGAATTCTAATTAAATACCCCTGCTATAGAATATCAATCTTTCGTGAAAATACCCTGAATTATAGTGATATTTCTTTACAGTCATAACTCTCAGCCCTAATTCTACCAGGGTTCATACAGTCAGGAAAAACCTGGAAAAGTCATGGAATTCAAAAATAGCCATTTCCAGGCCTGGATAAGTTTTGAAAAAATAAAAAATACCCAGAAAGTTTTGGGAAAGTCATGGAAATTTGGTCTTAAAATCTTTGTGTTTTAGTTTATCGATGGATTAAATCTATTTTGAGCTAACAAATAAATCAGCTCAGAGTTCAGTAATACAGTAATACAGCCCAGTTTACACAGTGGAGCTCTCAGGATCTGACACACTTTTATTATTAAAGATTGTGTGTCACATTTTTATCAGATTCATTTTAGATCTACTTTAATCCGTTTTAATTATGGTTTTATTTGGTTGATTTTTGGTTTTATTGTCCATGTCTGCACTGATGTTTTAAAAATCGTATGGACGTGAAAATTTGCCTTGAAGGCTTAAAGAAAAGTCATTTTTTTTACATACTGTGAGTATTATTACTGCAGTGTTCAAAGTGTAAAAAAAAAATACAGTAAAATTCAGTAAAATAACCTGCATTAAGTGAAGTGGATCTAAATCCAGATATTGCTAATTCTGATACATGTTGTGGTTATTAGTATTTAAGTGTAGTGAGCGTGTAGATGTGAGTGTGTGTGTGTGTGTGTATAAATCTGTGTGTTGTGTTGTGTTTACAGAACCGAGGGAGTTACGAGGTTCTGTCAGAGAGGAGACCTGGAATACGGTACCGGTCACCAAAAACAGCAGAACCATCGACCCCTCCAAAATCCCCAAAATCTCCAAGGTAGTTTAACTGTTAATGGATTATTTCTTTATTTCTATTTTGCATTAAAAGCTCGTAATGTTTATGTGTTTTGTTACAGGTTCAGCTCTCTGAATACAGTGATTTAAGACGTGATGTTTTACTGTTTTACCTGTTTTTAATTCTTTCTTTCTCTCTTTATCTCTCAGCCTCAGATGGATGATAAGATCCAGTTGGGGCCGGCGAGAGCTCAGCTGAACTGGATGAAGGGCAGCAGTGGAGGAGCTAAAGCCAGCGATTCTGGTAAAGATTATAATATAATAAAATAATAAATTGGAGCAGCCTGGTGTTCAATCTTCATTAATTGCACATTATTGCACCAGTAAGAGCAGAGTGTGAAGGTTCAATTAGCAGGGTAAGAGCACAGTTCTGCTCTAAATATTACAATGCACACAACATTATGGGAGACATACCAGAGTTCAAAAGAGGACAAATTGTTGGTGCACGTCTTGCTGGAGCATCTGTGACCAAGACAGCAAGTCTTTGTGATGCATCAAGAGCCACGGTATCCAGGGTAATGTCAGCATACCACCAAGAAGGACCAACCACATCCAACAGGATTAACTGTGGATGCTGTAAGAGGAAGCTGTCTGAAAGGGGTGTTCGGGTGCTAACCCGGATTGTATCCAAAAACATAAAACCACGGCTGATCAAATCACGCAGAATTCAATGTGCACCTCAACTCTCCTGTTTCCACCAGAACTGTCCATCACCACAATCAATTATTGTGCTCTAAAACCAGGTGTTTCAGTTTCATTCTCCAACTCCTGTATATATCTAGTAATTAATGTGGTATATACTAACATATTAAATGACCACTTTGCTGTTGCAGAACTCTCCCGCAGTGGTAACAGTAGTCTGAACCGGTATTCAGCTCTGCAGTCGTCCGCTGCTCAGTCACCGTTACCACCAACACAGAACCCTGAACCCGACAACAGACGACCTCTAGCCAGGTAAACACTCACTGTGAATAATCTGGGTCATAAATCAGGTTAAACTGTATCTGAACAGCCATTGAGCTGTCCAAGTGCAGGTGTAAAAACCCCCTTAACAGGTGGCTCCTATTACAGTATCTTTCAGTTTATAAGCTGCACTTAAAATCCTTTAATTTTCCCCCAAAATCATCTGTAAATCTTAAAATCAGTGCTCCTTATGTATGAATTCTATCAGTCAGGTATTAAGGAGCAGTAAAGTCACTCAACACTGAAGTACAGAGTTATACAGGAGTTTCAGTTTAGTTCTCCAGCACTGATACTGGATAAGCATTACCATTAGCATTAGCCGCTAACTGCTATTTCCCTATTTAAAGTGAGTACTACCGGACTGTAGTCTGCTTCTAACCCCATCTAGTTTAAGCACTGCTAGTTAGCCGCTAATGCTAATGCTAATGCTCCAGGCTTAGTGCTGGAGAAAGCTTACTGTAAATAAACGGAAGCGCTTTACTCACCCAAATAAACAGGACGTTTTCATGAGATGAATCTAGATTATGTGTAGATTTAGATCCAGTGCTCATTTAACTTTAAAAGAAGTCTTGTTTTTTATTATTATTATTATTATTACAGTTTTGTTTACTAAGCTTAGCTTTACAATAAATTAGTTACCTGCTGAATTAGAAGTTTTTTATAAGGCGCTGTATAATCCAGTGTGACTTATGTATGTAAACAGATCAGAAAATAGACTTTCATTGACTTCCAGTGTGAAATAAAACTGAGCTGATTTAAAATGTTTATGTTATGTGTGTATGTGTGTATTTTGTTCCCCACAGTCGAGGCAGCAGTAGTCGGGGTGAGAAGGTGTTGAGTTCGGTCCCCTCGCGGCCCCTGGGTCGTGGCAGCAGCAATAAGGAGCTTCTGGAAGCTGTGGCCCCTGAAGAGCCACGCAGAGAAAACACCCCCCCTCGCAAAACCAGCGTCTCCGAGGAGCGCAGCGACACACAGCTCAGCAAACCCAGAGAACCCTGTGAGACCCAAACCGTAGAATTGGATTTAAATTCAGATTTAAAATGTTCTGCATTGTAGATTAATACTAAAGTCATCCAAACTATGAAGAAAAACTTAGAATATGTTTTATATTTTAGCTTAGATTAGACAGTTTTGAACATCTCTGCTGGATTTTCTCAGTCAGTTTTATGAGGTAGAGTCACCTGGAATTGATGATGGAACTGGCACTCATCAGGACCGTATTTTGGTTTGTTTAACGCTTTTAAGTTACTACATGATTCCTTATGGGTTCCTTCATAGTCCTTCATATTTAGTTTAGGTTTATTTTTATCATACTGTATACAGTTCTGGGAAAAAATAAGAGAGCACTTAAAAATTATGAGTTTCTTTGATTTTACCAAATTAAAAACCTCTGGAATATAATCAAGAGGAAGATGGATGATCACAAACCATCAAACCACCAAACTGAACTGCTTGAATTTTTGCACCAGGAGTAAAGCAGCATAAAGTTATCCAAAAGCAGTGTGTAAGACTGGTGGAGGAGAACATGATGCCAAGATGCATGAAATGAAAACTGGGGTTTAAAACCAGGATTATTCCACCAAATATTGATTTCTGAACTCTTAAAACTTTATGAATATGAACTTGTTTTCTTTGCATTATTTGAGGTCTGAAAGCTCTGCATATTTTTTGTTATTTCTCATTTTCTGTAAATAAATGTTCTAAATGAGAATATTTTTATTTGGAATTTGGGAGAAATGTTGTCTGTAGTTTATAGAATAAAACAACAATGTTCATTTTACTCTTTGTTCTGTTCCTCAGCAGTAAAAAGGGAAAGTCCAGTAACGGTGGTTCCAGCTAAACCTGCTGTATCTGAGGAGGAAATGGAGAGAAAATCAAAGTCCATCATCGATGAGTTCTTACACATCACTGACTATAAGGTGCTGCTGCTGCTCTTTTTTTTTTCATTTCTATTAAAAAGCTCATTATATTGTTATTGTGCGATACTCCATTCTCTACAATACTTTACAGAATCTGTTACTAAAGAGGATAAAATACTCCTAAATAATCAAATACCAGGAATTATGGATTTATTTGAGTTTCAGTTTCACACAACCAACAACCAATATTCTTCCCCGCATGTTAATTTTTAACCCTATTCATTTGACTGTAGCACCACCATGTGGAGTAGTAATGATTAAGATGTAGCTTTAGTAAGTCTAATTGGAGGGTCTTAGAAAGTTAAGAGAGTCTTTGTTTCACCAAGTGGTCTAAGTGCTGCCACTATAATCGTTGTGAGATTGCCAGTTCGAATCCCGGTCATGCAGCTTGCCATCAGCAGCCAGAGCCCAGAGAGAGCACAATCAGCCTTGCTCTCTCTGGGTGGGTGCCGTAGATGGCGCTCTTTCCCCTCATCACGCCTAGGGTGATGTGGTTCAGCACAAGGCTGCGTCTGTGAGCTGATGTATCAGAACCGAGTCGCTGCGTTTTCCTCCGAGCGTTAGGGCTGTGATGCTACTCGAGAATGCTGCAGCATCAGCAGCAGGTCAAAAAGAGGCGGAGTCTGATTTCACATGTCAGAGGAGGCGTGTGCTAGTCTTCTTAACCCTCCTGGTGTTGGAGCATCACTAGTGATGGGGTTCATACAGTCATGAAAAGCCTGGAAGAGTCATGTAGTTTGAAAATAGCTGTTTCCAGGCCTGGATTAGTTTTGGAAAAACAAAAATACCCAGAAAGTTTTTAAAAGGTAAAGTCACGAAATTTGTTGCATTCTACCAAACGTGCATTTCCATTTATCGTCTTAGAAAAGCTATTTTGAGCTTTAATAAATAAATCAGCTCAGAGTTAATTCAGTAATAAAGCTCTACACAATGGAGCTCTCAGGATCAGACACACATTTTATTAGGTTTATTGAAGATTTATTTATTGAAAATGTATTGGTTAAAAAAAGTGTATGAACCATGGCTACAGCTGAGTAGTAGCTGAATGGGTGGGACAATCTGTTTAGATAAATTGGGGACAAAATTAGAAATAAAATAAAAATAAAAGTCAATATTTGATGCCATGTATCGATATGATAAGATATGATCAATACCATACAATATATCGTGATATTGATATATTTTCCCACCCCTAAGAGTAACAGCTAATACATGTGTGTGCTTTCTAATGGGTTGTGATTGTGTGTGTGTGTGTGTGTGTGTGTGTGTGTGTGTAGGAGGCGGTGCAGTGTGTGGAGGAGCTGGATCAGGGTTCTCTGGCTGTGTTTGTGAGGGTGTGTGTGGAGTCCACGCTGGAGCGCAGTCAGATCTCCAGAGAGCACATGGGTCACCTCCTATACCAACTCACCCAGCAGAGCATCCTCCCCCGAACACAGCTATACACAGGGTAACACACACACACACACACACACACAGCTATACACAGGGTAACACACACACACACACAGCTATACACAGGGTAACACACACACAGCTATACACAGGGTAACACACACACACACACAGCTATACACAGGGTAACACACACACAGCTATACACAGGGTAACACACACACACACACAGCTATACACAGGGTAACACACACACACACACACAGCTATACACAGGGTAACACACACACACACACACACACAGCTATACACAGGGTAACACACACACACACACACAGCTATACACAGGGTAACACACACACACACACACACACACACACACACACAGCTATACACAGGGTAACACACACACATACACCCACACTCACACACAAAGTATAGGAGTGCTGTGTGGGGCTAGCTCGCTAATGCTAGCTAAATTTTATCCACTGCCTTCAAGAGTAGGGGAGCTGCGTCTTTAGTTGAAGGAACTATATATCTTGGCAACACAGTAGCAGTCCTCAGGGGAAACCATATTAACTACCTAGTAGTACCATAGCAGCCACATGGCAACACAGTAGAGGAAGTCAGGGGAAACCACATTAACTACCTAGTGCATAGCATAGCAAAGTGCATAGCATAGGATCCATTGGCAATAACGTAGCAGTCGTCAGGGGAAACCACATTAACTACCTAGTAGCACCATAGCAGCCTCTTGGCAACACAGTAGTAATTGTCAGGGGAAACCACGTTAACTACCTAGTAGTACCATAGAAGCCACTTGGCAAAACATTACCAGTCGTCAGAGGAAACCATAGCAGCCTCTTGGCAACACAGTAGCAATTGTCAGGGGAAACCACGTTAACTACCTAGTAGTACCATAGAAGCCACTTGGCAAAACATTACCAGTCGTCAGAGGAAACCATAGCAGCCACTTGGCAACACAGTAGCAGTCACCAGGGGAAACCATATTAACTATCTAGTAACACCATAGCAGCCACTTGGCAATACAGAAGCAGTCGTCAGGGGAAACCTTGTTAACTACCTAGTAGTACCATAGCAGCCTCTTGGCAACACAGTAGCAGTCACCAGGGGAAACCACATTAACTACCTAGTAACACCATAGAATCCACTTGGCAATACAGTAGCAGTTGTCAGGGGGAATCACATTAACTACCTAAAAAAACACTACATGGCCACATGGCGACACAGTAGCAATTCCAACCGTTTGGGAAACCATTAGTAGAACCACTTATCACCACCTGAGCAACCACCTAGCAACCATTTAGCCACATTTCCCCCATTTATAAGCCCAGGTCTTTTTCCATTCATTGAATTTAAACCTTCAGGCTGGCTTTTCTTTAATGAAAGCTACTATTTGAATTAAAAAAAGTTTCTCAAAGTTGCTTTTTTCCAGTTAATAGTGATCATTTGTATTAGTGTTAAACGTGAGTCTCTGTTCTCTGCAGGTTTGCTGATACTCTGGAGATGGCTGATGATATGGCCATAGATATTCCTCACATCTGGCTGTACCTGGCTGAGCTGCTGTGTCCTCTGCTTAAAGAAGGAGGAATCCCCATGAGAGAACTTTTCAGGTATCCCTTATCTTCTTTTAACTCTTTATGAGTTATAGTAATTTTTTTGCTGTGATTTTGCTTTTAAAAAATCGTAGCAACACATATAAAATCTGCTCAAACTGTTAGTAAATTAAAGTTTCTGATGTTTCAGGTTCAGATTCATTATTGTGAAACGATTAAATTAGATGTAATACTCTAGATTTAACAAGCCTGTTTTTGTCTTTGCAGTGAACTAAGTAAACCGTTACTCCCAGTGGGAAGAGCCGGTGTGTTGTTATCAGAAATACTGCATCTACTATGCAAGCAAGTGGTAAGATATTAAAGTTCCTCTCCTGCTAAAATCCTCTTTTTCTTGTTGTTTTGTATTCTGAAATACAGCAGGTCTCTCCACAGAATTGTTTATGATGCTGCACATGAAACTCTTTCTCATTGTCTTTAGTAAACTAGTAAAAGAAAATATTCAGAAAAAAGAGTTGATCAGGAAAAGCACCGTGTCTACATCAACCCGTGAATCATTAGTATTAATATCCCCGCCCACCTCGGCTCGGGACCGCCCACAGGCAAATCTGAAGCCGGGCAGCGAGGCCGTCTCATCAGATAGCAGCTAACTAACAGCGCTAGAAACAGCATGCAGATCATTCCTGTGTTATTTGTGCGAATAACATATCAGTGTTTATATACTTTACCCAGTAATTCAGAGTTAAGAAACAAATGGTTAGAATTAGTCTATGGAGGAAAAACACCACCAGACAAGTACAATTGAGATAGGTAGGTGTTTAGATGTTTAGAACAGTTCTGTTTACACTAGTTAAAAGTAAAAATTAAACCCCGAAGTGGATTTTTACTTTCTGGACCTGGACTCTACCCACCTCTGTGTGTAACTATAGGTTTAAATAGGATCTCCGGTGGATTTGGTGTTTTACAGAGACTCTAAGACTAGGTCAGTGGCTGATCTGCACTTAGCAGAGCATTATTACACATGTTGTAAAGTAATATATAACATTGTAAAGACTGTTATTAATGTAAAAATGTCTTTATTTTAAAACGTTTCTTTTAAAACGTTGTTCGTCTCGCTGCCTACTAATTATGTTACAGCAGGATTAATCCTACCTTTGCATTCTTTCCTCCTCCAGAGCCATAGGAAAGTAGGAGCTTTATGGAGAGAATCTGGTCTGAACTGGAGCGATTTCTTGTCAGAAGATGAGGATCTCCAAAGCTTCATCTCAGAGCAGGTGAGTCAGCGGCATCTACAGGTATATTTCTATATTTCTGGATCTGCACACTATTTTAAGTTGAATTGGAGAGATTTGCAGTTTTCGATTATCAAAGTGATTTTTTGGTAAATTTGTGATTTATAAAAAAAACGCATTGTTCAAACTCTTCCCTTTCAGAATGAGCCGTTTAAGGGCTCTGTCACTTTTATGCAAATTAGATGTTGCTGGCCACGCCCCATGTTTACACTGAGCGTTTACCTACCACACGTTAGTGTTAGCTTGTGCTAAAGGCACTTCACCCAGGGGTATCTGATCTCCCTCATCTGCTGACTTACCACGTACAGTAGGTACAGATCCCTCCCTCAGACGAAGTCTGCTGGCTAATCCTGCTGTGTACTGTCTGAGGTTCTCAACCAGCACACCCAAATGTGCTGGTTTCTTCAACTGATCTAGTGGGTGGGGCTCTGGTGGGGGTGGACGGGTGATGTCACCAATAAGGGAGGAGCCTAAATACGGCTCATAGAAGCACGACTCCTGACACTGAACTCTGTCAGCGGATTTATAGAAATCGGGTGGATGGATTTGTTTTTTTGTGTTTGGAGTGTTTTAAATATATTTTTCTGCTTCTGTTTTTATTCTAGAAGCTTCAGTTCACTCAGTCCGACTCTTCCTCCAGTCCTTCATCTCCCTCCAAACCCAGCCTGCCTCCAGAGGAGCTTCACACACAGCTGGAGAACCTCCTGCTGGTGGACATGGCCACTGATGAGCAGATCTTTGACTGGGTGGAGGTAACAATCCATTAATCTTTACTTTTACTTTTGATTTGGAGGAATATATACAGAATATTTTCAGGATAATAGCTCAGAACTGAAAACCTTCACAACATGTGTGGTTAAAGGAAATTGCATATTTTATTACACTGGAAAGACTGGTTTATATAAGCAGAGTGAGGAAAGGAGATTTTAAAAAAGTTTCTTAGTCAAGATATTGAGAAATTTAAAGGTGAGGGAAGCTGTTGAGTGCCTCTTTATTATTATTATTATTATTATTATTATTATTTCTGATCTATTTTCAATATGAATTATGTCAATTGTTTCGTTTGTTTTTTTTCGTTTGGTCATTTGATGGTAAAATCCTGGATATATTATTTACTATGTTTTATTCTTTGCTATGCAAAATCCAATAAAAATATTAAACACATTGATACTATTCCACAGTATTTTGTAGTTAAGCTAAAAACTTTACTATTTTGATAAACAAAAAATATATTCCTTTAAGCCAGGGGTTCTTAACCAGGTGTTCCAAAAAACCAGTGCAGTTTTGTTTTCCTGCAAAATCTTACAGCACTTCATGCCTCCCTCTGCTGAAAACAACTTTTATGGAGAAGTGGATTTAGTTTTCCAGCAGGACTTGGCACACTGCCAACACTGCCGAAAAATACCAATTGGTCTTATAATATAATAATATTCTAATTTTCTAATTTTTACATTACATTATTTTTTGGGTTTTTATTGGCTGTAAGCCAAAAGAATTAAACACTTAAATTTGATAATCCTACATTTTTTTTAGATGCACTAGTAGTTATTTAAGAGTGATGCTAAATAAGGTTGGTTGTATAAAAACGCTCCTGTATAGAGTATTAATCTGTGAGATGATTTAGAAAATTGTAAAAGGTTAAGATCAGCTCTCAGCAGCTGTTTGGAGAAGTAGATTTAGGAGTAGTAAAATTAACCCTTTATGGAAAAGTGACTGTGTGATATTTTTTCTTATTTGCAGGCGAATTTAGATGAATCTCAGATCAGCTCCTCTCTGTTTCTGAGAGCTTTAATGACGGCGGTGTGTAAGGCTGCAGTTAAAGGTGAGTGTTTTATTATTTATACAGAGATACAGACAAAACCTCCCTACTGCATTTATTGTCCTAAATCATAATTACGATTACAGCAACATATTTTACATCACTGATAAAATCTGAATAAATACCATGAACAGTGTGAAGAGTTCCTTAATCCTTAATGCACAAAAACATTATTCATCATGGTGTTGTTCTGGCTACTGCGCTTGTGCAGATCTCCACTCCATCACTCTATTACTCTGATCATTCTCCACTCGCAGTGTAAGCATTAACTTGTTTACTTGATTAAGTCTTATGCTCAGTTAGTGCTCAGTTAGCATCTTTTTAATCTAAAATATCAGAAACGCTCCTCATTTCTGAAGTGTTTATCCATCTTATCTTGGTTACCGCCGCCTCCCACAGACTAACATGCGCATATTTTCTAAACAGTCCTCTCAGTTCGAGGACTGAGCTCGTACCGAAAAAAAACTTCAGCACTGTTCCAGCACTTTTCACATAAACACCTGATAAGATAAAGCATTTATTTAGCTAAAAATAAATCCTACCGTTTCTAAAAAAAATGGATCCGTGATTAATTGTGGAAAACAATAATAATCTCTACTTTTTAAAAAGTTTCTTCTGTGACTCGTTTAGTACGTTATTTCTCAATTTTCAGTCTTAAACCCGCGTTCTGAAATATAAAAGTATAATCCAGTGTCCGTCAATGTCTGAGTTTCTCCATGGCTGTGTAGATACGAGGTCAGCGCGGTATTTGAACACATGGGCTTGAAAACAATGTTTTGAATCATTGATTCACTCAATGAGTCGACTCAAACCAAAGCATCTGAACACCAAACAGTTGACAAATTTCTTTGTCATCTGTATTTGTAGTTGTAGTGATTTTTAGTAGGGGAAAATTGTAAAATTATAATAGAAAATCAGATTTTTTTTGTGAAAAAATTAAAGATAATTTTTTTTACGCCATATTTGCCCAGCACTGTGTTCAGTGCTAGTCTTGGATACTGTAAATACGACACTGGCAGCACCTGTAGCTGTTTTATATCATTATAATATATTTTTTTCTGTATTTTTCTCACATACAGATGAGAATACGTCCTGCAGAGTGGACACGGCCATCATCCAGAAGCGTCTGCCGGTTCTGCACAAGTACTTTAACGCAGATACTGAGCGGCAGCTGCAGGCGCTGTACGCTCTCCAAGCATTAATAGTGACCCTGGATCAACCACCCAGTAAGTGATCAGAATCATAAAACCGTGCATACCATGCATTATAAAACACTGATCAAAAATCTGGTTAAACGTTCAAACAGTCAAACGTTTGGACACACTTCCTCATTAAATGTTTTTATTTCTTCTTTTTCCTATTTCCTACATAGTAAATTAATAATAAAGTGATCTATCAGAGACTATAAAGGAACACACAAGGAATCATGTAGTAACTAAAAACAGTGTTAAACAAACTAAAATACTCTGTGAAGCATCTGGACTGCAATTGAAAAAACAGTAGGAGCAGTGAGTTTTTAGGATATTTTCTCGGTCACATGACATCATCACAGCGTTCAGTAGCTCCTCCATTTCCACTCGCTGTTGTATTTTTACGTGGATCTATGTGAAAACGTGCACCCACACATTCAAATTCAAGTCTCTATTAACTCTATGCAAAGCTAAATACTTTCATATGATTTTCTTAATAGTTTGGTTAAGTTTAGAATTAATCTACAGTAGGGCTGCAATGATTAGTCAATACAATCGACAATGTTGATTATTTAAATTTGTCAACTACAAATTTCATTGTCGACTAATTATTAGTTTCTAACAGTACTGCATTACACAAAGCGTTTGAAACAAACAAAACAGATTACATATTTACTCGCTAAATAATCAGTACTTTCCACATTTAAACAAGATCTAGACATTTAAATGCCTTTTAAAGCTCACGTTTGGCTGTTTTTCTCGTTTTTAGAGCTGGAGGACATGGCAGAAATAATCGTTGACTAATCGATTAATCAACTAATTGACTAATTGAAAAAGTAATCATTAGATTAGTCGACTAGCAAAATAATCATTACTTGCAGCCCTATTCTACAATGCAGAACATTTTAAAGTAAAGATAGATAGATAGATAGATAGATAGATAGATAGATAGATAGATAGATAGATAGATAGATAGATAGATAGATAGATAGATAGATAGACAATAATCAAAAAGCAAAAAGTGATCATAAATAGGATGAGAGACATAGGCTATATAACAGTATAAAGATATAAGATATTTAATAAAAAATTTAAAAAGCAACTAAGAGGAAATGTATGATATGCAGATGGAAGAGGTAAAAAGTATAAATATGCTTATATATTCCTAAATTTCTATCTCTCTAACGATCTATCGATCATATTATGCAAGTAATTGTGCGGTAATGAATTTCCCTGCAGGAATATCTAAACCAGTAGTAATAGTGATATTACTATTAACTGTAATTGTAAATATAGAATATAGGATATAAAAAAATGTGCAACATGGGTGCATAATCTTAATGATGTGTGCAGGTGAAGGTGAAGACAAAGTGACAGTAAAAGTAAAGTAAAAGTAATGAAACTTAATGAAACTTGTTCTCCTTTTCTTCTGTAGATCTGCTGCGGATGTTCTTCGACTGCCTCTACGACGAGGACGTGATTTCAGAGGATGCTTTCTACAGGTGGGAGACGAGTAAAGACCCGGCGGAGCAGCAGGGGAAGGGCATAGCGCTAAAATCCGTCACCGCCTTCTTCACCTGGTTACGGGAGGCGGAGGAGGAGTCGGAGGATAATTGACGAGGGGAGGCGGCGGCCGCCTGCGTGAGGCCCCGAGGCACGCTGCTGCTGCTCATCATAAACTCACAATAAGAATAAATCTTCGTAAAAAAAAGTCTTCGTAACTCGTAACCGACTCTAGAGTCGTCCTCCTCCCCCTGGTGGCGAGACACAGGCGCTGCGGCGGCAGATTTCTGCGGTACGGCTTTGGATCGCTCCGGTTTATCGTGTTCGAGTTCCTTCGCTGAGAGGGACGGGCCAGTACAGCCCCTTGTATCATATATAGAAAATATTCTTTTTGTTTTTCTGATTTTAAATGTAATTGTTTTTTTTTTTTTTGCTCCTTTTGTTACTTTTAAAGAAAAAGAAAAGACTTTACGAAATAGGTTCTGAAATCAATAATTTATTATTTTTTTAAAACAAGGCCACAAATAAAAAAAATAAAAAAACACACGGAAGTCTATTTAACATTTGCAGGTGCTCACCGTCGAGGAAGTCACTGATAATAGAAATAACAGATTAAATATCTTCATGATATTATAACAGTAATAGTTATTAAGGAATGTGTCATTTTGGCCTGCCCGAGATTTCCGTGTCGTTGCAGATGTTTCTGAAATGTTTTTCTCTGGTTCTTCAGATGTTCATTTTCTCAGGTTCTCTTGAGCTACACCAGAAACTGCTCCTCATCAATTTTTGTTTGATTTCAATTCGTCTCCAACTAAAGTAATGCATCCGAGAAGAAATGCTGAAGATTTAAGACTCAACATGACGAGAACAAACACTAAAATAAATGCATTTGAGAGATGAACGAACCACACACTACTAATGCAAGTCAAAAACAGGGCCAGGGCTGCTCTGTCTGCTTGTGTACAAAAATTAAAGACCTATAGAGAAAATGTAAAACTTGTAAATATATTAAAGATATTCAAAAAAGAAAAACTGTGTGTGTCTTTGAGGAATGAAAATGATGAAAATGCACTTTTTCACTGTTTCCAGCTCTTATGACAGCAATGATAATAGGTCATAAGCTTCCTAAGGCATTGCATCAGTTGTATTACATTAATACAGTGTATTATTTTTGCATAAGGGCTACATTAAGCTACAATCGTGCTGCTATACTGGTATACATCCTTTTTTTCGAGACCAATATGTAACATAATGATGATGAAACTGGCACTCATCAGGAACGCCCCAGGAAAGGAAGAGCGAGAGTTTCCTCTGTTGTACAGGATAAGTTTATCAGCCTAAGAAACCACATGTTAACAAACAGCTCCCCAGATAAGAGCATCTAAATACTTCATAGTCTGGATCACTTCACTCTTCGTTTACTATGTAGGAAAAAAAACATTGAATGAGAAGGTGTGTCCAAACTTTTGACTGATACTGAATATGAGCAACACTAATTGACTATAACTGATAATTATTATTATGACTATAGCACTGTTTACCTCAATGATATATATTTAATGTAACACATCGTATTGATGTATATGGATAGTTGACAGATATAAAGTATTATTATAGGTAGAAGTAGTAGTAGTATATTGATATATATTATTTACTCAATATATTATTTACTCGAATCTTTTTTTTTCCAGACGCTGTCAGTGTATTGCCCAAAAGTGCATTGATTTCACCACACTGTTATTATATTATATTATTATTACTAACAACAACAGTAGACATTTGTAGAAAGATAAATATGCGGAAAAAAACTGGTATGTTTAAAATGTGGAAAATTATTTAGAGTTTAGTGCCTCTTTAAATATTATTATAAGGGAATAGATCTTTAAAGGACTTTATGCAACACTTATTTTATATGACGAATATTTATGTATTATTTAAGGGGATTATTAGGGAAATGTGATACTTAAGGAAATTATTTAAGGGGAATTTTATACTTAAGGGATTTTTTTAAGGAAATTAAATACTTAAAAGGATTATTTAAGGGAAATGTAATACTTAAGAAAATTATTTAAGGGAAATTTGAAATTTAGGATAATTATTTAAGAGAAATATAATGCTTAAGAAAATTATTTGAGGGGAATTTTATACTTAAGGGATTTTTGTTTAAAGGAAATTAAATACTTAAGATGATTATTTAAGGGAAATGTAATATTTAAGAAAATTAAGGGAAATATAATACTTAAGAAAATTATTTAAGGAAAATTTGATATTTAGGATAATTATTTAAGGCAAATATGATACTTAAGGGATTTTTTTAAAGAAAATTTGATATTTAGGATAAGTATTTAAGGGAAATATAATACATAAGAAAAGTATTTAAGGGAAATTTGATATTTAGAATTATTTAAGGGAAATTTGATACTTAAGAAAAGTATTTAAGGGAAATTTGATATTTAGGATAATTATTTAAGGGAAATATAATACTTAAGACAATTATTTAAGGGAAATTTGATATTAAGGATAATTATTTAAGGGAAATTTGATACTTAAGGGATTTTTTAAAGGAAATTTGATATTTAGGATAATTATTCAAGGGAAATTTAATACTAAAGAAAATTATTTAAGGGAAATTTGATATTAAGAATAATTATTTAAGGAAAATGCAATATTTAAGACAATTATTTAAAGGAAATTTAATATTTAAAGAAAGATTTAAGGGTTTAATGAGGCTTTCATTAAGAAGCGTTGAAATAACACACTGATTTAAGTTAAGGGCAAGTTTAAGGGAAGGGGACTTTTATTATAGCGGGCGGTTTTTCCCACAGTTCCACAGTGTAAAGCGGTGCGGTACCTGGCGTTAGCTAGCCTGCTGAGGTAAATCATTCATTTTCTTTCTTTATTTTTAAGTTTTAGAGATAAAACTGCTGATAAATAACCACAGGAGGACTGGGACGCAGTTAAACACTTCATAAAACGCTTCGTATAATTGAAATATAATTTTGTAATGCCTGAGGCTGCAGCGTCTGTAGCAGCGAGGCTAACAAGCTAACAGGCTAACAGCAACACAGTAATTAAGGGTTAACTTAGCTTAGCTTCAAGATATTGATGTGTATTTATTATCCCTAGTAAATAGTGGTGGAATTATTAGGAATATTAATATTATTATTTATTAGCTACATCTAGGTAATATTACTGTTTTTAATGCTTAGTAACTAAATTACTAGTAGCTAATTAACACCTGCTAACTAACTACAAACACTGAATAAATACTTAAACTCTTTAAATCACTTATTCTGTTAAATATATAAAGGTCATTTCATACTTTATGTAGTTTAACTAACCTAGCTTTCTCAATAGTTTCATTTAAGAAGCGTTTAGATATACAGCTCTGGAAAAAATGAAGATATCACTTCATTTTCTGAATCAGTTTCTCTGATTTTGCTATTTATAGGTTTATGTTTGAGTAAAATGAACATTGTTGTTTTTTTCTATAAACTACAGACAACATTTCTCCCAAATTCCTAATAAAATATTGACATTTAGAGCATTTATTTACAGAAAATGAGAAATGGCTGAAATTATGTCAAAAAAGATGCAGAGCTTTCAGACCTCAAATAATGCAAAAAAAAAAAAAAGTTCATATTCATAAAGTTTTAAGAGTTCAAAAATCAATTTTTGGTGGAATAAACCTGTTTTTTAAACACAGTTTTGGTTTCATGCATCTTGGCATCATGTTCTCCTCCACCAGTCTTACACACTGCTTTTGGATAACTTTATGCTGCTTTACTCCTCGTGCAAAAATTCAAGCAGTTCAGTTTCATCTAGAGTTTCTTTGATTTTTCCAAATTGAAAAACTCTAGAATATAATAATCATTTTTACGTGGTCTCTTATTTTTTTCCAGAGCTCTATATAACAATGATATAACTAACAATCAGCTAAGCTAAGCTAACCATTAACAGCTGTGTTGCTGTTAGCCTTTTAGCTAGTTAGCTTGTTAGCCTCGCTGCTACAGACGCTGCAGCTTTAGGCTCTAAAAATTAGTATTTATAATTTTAAAAATAAAGCATTTTATGAAGTGTTTAACTTCGTCCTGAGGTTATTTATCAGCAGTTTTATCTCTAAAACCCAAACAATAATGCCTAGCCTAGCTGACTGTTTGCCAGTTTCTTATATTTCTAATATGAATTGATTAAACTGGCATGTATCAAGTGGTTAATAAAACAAACCAGATATATGTCTAAGGTTTCACCAATATAAACATGCTAAATATGTATTAAATATATTAGAAATTGCACTAGAATTTTCATATTTAGTGCATCCTAATGCTACTGTAAGTAATATATGATGTTTTTGTAATGGCACATGTAAAAAATATATTGAAAATATATGTAATTTTGATTTTTGATGTTTTTTTTAGGAAGTTGGAGAGATGTATCGCCCAAAGCCGACACTGAAAGACCGACAGCACCTGTATAAACTGATCATCAGTCAGCTGCTGTATGATGGATACACCAACATCGCCAACAGCCTGATAAACGAAGTGAAACCCCAGAATGTGGTTTCTCCATCAGAGCAGCTCATGCAGCTCGCCAAGATCGGTGAGTCTCAGATTTAAAGAAACCTGTAGGAAACGACCTGTTTTCTGTAAAAGAAGTTTGGTGTACACAGTGTTTTTCTAGTCAATCAATGCATTGTTGAGATTTAAATTAAATATATCCAGAAAAGTGCCGAAACAAAAGTAGGCACAATTACTTTAATTGTTTATGTAAAAAATAAAATGTATGTAATAATAAGAAAATAAGTAAAAAAAAAAATATATTAATATTAATTTTTATATAACCGTATTGAGACAGTTATTAGATGTATGGACACTGAACACAATGTAAGTTTTTGGAATCTCTTTTCACCCAAAAAAAAAGACCTTTATTTTGAAAGAGTTTTCTGCTTTGTTATAATTAATATTCTTATGTGTGGTAATTCAAATAATTAGTTTAGCCTGTTTTTATTAAATTAGTGTAGCTGTAGCCTAAATTCTAGCTTCTATCTTCTTCCCTTGTTGCTGATTGATTATGATGTGATTTGATTACAATTTGATTTATTATGGTGTGATGTTACTGATAATGATGTGATTTATTGCGATGTGATTATGGTGTGATTGATTATGATGCGATCGTTTATGACCTAATGTGGTTGATTATGTTGTGATTTGATTATGGTGTGAGGTAATTACGATTACGATTGATCATGATGTGATTGGTCATGTGGTGATAAGTTATGATGCGATCAATGGTCTGATTAATTATGATGATAATGATGTATGATTATATTTCTAAGGTAACAGGAATGTAGAACAGTGCATTATGGAGTAATTGGTGATGTGATTGATTGTAATGTGATTAATAATGATGAATGTTTATTTCTATGGTAACTGGAATGGAGAATGATGACAGTGCATGATGGAGTGATTGATGATTGATTACAATGTTATTGATGATGAATGATTATTTATCTGTGGAAACAGGATTGAGGAATGATGGGGTGTTATGGAGTAATTAATTATGATATGATATGATTGATTGATTGGTGGTGTGATTGATGTGATTGATGAATGATTATCTCTGTGGTAACAGGAATGAGCAATGATAACAGTGCATTACAATGTGATTTGATTATGATGTGATTGATGCTGAATTAAATATCTCTATGGTAACAGGGATGGAGAATGATGACAGCGCTGTGCAGTACGCTATTGGCCGCTCGGACACGGTGGCTCCGGGGGTGGGGATTGATCTGGAGTTTGATGCGGATGTTCAGACAATGTCTCCGGAAGCCTCGGAGTACGAGACCTGTTACGTGACGTCTCATAAAGGGCCGTGCCGCGTGGCCACGTACAGCCGCGACGGGCAGCTCATCGCCACCGGCTCCGCCGACGCCTCCATTAAAATCCTGGATACAGAACGGATGCTGGCCAAGAGTGCCATGCCTCTGGAGGTAAGCGTAACCCAGCAGTGGTTAGCAAATCTTACTGAAGCTCAGTGATTACATGTTTGTCAGTAAAATAGCCAACTCAACTGTTTGTGTGCTGTTGTGTTCTATACCTGGCAATCCTGAGTGTGGAAATGGGACTAGGGGGAATAGTGGTGGGCAGATTCAGAGGTCAGAATTAAAAAAAAAAAAAAAAACACAAATTACTGTGACATATTGCACAGTTCTAAGAGTTTCCATTGCTTAAACTCTGCATGGTTCCTTAGTATCTTATGGAACATCCCAATCACCAATCATATTATGATTTACTACAGAAAAGATAATTCTAATGTAAAGCTCTGGAAAAAAAATAAGAGAGCACTTAAAATGATAAGTTTCTTTGATTTTACCAAATTGAAAACCTCTGGAATATAATCAAGAGGAAGATGGATGATCACAAACCATCAAACCACCAAACTGAACTGCTTGAATTTTTACACCAGGAGTAAAGCAGCATAAAGTTATCCAAAAGCAGTGTGTAAGACTGGTGGAGGAGAACATGATGCCATGATGCATGAAATTAAAACTGTGATTAAAAACCACCAGGGTTATTCCACTAAATATTGATTTCTGAACTCTTAAAACTTTATGAATATGAACTTGTTTTCTTTGCATTATTTGAGGTCTGAAAGCTCTGCATCTTTTTTTGTTATTTCAGCCATTTCTCATTTTCTGTAAATAAATGCTCTAAATGACAATATTTCTATTTGGAATTTGGGAGAAATGTTGTCTGTAGTTTATAGAATTAAACAACAATGTTCATTTTACTCAAACATAAACCTATAAATAGCAAAATCAGAGAAACTGATTCAGAAACTGAAGTGATTTCTTAATTTTTTTTTAGAGCTGTATGTCTTTTAATGGTGTAAAATATCTTAAATACAACAACTCAGTTTCACACCAGATTTCTTCTTTAAAGTCACTTCTGCCTGGTAATGTGAATGTAGCCAAAATGTATTTTTGCAGTTACCGCAGTTTCTGAGTTGATATTTATTATTTTTATGTTTTTCAGACAGTAATGACACTAGCTTAGCAAACCTTAATGAAGCTCAGTGATTACCTGTTCATCAGAAAATAGCCAACTCAACCGAAACTTTGGCCATAGCACACTGTTTGCGCGTTGTTGTGTTCTATACCTGGCAACCCTGAGTGTGGAAATGGGACTAGGGGAATAGTGGTGGGCAGATTCGGAGGTCAGAACCCTCAGAACACAAATTACTGTGACATATTGTATGTGAATGTTGCCAAAATGTATTTTTGCAGTTAACGCAGTTTCTAAATTGATATTTATTATTTTATGTTTTTTTAGACAGTAATGAGACAAAAACACAAATATCTGGTATCTATTGCTGGATGTACACTATATATAATATTCTCTCTCAGCCAGTCACACTACATTATTATATTATTAACCCCTGGCATGTGGTTCTGCCTGCTTCAGGTAATGATGAACGAGACGGCGCAGCAGAACATGGAGAACCACCCTGTGATCAGGACCCTCTATGATCATGTGGATGAAGTTACCTGCCTGGCCTTCCACCCCACAGAGCAGATCCTGGCCTCAGGATCCCGAGATTACACCCTCAAACTCTTCGACTATTCCAAACCTTCAGCCAAAAGAGCTTTCAAACACATACAGGTACCGTACTGCATCATGCTCCATATACATCTCATATATTTATAATAAAAAGTGACCACGGTCAGTGTACTATTACATTTTTTATGTTATATTAAAAAAAAAAAAATGTATTTTTCAGACTATAAGGCATCCTTAAATCCTTTAATTTTCCCAAAAATCATCAGAGCTCCTTATAATCCGGTGCTCCTTCTGTATGAATTCTATCAGTCAGGTATTAAGGAGCAGTAAAGCCACTCCACTGAAGTACAGAGTTATACAGGAGATTCAGTGAAGTTTCTCCTGCACTAAGGCTGGGAGCAGTTAGCAACTAATGCTAAAGCTGCTGCACCCAGCCTTAGTGCTGGAGAAACTTGATTGAAAACTCACCCTTAGACAAAATATTGGAAATCTGAGCTTACTGTAAATAAACGGAAGTGCTTTTTACTCACCCAAATAAAGTTTTCAAGAGAGAAATCTGTGTAGATTAACATCCCACACTCTTTGAACTTTAAAATTCATTTTTTAAGAATTACAGTTTTGTTTACTTAGGTGCTTCCCCAGCTTTATTATTTGAAGGGAAACACGGCGACACCCTGGCTCACTTCGATGTAGGCGTCCTTAATAGTGTCGTTTAATGTGCCTTATAATCTGGTGCACCTTATACTATGGAAAAAGTTGATTTATTGATGGTGCTCTTTATGGTCAGTTTTTTTGTTTTCCATTCTGTGTAGCAAAGAAGAAATATGCTTTCATCCTTTTTTCCAGTTTTCTAGTTTTTATTTTATGCCTTGCACAATCTAAATTTCAGAAATGTTTTTTTTTTTGCATCTTGTGCATTTTTTTATGAATAAATGAAAAACAAAAATAAATGGGGAAAAATTATAAAGAAAATCTATTTCTTCTTTACGAGGCCAAATAAAAAAATATATACATAATAGAAGTTGGCGTTTACTGCTCAGATAATAGAACTAAAATCTTACACAGTTCAATTTTCTTTTCAACTAGTTGGGCTTGAATTCTAAAAATACAATAATAATGATAATAATGATAATGATGAAGAAAAAGGTCAAAATCAAATATAAAATAAAACAATAATACAAGCTTTCAATGCAATGACATTTTATTAATGTATTAAATCTTTAATTAAATGTAAATGTTAAATAGCTAAATGTAGTAAATAGCTCTGATAAGTAAGCTAAGGTTTTATTATTTCGTATACCATAGCAATACCTTAGCAACCACCATAGTGAAAGCCATGTTCACTGCACAACCTTCCTGCGTTTCCTTCAGGAAATGCATATTTTAGTTATTTTGTATTTTTTTTTTGTGTTTTAATTGTTTATGGGATGTTTTTTTTTTTTTTTTTTCCTCCACAGGAAGCGGAGATGCTGCGCTCCATCTCCTTCCACCCGTCTGGAGACTTCCTGCTGGTGGGGACTCAGCACCCGACGCTGCGTCTGTACGACGTCAACACCTTCCAGTGCTTCGTATCCTGGAACCCGCTGGACCAGCACACAGACACCATCAGCGGCGTCAACTACAACCCCACCGCCAACAGCTACGTCACCTGCAGCAAGGACGGCAGCATCAAGCTGTGGGACGGCGTCTCCAACCGCTGCGTCACCACCTTCGAGAAAGCTCACGACGGAGCCGAGGTCTGCTCCGCCGTCTTCTCCAAAAACTCCAAATACATCCTGTCCAGCGGGAAGGACTCCGTAGCCAAGCTGTGGGAGATCTCCACCGGACGCACGCTCGTCAAATACACAGGTCAGAACCTTTATTATATACATACATATATTAAACTTACGTACACCGAAAGGTTCTCACACACACACACAGCTACACTTTATTTAGTTAATTTATTTCCTTTATTAAATCTCCCATTTAAACTCAGTACAATATTCTCAGTTTAAACGTCTGTATGTACAGCAGTAGAGATCCAGCCTGAGCAACATCAGGAACAGAGCATCTTCATACATGTATAAAAGAGTAGAAAAAATATGCAAATGATTAAAAATACAGAAGTATAATAATATAAAATGCAAAAAATATAATAAAAAAATGTGCATGCTGATCTCACACCTGCTCACTAATTCTCTCTCACCTGCTCTCTCACACTCTCCCTCGTTCTTGCTCTCTTCTGCTCTCTAACTCTCACACTCTCCCTCGTTCTTGCTCTCTCTCTTTCTGCTTTCTCTTACACACACTCTCTCCCTGTCTCACACGCACTCCAACACTTTTCCTCCTTCTAACTCGGACACTTTCGCTCTCTTACACACTCTCTAACTCTGTCTCTCACCTTTACCCTCTCACCTGTTCTCTAACTTTCTCTCTTTAACTCGCACAGTCTCCCTCATTCTCTTTTCTGCTCTAGCTCTCTAGCTCTTTAACTCACACACACACACACACTCCCTCTTTCTGTCTCCTGCTCTCTAAACACTCACCTGCTTTCTCTCTCGCGCTCTTGTCCACTTACTGGCTTTTATTTACCCGCCCTTTTTCTCACCTGTTTGCCAAAATGTGGGAAAAACCCCACTGGACAGACACTCAATAAATAAAAACATACCTGCTCTCCTGCACCCGCTCACCTGTACTCACTTTCTCTCTGGTCATTAGTTTAAGCTTGTTTAATTACTATGATAGTCTCTGTATTTACCTCTGTCCTGGTGTGTGTTGTACTGCAGGCGCGGGTCTGAGTGGGCGTCAGACGCACCGTACTCAGGGCGTGTTTAATCACACGGAGGATTATATCCTGCTGCCGGACGAGCGCACCGTCAGCCTGTGCTGCTGGGACTCTCGCACGGCCGAGCGCAAGAACCTGCTGAGCCTCGGACACAACAACATCGTCCGCTGCATCGTCCACTCACCCACCAACCCCGGCTTCATGACCTGCAGCGACGACTTCAGAGCCAGATTCTGGTACCGACGAACCACCACCGACTGAACCTGAGAGAGAGAGATGAAATGAGATGTGAACAACCTACCGAACCTGGGATCTGTGATGACCGGCCTTCACCACTAGAGGGCTCCATTTCACTATGAAGACTTTTACATACCAGTAAACTGTTTATGAACTGTTTCAATAGTTATTAACTAGGTTATAAATACTTTAAAACACATTAATAGAAAGGGAAATCACTGTTGCCCTTTCTGTGTTTGTGTTGTAACTGTATTAATGATTTTTAAAGTGTTTAAAACTAATTAATAACCATTAATTGAATCCTTTATTACATGGTATTACGTGTTTTTTTTTATTTTTTACAGACGATAGGGAAAAGACTGATGAATTCAGTACTAAGTTTAGTACTGGTGTTGTATAATTTGATCAGCTGGAAAAAAAGATCCTTTTCTTTTTCAGTTCATGTTGGAACACTTTGAGCCTTTTTTTTTTAAATAAAAGATTAAAAGAAAATTGGGTTGTTTTGTGTTTTACGATTTAAAAAAACAAACAAAAAAACTCATTTATTTAAATAATAATAGTGTGTACAATCAATCTGAGTTTACAGCTCAGCCTGAAGGACTAGAAGAAGAGCTTATTTTACACTGGATACAGAATTTAAACAGGTACATTGAATGTGTCTGTTGTAATTGGGTAAATAATGTTTTATAAATAAAATATTTTATATTTTAATTAAATTACAGTACAGAGTAACTAAAGCTACTATGATACAAGATAATGAATAACAAACGAAAATAAATGTCTTAAATGCAATTTAGCAAAAGTACTGGTAAATGTTTAGTACAAATACTGAAGAGTCCAGCACGTCTAAATACATGGCTACCAGTTAAGATAATATTGACAATTTTACATAGACATTAGACTTACCCAAAACGACGGCTTCATTTTCAAGACATTTTGGGGTCCAAGCTTTTCTGTATCCACTGGTTCAGTACAAAACAACAAAGAAAACAAACAAAAAAATAATTTAAATTAATTTAATTTGAACACAGTTGTGCAAGTTACAGTTTGGGACATCTAGTTCTGCATAGCGCCACCCTGAGGTAGGTAATACAGTCTGTAGAGATGTGCGTCCGGACGGGACTAAAATTACCGGAGGAGCACGGAGTTCAGAGAAAAACAGTAGATAATTCAGCCTGTAATTTATTTATCAGAGGACGTCTGAGAAAAACACGCACATGATCGTTCTGGACAGGAATAAAATCACAGAGGATAAAAATTACCCCAGAACCCCCTGAGAAACTAATCCCATCATACCATCACATCTCTAACATTTACCATTTAGCTGTGTGTTTTTTTTTTTTTTTTTTTTTTCAGAACGATTGTGCTGGTAGATGGTTTTTAAACAGAATATAAATACAGCTCTGTAAAAAAGCACTTAAAAAAAACTCTGGAATATAATCAAAACTGAACTGCTTTAATTTCTGCACCAGGAGTAAAGCAGCATAAAGTTATCCAAAAGCAGTGTGTAAGACTGGTGGAGGAGAACATGATGCCAAGATGCATGAAAACAAAAACTGTGATTAAAAACCAACCAGGATTATTCCACCAAATATTGATTATTTCTGAACTCTTAAAACTTTATGAATATGAACTTGTTTTCTTTGCATTATTTGAGGTCTGAAAGCTCTGCATCTTTTTTTTTGTTATTTCAGTCATTTCTCATTTTCTGTAAATAAATGCTCTAAATGAGAATATTTTTATTTGGAATTTAGGAGAAATGTTGTCTGTAGTTTATAGAATAAAACAACAATGTTCATTTTACTCAAACATAAACCTATAAATAGCAAAATCAGAGAAACTGATTCAGAAACTCAAGTGATCTCCATTTTTTTCAGAGCTGTATATATATATATATATATATATATATATATATAGCCTATACAGTATTAGAAAACTGAAGGAGAATAGATGACCTAGAACGGATGACCTAAAAACTGGGTGGTTTGAATTTCGGCAGAACAATTCTCGTTAAATATGTGCTGGTGGTTATTTATCTTGGTTTCCTGTTCCAGTCATTAGCTTGTAGCTGGTGGTGAACTCCGGCTGCTGGCCTGAGTGGAAATAATCTTTCTATAAAATAAATACCTTAGAAGTAGCTGAATGCATCAGTATATTAGTAAATTAGGACATGTGTAGGGGTGTGACAATATATCGATATTGTGATATCACATTGTGATACGTGGCTTCAATTATGGATGCTTTTATTAAAACATTAGCGTTATAAACTCTCTAAAGCTCCAACCAATTAGACTAAAACTTAAGTTGCTGCTTCTTTACTAAATAAATAAATACTAATAAATCCATAGTTGCTGGTATTTGATTATTTAGGAGTGTTTTACCCTCCTCAATAATGTAGATGCTGTGAAGTATCGTAGAGAACTGTATTTCGATAAATCGAGCATAGTGATGATGGGATATTGTCGTTATTGTGGGAAATGTATTGTGATAATGTTGTATTTCTATGATTCCCTTTCTTTATATGCAATTCCACTGTTTTATATCAGTTTTAGAAAGTCCAAGTTTTGGTTTTGCTATTTATAGGTTTATGTTTGAGTAAAATGAACATTGTTGTTTTATTCTATAAACTACAGACAACATTTCTCCCAAATTACAAATAAAAATATTCTCATTTAGAGCATTTATTTACAGAAAATGAGAAATGACTGAAATAACAAAAAAGATGCAGAACTTTCAGACCTCAAATAATGCAAAGAAAACAAGTTCATATTCATAAAGTTTTAAGAGTTCAGAAATAATCAATATTTGGTGGAATAAACCTGGTTGTTTTTTAATCACAGTTTTAATTTCATGCATCTTGGCATCATGTTCTCCTCCACCAGTCTTACACACTGCTTTTGGATAACTTTATGCTGCTTTACTCCTGGTGCAAAAATTCAAGCAGTTCAGTTTGGTGGTTTGATGGTTTGTGATCATCCATCTTCCTCTTGATTATATTCCAGAGGTTTTACATTTAATAAAATCAAAGAAACTCATCATTTTTAAGTGCTTTCTTATTTTATTTCCTTATTTTTTGTCATTTTAGAAGTAAACAAATGTTAGAATCTGATATGCAGAGTTTATATCAGACCTTAATTGAAAAAACAGCAGCCTGAGTGAAATTCCTTTTGGTGTCGTTTAACAGATGTGAATGTTTTTATTCCAGGAGAGAGCTGTCTGAGCGTCAGTAAACCAAAAAATCTCCAGACTGGTCACTTAATTCCTTATATTAAAACAAGGACAGAAATGTGGATTTCCACTGATAATGTTAATCCAAATTAATTCAAAATGTGTGAAATTATTTTATTAATTCATTACTCTGTAGGTAGAATAGAGTATAGATACTAGAGTTTAATAAAATACTTTTGTACGTTAAAAAAAGTATCAACTCAAGCTTTTAACTTTTACTTTTAAGTAAAAGTGTTTTAAAAAGTACTGGATTTAAACCTTATACTTAAAGTATAAAAGTAAAAGTAATGTAAGGAGAAAAAATAAAGTAATCAAGACTAAAACCTTTAAAAGCTTAGGCCACACCCACGGGTGTGATGGATCACAGTATAAACCAATAGGGAGTCAGAATGGTATGTGTTTATACTTCTCTACATCCAATCACAATCAGATTCACTCTATCTGGATGGAGAGATTTATCTGGATAGGGGGTTTATTAAACGATGAGAAGCCGGAATGAAAACGATCTGAATTAGGAACTAGGAGTAGCATGGCTGTTTGTTTTTAGAAGTAGAAGTAGTTTTATTTAAACTTTTACTCAAAAAGTAAAAAGCTTGAGTTGATACTTTTTTTAATTCTACAGAAGTATTTTATTAAATTCTAGTATCTATACTCTATTCACCCTACAGAGTAATGAATTTAGATACTTTTCACACCTTTGATTATGTTTCTCTTTATATAAATTAAATTTAAAGAGTATTTTAGTGAAATTCTTTGTGGAGTGATTGCAGCAGATGTGGAGCATCACTGATAGATTGATGGGAACTCTTTCTGGCTGGGTTTCGTTGGTGAATACCAGACCACGACTGCAGGATCTGCTCCAGTCTGTCCTCCAAAACTTCCCCCAAACCATAAACCCCATCCCCCGTCCCCCCGTCCCCGTCCACCGCTCTTTGTGTCGTCTAGACAACAAAGCAGAAACTCAGAAGAATCCAGGTCTTTAAAATAAGCTGTCAACAATAAATCAGCTCAGACGCTGGAGGGGATAGACTCAAACACACAATGGACGAGTCTGAAACTGTGCCTGTTCACTATATACTGTTCACTATACACTGTTCACTATATACCGTTCTCTATATACCGTTCACTATATACCGTTCACTATATACTGTTCACTATATACTGTTCTCTATATACCGTTCACTATATACTGTTCACTATATACCGTTCTCTATATACCGTTCACTATATACTGTTCACTATATACTGTTCTCTATATACCGTTCACTATACACTGTTCTCTATATACCGTTCACTATATACTGTTCTCTATATACCGTTCACTACATACTGTTCACTATATACTGTTCACTATATACTGTTCACTATATACTGTTCACTATATACTGTTCTCTATATACCGTTCACTATATACCGTTCACTATATACTGTTCTCTATATACCGTTCACTATATACTGTTCACTATATACTGTTCTCTATATACTGTTCTCTATATACCGTTCACTATATACCGTTCTCTATATACCGTTCTCTATATACTGTTCTCTATATACCGTTCACTATATACCGTTCTCTATATACCGTTCTCTATATACTGTTCTCTATATACCGTTCACTATATACTGTTCACTATATACTGTTCTCTATATACCGTTCACTATATACCGTTCTCTATATACCGTTCACTATATACCGTTCACTATATACTGTTCACTATATACTGTTCTCTATATACTGTTCTCTATATACCGTTCACTATATACCGTTCTCTATATACCGTTCTCTATATACTGTTCTCTATATACCGTTCACTATATACTGTTCACTATATACTGTTCTCTATATACCGTTCACTATATACCGTTCTCTATATACCGTTCTCTATATACTGTTCACTATATACCGTTCACTATATACCGTTCTCTATATACCGTTCACTATATACTGTTCTCTATATACTATTCACTATATACTATTCACTATATACTATTCACTATATACTATTCACTATATACTACTCACTATATACTATTCACTATATACTCTTCACTATACACCATTCACTATACACCGTTCACTATACACCGTTCACTATATACCGTTCACTATATACTGTTCACTATATACCGTTCACTATACACTATTCACTATATACTATTCACTATATTCACTACAAAAAAGGGGAGAGAGAATAGAAAAAAGACATAATATGGAACAACAAAGAAAGCAGAAGAGCTACGAGAAACATATTTACACTCCACTGTCAAGCAACACCTTAGCAACCACCTAGCAAAGCCATAGCAGCCACCACTGCAACACCTTAGCAACCACCTAACATACCTTAACAACACCATAGCAGCCACACTCGCATTTTCTGCAGGAACACCTAGCAGCACCTTAACCCCACAGCAGCCCCTATAAACACTACAGCAGCAACAAAGAAGCCACCTAGCAATATCTAGCAACACCTTAACAACACCATAGGAACCAACACTGATACCACAGCAACACCTTAGCAACCACCTAGCATAGCGTAATACCTCAGCAACCACCTGGCACCCCATAAATCGGCACTGCAGCCACACTCGCACTAGGTGCAGGAACACCTAGCAGCACCTTAACACCACAGCAGCCCCCTTATACACTACAGCAACAACACAGCAGCCACCTAGCAACATCTAAGCAACCATCACAGACACCATATCGACACCTTAGCAACCACCTAGCAACACCTTGACAGCCACCATAGCAGTTACCACTGACACCACAGCAACACCATAGGAGCCACCTAGCAACACTTGCAATACCTTAGCAACCACTTCACACCCCAAAAATCAGCACTGCAGCCACACTCGCACACCACTCTAGTTTTTATTTACTTTTACTTTTGTCCCAAAAATTGTGTGTCTAACTGTGTGTGTGTGTGTGTCTAAATATGTGTGTGTGTGTGTCTAAATGTGTGTGTGTGTGTGTGTGTGTGTGTGTGCAAAATAAAGCATTAACTGTAATGAATAGAAGTAGCATCACACCGGAAACAATTAAAGGAAAGAGTGATATCAGTGGGCAGCACACACTCACCCACTACTGAACACTGCTGCATTTCTCAGAAGAAAAAGAGGAGGCGGGTGAAGACAGAGGGGCGGGGACAGCTGTGGACAGGCGCTGTGATTGGCTGAGGGTCCGAGGCAGACTGAACTACCAGCAGAGTCTTCCCTCATTCACTCACTGCTGTAGAAAGTGTGTGAAGAGATTGAGAGATTGAGAGAGAGAGAGAGAGGGAGGAGTGTGAACTGTTGGATTAATAGTGTTAAAAGTGATATAAAAGTGAAGGAGAGATCAGAGGTGTAGAATCAGAGAGGAAGAAGGTTTCTGCTGTAGAGCTCTGAGATCTACTGCAGCTCTAAATGGAGATTTAACTGGATTAAACTGCAGACCAGTGATCGGAGACGGAGATGGAGGTAAGCACTGATCAATACTATCAATACTATCAGATCATCTACATACAGCTCTGAAAAATAAGAGAACACCTAAAAATGATGAGTTTCTTTGATTTTACCAAATTGAAAACCTCTGGAATATAATCAAGAGGAAGATGGATGATCACAAACCATCAAACCACCAAACTGAACTGCTTGAATTTTTGCACCAGGAGTAAAGCAGCATAAAGTTATCCAAAAGCAGTGTGTAAGACTGGTGGAGGAGAACATGATGCCAAGATGCATAAAATTAAAACTGTGATTAAAAACCAAACAGGATTATTCCACCAAATATTGATTTCTGAACTCTTAAAACTTTATGAATATGAACTTGTTTTGAAGCTCTGCATCTTTTTTGTTATTTCATTTTTGTTAATTCAGCTTGATTTCAGATGTGTGCACCTTTTTGATTTTTGCTTATGAATGGAATGTATAATTATTAATATATTTTTATCTATATAAACAGTCAAATATAATTTGCTGCAGATAATTTACATACCGAATATAAAATAAAAATATAAAGTATTTTATCAACACACACACGCACATTGCTAACTTGCATTTGCTTTATATATTGTCTCAAAAGTTTACGAGAAATTGACCAATAGAAACGCTCTACATTATGTGGCATACATTTTTTCACATTCCATTTATTTAGTTAAGATTTTATGTCTCTCCTGTAAAGTTGTTGTTTTGGATGATGCTGGAATAATGGTTAAATCAGCACAATTGCATTAACTTTTACTCTAGTGATTGGTATAAATTATTATTGATTAGTGACTATTTTTAGTCATTATTGTTTTGTGATTTTTTTTTATATCACAATACATACATTGCACAACAATATTCCAATATCGTACAGCCCTAATAGTGATAAACACAGAAAAAACAAACAAACACATGAAGCATCAGCAGAGTTTAGTAACTTGGTGTTTGGTTAACCAGAAGTGTGGGGTCCCTCTGGGCTCTATCTTAGGGCCTCTGAAACTGCTGTATCGGTTATTAATGTATAGTGTGAGAGAAGTGTGTGGATTACAGGGTTTAAGCGTGAGTTAACATCATTAAAACTAACATTAATTACCAAAGTAACAGTATCAAACACTGCTGAAAAACTTTAGTAAGGAATCATGTAGTAACTTAAAAGTGTTAAACACTCTGTGAAGAGTTTAGTTTTTTATTCTTTCCTGGAGCGGTCCTGATGAGTGCCAGTTTCCTCATTATAAAGTTTTTGATGGTCTTTGCGGTGACTGCACTTAAGGATGCTTTCAAAGTTCTTAAAATTGACTTTATATATTAACCTGGATTCGAACATTACTCAAATATTCACTATTCACTGTATACCTGTAACTCTACCTCTTCACTACTTTACTTTAACTGATGCTCTCAAACACTTTATTAAGAGACAAGAAATTCAAGTAATTAACTCTTGATGAGTTCAGCACAGCTGTTAACTGAAAGCCTGAACTCCAGGAGATTCTACCTCCTGTTTTGATCTGGGTCAAACTGACCTGTTTTAAAATGTATAGATCTAGGAAAAATAGTTAAAATGATTTTTTTTCAGTATGAAAATGGTTCATCTTACATTTTTGCAACCACCCCTTGCAAAAACTAAAACTAAAACTAAAACACAAAATTGCAATGTTATTTTTTAATATTAAATAAAACTACTGTATTTTATATACGTTGGTGTTTCAAAAGTAGTGAAACATTAAGAAAAGTTTGGACATTAGTATTTTTTTTTTTATGAAAAACGAGTGAATTATCCTAATTGAAGCATTATTACCTGTAATTAAACATAAACCAGGATTAATCAAATTACAGGAGGGTTAACACATTTTTGTTTTTTAATTCTATATATTTTTGTTCATAGTTTGAAGAAGTTTAGTATTATTAATCTACAATGAAGAACATTTTTAAATAATTAAAATACAACAGTGAATTTTAAGGCGTGTCCAAACTAATAGTGAGTTAATAGTGATCAGCACTCTTTATGAGGGTCACTTTCTTTCTTTTTCTTTTTTTCTTTTCTTTTTTTTTTGCGTGTGGACCTCCAGCTGCTGGGATATCAGTCTAAAGGCTGGTGTCAGCTCACCATCCTATTTTTTCATGCACCCCATGACCTCCTTTCAACCCCCCCACCCCCAACCCTGAAGCCCTGCTTAGAGCTGCAGTGTCTGCTGTGAAATACGATACTGAGAGAGAGAGAGAGAGAGAGAGAGAGAGAGAGAGAGAGAGAGAGAGAGAAGGGGACTTTATTGGTGTCGTTAACTTGTTGCTTTCCTCCAGGAATCCCTGGAATTAAGTCGAGTAGAAAAGACGTAAACCAGCGTACAGACGGGCTTCTGGGTAAAGTGTTGAAAGACCTCGTATCTCCCTGAATCCGCGCTGCTACACTGTCGTCAGCTGAACTCAACACTCAACACCACAGCTATTCTAAGACTCCTCGAAGCAGAAGTGGCCTCTGTGTAGTTTTTTTTTTTGTGATATCGGTTGCAAAAGTAATAAATGCAGAAGTGCAGAGGATTTAAAAGTAGAGTCTTAAAACAGACCCTTTAAAAACATTTTTAACCTGTGTGAATACACAAGTTAGAATACTGTAGGTCTGTCTTCTATACAAAACATGTTTTGTTTTATACCAGTTTCAGTCTCTTTCAGAGTGTGCTGTTTAAGGGCTCTGTCACTTTTATGCAAATAAGCTGTTACTTAGTGGCATTAGTTTTAGCTTGTGCTAAATGGGAAAACAAAAACAAGCTAGTTCATGCTACAGGCAGTAGGTACAGATCCCTCCCTCAGAAGAAGTCTCTGCTGACTAATCCTGCTGTGTACTGAGGTTCTCAACAAGCAGACACAAATTATGCATATATTGGTGTAATTTTCACAGAATTGAACCTTATTAATTTGATTATAGCCTTACCATGTAGAGTATTAAAGCAGTAATTTTAGTAAATGTAATTAGAAGGCGAGTCATAGGGATTTTAGAGCGCGTATCTTTCAATAAAAATGTCCATATTTTATGCCACATGTTGATAAAGTATTGCAAAACAAAGCAGCTAGAGAGAGTACAATTGGACATGTTGTTTCTCCATCAGCAGCCGGACTCTGAGAGAGTACAGTTCAGTAGGTCATGCTGTTTCTCAATCAACATTTAATATAGATAAATAAAATACGTATGTAAAAAGGATATAAAATTGAATATTCTAAAAAGATCATAATCAAAATTGACACACAGGTGAAGAAAGTAAATAATTTATAAAATATAAAATGAGTAACAGAAAATAATAAAAAAGTAAAAGTAGAGTAAAATGATAAGAATGATAAGAAATGATAAAATTAATAATAATGAATTAAGGAATTAAATTGAAAACATAAGAATAAAAAAAGACTTATTTAAAACATTTAATCACATACTTTCTGATGGTGCCTAGAAACTAAATTAACTACATTTTAATTAGTCAGTGCATCAGCAGCCGGAGTCCGAGAGAAGTATAGGGGGAGTGATGGGAGAGTACAGTACTAATGAGTGGGTGGGAAAATTAGCTTTGCAAATCGAGAAGAAAATGGGATGAAATTTGAATTAAATTTAAAATAAAATTAAAATTTAAATTTAAATTTAAAATTAAAATTAAAAGAAATAAAAGAAAGGAAAGTATAAAGCAGCTTTAAATAGGCACAGATCTATAATGCAGAGTTTTGCTGAACGTTTCTGTTGGTTTTTGGATGATGGGTGACTCAGTCAGGGCAGATGATTTGTGTCTGTGGAGGTTCCTGGATGGACGTGAGCGTCTGCAGATGTCCCCGTCCCCGTCCCCATCCCTGTGTCTCTCTCAGCCCGGTGTCCAGCCTGCAGGATGCTGGCTACAGCTGGACGGGCTGAGAGCAGCAGGAAACGGGGAGGAATCTGAGGGACGTTTCACTATGAACAGCTGGATCTGAGGCGAGAGATAAATGAGACGAGAGATCGGCTGTGTTTACACTACAGAACCAGATCAAATTAATCGCTTCCCGTCTTTACTGGATCTGGGTCACGGCTTTAAACAAGCCTTCAGCAGGTGCATCGTGGGATAGCGGTCAAAGAATGTGAAGTAGGGCTGCAACTAATGATTATTTTGGTAGTCGACTAATCTGGCGATTATTTTTCCGATTAGTCGATTAGTTACTGATTATTTCTGCAATGCCCTCAATCATGCCCGAGCAAGATGTACTTTTCCCGTCGTTATGACAGCAAAGACGCGCAGACACTGGCAAGAATGTAGCCGACAGAGATCTCTCACCATAAATCTGTCTTTTGAAAAGATTTAGGACCGTATTTTAGAAATCTTTAGGCGAGCACTCAACCGTGCACAATCTTTGCTGTCATAACGACGGGAAAAGTACACCTTGCGCGTCTCGAAATGCACAAATTACATGTGCTAGTTCCCTTAATTAATCAATCATAGATGTGTTTTGGGCATAACATGAATTAAACCAATCAGAGTGTCATTTGCTCTTCATTCTCTTAAGAGCCAGGTGTGCTCTGACTTTGGTGGATTGCTATTTCAATGGCGCAGCACAATTAAATAGTAGATAAGCAAACAATGTTATGTGAATTGTTTAATTCTGAGTAATGGTTTCTCTGAGAACTTATTGGACTTAAAAATCGCAGCAACACATAATCTATAGTAGGACTGCAACGATTAGTCGATATAATCGACAATGCCGATTATTTAAATTTGACTACTATAAATTTAATTGTCGACTAATCGTTAAACACTTAACTTAAAGTTTACACTTAGTTTGTGTCTCTTAACGTGCCCAAACACAACAGATACATATTTAACCACTAAATATCAGTATTTTCCATGTTTAAACAACATCCAGACATTTGAATGCCTTTTAAATCTCATGTTCAGCTGTTTCTATCATTTTTAGAGCTAGAGGACAAGAATAATAATCATCAGATTAGTCGACTAACAGAGTAATCATTATTTGCAGCCCTAGTCTTAAAGTACTAAACATCACCTTTAATGCTTTAATTCTTATTTAAATTCTTTTTTTGAGTGGTCGCTCTGCACTGTAGTTCAAAAAGCATCCAAAAAAACACTCAACCCAACAGAGGTTTCAATTTAAATGTGGGTTTTAAGGCCCTCTGAATGTGCGAATGACCTAATTCCCCAACACCCACCTACTCTACGGCCTCTACGAGCACTCGACATGTGGTTTATCGTGTGTACGGTACTTTTTTTTTCAATCCTAGCCCCCTTTGAGTCACCCATCTCTAATAGAAACTTCTGTACAGCAGAGGGAAGTAGCTGAAGTTGGTGAGAAAAGTTGTGAGGCTGTATTTCAAGGCCTGTTGCTCAACTGGTTTATTGCGAGCAGTGCCCACAGATACGTTATTTTGTAGTACTCGTTGTTAGGCATAACGCAATGTTGGCTGAAATACAGTCTGACTTAAGGAAACTAAAGAAATGTATATATAGTTAGTATATAGTACATTACTTTAAAGCGATAAGTGACTTCAGCTAAAAAAAAAAAAAGATCTACAGTTACAGTAGATACAGAATCACCAGCACTGTAATCTGTTGTACCCATAATGCTCTGTAATTAATCTACAGTTACAGTAGATACAGAATCACCAGCACTGTAATCTGTTGTACCCATACTGCTCTGTAATTAATCTACAGTTACAGTAGATACAGAATCACCAGCACTGTAATCTGTTGTACCCGTACTGCTCTGTAATTAATCTACAGTTACAGTAGATACAGAATCACCAGCACTGTAATCTGTTGTACCCATACTGCTCTGTAATTAATCTACAGTTACAGTAGATACAAAATCACCAGCACTGTAATCTGTTGTACCCATACTGCTCTGTAATTAATCTACAGTTACAGTAGATACAGAATCACCAGCACTGTAATCTAGCCCAGAAACTGGGGCTTTCAGCAGATATAACAGCAGAAATACAGTATCTACTGTAATATGAATGTACTCAGCGAATAATAAATGAATAAATGAGAGATTATGAGTGATGTAGCTTAATAATCTGTAAAAAGCAGAACTTCTTTTAGTTCCTCTTCAACATCTGGCATTCACTCAACTCCTACACCCACCCGGGATCATCTTCCTCCATCGGAAGCTGAACGAAGGCGACAGAGTGCGTGTCATTCGGAAAAACTACATGACTAATAGGGCATGACCTCAACCCAACATCCAACATCCACATTTTCTTACTGAACATCAGTAACGGCCTTCAGTCTTCTCAGAAGACTTTCCTTCACTCTTCTGGAGAAGATAGTAGACTTAGAAACATGACAGTAGGTAGTGCTGCTTCTCCATCAGCAGCTGGAGTCAGAGAGAGAGAGAGAGAGAAAGAGAGAGAGAGGGAGTACAGTAGGTAGTGCTGCTTCTCCATCAGCAGCCGGAGTCTGAGAGAGAGAGAGAGAGAGTACAGTAGATCATGCTGTTTTTCCATCAGCAGCCGGAGTCTGAGAGAGAGAGAGAGAGAGAGAGAGAGAGAGAGAGTACAGTAAGTCATGCTGCTTCTCCATCAGCAGCCGGAGTCTGAGAGAGAGAGAGAGAGAGAGAGAGAGAGAGAGTACAGTAAGTCATGCTGCTTCTCCATTAGCTAAACAGAGAATGTTTGAGGAAATTTAGTCCGGGATGGGCTGTGTTTTAAAGCCGTATTCCACGGCTCTGGTGTGGGAGTATTTTGGGAGTATTTTGGCTTTAAGCCAAATGAGCGAGGAGAACCATCAACGCGAATCAGCTGGTATGTTTACAAGGTTTCACAACAGTGGAAACAAAAGCTGGCAATACTACTAACCTGAGATCTTATTTAAAACACAACCATCCAGCCCCATTCATGCAGCTGAATATTAAATATAAAACTGTTCCACCAGAGAGATCCTGCCTTAAGCCTCCACACAGTAAACATGCTGCTGTTTCTTGTTCAGAATTTGTCTGCCAGTTACATTAAAAAATACATTTATAGCAGGATCAATGTGGCCTGCTGAGCTATATGTGCATAAATATATATATATGATCAGAAAAAGGAATCTGCAAGTGCCCATGTGTTCTGATTAAAAAAAAAAATGAATGTAAATGTTACTTTAATCTATTTGTTGTTACTTTATTTTTTGAATAAGGGTCTGTTTAATATTTAGTGCAGTTTTTCAGAGACCAGGGTGTTTGTACTTTATTTGTTTTAGTTATTTAGAATATTAAAATATTTTTATATTGGGAGCCCAGTGTCTGCTCTTAATAATATAAAGTTAGTTTAACTGTAAAATGGTGTAATAGTATTATGCTAGTATATTATATTATTATTGTTTAAACTGCATGATGTCATGTCTCGTAATCAGGAACTTTAAGTCATGGTGGTTTTGCACAACACACAGTTATTCAGCGAATTTTCACCAGCAGGAATCCCCACTGCGTCTAGTGTACGGTCTCCAAGGTACGTTTCATCATGAAAACACAAGCAAACACAACGGAATTACATGTTTTTTTATTTAATAGTGGTGTCAACTGATTAAAAACCTTTATCCAATTCTTCTTAAGAAGCTATAAGCTATTTTTATAGTGGGTATTTTAAAAAATATAAATAAAGAATGAATGTAATATAAGAAATGTAAAACGTGATTATATATGTATATTAGTTCTAAAAAGTGTCTAAAATTAAAATACTAGTATATACTTTTATGTTTGATGGGAGATAAACCCTAGACGTTGGGTGCTGGAATAAATAATGCATGATAAATTGGATTTTTTAAATATTTTTTTTACGTTATTATAATCATCTCAGCTTGTTTGTAAGGATTTCTGAATTAGATCTTCATTAACTGAGTATAAAAGAGCGTTTTCACACCTGTAGTTTCACACCTGGTTTCTATCGTCGCTGTCCAAAGAAAAACAAGTATCTTGCAAAAAAAAAAAAAAAAAAAAAAAAAAACTTTACAGGAGGGGGAAAAAAAACCTTCTACATTTTTAATGGAAGTCAATAGAATAAAAAAGAGTAAAAAGAGAGCAGACCAGGGGACTTTTCTTGTAGCCAAGCTTATAGATGATGGTCAACTTCTGCCCTATATATATATATATATATATATATACAGTGAGTCCAAGAAGTATTTGATCCCTTGCTGATTTTCTTCGTTGGCCCACTAATAAAGACATGATCATTCTATACTTTTAATGGTAGATGTATTCTTACATGGAGAGACAGAATATTAAAAAGAAAATCCAGAAAATAAATCTAAGGAATATATATTAATTGATTTGTATTTCATGGAGTGAAATAAGTATTTGATCCCTTAGTATTCATTAGCAGTTCTGGCTTTTACAGACCAGTTAGACACTCCCAATCCACTTGTTACCTGACCTGAAGCCACCTGTTCTCACTAATCACTTGTGTGAAAAACACCTGTCCACAGAATCAGACAGATCACACAGATTTCAAGTCTCCAACATGGGTAAAACCAAAGAGCTGTCACAGGACCTCAGAGTCAGAATTGTTGACCTTCACAAAGCTGGAATGGGCTACAAAAAGATTAGTAAGGTGTTGGATGTGAAAGTAACAACTATTGGTGCAATTATCAGAAAGTTTAAAGAGTATAACATGACAATCAACAGACCTCGGCCCGGTGCTCCAAAGAAGATTTCGCCTCGTGGGGTGGCAATGATGCTGAGAACGGTCAGAAATCGTCCTGCAACCACTCGGCAGGAGTTAGCAAATGACCTGAAGGCAGCTGGGACCACAGTTTGCAAGGAAACAATTGGCAACACTTTGCGCAACAATGGATTCACATCCTGCAGTGCCCGAAAGGTACCCCTGCTGAAGAGAGCACATGTGGAGGCGCGCCTCAAGTATGCCAATGATCATTTGAAAGATGAACCAAGTTATTGGGAGAAGGTTTTGTGGTCAGACGAGACCAAAATTTAACTTTTTGGCCTCAACTCCACCCGCCATGTGTGGAGGAAGAAAAATGCTGCCTATGACCCCAAGAACACTGTGCCCACCGTCAAGCATGGAGGTGGAAGCATAATGTTTTGGGGGTGTTTCTCTGCCAAGGGTACAGGGCTGCTTCACCGCATCACTGGGAAGATGGATGGAGCCATGTACCGCACAATCCTGAGGGACAACCTCCTCCCCTCTGCCAGGGATCTGAAAATGGGCCGTGGTTGGGTCTTCCAACATGATAACGACCCTAAACATACAGCAAAGGCAACAAAGGATTGGCTCAAGAAAAATCACATTAAGGTCATGGAGTGGCCCAGCCAGTCGCCAGACCTCAATCCGATCGAAAATCTATGGAGGGAGCTGAAGGTCAGAGTTGCCAAGCGACAGCCCACCAACCTTCATGATTTAGAGAGGATCTGCAAAGAAGAGTGGGCCAAAATTCCCCCTGGTGTGTGTGCTAAACTTGTGGTTAACTACAACAAACGTCTCACCGCTGTGCTTGCAAACAAAGGCTTTGCCACTAAGTATTGAGTGTGTTTGGCAAGAGGGATCAAATACTTATTTTCCTCATTGAAATACAAATTAATTAAAATATATTCTTTAAAATTATATTCTGGATTTTTGTCTTGATATTCTGTCTCTCCATGTTAGAATATATCTACCATTAAAAGTGCAGAAGGATAGTGTCTTTATTAGTGGGCAAACAAAGAAAATCAGCAAGGGATCAAATACTTCTTGGACTCACTGTATATATGTGTTACGGTGTTTGTTGTAAAATGTGGAGGATGAAGAAAAAGAAATCCAACCGATTTTAAAGAATCTAAAAAAAATCGAATCGTGACCCAAAGAATCGATTCTGAATCGAAGTGTGGGATTCCCAAAGATTCACAGCCCGACTGGGTTTGAGATGTATAGATATGATATTTATCCTTTAAGCATCTTTCCATAAACCCTTATCAGATAGAAGGGCTAAAAATACCCGAGATGGACGTTGGTGGTCACTCCGGGCCCCGGCATGGCGCTGGTTCTGGCCCTTTTCAGCTGCCCTGGTATTTCCTGTCTCAGAACTGTGACAGATCTGCTACATAAACGCTGTGTTTCTCAGACTCGGCTTCCTGCACAGGGCTCAGATTATCCAGCGGGAGGCGGAGGAGGAGATGCTCCAGCTCCGAGTGATCTAATGCTGTTTAGATCTGAGCGCTGAACATCTCCCAGACCGGGTTTGGAGCTCGGCCTGCACTCAGAGGAGCAGCTGCTGATCCACAACCTGTTTCCAGAACCGTTCAGATGTTTGGAAACAATGTTTTAATTATAGAAAAGCATTAAGATTTATTGCAGGAACATGTAGAAAATAATGCTTTAGTGGATGCCTTGTAGAATATCATGTTTACATTGTTCCATACTTTAGTCTTTCTTTGAATAAACGCTTTTTACGTTCTCAACAAGTTTTTAACAAGTGTTTAGCAAGGCAAGATTTTTAAATGAGCGTAACAAAACAGGGTTGTGGGTTCGATATCTAGGTTTAAGACCTGGTTTGAGACTTGGGTTTTGTGTGACCGTGACAAAATAGGGTTTTGGGATCAATAGTTGGGATCAAGATCTAGGTGCTTTTGCAGGACAAAGACAAAACATGGTCGTGGGTTCAATTCCTGAGCTTGAAACCTGGGTTTTTGTGTGACAGTGACAAAATAGTTCAATATCTGGGATTGAGATTAGGATTTTTGCATTACTCTGATAAAATGCAGGGTTGTGGGTTCAATACCTGACTTTGAGACCTGTTTTTTGTGTGACACGGACAAAATATAGGGTTGTGGGTTTGATACCTGTGTTTGAAACTTGGGTTTTTGCATGGCTGTGATAAAAAGGGTTGTGGGTTTGATACCCGACGTTGAGATCTGAGCTTTTGTTAAAAAAGGCAAAGTATAGGGTTGTGGGTTCAATATCTTGGTTTGAGACTAGGATTTTTGCATTGCTGTGATAAAATATAGGGTTGTGGGTTCTATGCCTGAGTTTGAGACCTGTTTTTTGTGCGACAGGGACAAAATATAGGGTTGTGGGTTCAATACCCGTGTTTGAAACTTGGTTATGGGTAAGGTTGTGGGTTCAATACCTGAGTTTGAGACTTGGGTTTTTGCATGGCTGTGATAAAAAGGGTTGTGGATTGATACCCGAGGTTGAGATTTGAGTTTTTGTTGAGAAATGCAAAATATAGGGTTGTGGGTTTAACACTCAAGTTCGAGACCTGTGTTCTGCATGACCGTGACAAAATAGGATTGTGGGTTTGATACCCGAGGTTGAGATTTGAGTTTTTGTGTTATAATTACAAAAAAATGTTAATGGGTTTGAAACTTGGTTTTGATGCTTGGGTTCATGAGTGAGAGCAACAAAATAAGGTTGTGGGTTCGATACCCAAATTTGAGACCTGTGTTTTTGTGCGTCAACTATTTAATTTCACAAATTCATATTACACTAAACTTTTCACGCAAAAAAACTATTTATTTTGGTGTCTTACATTGATATTAAATTATTATTGTATTTATTTATAATAAGTAGTTCATGTGAGTGTAGATATTAAGGAATAGATGATGATGGGTTGAAACAGAAGTGAGTTGTTGCAGTGTGAGAATAGCTGCTATAAGTGAGAAGCTTATCGGTTCTTTTTCCTGCGGTTTAACTTAGAATTAAGCTTCCTGGACCCGACACCTTCTGCTTTTATACTGCTGAACTTCCACCACAGTGCTAACCTCTTCCTGTAGCAGCGCTCTCCACAACTGACAGACAGACCATGCCACACTCGGTCTCAGATATTGACCCATTAAGTTTTTTAAATCAATTTAAACCATGTTTAATAAAATAAGTCCCATTATTACAGTGTTAAATATATATATTATACCTCTTTTTACACAATATGTGGGTCTATGGACTGAAAAAAGAAGCTATTTCAGTCTTTTAGTCCCTTTTAGAATGAGCCATTTAAGGGCTCTGACACTTTTATGCAAATAAGCTGTTGTTGGCCACGCCCCATTTTTATGCTGAACGTTTAGCACACGTTAGCATTAGCTTGTTCTAAACTGCAAAACACGAACATGCTAGCTCATGTTTAACTGCAACAGAAGCACAAAACTCTCAAACATTATTTGAAAGTTCTCGCATCTCTGCTCACCTCATCTGCTGACTTGCCACAGACAATAGGTAAAGATCCCTCCCTCAGATGAAGTCTGAGTGAACACTGTATGGAGTCATATATTAACTCTATGTAACAATCAGTGTTAACATATTTTTACTTAAAATGTTGCTAAGGTGTTGCTAAGTGGTTGCTATGTTGTTTCTAAGGTGTTGCTATGGTATCCGTGGTGGTTGCTATGTTGTTTCGAAGTGGTTGGTATGTGGTTTACTTCGCAATGCGCAACCATAATTAAACATGGACAGATGCTCTTAAACACATTAAGAGACAAGAAATTCAAGTAATTAACTCCTGATGAGTTCAGCACAGCTGTTAACTGAAAGCCTGAATTCCAGGTGACTCTACACTGCTGAGTTTTTACCACAAGTTAGCATGAGCTTGTGCTAAATGGCAAAAAACGAACAAACTAGTCGATGCTTAACTATGATAGAAGCACAAAAGCTCACTATTTGAAAGTTCTTACATCTCCCTCATCTGCTGACTCTCCACAGATAGTAGGTACAGATCCCTCCCTCAGACGAAGTCTGCTGGCTAATCCTGCTCTCAAACACATTAAGAGACAAGAAATTCAAGTAATTAACTCTTGATGAGTTCAGCACAGCTGTTAACTGAAAGCCTGAATTCCAGGTAAGACTACAAGCAAAATTAGAAAATTTAATGTGAAAAAAAAAAAAAAAAAAAAAAAAAAAAAAAATATATATATATATATATATATATATATATATATATATATATTTATTTAAAGTAGTGCAGTGTACAAGAAATATTTTTTCATCCATTTTTATCCATCCAATTTTATGTTTTTATCTCTCAAAATCATATTTTATACCCTTAAAATCAGAATTTCAGGAAAAACAAAGAAATAACAGTTTTTTTTTTTTGTTTTTTTTTTTCCATTTTTTGCTTTTTGCAAATCGGATTATAAAATCAGATTTGTGTCACAAAAATGGACAAATCTACAAATAAAACAAAAAAGAGAGAAAATTCAACTGAAAACCCATTCATTTTTCACTAAATGGAACTGAATGGAAAAAAATAATAATTATGAAGTTTTATTTAATTAATTTATATTTCTATTTCGAATTAAGTTTGGTACAGTCGGAAAATGAAGATTCTAAACATTACTCTGACCATCTAAGCAAGAGGTGCTACTTTTTGAAGAATGTAAAATATATAAAAAACACTCTGGTGTTTGGATTGTGTTTCTAATGGTAAAGAAACACTTATAAACACACTGCGAAGTTTTACGTTGGTTTTACACAGCAGTTTCCTGTCTATATTTTAAATAAACAGAAATTAATTCAGCGTTTCTGTATAAACGCCTAAAGCAAAACCTCCTAAACCATGAGAAATACTTTGAGCTTTTTCTCTCACTCGCGTCTCTGCAGGACTAATATACACAGGCCGCTGCGCAGCTTCACCCCGGCCCGGCGGTGCCGTCACGTTTACGGAGAGGTGCTGACCTCACATTTCTTGTTTAGGCTGTTTCCGCTATAAAGGTCAAAGGTTAAAAGTGAAGCATGAAGACAAAATTCCCACAGGACTTTCCTTTTCCCGGAAACGTCTAGTTTACCCAGTTAACCCTTTAGTGTGGAGAAAAAATGCAGCCGCATTTTTACCTTTAACCCAAAAAAAGAGCCCATGTTAGTGGGGGGGGCTTATTTTTTTTTTTTCTACATAGTAAATGAATAGTAAAGTATGGAAGCCCATTTCCGCCTCCTGAAGAAAAAAAAAACGTCCTCAACTAAGTCATAATTATGAGATAGTAAGTCATAATTATGAGATAGTAAGTCATAATTATGAGATACTAAGTCATAATTATGAGATAGTAAGTCATCTCATAATTATGACTTTCTATCTCATAATTATGACTTTCTATCTCATAATTATGACTTTCTATCTCATAATTATGACTTACTATTACATAATTATGACTTTTCTATCTCATAATTATGACTTAGTTGAGGACGTTTTTTTTTTCTTCAGGTGGCGGAAATGGGCTTCCATAGTAAAGTGATCTATCAGATTATCAAGGAACACATAAGGAATCATGTAGTAACTTAAAAAGAGTGTTAAACAAACTTAAAAAATACTCAGTGAGAAAGCATTCAGGTGGTTTCTGGGGCTGCTAACTCTGATCAACTTTCCTGGGTCGGCCCTGATGAGTGCCAGTTCCATCATCATAAGGTTATCGATGGCCTTTTTTGCAACTGCACTTGAGGATACTTTTAAAGTTGTTAAATTCTTCTTTTTTTGGATCGACTCATTGAACTAAGTAATTTTAACTTACTTATTTAAGTAGTTATTGCTACAATATATATCCTGATGAACTGAGATGGTGATTTGAGGTGATTTAATTGGGATGAGCAGCATCTATTGTTCAGCACCTTCAGGAACTCCTTTCTTCAAGATGCTGAGAAAACTATTCCAGATGACTCTCCCTCATGAAGATACTGTTTATTTAACTCTTTTTTTTATTTACTAAATAATTTCGCATGTGTTTCTGTATAGCTTTGATATAGTATTTAATATTAAATTTACAATAAAAAAAAATCATTAAAAAAGGCAGTGAGAAGATATTAGGAGATATTAGTGTCACAAATGGCCAAACAATAAAAAAAAAAAAAAGCTTAAAATTAAGTGCCTGTGGCTAAATAACTAAGCTACGCTAAACAGCAGCGCTTCACATGAAGTTTCGGTTTCATCCTTGTTAGAATCTTAAAAGCTATAAATGAGTGCAAGCTACAGCTGATCTTACACAATACACAATGTACCACATAACAGCATTATATAATATTATTGAGGTCATGTCAATTTATTGTACGATAGGGCGATAATGTAATTATCATAACAGGCCTATATGGATCATATAAAAAAGTTACTGTAAACAATATTATGCAGCACAGAAAAAAAATAAAGCACAGATCTACAATCTCACAACAAAAGAGGGCTGGAACGAGGGATGAGACAGGGGAGAGAGAATAATTTCAGTGTTAATGCCTGATATCATGTGTTAGTTTACAGATACCAACACTGTAACAATGTTATCGGGCTGCTTAAGTCCGAGAACGTGAGAAAAAGAGAGAGAGAGAGAGAGAAAGAACAAGAAAGAACTCGAGAGAGAAAGAGAAAGAAATAAAGTAAGAGAAAGAGATCGCAAGACAGAAAAAGAGAATGCTAGAAAAAAGAGAGAAAATGAGAGAAAAACGATAGAGAATGAGAGGGTGCGAGAAAGAGAATGTGAGAGTGAGAAAAAGAAAGCGAGAAAGAAAGAGCTACAGAAAAAAGAGCTAGAGAAAGAGAGAATGCAAGCAAGAGAGAGAAAGAGAGAAAGTGAGAAAAAGAGAGGACACGAGAGAGAATGTGAGAGAGAGTGAACAAGAGAGAAAGAGAGAAAAAGTGGAAGAAAACGAGAGACAAAGAGAGAACACGAGAGTGAGGAAAAGAAAGAGCAATGCGAGTGAGAGAGAGCGAAAGTGAGAGGGAGAAAAAGAGAGAAAACAGGAGAGAAAGAGAGAGAGCATGAGAGTGAGAGAGAGAGAGCATGAGAGTGAGAGAGAGAGTGAGAGAGAGAGAGAGCATGAGAGTGAGAGAGAGAGTGAGAGAGAGAGTGAGAGAGAGAGAGAGCATGAGAGTGAGAGTGAGAGAGAGCATGAGAGTGAGAGAGAGAGAGAGCATGAGAGTGAGAGAGAGAGAGAGCATGAGAGTGAGAGAGAGAGTGAGAGTGAGAGAGAGCATGAGAGAGAGAGAGAGTGAGAGAGAGAGAGAGTGAGAGAGAGCATGAGAGTGAGAGAGAGTGAGAGAGAGAGAGAGCATGAGAGAGAGAGAGTGAGAGAGAGAGAGTGAGAGAGAGCATGAGAGTGAGAGAGAGTGAGAGAGAGCATGAGAGTGAGAGAGTGAGTGAGAGAGAGTGAGAGAGAGAGAGAGCATGAGAGTGAGAGAGAGAGAGAGCATGAGAGTGAGAGAGAGAGCGTGAGAGTGAGAGAGAGAGATAGAGAGAGAGAGAGAGAGAGAGAGAGAGCATGAGAGAGAGAGAGAAAGAGAGAGAGAGCATGAGAGAGAGAGAGAGAGAGAGAGAGAGAGAGAGAGAGAGAGAGAGAGAGAGAGAGAGAGAGAGAGAGAGAGAGAGAGACAGCTGTTGAATGAAAGTCTTGGCCAGCTGTCTCGGCCTAAACTCCACAAACAGACATGTGCAGGAATCCCAACAACCATCACAGCTGAATCTGACCTCCTTTCTAACACACACACTCACACACTCACACACTCACACACTCACACACTCACACACACACTCACACACTCACACACTCACACACTCACACACTCACACACACACACACTCCTAAACTTAGAAATGTACACACTCAGCACACAGCTTAGTGAGGACACGTGTGTTCTGTATATACACACTCGAGAGCAGCACCACTCACATACCTTATAAAAACTGTCCCTCATAAAAACAACTACAACATATACATCATATACAACATATACATCATATACAATATATACATCATATACAATATATACATCATATACAATATATACATCATATACAACATATACATCATATACAACATATACATCATATACATCATATACAATATATACATCATATACAACATATACATCATATACAACATATACATCATATACAACATATACATCATATACAATATATACATCATATACAACATATACATCATATACAAAATATACATCATATACAACATATACATCATATACAACATATACATCATATACAACATATACATCATATACAATATATACATCATATACAAAATATACATCATATACAACATATACATCATATACAACATATACATCATATACAACATATACATCATATACAACATATACATCATATACAAAATATACATCATATACAACATATATAACATATACAACATATACATCATATACAACATATACATCATATACAAAATATACATCATATACAACATATATAACATATACAACATATAAATCATATACAACATATATAACATATATAACATATATAACATATATAACATATACAACATATACTGGATTTATGGGCGTCTGTGATGTTATCAGACTAATAAATCTATACAACAAAATACTGACTACTGTCAAAAATTAATATTAGAGGTTATATTTTACTGATCTATAGGTGAACACTCAACCGCTCTGCACTGTGAAGCTTGATTTAGGGTGTGTCAGTGTGTCTTTGCTATCGTAACGACGGTAAAAGTACACCTTGCACGGCTCGAAACACAACACAAAAGTCATGCACGTACTAATTCTCTTAATTAATCATGGGTGTGGTTAATTTTGAGCGTAACGTGAAATAAACCAATCAAGCATGTCTCTTGCTGCTCATCGTTGCCTTTAAGAGTAAACTAGGTGAGCTCTGACTTTGGCGGATTGCTATTTTAACGGTGCAGCTACCAGGACGTGTCCAACAAACTCTTCTCAGCAGAGGAAACTGAGCTGCTGGTTGACGCTTTGAAGGAGCTCCAGCAGCTCATTTACGGGAACAGCAATGTTATTTTATTTACTATTCTGTTTATTTATTGTTGATGTAATAGTTGGGTTTGTGCACTGATGTGTTACTGAGATAGCGATAAACGTCTGACTGTTGGCGTCTGTCTAGGTTGTATTCAGTCAGTGGAGCTCCTGTGTTTTCTGTTACCAAGATAAACAAGCAAAACTCCAGAAATGTACCTGAACACACCTCATTTCTAGAGTAGTCAATGACAGATATAGGAATGCTATAAGGTGTAATATTGGCACTGCTGTTTTGCTGAGTACCATAGATCAGCACAGCAGTGCCAATATTAATTGGGCTGCAATTAAGGATTATTTTGGTAGTCAACTAATCTGATGATTGTTTTTGCGATTAGTCGATTAGTCAATGATTATTTCTGCCATGTCCTCCATCTCTAAAAACTACAGAAACAGCTGAACATGAGATTTAAAAGGCATGTAAATGTCTAGATGTTGTTTAAACATGGAAAGTTCTGATATTTAGTGATTACAAATTGTAATCTGTTGTGTTTGGGCACTTTTGGAGTGTGTAACCTGTGTGAGTTTGAGCCATTTACCCACCTCCAATTGCGCTTCTGTCCCCAGCACTTGTAATGCGATACTGTTGCAAATTAACGATTAATCGACAGTCGACAAATTTAAATAATCAACATTGTCGATTATATAGACTAATAGTTGCATCCCTACATATTACACGTTACACAACAGTTAGGTCCGACCTCACAATCTGATTGGTTGAGAAGTGTTCTAACCATGCTCCATCCGTCAGTGACCTCGGCCGCCGTCTGACAGACAGAACGGTAACCAGCTAGGCTAAGCTAAGCTAAGCTAATGCTAAACTAAGGCAAGCTATGCTAACCTAATCAAAGTCCAGCCGGCTAGCTAAAACCAACACCACCCAGAAAAAAGGGCAGAAATTCACACAAAACCCGCATCCATCACAGCCCACATCCATCCATCACACCCCACAAACATCCATCACACCCCACATCCATCCATCACACCCCACATCCATCCATCACACCCCACAAACATCCATCACACCCCACATCCATCCATCACACCCCACATCCATCCATCACACCCCACATCCATCCATCACACCCCACATCCATCCATCACACCCCACAAACATCCATCACACCCCACATCCATCCATCACACCCCACAAACATCCATCATACCCCACAAACATCCATCACACCCCACATCCATCCATCACACCCCACCCAACCCATATCCATCCATCACACCCCACATCCATCCATCACACCCCACAAACATCCATCATACCCCACAAACATCCATCACACCCCACATCCATCCATCACACCCCACCCAACCCATATCCATCCATCACACCCTACAAACATCCATCACACCCCACCCACATCCATCACACCCCACCCACATCCATCACACCCCACCCATATCCATCACACCCCACCCACATTCATCACACCCTACAAACATCCATGACACCGCACCCGCATCCATCACACCGCACCCCACCCACATCCATCATACCCCACCCACACATATCTGGCTTTGTTCTAGTGACTCAGAAGATAGCAGAAGATCATTCTAAGTAAAGAATATCTAAAAAGAAACGCAACCAGTGAGTAACAGAAAGCCAATAGAGCGGAAGCCAGCGCTGAAAAATCATTTTTAGCGGCCGTCAGGCCAACCAATCAGACTTTCTGTACTCTCTTTATCATAGGAAAATATATATATATAACTATATAAAAGATGCAGAGATGAGCTGATTGGAAAATCTGTGTCAGTTAATGAAGAGATAATTCTGATTACCTTATTCCAGAACGCTGATACTTCTAGATAAAAACAGAAAGTATGCTTAAAAGTACATAAAGTATTATTATTACAGAAAGTACAGTAATGATTGGTGGCTAAGCTCATCAGGTATCTTTTCCGTGGGGTTATATTATACATTTTATGACACATTTTCAAGTGTATAAACTAGTGCTGTGTGATATGATGATAAATATGGTCCATATGGCTTTTTTAATCTGGTTCGGAGAGCTCATCCTAGCAGGAAATAGTCTGTGATGTAGTGATCTGTTTTTTAATACTAATTTTATTTTATATAAAGCTATGGTATGATAATCACCATAATCACCATAAGTAACCAAGTATTACTGTTAACGAAAATTAAGGAAATAACGAAAAATGAAAGTGAAAGTTCTCCTTAACTAAAACGAATAAAAACGCTAATGAAATTGCAGATTGAATACCCTCAATTTCGTATTTGTAAATTTCTTTTCTAATTTATATATTTATATTTATATAAATGTAGTATATTGTGTAGGGGTGTGCTATATCGTATCGTATGCAATAATATCTCCAACATTTTTAAATATGGTGAACGATATTATACCCTTAAATATGGTGCTACATCACCCACCCCTAATTATCACATCAGGGTGCTATTTTTTCTGTTTTTTGCAAAAGAAAAATTCACACTGTTCTCATTTCCCATGACAGAAATATCGACATCGTGACACCCCTACTCACAAGTATTATTATTATTAAGTATTAGTATGTAGTATGCAATTGGGACGCGGCCTGTATCAGTCATTTCTCTGCAGCGTTCGGCTCGCTGTGGACAACAGCCGCTCCCTCAGTGTGAGTCAGTGTAGCCGCACGGCGCGTACGGTCGCTACGCTAAAGACGGCGACCACAAGCCCCACGCTGAGAGTCCTGCAGCGCGACAGGTGGCGAGACGTCACCCGCAGGATGAATACAGCCTCTGTTGTGAGAGAGATTCACTCAGCTGCCATTTAAAGGCCGAGCGAGTGGCCGGGTGCTATCAGTGGGCGGCATATGGGGTGAGGAAGGAAGGCAAGTGTGTGTGTGTGTGTGCGTGTGTGCATCATAAGGATTGGGTGGGCCGAGGGTCGAATCAGCTGCACGCGACGCGCCAGCGAATGAGGTCAGAGGTGATGAAAAACTTTTTTTTTTATAAATAAAATCACCTCATCATATCAGATCAACTTTACAGGAGAGAGATAAAACCTTTCAATTAAAGTCAATATAAAACGAGTTATTTCAGGTCATTTTTAAATATTTCTATTGGCACAATGTAAGTAATATTTCGACATATACAGCTCTGGAAATAAATAAGAGAGCACTTCAGTTTCTGAATCAGTTTCTCTGATTTTGCTATTTATAGGTTTATGTTTGAGTAAAATGAACATTGTTGTTTTATTCTATAAACTACAGACAACATTTCTCCTAAATTCCAACAAATAATGCAAAGAAAACAAGTTCATATTCATAAAGTTTTAAGAGTTCAGAAATCAATATTTGGTGGAATAACCCTGGTTTTTAATCACAGTTTTAATTTCATGCATCTTGGCATCATGTTCTCCTCCACCAGTCTTACACACTGCTTTTGGATAACTTTATGCTGCTTTACTCCTGGTGCAAAAATTCAAAGCAGTTTTTAAAAAATGATGAGTTGATCACAAGCCATCAAACCAAACTGAACTGCTTGAATTTCTGCACCAGGAGTAAAGCAGCATAAAGTTATCCAAAAGCAGTGTGTAAGACTGGTGGAGGAGAACATGATGCCAAGATGCATGAAACAAAAAAACTGTGATTAAAAAACAATCAGGATTATTCCACCAAATATTGATTTCTGAACTCTTAAAACTTTATGAATATGAACTTGTTTTCTTTGCATTATTTGAGGTCTGAAAGCTCTGTATCTTTTTTGTTATTTCAGTCATTTCTCATTTTCTGTAAATAAATGCTCTAAATGAGAATATTTTTATTTGTAATTTGGGAGAAATGTTGTCTGTAGTTTATAGAATAAAACAGCAATGTTCATTTTACTCAAACATAAACCTATAAATAGCAAAATCAGAGAAACTGATTCAGAAACTGAAGAGATCTCTTCATTTTGTCTTTACTTTAGATGTGTAGATGTGTTTCATCTTCTTGCTTAAGCTGCAGGAAGTGTCTATACCTGATGATGTAACTTCACACGTCAGAGCGTCGCAACGAGACGAGCATCACGCAACACACCCTGAATTACAGAGGAATTACCTCAACACACACTGAGCTGCTGCTACCTTTCAGTTTTCCCACGTTTACTCACAGGAAGTGATCCACACAGGGTTGCCAGATCCAGGAAAAATACCCAGCGCAAAGTCTTAAAGTGTCTTAAACCCATGTTTTAGAAGCTTAAACCAGCCCAAACATCTAAGGTTCTCACACAGAGGTTCAATGCCGAGATAGCGATGAACGTCTGACTGTTGGCGTCTGTCTAGGTTTGTATTCAGTCAGTGGAGCTCCTGTGTTTTCTGTTACCAAGAAGGAGTGAAAATGGACTGTGGGTGGTGTGTAAGACAGCAATGAGCATCACGACGCACATTACACAGTGTGTAACATAAGGGCTATTGTTTAAAAATACATTATTGTTGGTATTGCTACTTTTTAATGTACAATAAAATATATTGTAATTTTTTTTGTACAATTATACTACAAAATTATTATAATATAATTACAATATAATTACAGTATTAGGCACTGGTTGAGAATTCACACTTGATGCAGATCATTAGCGCTGTTTTCTCTATAGTTATGCGTTCCCTGACCCTGAACAGAGTGTGTGGCTTGAATGTGTGTGTGTGTGTGTGTGTGTGTGTGTGTGTGAGTAACTGTTGCTGCAGAGGAATGTTGAACACATGGGCCTCGGTTTAAAGGGACGCATGCACAAGTGTGTATGTGTTTGTGTGAGGGTGTGTCAGATTAGCCACCCTACAAAAACTCATTTTCAGTTTTATTAAGAGGCAAGAAATTCAAGTAATTAACTCTTGATGAGTTCAGCACAGCTGTTAACTGAAAGCCTGAATTCCAGGTGACTCTACCTCATAAAACTGACTGAGAAAATCCAGCAGAGATGTTCAAAACTGATTATCTAAACAAGAGGAGCTAAAATATAAGACATATTCTGCTTTATTTAACACTTTTTGTTTAATAAATAATTCAGCATGTTTTCCTTCATAGTTTGGATGAGTTTAGTATTAATCTACAATGCTCAACCTTTATATTTTGTCCCTCAACTTCAGTTATAAAAAAAATATATATATCTTAGGGATTGCTGCTTTAATTATCAATCAATAAATCAATTAATCAACCTTAATTTTACTCGGGAGTGCTTTGAGGGTGACCCTCAATTACAATGCTGCTGAATATTTACAGTATAAAAGGGATTGAAAACATCAGATAAGAAATGGAAAAAAGGAAAATAAATAAATAAATAAATAATAAATTAAAATTTAATATATATATAACCATAAAAAATACATAAAATGTAAAGAATTTATCAAATTTAAAATAAAGAAAAAAATAATAATAGTAAAGGTAAATAATAAAATTAAAATATAAGTGATAAGAAATGTTAAAATGTACCATAATGAACTAAGATCATAAGAATTAAAATAAAAAAATAATACATAAATAAAAGTAAATAAAAAAGTTTAAACAATAAAAATGTTAAGACTAAACTCTTAAAACAGTCACAGGATTTCTGAGGGTGATTATAAACTTAAAGTGAGCTGAGTTTTATAGTTTTATTGCATCCTGGTGCTCTAGAGCTAAAAGCAGATTTACCAAGTTCAGTAAAAAAAATCTCTGTACCTGACAGGTGATCACTGGATTAGCGTACTGTACATTAGCCTATTAGCATTGTAGCATGCATAAGTGTGGATGTATTAAACGATGCAGTGTTTGAATGGGAGATACGTGAGCTTGGAGCCGCTGGTGGAGAACAGACCGGGGTTTGTATGGGAGGAGAATGGATCCGGCTGTAGCCGAGCACTGAAACATCCCACTGACCTTATTCCCCACAAACAAAACCACGTAACTCCTGAGGTCATGGGTGTCTAATCCAGTGTGTAATGCCCAAAGCGGTGACAACAGCATGCAGAATTCACACTGGAGATGGATTCTCTCCACAGAATAGAATCGGACCTGAACTGCTTGAATTTTTGCACCAGGAGTAAAGCAGCATAAAGTTATCCAAAAGCAGTGTGTAAGACTGGTGGAGGAGAACATGATGCCAAGATGCATAAAAAAAAAAACTGTGATTAAAAACCATCAGGGTTATTCCACCAAATATTGATTTCTAAAATCTTAAAACTTTATGAATATGAACTTGTTTTCTTTGCATTATTTGAGGTCTAAAAGCTCTGCATCTTTTTTGTTGTTATTTCAGTCATTTCTCATTTTCTGCAAATAAATGCTCTAAATGAGAATATTTTTATTTGTAGTTTGGGAGAAATGTTGTCTGTAGTTTATAGAATAAAACAACAATGTTCATTTTACTCAAACATAAACCTATAAATAGCAAAATCAGAGAAACTGATTATTATATTATTATAGTGGTCTAATATCTTTATTCTCAAATAATAATAACATTCCCAAAACAAAAGAATAACCAGAATGTTTAAAACGTTAAACAAAAACAAACATCCGAGAATATCCATCGATGTTGACAGATCGAACCTTCTAAGAATGATGACTGTAGACTAGGGTCTAGCTCCATATTCCACATACAAAATGTGCCATCAGCTGTGTGTGCCTGAACAATTTTTTTTAGTTTTTTAATTTTTTTTAGCATAAATAAAAAGTAATCTACCTGCTGAACTCTGTGTTCTATCGCTAAATAAAACCGCTAGGCTCTGTAAAAACTGCGCAAAATAATGAGGTATTAACATGGTAACTTTCACAGCCCTATTGATTAGTGTTCCAATCAAACACACTCTATTCATTTTCATATCTGGATCAGAAAGGCTTCAGTTGCAGAATCCAGAAAAATGTACATATTGAACGTTCTAAGAATGATAACTGTAGACTAGGGTCTAGCTCCATATTCCACATACATTCAATTAAACACACTCTATTATTTTTCCATATCTGGATCAGAAAGGCATCAGTAGCTACAGGCTGGTTCCTAGAAGAAAAGCTTCCCAGCAAGACTAATTCTAACATTATGGAAACATTGAGAAAAAGTAACTTTCCCAAAACCCCAGAAAATTGCCAGATTGTTTAAAAAGTAAAAAAAATAAATATACATATAAGAATATTAGACTAGGGTCTAGCTCCATATTCCACATACATTCAATCAAACACACTCTACTTATTTTCCGTATCTGGATCAGAATGGTGCCTACAGAAAAAGCTTCCCAGCAAGATTAATTCTAACAACTTGGAAATGTTAAAAGGAAAAGTAACATTTCCAAAATTAAACAACTACCAGAATGTTTAAAACGTTAAACAAAAAAACAAACATCCAAGAATATCCAGAGAATTTGACAGACTGAATGTTTTAAGAATGTTAACTGTAGACTAGGGTCTAGCTCCATATTCCACATGTATTAACCTGGAAAGGCCACTTTTAAACATAAATAAAAAAAGTAAGCATGTTATATCGCTAAATAAGTCGCTAGGCTCTATAAAATTAGCGCAAAATAATGAGGTATTAACATGATAACTTTAACAGCTCTTTTGATTAGTGTTCCAATCAAACACACTCTATTAATTTCCATATCTATGATCAGAAAGGCTTCAGTAGCTACAGAAAGGTGCCTATAGGAAAAGCTCCTCTACGGATCTGGACCAGACTTCCTCCCACAGCTTCCGCCCGAGAAATAAGAGGAAGCCACTTCCACGTACTTCTCCATTCATTCATTAATGTGTTCATTTATATCCTCTCAGAAAGTCCCAAGACTCCCTCATAAAACCGAGAACAATGACCCGCCTAACAACATCAATCAGCCGCTTCTGTCCTATTCAGCATTCAGCAAACAACCGCTGACTTTTCTCAATAAACACAGGCTGCAAACATCACTATTGTTCAGCTTTTATTGTGTAAAATTCATAAACAACACCTGCAGAATCCTGAACTGAGCAGAGCCAGAGATCCCACCTGTACCGGAAGTCCCGGGAGTCTCCTGCATTTTAATAGAGGCTCCCTGATGCAAGTAAATTATTTAAATGAAGCACAAAAATACGAAAATTTGTGTTTGATAAAATAGTTCTAAAGTCCTATTCACACTTCTACTCTAGAGTGATACAACTCCTGCATCCGGACTACAATTAAAAAAATAGGAGGACCAGTGAGTTTTAGGCTTTTTTCTCGATCACATGATGTCATCCCGGAGTTCAGTAGCTCCTCCATTTCCACTCGCTGTCGTCTTTTTTTACGTGAATCTCCTTGGAAACTGTGGCGCACCCAAAGTGTACAGTAATTACGGTGAGCGGCAGTGGACAAATATCTATTTTATTAAAGGCGAGGAGACGAAACTCAGAGATGTGCGTCCAGACGGGACTAAAATTACCGGAGGAGCACGGAGTTCAGAGAAAAACTGTAGATAATTCAGCCTGTAATTTTTTATCTCAGAGGACGTCTGAGAAATAAAACACCTACATGATCGTTCTGGACAGGAATAAAAGCACAGAGGATAAAAAACCCCATAAAAGAGAAAGTTACCCCAGAACCCCCTGAGAAACTAATCCCATACAGATAGGGATTTTGTTGCTTTATGGTAATAAATCCTTTACCGTTGGAAAGCCTGTTAATTTCTATTTTATATGGAATCACATTTGTAAGGAACATAAATTTTAAGGGAAGAGCAGCAGAGTTGAGTATGTGCTGAGGTTGCGCCCATGAAAAATTTGCCAAATCCTCTCAACAAATAGCATATTCTGCCATTGTTTCGTTTGATGTTTTAATCAATCAAATAAATAAATAAATCAATCAATCAATCAACATTTATGTAAAAAATGTAGCCAAGCCAATACACTGGGATGAGATTGTGAAAGAGAAAGAATAAATAAATTAAAAGACTCAGCATTTAAATAAGATATATGATATTTTAAAATAAGTTATAAAACAAATTTAATAAAGATAAAAAAAAGAATTTAATAAGAATCATAAAATCAAAATAATAATAAAAAAATATTCAAATGCAACTACAGATAAATAAATAAAACTAAGAAACTATAAAAGCAAGGTTTAAAGACAGCAAAAAAAAGTTATCTAAACATAGACTTCAGAAGGAGCTTAAAAGAAGCTAAAAACATATCAAATTAACATCATTTCTTTAGGAAAAAACAGTGCTGTGTGATATGACGATAAATATCATTTCTACAGTAATTTAATCAATTATTCATGCAAATATATAAAGTAGGCTACAATGAAATATATTGGTGTGGTCACTTTGCATAAACTCGGTTTATATAAGTGATAATAAAGAAATCTTCACAAAAAAAGGTTTGTGACATGCTTTACGTTATTAAACTCATGAGAGCTGAACAATGGAGACTTTTAAAAAATTGTTCTTTTAAAAAATGAGCTACTGCATCTACCTCCTCTGTTTTTTATCCTTTGATATATATATATATATATATTGCTGCATTAAAAGGTAGTAATTCTCATTTGTGAAAGTTTGGTTTAATGTCACTTTGAAATAAAGTTGGAAAAAAGTAAGCAATGACATTATTTTGTCATATTTTTTCGAAGAATAACTGAAAACATACTTAAATGTGATATATCATGATATATATCGTTATCGAGATATAAAAAATTCCATATCGTGATATATGATTTTTCCCATATCGCCCAGCACTAGGAAAAACTGTATAAACTCAGTATTTTGTGGATCATCTATCCAATAAATGATGATAAATAATGATGTATTTTCTCTCTCTCTCCGTCTCTTCCAGACCCTCTTTGCTAAAGCTCTGTATGATAACACAGCAGAGAGTCAGGATGAGCTGGAGTTCCAGAAAGGAGACGTAGTTGTGGTGAAGGAGCAGAAGGTGGAGGGGAGCCCGGGCTGGTGGAGGTGTTCTCTACACGGGAGGGAAGGTCTGGCCCCGGCGAACCGGCTGATACGACTTTCTGCGGCCGAGGCCGAAGCTCTGGGGTTTAAAACCTCCAGCATTTATCAGATTCCCAGTGTTTCCCAACCCGTAGAGTCCAGCCCCACCTACGAGGTCATGGACCGGGTCTACAAGGTTCCCTCCAAGCAAATCCCCGTTCCTTTCCCACAGAAGCACCGAGCGCCGGAGGTGCCCGAGGGGAACGTCTCTCCACACAGGGTGAGCTTCCCGCAGCTTTACAAATGAAGATCGCATGTCATTCTGCAGCGTCGGCAGACAGCTTAGTCCTTTAACCGCTAAAAAAGAGCTTCTTATACTTTTTAGCACTGTTTCTTCTGGTTAAAAAAAGATTCTGTTCGAGCTAAACGGCTGTTCAGGTGCAGTTTAACCTGATTAATTAACCAAGATAATAATCACTACAGCTATTAACTAATTCTAATCTCTGCTGCTCCATGCTAAGCTGTTTTCACAATGAAAGTCATCTACATAGTGCATCCTGTTAAAAAACAAGCAGCTAGAATATTTAGTGTTTTTCATTTTATTTTATTTTAGGGCCATATCACCCGCTCCTAATATTAGTATTCGTCTAGCTGGGAACATTATGTGTAAACATTCTCATAAAATTTACTATTATTATTATGCACATTTTTTTTTCTGTCAGAACATTCCTGGAACATTATTTCTTAAGTTTTATTATGTTACAGGTCAACCTTTTCCAAGAAACTTTTAAAATCATTGCTAAAAGTCCTAATATCATTGCCTTTTAGCTGGGAAAGCTTTCTTCACCATGCACAGACGCACAGTTGGCCTGGCTAATGATGCTAACTCAGGCTAACAGGCAGTTACTCTGCAGCTAAAGCACTAGCAGATGGGGGTTAGGACAGGCATGCAGCACGGCATCTTTATGGACCCATAAAAGAACAGAAAAGACTTCAGACAGCACTAAACTGCATCCAGCTCAGAGAAAGAGAGAGAGAGAGAGAGAGAGAGAGAGAGGTGTTAGCTAACGGGAGATACAGGGTCTGGTAAGACCCACATGTTGCTAATTTCCCCTGGAGCTCGAGGCAAAACTGTTTACCTTTACAGTAGTTCTTCACTGCTTCATGGTTTTAATTACAGAACTGGGTTAATTGGGCAGACACACTGATTCAAGAATGTCTGTCCAACAAAAACAACTTAACGCTCAGCTACTTTCAACAAACGCTACTGTTTAAAAAGTGGTGAAAGGTGCAGCAAAATTAAGATTCAGATTTTAATTCTGCTTTTATTTGTTTGCAGGTGGCGCAGGTTTCCTTCTGTTCAGATGTGTACGACGTCCCGAGTCTTGCGAGAAAAGGCTCCCTAAACACAGTAAGGTCCTTTATGAAATTATTGCAAAATTGTTACGTTTTTTTGTAAGATGTATGATCGCAAGCCATCAAACCAAACTGAACTGCTTGAATTTTTGCACCAGGAGTAAAGCAGCATAAAGTTATCCAAAAGCAGTGTGTAAGACTGGTGGAGGAGAACATGATGCCAAGATGCATGAAAAAAACTGTGATTAAAAACCAATCAGGATTATTCCACCAAATATTGATTTCTGAACTCTTAAAACTTTATGAACGTGAACTTATTTTTTTCACATTATTTGAGGTCTGAAAGCTCTGCATCTTTTTTTTGTTATTTCAGCCATTTCTCATTTTCTGCAAATAAATGCTCTAAATGAGAATCAGGTTTAATCAAGATCAGCACCTTCTTTAATAAGATATAGTGACTCAAAATGTCCTTTACCAAACGATCAATTCTCTAAAACTTTGCTTCTATTCACCTTTTTTTTTTTTTTTTTTTTTTTTTTTTACCACAGACACCATCGCCACGGCCTTTAGTACGGAATAAGTCTCTGCTGCCGCCTACACAGATCCCCAAACGATATGAAACCATGGACAACAGAATGTGGAAACCATGTCAAAACAATGTACGAATGGGTTGTGATATAACAGGGAACTTAAGCTTATTCACAAAGGGCTGGATTGGCTGCGGGATTTCATTCAGATATAATTAATATGTCGTTTTGAATTGTCTTGTTAATAAAAATGCATGGATATCTTTGAAAATGCAGCTTATGTTGCTTTCAATATCTTAAGATCTCATTATATGTTTCTGCATTAATGCTGCCATAAGAGAAGTGTACTGATACTGAATAACTTCATAGAAAGATAAAAGAAAGATCACACATGTAATCAGTATCAGTTGTTTAGTGATTGACCCATTGATTAATCATGGAGAATCATGGGAAATCATGTTTGTTGCTGGTTGTATAGAAAGAATAAAATCCTGCAGCAATACTTAAAAATGGCCATTTTTGATTAATGGTACAGATATTTTACTGATGACATATTTAACCCCTTAAGAGGCCAGACTTTTTGTCAATTGTCTGCCATTACACATCTAAATCTTGAGGATTTCTATTCAAACATTATATAAAAATCTTTCATGTTTGATAAGGAACGTTACTAAAGAGCATTATTGTAATCGAAAATATAAAATAAATATTTAAGTAAATTGTCTAATGTCAAAATATAATTAATAAGAACTTCTTTTTCATTTTAAAAGCAATATTTTCCTGAATACAAATCAAACAGTCTAGTTTTTACGTCTTTTATGTATTTTTAAACCTGCAGAATTTGCGTTGATTCCTGTTACAGATCTGGAATTATAAAGTGGATTTGAGAGAAAACAAGCAGCTTCTCCAAATTTCTCCAGATTTCAAATGTAAATAACGTATTTTACTGCAGAAAAAAGTTTTTTTTTTCTGTATCACCTACACCTGTAGCCTGTTTACAGAACAAGGTATTTTAAAGAGTTAAATTAGACTTTCTTTCTTTAATTTTTGACTCGTTTCCCTTAGTGTGAATTTCCTGTGTTTCAGGTCTACGCTGTACCGCCATCAATCGCCCAGGAGTCCAATTACGACATCCCCGTGCCTTCAAACAGTAGTGAGGTTCATCAAAGACTTGCTTGCGGCTACAGCACTATGCCCAACCCACGCAAATCTGAATGGATCTACGACGTTCCCGTTACGCCCGAGAAGTCCTGTGCTAAAGCAGGAATCTACAACACCATGTCGCCAAAAGGTGCGAATCCAGAACAACTTTATGACACACTTCCAGCACGAGTTTCTTCTTCTATGTCCTCTACGACGACGTCTACTTCCTCGCTCTACGACATTCCCAAACCTAGTACTGCTGTGCAACAGTGCATTAACTCCAGCAAGCCAGTGAAGGAATCCATCTACGATATTCCACCGTGTGCCAAGCCACGAGAACCTTCTCTGGATGCTACAGGAGTCCAAAAGTTGCAGAACGTAAGCTTGAGCGATTCTGACAAGGGAGTTGTTCCTTTGGAGTACAGAGGAAAGAGTGGACCCATGTATGATTTTCCACGAGTGCTCCCAACGTGGGGCCGCCAGGGAAGACTATCTAGCCAGTCGTCGGAAGGAGCAATCAGCACAGAGACCGAGGAGAGCGTTGAAAAGGATAGAAGACTATCTGTGACCAACAACCAACGTAGCTCCATGGCATCCATGGCATCCACCACCTCCAGCTCTTCCAGAAGCTCCTGCGACTCCCTGATGCTGAGCTCTCCTTCGCCTGAGCCTCTACGGGAGATTACAATGCCTCAAGAAGAGGTCTCCCAACAGTTGATGGAACTTCAAGACATGGTATGTCGAGCCATACCAAAACTCATGGATTTCGTAAGCAGCAGCTGGAGAAGCAGAGAGCACCTCGGCGAACATCTCCAGGAAATCCACGCAGCCGCAGAAGGCGTGGCGAATTCCGTCACAAGCTTCCTCGATTTCGTTCTGGACGTCAGAGGAAATGCTCGGCGGCTGACCGACTCCAACCTTCAGACGAGGCTCCAGAAGCAGCTATCCATCGTGGAAGACTCCGGACTCATCCTCCAGCAGTCTGTAGACGCCCTCGGTGGTTTGGGGTGGTCTCTCGATGCCCTGGTTCAGGACCCTGGCCAACCACATACTCCAGACCAGCTGGAGCGCTTCGTCATGGTGGCTCGAACTGTGCCTGAAGATGTGAAGCGTCTTGTGTCCATCCTCAACGCTAACGGAAAGCTTCTCTTCAGAAGTGCGACGAAGGAATCAGAGACACCCAAAAACGCCAGTCCCACAAACCCAAGACCGAGCCAAGGCAAGAGCGAACCACCGCAAGACTCGGAGGGAGACGACAACGATTATGTACAACTTCAGGTACGTGGAATATTTTGCTCTTTCCCCCCCCCAAAAAACGGTGTCAAAATTAGCAAGAATCTAGAAAATAATCAAGATCCATTTCTTGCTTAAACTGCTGTAATGCACTTTTTGTAGAATTTCCAAAAACTAAAATCTCTAGAGTGGAGTAAATCCACTTGAGATTATCTTCCATAAGAGATTATCTTTGGGCGCTCCTAAATGAGTCCAAAAATAATGGGTTCCTATGGAGCAATTGAGCAAAATCAGAGTATAGACAGCTCTGAAAAAATGAGAAACCACTTAAAAATGATGAGTTTCTTTGATTTTTACCAAATAAAAAACCTCAGGAATATAAACAAGAGGAAGATGGATGATCACAAGCCATCAAACCACCAAACTGAACTGCTTGAATTATTTTGCACCAGGAGTAAAGCAGCATAAAGTTATCCAAAAGCAGTGTGTAAGACTGGTGGAGGAGAACATGATGCCAAGATGCATAAATCACAAAACTGTGATTATAAACCAGGGTTATTCCACCAAATATTGATTATTTCTGAACTCTTAAAACTGAAAATGAATATGAACTTGTTTTATTTGCATTATTTGAGGTCTATTTGAGCCATTGTTTCATTTTCTGCTAATAAATGCTCTATAAGTGTAAGGATTCATTTATCGCTTTTTTTTTTATTCCCTTTAGACGAAAACAGAGTTTGAGCAGCAGCAGCAGCAAATGAAAACAGATAACAACACAAAACCAGGCAGAGAAGAAGAAAAGAAGGAAAAACAGGTAAATATTTCTATTTAAATTCTATTCAGATCAGATCTCAGCGTCTCTCTGGGTCTCTTATTACCTGGTATTCGGTGTTTTAAGTACTAACACTGGAAATCACCTTTACCGAGGGCAAAACCCCTTCAACCCCTTTCATCATTACTGCTCTTTTCCTCTTTATGTTCAACTGCTGCCTTCCTGTCTGATGCCTTCAGCATTAACGATGACACACTTAGACTGCCAGCATGTGTGGAAATTAGTCTGTGGTTCTCGTCATTTATAGCAGTTTTTAGCTCCTATCTCTAAATAAGTAACAGCTTAGAGCAGCTGTACCCAAATCCAGCCATCTAAAAAAAAAATAAGATCTCTTTATTATCTCTACAAATAGTACAAATACTTTAGTAACTTACTTCAGTAGAAATGTGAGTAATCTATACTCTACTGGAGTAATTATGTTTTAGCTTTGCATTTTAAGAACAGCCTCGTTACTCATATTTCATTTCAGCTCATTTTCATTTTTCATATTTTTGCTAATTCAATGCTAAAAACTCATTCTTGTTACTTTAATTCCTGTTACTCAAATCATAAAAAGTAACAGGAACGAGTTCCAGTAACAGGAGTGATTTATTTTTGGTCATAAATATCAGTTATTTGAACATGCAGTGGACCATTTCTTTAAAATAAAGAGAAAATTTTAAGGAATTAGTGGACTTGCTTTTTTTAAACATTTTTAACTTTTTAAATGTCACATGAGTTTCGTAAACATCTTCAGATTAGAAAAAAAAACAAACAAAAAAAAACAATAAAGCTGCATGAGATTGTGAGTTTGACCAGTACATGTCTGGAATATTTAAATAAATGTGTTTTTAGATAATTGAAAAAAATATTTAAAAATAATAAAGTTACCTTAAAAATTTAAGAGAGCACTTCAGTTTCTGAATCTTCGGTTTCTCTAATTTTACTATTTATAGGTTTATGTTTGAGTAAAATGAACATTGTTGTTTTATTCTATAAACTACAGACAACATTTCTCCCAAATTCCAAATAAAAATATTCTCATTTAGAGCATTTATTTATATGCAAAAAATGAGAAATGGCTGAAATAATAATAAAAAAAAAAGATGCAGAGCTTTCAGACCTCAAATAATGCAAAGAAAACAAGTTCATATTCATAAAGTTTTCATTCATTCATTAAGAGTTCAGAAATAATCAATATTTGGTGGAATAACCCTGGTGTGGTTTTTAATCACAGTTTTAATTTCATGCATCTTGGCATCATGTTCTCCTCCACCAGTCTTACACACTGCTTTTGGATAACTTTATGCTGCTTTTAGTTCACCTCTTAATTATATTCCATACTCTTACTTTTTTCTAGAGCTATATATCCTGTACATATTTTAACAAATATCTGTCTTTTCTTCTGTTCTTTTCTTCATCAGATTTCCAAACCACCACCACCACCCCCAAAGCCAGCCAGCACCCCAAAAAGCCCCGGAACGTCTCAGATCTCAGACCACTGCCGGCTGTACTTTGGAGCCATTAAGAAAGCCATCACGGTGTTCATCAGCAGCCTGGAGGAGGGCCAGCCCCCCGAGAAGTTCATAGCCCACGGGAAGCTGGTGATCATGGTGGGTCAGAGGCTGATGGAATCGCTGTGCGGTGAAGCTCAGAACCGGCCGGACAGTCAGGAGCTCCTCTGTAAGAGTAATCACCTGTGCGCTCTGCTGAAACAGCTCGCCGTGGCCACCAAGAAAGCAGCGCTGCACTTCCCCGACCAAGTCGCCATCCAGGAGGCGCAGGACTTCGCCAAGGAACTCGCTCAGAGAGCTCACAACTTCCGCATGTCTTTAGACGGCTGAGGAAGACGCTGTTAGCTCTAGACCTTCGGGATCTTGAAGCATCCTCTACGAGTCCACAACGGCAGATTAAAGGGGGACAAGCGAGACTTGTAGCTAAGATTTGGCGACAAGCGACTCGGCGACAAAACGACAAGCGACAAATAGAGTTGAGACTTTCTACACAAATCCATGTATCATTCGTTTTATTCGATTTTTTAAATTGAGAATCCAAAATAGGAAAATAAAAGAAACTAATATTTCGTTTTTTGTTTTTGAATATAAAACAAAAAATAACTTCCGCATGTCTTTGGACGGAAATCATCATCAAAGACAGTCAACCTTCTTTCACAAGTAAAAGGTTTATTTCCTTTATTCATGAATGGAATGGACTGTATTTATGTTCCTTTGGCTGCAAAAAGCAAACTAAAATGCAGCGTAAAACGTCTTGGCTACTGGGATGCCACCACTAGAGCATTACTAAGCAGCAGATTCGAAACGTAGATAACTGATGGTAATCACAGCAGCCCTGTAACAGATCATGAGCTGAAAAAGCTCCTTTCCTTCTGCTCCGCTCTTAAACTGCAGCCCCCGCAGTTAGAACAACATTTCCCTTAAAATACTACGACTTCATTATTCTTGAAGTAAACTGTTTTTTTTTTTGGGCCACTAATATTACAAGATTAATCTGGTCTGTTTTGTTTTTTTCCTGGTCCATTTTTGTTTGCATCATCAAATAAAAAAACAGAAAATGCAAGCAGTGATTTGTTTTAGGTATTATATTCAACAACGAAAAACAAAATGAGGAGGTGTTTTTTTTTTCATTTTTTAATTATGGATTCTCAACTAAAAAAAAAAAATCAAAAGAACGAATGATGCACGGATTTAAATAGATTGGATGATTTTTGATTCCTGTGGTGCTATGCGTGTTAATTTGCCCAGCAGTGCGTTTCTGAACATGTCAGGGAGGTTTATGGCTCTGATTTTTGATCAAATACAGGAACAATTTGAAGGAAAATGAAGCGTGAATGAAATCAGCACATGGCTTAATAATTAGCATGCTTAGATTAGCCTCCTTGCTAATTCTGAAAACAAACAGACGGTATGAGCTCTATCTTAAACCCTGCCATTAAAAGATTATATTATATTTACTGCCAGAAGAGAACTCCCAAGCTAACAATTTTTTATTAAGAAAATCAAAAATAAGCAAAAAATTGCACTTTTGTGATTCAAACATTTAGTCAGAATTGTAGTGAGGATAATGTATGTATGTATAAAGTAGAGAAATATACTATAGGTAACTATTTTTGTACATTTTGCAGAATCGTATTGTCTGTTTCAGCACTGTGTAAATATTCTCTTTAAATTTATTGTTTCAATTTTTACTTTTTCTACGCTTTTATTCATATATATATATTTAGAAGCTTTTTGTTTGTATTTTTTGCTTTAATATGAAAAACTGGCATGTCTCCTTCAATATAACCATATTTACATGCATCATTTTAGTAGTAATACCATTAAAACATTGAGATATGCAGTTTATATGATATATTGTATGATTTTGCAGTGCAATGACCTTTAAACTTTAAACACCGTAAAATAAAGTGGTGGCTCCCTCTGCTGGTTCTGAGGTAACTGCAAATTAATGTTTTAATTCTTTGGATTTTCACAAATAAAGGACTTAAAATAACAATAAAATGTGTGTTTTCTTGAGCTTTTGGTCATGAGTTACTTATAATAATGCAGACAAATTATTTTTTATTATTTGAATGTTTTTCGGACACAGCTTATTTATAGAAAGATATATATTTTTTTTTATTGAGTGTAAAATGTTTTAGGGCTGCTGTGTTTGGAGAATAAAAATAAATAAATAAATAAATAAAAATAAATAAAGAAAAGAAAAAAAGAAAAAAGAAAAAAAAAACACGACAAATAAATAAATAAATACATAAATAAATGTATTAGGGACATACAAACATAAATGCAGTGTATCAATAAAAAAAATATATTTTTATACACTTTATTCTTTTTGTGCTTTTATATAGTCATCTAACCATTTTTATTTCTGTATTATTTACTAATTCCCACGTTGACTATGTTTGAATGTGAAAAGCACATTCATTATCTTCATTATCTTTATTATCATACAGAGGATGAAATACAGAAATAAATAAATTAGCGCTGGGTGGTACGACCATTGTATATATTAAATGTATATTACAGTATTTCTATTTTAATCTTATATATCTATTTATTTATTTAGCATGACTGGGTTTTAATATATGTTTGTGACTTACTCTACTGTTAGTAGTAAATATAATATACAAATTATAAAACAAGGCTTTAAATTAAGGATTTGATTACTAATGTGTTTACTTTGTCCCACAAAATATATTACACAATATATGAAGAAATCAGACTTTAATAGCAGAAAAACAGCTGAAGAATGTAAACAATAGACCTTAAAAATAGACACGCCTTTAACAACTTTAACACAACTTCCTTTTTAAATAGTTCCATAAACACTACAAACAGATCTAAAATATATATATATTTAAAAAAATATATAAATATATTTCTTAAAAGCTCTTTTGCACAAGTAAGACGCAAGTTTAATATCAATTTACTATATGTTATTAGAGGCATTATAATATACAAATCAGCCACAATTCCCTTGTTTCTCCAGTTAACAAACACATTCAGATCAGTGTGCATTAAAATGATCCTTCAAGCTTCAGTATTTATATATTTAAACAGGACTACAGTTTTTTTGCACCTTGTATCCAGAGTTTTAGTGATTTTATCTTATGTAGTTTTTTACTCACCTCTTTACTGGTAGCTCGTGCCTGAACACTGTCCTCCAGATCTCCTCCTGCCTGCTGACATTCACCTCTATCTCTATCCTCTTCTTTCTGAGGATACTCTTCTTTCAATCTGTAAATTAAATAAAAGTTGAGTTCAGGAAAGCAGTCAAACCTTTAAATCAAAAGATTTGTTCTGTATTTTTTGATTATTTATGATTACTTTAAGAACTGTCCAATACACATATACTAAATCTTACAATTATGATCAAAAAAGGTACATTATATTATGAATTTAATTGATTTCCTGTGCTTTTGTAGATGCAGAAGATGTCAGTGCATGAACATAGCTTACTTTAGTAGACTGGTTGTGGTTTGATTGATTGTTTAGGATGCTGAGTTTTTTTTTAATCGAATAAGTGAATATTTATTTAATGTACAGTAGTGTAAGTCAATATTTAAAGAACAAATCATACTAATGGATTAACAGTTAGTAAAATAAATAAATTAATTAATTAATGTATTTGGTAAGAGAAAATGTTTATTCTATAATATAAACACATTTATATACATTCTACATTTGTAGAAATATGTCAAAATGTTTGTATTTTTATATAAACATATATGAATTTAAAAAAATATATAATGTATATTTTTTATTTAATTTATATATCAAAGTATTTTAGTAATTAACTGTGTTTAAACCAGTGTGATGCTTTTAAATGTGGTTAAATGTATGTGTATGGATGGCATTGTAATCTCACTGTATAAACACAGCATTGTTCCGTTCCACCTTAAAAGATGAAGACGGTCAGTTCCTCCATAGGTATGGCCTTAAGACTGTGTCGCCACAGCAGCATTTAAGGTGGAATAATAAATTAACAGTATTTAAAGCGGAATAGTAAATTAGCAGCAGTATTAAAGGTGGAATGGTAAATAAATTAGCAGTATATAAGGTGCAATAGTAAATTAGCAAAATATTAGGGGAAATGGTCAATTAGCAGTATTTAAGGTGGAGTAGTAAATTAGCAGTATTTAATATGTAAGGGTAATTTACTAGTATTTAAGGTGGAATAGTAACTTAGCAGAAGCATTAAAGGCACAATAGTAAATTATCAGCAGCATTTAAGGCGGAATGGTAAATTAGCAGCAGCATTTAAGGTGGAATAGTAAATTAGCAGAAGCATTTAAGGCGGAATAGTATATAAATTAGCGGTATTTAAGGCGGAATATAATTCAGCTGCATTTTTTGGTGAAATAGTAAATTAGCGGTATATAAGATGCAAAAGTAACTTTGCAGCAGTATGTAAAGCGGAATTGTAACTTTGCAGCAGCATTTAAGGAGGAATGGTCAATTAGCAGCAGCATTTAAAGCGGAATAGTATATAAATTAGCGGTATTTAAGGTGGAATTCACTCCAACTCACTATTTACACTTATTTGTTTGGAATGTATGATCAATAGACCTCATTAACATTAAATTATACACTATCTTGAGTACAAATAAGCAGAAATTCTGGATTATTTTGACTAATAATTAAAGAAGTCGCTTATGTTTACTCTCCCCCCCGCCTAATTGCCTAATTACCACACACACACACACACACACACACACACACACACACACACACACACACACACACACACACACACACACAGATTCTAATATTAACATGAAAAAAACTCTGATATAAAGCAGAACAAACGCTCAGCGTGCTCATAACTTACAGTATCAGATGAACACGAGCTCCTGTAATTAGCTAAACACAGGTGTGCAGCTCCAGGTGCAGGTCAGATGGAGGGACAACGGCAACAGCCAATCACACGTTAGCAACAAACGGCAGAGCCAATCACAAGGCTCGTGGGCGGTCTAAAGGGAAACAGGCCGTTTCCGCTTGGTCCTAATTCTTTTTTTTATTATTACTATGATTATTTTGTCATTTTTGTATTAATCCACTACTTTTTACATACCCATTGCATTGGGAGTGTCTGTTTAAAAAAAATATATATATATATATATATATTTGATATCGACTTTTTTATTTCATAAGCTATTGCTGAAGGTATTTTTTTAAGTGTTCTAAAAGCTGCTGTTTTTCCCCAGTGCATTGGGCAGGGCTAAACTTCAGTTCCAATGGCTTGTAAACTTTTTTATTTTCTGGTTCATGGTCTATTCCCATGGACAAAATGTCTCAAAAGCTCTATCCGAAAGAGATTTGTTTCTCAGCAGGTTCTGGGGTATTTTTCTCTTTTATGGGGGGTTTATTCATCTGGGACGTTTTTCTCAGACGTCCTCTGAGAAAATTACAGGCTGAATTATCTACTGTTTTTCTCTGAACTCCGTGCTCCTCCGGTAATTTTAGTCCCGTCCGGACGCACATCTCTGAGTTTCGTCTTCTCACGTTTAATACAATAGCTATTTGTCCACTGCCGCGCACCGTAATTACACTTTCGGCACGCCACAGTTTCCACAGAGATCCACATTAAAAACACAACAGTGAGCGGAAATGGAGGAGCTACTGAACAATACTCATGTCATGTGCCGAGAAAAAAAAGCCTAAAAACTTACTGGTCCTCTTGTTTTTTCGATTACAGTCTAAATGCAGGAGTTTTATCACTGTATAAATATATTTTTTCAATATTTTTCACAGACGTCCCCCAGAGAGACTATTCCCGTCCAGATAGGGCTAAAGAGTGTTATGCACCACAGAACATTTTAAGAACAAATGAAAATAGATGCAGTCCATTGTAATGGACGCAGGTTATGAAAGGGTTAATTGGGGGGTAAGACCCCCAAAATCCTCCATCATAACTTGCGCCATGGTTGGTAGCAGTTAACTATTAGTTAATTAATAAAACCACTAGCAATACATGCAAAAACATAAAAGTCTAATAAGATTTACGGTTCTAATGTTATTAAAAAAACATTACTCAACTAATGCATGTCTTATTCACTTCATTCTCTCAGAGTAGTGCAAAGTAAACCTCCTGTTTTTTATTATAATAGATCAAAAATATAAGCAAAAGGATTTTCCAAATAGCATCTATTTTTACCAGACGAAAAAACACTCGAATGCATGTCAATTCGTAATTACGACTCCCAAATTCGTAAGTAGGAATTTCTGAGTAAGACTTGAAGGCATCATTAGTTTCATCCACCCTGCGCTCACAAGTGCTGTAAGCCTTGCTGAACCATACTGTCTTGTATGGATTTTTTCTCTTTTACATCACAATATCTTTATTTTGCTGGCTGCATTTCACAAAACATAAAACTGAAAAGACGTGAAAACTGGAATAAAGGTTGGACTGGTCCTTTAACAGACTTTTATCCCACTAATGTGATGCTAAAGCACCAGGTCAGGGCTCCTCCTCACAACCTGCGTCACTAATAATGGAGCGTTCGATTCACTTTACTGAATCGATTCTCTGGAACTGTATGTTTTAATGAGCCGAATGTCTGATTTAATCAATTTACTGATTCTTAATTCCCAGCCTAGTATGAAGATGATGCATGTAGAGATTCGAGACATATGTTTGAAATAAGTTACCTTAAATATATTTACATTATTTTAATAAGCATATATGCAGATGAAACAATGTTTGGGAAGGCTTTTCCCCCCTTTATTTCATTACTTTATACTTTAATTGCGTATTTATATATATTATTTTATTTGAATTTACAGACAAATCTATACTGGAAAATACTGTAAAATTGTTAAAAATTATACGGCATCTCGCCATCTGTCTGAATACCAGAGGAGACGAAAGAATCCTCCTCTAAAAAGCTTCCAGAGATCCTGGAAATGTTTTAAAGATGTTGGCATTACATCACTCTGGCTACGCCCACAAAACACCTGAGCACCTGACACTTGTGTATGTGTAGAAATAATTCAACTTTATTAAAACACTTATGTGACTGTAGAACATATATATCATTACTTACATATGTTCCACATTTAACAGGATGACCATATATCTGCTGACTGTTTGGAGGTGCAGGAGAAGAGAAGTAGGAAAGGAGGAGGAGAAGAAGAGTAGGAAGGGAGGAGAAGACGAGAAGGAAAGAAACAGGAGAAGAAAAAGAGAAGGTAAGGAAGAGGAGAACTAGGAAAGGAGAAAGGATAAAAAGGATTAGGAAAGGAGGAGAGAAGAAGTAGGAAAAGTATGAAAGGAGGAGGAGAGGAGGAGAAGGAAAGGAGGAGATGAGGAGAAGTAAAGAAGGAAGAATAGGAAAGGGAGAAAGGGAGGAGGAGAGAAGGAAAGGAGAAGGAGTAGGGAAAGAAGAAGGAGAAGAGGAAGAGGAGAAAAGGAGGAGTAGGAAAGGAGGAGGAAAGAAGGATTTGGGAAGGAGGAGGAGAAGAAAGAAAGGAAGAGGAGGTGAGGAGGAGAAAAGGAGAAGCAGGAGGAAAGGAGGAGAAAAGGAAAGGAGGAGAGGAGGAGAAGGAAAGGAAGAGTAGGAAAGGAGAAGGAGGAGATGAGAAGAAGTAAAAGGAGAAGAACATGAGGAGGAGGAGGAGGAGGAGGAGGAGGAAAGGGAGAGTAGCAAAGAAGAAGGAGGAGGGGAGGAGACGGAAAGGTGGAAGAGAGGAGGAGTAAGAAAGAAAAAAGGAGAAGAGGAGTAGGAAAGAAGGAAAAGACAAGAAGAATAGAGGAAGAAAATGAGGAGGAGAAGGAAAGGATGGACTCATAAGAGCCGATTCAGAAGAACCGATTCAAAAGAACCGATTCACAGGAGCCGATTGGACTCGTTCATGCGTCACGGTGCTCCTGTCCCTCTCCCTCTCTCAGACATGGCTCCATAGGACTGCACATGGCGGCCAGCGGCCATGAACCCCCCAAAAAAGAGAAAACACACCAATAACTCACCAAAAAACAGCTAATAACAGCTGTTTATTCACTGATTCATCTCCTCCAGCAATATTCGGCTCAGTCTGTTTCTCCGGTGCAGGAGGAGCAGCAGCAGGAGCTCCTCTCTGCTCCTTTAATCCGGTTTATTCAGCTTTATTTCGCTTTATTTAGGATTTTATTTTTTATTAAAAACGCACTGAATCATCATGGGGGTCCAAGGTTTCCAGGAGTACATCGAGAAGCACTGCCCGAGCGCCGTGGTGCCGGTGGAGCTGCAGAAGCTGGCCCGGGGGAGTCTGGTCGGCGGCGGCAGGCAGAGGCCGCCCCAGTCGCCGCTCCGGCTGCTGGTGGACGCGGAGAACTGCCTGCACCGGCTGTACGGCGGCTTCTACACGGACTGGGTCAGCGGCGGGCAGTGGAACCACATGCTGGGCTACCTGGCCGCCCTGGCTAAAGCCTGCTTCACCGGCAACATCGAGCTGCTGGTCTGCTTTAACGGAGCCCTGGAGAAAGGCCGCCTGCACGAGTGGGTCAAGCGGCAGGTGAACGAGCGGCAGACCGCCCAGCAGATCATCAGCCACGTCCAGAACCGCGGAACCCCGCCGCCCAAGGTCTGGTTCCTGCCCCCGGTCTGCATGGCCCACTGCATCCGCCTGGCGCTGCTCAGATTCCGGATAGGAGTGAGTAGCCTAGCCGCTGTGGAGCCCGGCCTCGCCGGAGGATGTTTATGTGTTTACTAACTTACATCTAAATAACACTTTTTAATTTAACTTTCTTTAGATTTTAGTCTTAAATAAGCACTTTGAGCCTTTTAAAATCTTATGTAAGAGATGACAAAATATACTTTTTTTGGAAAAATCCATAAATCCATTAAAACACCACCTTATACCTGAGCTGGGTTGATTTTTCATAATGTAGGTTTAGAGCCAGGCTCATAAATGCTGACTTGAGACTTAAATTGTGAGTTTTAGTTAGATAAGTTTCAAATCAGGCTTTATGAGCATTTATGATCCATTCACAATCTTTTATATAAGAGATGACTATAAACATCCTTTATAAAAAATCCATCAAAACATCATCTTAGAACTGTGTTGATTTTCCATAATCAGCCCTAAAATATGTAGGTTAGCCAATGTCTCTAGCTTATTATATCTAGCTAACACTTAAATAAACATATTTTTCATAATGTAGGATTAGAGTCATCCCTTATATAAGATTTTCAATGAATCATAAAGGCTTATAAAGGCTGGTTTGAGACTTAAATTGTGAGGTTTTAGCTAGATAATTCTCAAATAAGCCTTTATGATCCATTCAAAATCTTATATAAGAGATGACTCTAAATATACTTCATGAAAAATCCATAAATCCATCAAAACACCAGCCTAGACTATAACTGTGTTGATTTTTTTATATTCTGCCTTAACATATGTAACTAGGTGTATCTAGCTAACATTCACAATTTTAGTCTCAAATCAGAATTTTTAAAGCCTTTTTGGTCCATTTAAAATCTTATATAAGAGATGACAAAATATACTTTTTTTTGGAAAAATCCATAAATACATCAAAACACCAGCTTAGACTATAGCTGTGTTGATTTTTCATAATGTAGGTTTAGAGCCAGGCTCATAAATGCTGATTTGAGACTTAAATTGTGAGTTTTAGTTAGATAAGTTTCAAATCAGGCTTTATGAGCATTTATGATCCATTCACAATCTTTTATATAAGAGATGACTATAAACATCCTTTATAAAAAATCCATCAAAACATCATCTTAGAACTGTGTTGATTTTCCATAATCAGCCCTAAAATATGTAGGTTAGCCAATGTCTCTAGCTTATTATATCTAGCTAACACTTAAATAAACATATTTTTCATAATGTAGGATTAGAGTCATCCCTTATATAAGATTTTCAATGAATCATAAAGGCTGATTTGAGACTTAAATTGTGAGGTTTAGCTAGATAATTCTCAAATAAGCCTTTATTATCCATTCAAAATCTTTTTGTTTTAACACAGCTAAATCTGGACAGTTTTAGTTCTAATCCCATTTTTGGTTGCATTTTACCCAACTAGTTAGTCTGTTTACCATCAAAATACCAGCTGAAACCTGAGCCGTGTTAATTTTTCATAATGTAGATTTACAGTCATTCCTTATATAAAGATTTTAATGGATCATAAAGGCTGATTTGAGACTTAAATTGTTAGTTGTAGCTAGATACGTTTTAAATAAGCCTTTATGAGCCTTTACGATTCATTTAAACCCTTATAGAAGAGATTACCATAAATATACTTTATGAAAAATACATCAAAATACCATTTTAGGCTTGAGCTGGGTTGATTTTTCATGAGTAATCTAAAAAAAATTTAACCTATTTTATGGTAAAAGTCTAAGATGGTATTTTGATGGTCCAAGTGTTTGTTATTCCTGCTTGAACACAGCTGAATCTGCACACTTTTAGTTCTAGACTCTGTTTACCATTAAAAGACAAGCCTAGGCTTGAACTGGATTGATTTTTCATAATGTAGATTTAGAGTTATCCTTTATATAAGGTTTTCAATGGGTCATAAAGGCTCAAAAAGCTGATTTTAGACTTAAATATTGTATTTTAGCTAAATATACTAAGATAATGTGCAGAGAGTCACTAGCTAGGTTTAACCAATGTTCTTTACTCTATCATGGTGGGTTTAGAAGTTAAACTGTGCAAAATCAGGTGTGTTAAAGCCAGAATAACCAACAGTTTAACCATCAGAAGACCAGCTTAGACTTGAGCTGGGTTGATTTTTATGATTAACCTTTAAAATATGTAACTAACTAGGTTAGCCAATGCTTGTAGCTAGTATATCTAGCTAACATTCATGATTTTAGTCTCAAAACAGATTTTCTGAGCCTTTTTGATTCATTGAAAATCTATAAAAGGGATGACCATAATTCTAAGATGCTCTTTTGATGGTGAAAGTGTCGGTTATTCCTGCTTTAACTCACCTGATTTTGCACAATTTAACTTCTAAACCTACCTAGACTTGAGCTGTGTTGATTTTTCATAAATCGTAGGTTTAGAGTCATCCCTTATATAATATTTTCAATGGATCATAAATGCTCAAAAAGGCTGATTTTAGACTTAAATATTGCATTTTAGCAAGATATACTAAGATAATGTACACAGAGTCACTAGCAATGGTTTAAAATGGTTTAGAAAATAAATAAATTGTGCAGAATTAGGTGTGTTAAATTGGGAATTACCAGCACTTTGACCATTAAAAGACCAGCTTAGACTTGAGCTGTGTTGATTTTTCATGAAGTAGGTTTATAGAGGTTTTGATACACAGTGCAGTTTTTTTGGTGGGTAATTGATGGATATTCAGGTTAAGGAATGTAAAATAAATAATTGGTGGGAAGTGGATGCAGTAGTACAGTCTGACATATGGAACAGTGTTGGTGTGATTGTTGCGTATCCAATAGAGGTGGGAGGAAGGCTCATTACAGCAGATTTCCCCACCAAGAAATGTCTCATTTTGTCCCTTTTTCCTGTTTAATGAAGTGCAGAGATGTGAATATTAATATGGCAGGAAGCAAACTAGAAAACAGAAGATAAAAAAGATATTTAGCACTATGAACATTTGTAGTTAAGAGATGCCAAAACTGGTGGGTGTTGGATAACAGTAGCAAGTCAACATCATAACAAGGTCACCTAAAAATCAGGGTTTATTTGTACTTCATATATAAATATTGGTCCTGGCCTGGGAAATTACATTAAATATATAGTACCAGTCAAATATTTAGACAAACTTTTTCATGAAGGAACACATAATGAAATATGTTGTAACTTAAGTGTTAAGCAGACCTGATGAGAGCCACTGCATGCCAGTGAGCGACCACATCATGTTCAACCGGGGTTCAATTCCCAATCTGGGCTACTATACTGCTCTACACCAATAAGAGTCCTTGGGCAAGACTCCTAATACTACATTAGCCCAACTCTGTAACAGTCGCTCTGGTTAAGAGCGTCAGATAAATGCAAAATTCTTCTTTTTGGATTGACTGACCTTCATTTTTTCTAAAATTATTGTTTTATTTAGTTGAGTGTTTCTTGCTTCTCATAATCTGGATTCGAACATTACTCAAATATTCACTATTCACTGTATACCTGTAACTCTACCTCTTCACTACTTTACTTTAACTGATGCTCTCAAACACTTTATTAAGAGACAAGAAATTCAAGTAATTAACTCTTGATGAGTTCAGCACAGCTGTTAACTGAAAGACTGAATTCCAGGTGACTCTACCTCATAAAACTGACTGAGAAAATCCAGCAGAGATGTTCAAAACTGATCATCTAAGAATCTAAAATATAAAACATATTCTGGTTTGTGTAACACTTTTTTTTTATTAACTAAATAATTCCACATATCTTTTTTTCTTTATAGTTTGGATGGCTTTAGAATTAATCTACAATGCAGAACATTTTAAAATCTATATCTACCCCAATACCCTCATGATTACATTGTCATAATGATTATCACGATACTGTTTTTCTGCGATACTTAATATACAGCTCTGGTAAATAATAAGAGAGCACCTAAAAAAATGGTTTTCTTTGATTTTACCAAATTAAAAAAACCTCTGGAATATAATCAAGAGGAAGATGGATGATCACAAACCATCAAACCACCAAACTGAACTGCTTGAATTTTTGCACCAGGAGTAAAGCAGCATAAAGTTATCCAAAAGCAGTGTGTAAGACTGGTGGAGGAGAACATGATGACAAGATGCGTGAAAAAAAACTGTGATTAAAAAACCAACCAGGGTTATTCCACCAAATATTGATTTCTGAACTCTGACGATATTTGTATTTGTAATTTGGGAGAAATGTTGTCTGTAGTTTGTAGAATAAAACAACAATGTTCATTTTACTCAAACATAAACCTATAAATAGCAAAATCAGACAAAAACAGTGCTCTCTTATTTATTTCCAGAGCTGTGTTTCTCAAGACAAATCTCTGTGATATTTCACAGCATCTGTGTCACTGAAGAGGATAAAATACTCCTAAATAATCAAATATCACGGTTGTATTACGTGTCGGTTTCAGAGACAGTACAGTGTCTGAGGGATTATTGATCTGTATTTCCTCCAGGTTGTGCAGAGTATCGAGGATCATCACCAGGAAGTGATCGCCTTATGTAGAGAGAACGGCTTCCACGGATTGGTGGCGTACGACTCCGACTACGCCCTGTGCAACATCCCGTACTACTTCAGCGCCCACGCCCTGAAACTCAGCCGCAACGGCAAGAGCCTCACCACCAGCCAGTACCTGATGCACGAAGTCGCCAAGCAGCTCGACCTCAATCCAAACCGCTTCGTCATCTTCGCCTCGCTGTTAGGTACGCTAGCTTCAGTCCTGCTGGTGTTGGAGTGACTGCAGTGTTACTTAGCAACCACTTAGCAACACCATAGCAACCATCAAGGATACCATAGCAACACTATTGCAACCACCTAGCGACCACTTAGAAACAACATGGCCACCACCATGGGCACCATAGCAACAAATTAGCAACCACCTAGCAGCCATTTAGAAACAACATAGCATCAATACGGATACCACAGTAACACCTTAGCAACCACGTATCAACACTATAGCAACCATCACAGATACCATAGCAACACATTAGCAACCACCTAGCAACACCTTAGCAAATACCTAGTAACCGCTTAGAAACAACATGGCAACCACCATGGACACAATAGCAACACTTTAGTAATGACTTAGCAACCACTTAGTAACATTATAGGAACCATCACTGATACCATAGCAAAACCTTAGCAACCACCTAGTAACCACTTAGAAACAACATAGCAACCACCATGGGCACCATAGCAACACCTTAGCAACCGCTTAGCAACCAACACAAATACCATAGCAACACCTTAGCAACCCCCTAGCGACCACTTAGAAACAACATGGCAGCCACCATGGGCACCATAGCAACCACCTAGCAACACTTTAGCAATGATTTAGCAACACCATAGCAACAATCACCGATAATATAACAACACTTAAGCAACCACCTAGCACCTGCTTAGAAACAAAGTGCCAACCACCCTGGGCACCATAGCATCACCTTAGCAACCACCTAGCAACACTTTAGCAACTACTTACCAACCATCTAGAAACAGTATAGCATCCAACACAGATACCATAGCAATGCTTTAGCAACAGCTTAGTAACTTGTAGAGACACCATAGCAACCAGCCACGAATCAGCACCTCAATCACACTTGAATTTATATACTGATACTCTTTTACAGACATCTGAGCATCACTCCAATCATTTTTGAGCTCTGTTACTTTAGTTTTCCACCACTGAAGCTTGATTTAAGTCTAGGAATCATACCCTAATCTATATGAAAGTATTATTAAATATATTTCTAATCATATTCTTATTGCATGTTGTTTTGTAGGGAATCACATTTTGCCTGATGAGGATCTCGCGGCCTTTCACTGGAGTTCACTCGGCCCAGAGCATCCTTTAGCGTCTCTGAAGGTACAGTAATCCTCCCCCAGCAGCAGTTAGGGCTGAGCAGTATCACTAAAACCCCCTATATCTTAGTTAGCTTCAGAAAAGTGACAAGGTTCATTATTTGATAATTGATGCTTTTTATATTAAACATAATGTTCTTTGTGGTATTTTACTGACTCAGCAATAGAATAATTCTGTATATAGTGATATTTACTCTTTATGATTGCTCAGCCCTAGTAACCCTTGGTCATGTGTTCAGGTATAGGGGTAGAACAAAATATCAATATTGTGATATATCATATGATTTTTGTATGTGAAATATTATCGATACGTGACTCCAAATATATTGATATATTTATTAAATCATAAGCGCTCTAAAATCGTCTTTTGACAAGGTCTTTCGATGTACAGTACCAGTCAAAAGTTTGGATTCACTGTTTTTTCATTATTTTAAAATACTATTAATACTTAAGTCATGCAAACTACTAAGAAAAACATATGGAATTATTATGGAATGTGTTTGAGAGCATCAGTTAAAGTAAAGTAGTGAAGAGGTAGAGTTACAGGTATACAGTGAATAGTGAATATTTGAGTAATGTTCGAATCCAGATTATGAGAAGCAGGTCTGTTGCACCGTTTAAGGTGGAATGGGGAAAGTTAGCTAGTTAGCTACTGAGACAAACTAGGAGGGAGAGAGAGAGAGAGAGAGAAAGTGAGAGAGAGAGAGAGAGTGAGAGAGAGCTCAGTAAGAATCTTCACTCCTTCATTTCTTTGGTATTACTATGGGTGAATGAGCTACTGAGCTCTGAGTTTCCTCTTCTGAAGTCCCTGTTGCTCCACCAGCCGCTTGCGTTCAGTAAAACTGAGCTGGATCCTCTTTTAATTCACGCTTTTAATCCCAGATAACGCTCTTATTTACCTTTTAAAAACGCGAGATGTGCGGGTGGGGGCGGGGCTGGTGATGTCATGTGCCCTGCATTGTAGTGCTGGGCGATATGGGAAAAATCATATATCACGATATGGAATTTTTTATATCACGATATATAACGATATATATCGTGATATACCACATTTAAGTATGTTTTCAGTTATTCTTCGAAAAATATGACAAAATAATATCATTGCTTACTTTTTTCCAACTTTTTCCAACACTTTCAAAGTGACATTAAACCCGACTTTCACAAATGAAAAGTACTACCTTTTAGTGCAGCAATATATATATGAAATAATAAATAACGTAAAGCAGCGCCACGTCGCAAAAAAACACATATTGAAGCTTTTTTTTTTAATTACTTTATCACTTATAAAAACCGAGTTTACGCAAAGTGACCACGCCAATACATTTCATCATAACCTACTTTATATATTTGCATTAATAATTGATGTAAGAAATTACTGTAGAAACGATATTTTAGTCACGATATTTATCGTAATATCGCACGGCACTACTGCATTGTTTAATATTGCAATATATATTGTCAAAAAATTGCAATATAATTTTTTTCCAATATCGTGCAGCTCTAGTCTTGAGATGTCCTCTGATTCACACCCATAGTGATGTGTATGTTGGGTCCTGTCCTGGTGAACACCCACAGGTGTTTGTATAGTGACTTTCTGTAGATGTTTTCCGTTCTGGAATAAAAATAAAGCTGAACTCTTATTAGATTACGTCTGTAGTGAGACACACTGACCCGTTTCCCTGACAACCAGACTGAAACCAGGTCTGGATGCTAATTTATCGGGACTGTGTGATATCACTGCGTCCTTCTGCACCCTGAGCGTGAAACCCCGGCGTGTCCTGTAGTCGTGCAGGGCGGTCAGTAGTGCGAGTGTGTGTGTGTGTGTGGAGGATGATGGGTGTGTGTGTGTTTGTGGAGTTTCCTGGCAGATGGTTTTATTGGTTCAGTGAGAGAATTTAGCATAGACAGAACTCAGCTCAGTTTTTCCACTTTTACTGTAGACTTTACTGCAGCGCTCCTCAACAATTCCAGTAAAAGGTTTAGACACACCCACTTAAATGAAATCTGGTGTAAAAAGTACTTTTATTGTAGTAAAACATGATAAAAAGTTCTTATCTTTGTTGAATAGCTCACCTCCGTTCTCCCACAGCGTTCAGAGATCCAGAAATTTTAACAGTTTGTTCAAAAACACCCTCCAGACTGGGAGATACGGGGCATAATTTACCCTGATAAATCACTTTTTACACCACATGTGTCAAACACAAGGCCCGCGGGCCAAATGTGGCCCGCCACGTCCTTTTATGTGGCCCGCGAGAGCTTGTAAGATCTTAGTGTCTATAATAAATGGATCAGAAGCGTGCTTTGACCGAAAACTACATTTCCCACAATGCTTGTCGATTGTATTACCCGCGAAGTTACGGCTTACTGCCACTGGAATGTGGAAACCCTGCCGGAGGGAAGGTGTAACTTCGCGGGTGAAATGTTTATCCCATAATGTCCAGAAAAAGAGAAGCTGATTCAGACGGACGGCTGTGCTTCAAGGCGAAAGAATGGTATGCCTTTTGTGTTACGAAGAGTGTTACTGACCAAAATAAACGCTTTTTAGGAGAGATATAAGTTATGTGTAAATATTTATAAGACAATAGCTGACAAAATCTGTTTTAATGACATTAATAAACATCACTGTGACAGAGCTAGTCGCAGTTTCACCACAGCAAAGGACGAAGACGTGAATCACTTATCTAACCAGCCTGTACTGATTTCTGCCCCCAATAACCCTTTCAATAACCTCCAATAGCCTTTAATAGTCTTCAGTAGCCTTCAACAGTCTAACCTTGCTGCTGTGGTGTGTTCTAAACTCCGTAGTTATAAACATCCTGAGGTTAGCAGCGCGCTAACTGACCTGTTTATAATGTAACGTTAATCCGAGCAGTGACTCCGTGACGCTGCTCTGAACTGCTGCTGTTAGCTGTTTGTGCTGAAAGATGAGCTGTAGAGAGCTGTATTATCCGGTTAGTGGGGTAAAAACCTTTATTTCCTACACAGAAGAACTTAAAATTTTTTAAAAACGCTCCAGACTGGCTGAGCTGAACCCTGTAGCCCGTGGCTGGGCTGTAGCTCTGACTCAGTAAAGACTGCGGGCTTGTGCTGCTACTGCAGCTCCCACTAGTGGTTGGATGAGGAACTGCTAAATCTACCATGTTCTTAACAGCTCACAATTTTTGATTTTATATTTATTAAGCCTTATTTCAGTATCAAACGTTTTGATCAAAGTTAATATAACTTGTATTTTATGTCATTTCTATTCACTTGAATAGTTTGGTTCTTGATTGATGGAGTTTTTGGATTTCATAACATGACAAATTAAAAGGATTTATGTTAATAGAGCAACAAGCAAACATTTTTTCCATTTAGAGTTATTTAACATTAAAGAGTAATTACATTCATTTTATATTACATTTGGTTACATTTTATTACATTTATAAGTTACATCTGGCCCTCAGAGGACAGCCAATATGCCAATGTGGCCCTCGGCCAAAATGAGTTTGACACCCCTGTTTTACACCGTTATCCAGCTCAAAGTAGCTCCACACCTCCTTACTAGAATCCAAGAGGAGAGTCCTGACGTTTAAAACGAGTCATTAATAACTTAAAAAGTGCAGAATAAGCTTATTAAAAACCACGGTTTACATCCTATTACACTACTAGCTTCAGCTCCGAGCGCCGCCGTCACTGTACTGATAATGACATAGACATATAGATATATACATAGATGTCTATATTATTGTCAGTAAAAGTAAAATTAACAATTAAGATAATAAAAATAAAAAATAACAAAATAATAAAAATAGTAAAACTGTAAAAAGGGCAAATAAAATAATATCAAGTTACATTACAAAAGGTTGTGACTGTGATCTATGACATCACAATAAGGAAAACTGCATAGAACCATCTAGCTCCACCCCTCACCCATCACCCATCACCTGTCAGCCCTCACCAGAGCCCCGCCCACTAGATCAGTTGAAGAATTCAATGCTATTTCAATCTGCTGGTTGAGAACCCCCTAAACCAGACAGTACACAGCAAGATTAGCCAGCAGACTTCTTCTGAGGGAGGGATCTGTACCCACTGTTTGTGGCAATTTAGCAAATGAGGAAGATTTAGGATCTTTCAAATAATAAGCATGAACTAGCTTGTTTGTATTTTGCCATTTAGCACTAGCTAATGCTCAGTGTAAACATGGGGCGTGGCCAGCAGCAGTTTATTTGCATAAAAGTGACAGAGCCCTTAAATGGCTCATTCTGAAAGGGACTAAAACTGGTAAAAAATAGAGCAAAAAGAACTTAACAAACATGTTTTGTATAGAACATACAAAACATGTATAGAAAATAGGACCCTATTTTCAGTGTTTGAACTGTTCTAACAGAAATACACTGTCTAATAACATAATATAAAATATAAAATTATTATAAGGTATTAAAAATAATGCATTTTATTTTTAGATTATATGTCTGAGAATAAAATAAACATATTTAATCAGGTGTGTCTAATCTTTACACTGGTATTATACAGTATGCCTGTATGTATATGTGTATATATATATATATATATATATATATATATATATATATATATATATATATGTGCATGCGTAATGTGAATAAAAAAAAATAAAGTAATGAATAATTAAAGTTATATAAATAATTAAATGTTTGCATGTTTTACTGATTTTCTGATCTTTTAAAAGCACTTTCATACCAATACAGATATATACCCCTATGACACCCATCACATTGTTTAGCAGGGCTCTTTGCTAGAGGTGTGATGGGTAGTTGTTTTGAAATAGGTTCGTGCTCACCAGCTCGTGCTTCCTCCGTGCGACGTCGTGATCAGGGCTGTGGCGGATTACGTCCGTAACCTGCCGGACATCAACGACCTGGAAGCTATCGCTAAAGATATATTCAAACACTCCCAGGTAAGATCACCTGTATTTACCTGTGCTGTAGTTCAACATTCAGTACAGAAAAGGAGTAAAACAATAAACTGTGAGCTCTTTAAAAGCTGTGAAAACTATTGCTACGCTTACACCAAACATTTCCCCGCTAATATATACTCCATATACTAACCTATACTGCCATATATTACCCTTTACTCTCTATATTAGCCTATAGTACCACATATTACCTTATACTTTCCTATATTATCCTGAACTGCCTATATTACCCTATACTACCCTATACCCCTTATATTACCCTGTACTTTTCTATACTATCCTGAACTGCCTATTATACCCTATACCCCCAATGCTACCTTATAGTACCATATATTACCCTATATTTTCTATACTATTCTATATTACCCTATACTACCCTGTCATTTTCTATACTATCCTGAACTGCCTATATTACCCTATACTCCCTATATTTACATATATTACCCTATACTTTCTATACTATCCTAATATATACTCCATATACTAACCTATACTGCCCTATATTACCCTTAACTCTCTATATTAGCCTAGATTACCACATATTACCTTATACTTTCCTATACTATTCTGAACAGCCTATATTACCCTATACTACCCAATACTCCCTACATTACCATATATCACCCTATACTTTCTATACTATCCTATATTACCCTATACTACCCTATATTACCATATATCACCCTATACTACCCAATACTTCCTACATTACCATATATCGCCCTCTACTTTCTATTTCTACTTACCTAAACTATCCTGAACTGCATATATTACCCTATACTACTGTCTACTCCTTATATTACCCTTTATTACCCTACACTTTCCTAAACAATCCTGAACTGCCTATATCACCCTATACTACCCTATACTCCTTATATTACTCTGTATTTTTCTATACCATCCTGAACTGCCTATTCTACTTTATACTCCCTATATTACCTTACAGTACCATATATTACCCTATACTTACTATACTATTCTATAATACCCTATACTACTACCACATATTACCTTATACTTTCCTATACTATCCTGAACAGCCTATATTACCCTATACTACCCAATACTCCCTACATTGCCATATATTACCCTATACTTTCTATACTATCCTATATTACCCTATACTACCCTGTACTTTCCTATATTATCCTGAACTGCCTATATTACCCTATACTACCCTATATTACCTTACAGTACCATATATTACCCAATACTTTCTATACTATTCTATATTACCCTATACTACCCTGTAATTTCCTATACTGCCCTATATTACCTTACAGTACCATATATTACCCTATACTTTCTATACTATTCTATATTACCCTATACTACCCTGTAATTTCCTATACTGCCCTATATATAACTGCCTATATTGCCCTATACTACCATGTACTCCTTATATTACTCTAGATTACCCTATACTTTCTATACTAGCCTATATTACCCCATACGTTCCTACACTATCCTGAACTGCCTATATTACCCTATACTCCCTCCCTATATGACCATATCTTACTCTATACTTTCTATACTATCCTATATTACCTTATATTACCCTGTACTTTCCTATACTACCCTATACTCCCTATATTACCCTACAGTACCATATATTACCCTATACTTTCAAGACTACCCTATATATACCCTATATCAGATTTAAACAGCAGAGCCTGAGCTCCTGCAGGTTTAGGTTGTTTTTTGTGTGAAATGTTGTTTAATAAAGTATTTTTTATTTTGATCTGGTTTCTGTTTTTAGTCCAGAACTGATGAAAAACTGGGGCGTTTTAAGAAAGCAGTGGAGTATTACTCAGCCGCCAGCAGACCCCTCCAGCCCTCTCCTTATTCAGGTGATCATTTCATTTCTTCTCATTTGTTTAGAGGATGTTGTGCTGGAGTTTGGTTTGACAGACAGTCTCTGTCCTGCTGAACGTTCTCCTGTCCTCAGGCCTCTCAGTCCGCTGCCCCCGGACCCTGTGTGCACTTCTGCACGCTCACTACACCCCGTGCATACAAATACATCTCCTCAGAAAAGCTCCTCGCTCTGAAACACTTCTCCAGCATGAAGAGTTCAGCAGATTCTTTCACTGAGAGTGTAGATACTGAAGGAGAGGAGAATCACTGAAGGATTATTCACGTCTGATTCGATAAAGTCGGGTCTGTTATGAATCTGGAGTTTTAAATTGATGACAGTAACTAAGATATTAGAATACTTGATACCCAATCATAAGTGACTCTACTGTTACTTATAATGATAGTATTAAAGAATAGTAATCTTAAATAAGTTATAAAATAAAATAAAATAAATAAAAGTATGGTAGTACCTAATATATCAGAATCTGGGGCAAAAGCGAACCAAAGAACCCACAAATTTAAGTATTTTCCAAAACTCAAATTACTATAACCACTATATAATTATAGTTTCATGTAGTGTAGTTTCAATGTTTTATGTCCATTTTCTTAATAGCGAACATAAAAAAAAAATCGATAGTAGTTAGTTTTAGAAGGTAGCTAGATATGTAACTTTCTCATTCCACCTTAAATAGTGCAACAGATGCAGAGACTGCAGCATTTAAGGTGGAATGGAAAAAAATAAAATAAAATCACAGAGGAATTAAGGAATGGACAATAATAGTCGCCACTTTGATCAGGAGATCATCATCGCTGGTTTGAATCCCAGTCATGCAGCTTGCTTTTAGTTGCCAGAACCCTGAGAGAGCAGTTATAGTCCTTGTTCTCTCTGGGTGGGTACAGAAGATCTCTCTCTTTCCCCTCATCACTCCTAGGGTGATGTGGATCAGCACAAGGCTGCGCCTGTGAGCTGATGTATCAGAACCGAGTTGCTGTGCTTTCCTCCGAGCATTAGCGCGGTGATGCTACACGACCAAAAAGGTTCAAAAAGAGGCGGAGTCTGACTTCACATGTATCAGAGGAGGCGTGTGCTTGAAGGTTTTTTTTCCCAGTTCTTAGAGCATTTTCACACCTGTAGTTGTTAAAGTTTCTATGGTTCGCATCAGCTGATGAGTTCTCTGTTTCTCCCTCTGTTTGGTTTAGTTTGGTTTCACACAGGCATAAACCTAAATGCACCAAAATACATACTGATAAACCACGCGAGCACATCAGAGTCTCCTCTGATTGGTCAGAGCTGTCTGGTGTGGGAGTAAGAAAGTAAATATAGTGAGAAGATTCTGATTTAACACAGAATCCTAAAACTTTGGAGGTAGTAAATGTAGGAGTTGCTGGGCTGTGAGCAGTGAACGCAGCACATATCGAGATCTCCGTGAGTAAACAGCATGGAGCAGCAGAGAGCGTTTGTTCCTATAGCTGTGGTAATTAGCATTATTTAGCTAATATATCAGCTAATATATATGCTCCTTTTTAGCAGTTTAGCTCAAATAAAAGCTGGATCACGTTCCCACCACAAGCGATCCGCTTCAGAGTTTGATTTGATCCAAACCACAGTTTCCACTGTTGTCACACTTGGGGTGAATCCCATTTCTCCCCTTGGCCCTACCCCTTACCCCTACCCCTTCTTTTCGAGTGTAATCCTTCCCCTTGGAACGGAGTTACAAGGGGAAGGGGTAAAATCTTACCCCTAGGAATTGGGACAACCCTTCAAGCACCCGGTGAAAGGTGAATCTTATTGAAAATAGCCTCCATAATATACTAGAAATTGTATATCACACTGGTTCCCAACACTGGTCCTGGAGCAGGTAATGTGTTACAAAAACAATATAATGTGCAAGAATATGGGTCCTCAGTGACAGAGGAATCACTGGTATATCACAATGACGTTTGTCAATGAACAATAAATACATAAATAAATAGCACTGATTTATGACCAGGCTACTAGCGGTGGTGTGTAGGTGACCCTGCTGGGCTGATGTGATGATAGCAGTGGAGCGCTAAAGTTCAGTAGCCTAGCTGCTGGTTAACTAGTTAACTTTAGGGCATTGTATGTGTACAGAAAGGGGGCAGGAGGTGCAGAAATTAATTAATATTGTCCATTCCTTAATTCCTCTGTGATGGGGAGCTGAAATTAGCTCTGATTAATTTTCATTTGATTTATTTTTTACGTTCCGCCTTAAATGCGGTAGCGCCTGCCGTCTGTTGCACCATTTAAGGTGGAACAGGAAAGTTAGCTAGCTAGCTAGCTACCGAAACGAACTACTAGCAAACTTTTTATGCTTGTTACGAAGAATTCAGCCATAAAACATCAAAACTACACAATAAACTAAGGTAATACAGTGCTAATCGTAATTTTTAACATGGAAAATACTTTCTTTGGTCGCTTGTTCCGCCATCTTGCCAGTCATTATCATACCCCTCGGTACGAAGTGTGGGTCTGGAAAATCTCCGTTTGAAGGGCTAACTAGCCCTACCCCTTACCCCTACCACTTCATCCTAACAGGAATCGGGACACCCCTACCCCTTGATGTGCACACGCAAAACAGAGGGGTAGGGGTAAGGGGTAGGGCCAAGGGGAGAAATGGGATTCACCCTTGCTCAATCGAGCCACACTAAAAGTACAAACCAACCAGAGTCTGTTTTAACTGAAACAAATAGTGCTGGTGTGAAAACGCGCTTAGAGGAAGGATTTCACTCTAAAATAAGGTGTAGGGTACAACAGATAAATGGCAATAGACCTTAGAATAACACTGTTTTAAGCAGACCACAGTTTTAGTGTTTTCTGTCTATTTTCCGTCTGTTTTCCTGCAGTCAGACCAAAGCGGCTCGGGGTTCCTGGAGCTGCACCACACTACATCCACACGCCTCCGCAGATACTGAACATTCCTCAGCCCGCCATCCAGCTGCAGTCTGGGGTGAGTTCTGCCTCCTCTACCCGACCTGCAGCCTGCTAAACCTGGATTAGCCCTGCTGTAAAATTACTGATATTTGATTTATCCATATTTTACCCACAAACACTCTTCTCTTGAGGTTTGGCAAGTCAATCAAATTCAACCTAAAGAAAAATACAGTACCAATCAAAGGTTTGGACACAAGTAGATTAATAGATTAATAAAGACATGTAAACGATTAAGGGACACATATAGAATTACGTAGTAAACAGTAAAAATAAAAAAAGTGTTTTTCCTCCACATTAATCCCCCGATCTATACCTGATGAACTGAGATGGTGATTTAATGGGATGGGATGAGCTGGAGCGGGCCACAAAACAAAAAATCTGTTTTTTAAAATGAAGTGTAATGGGATGGAGTCCTACAGACTAGTAGCTCTCCAGCCCAGAGGGTTGTTGAACCCAATTGCAGAACAGTTGATCCCAACGCAGATAAACCCAAGAAGAAAGGAATAAAAAATATATAAATAAATAAACACTCAGCTCCTCACGCGGGATCCAACCCTAGTGGCTAGTGAATTGGGACACGGCCGGGAAAAATGCCTTATAAGGAGATAGAGAGCCCGAGAACGGGCGGAAAAGCGAAAACAGGCGGAAACTAAAGTCACGACGAGCGCAACAGAGAGAGAGACAGGGGAGTAATGTAAACAAAAGCTCTCCAGAGAGGCATTTTATTTTATTTTTTTTTCATTATAGTTCAAACAAACAACCTCATGGGCCAGATGTTTCATGCTTGTGGACCACATCTGCCATGGATGTTTCTGTTTCTGCCATGGATGTTTCTGCCTGTTTTCCTTCAGGTCCAGCAGCAGAACTCCTCTGGAGCAGATCCAGCAACTAAAGGGCTTTCTGATCAGAACAGCTTCAGCAACATTCCTCACGAAGGTAAACCTCACACTCCGCTGTACGAGAGAGCATCGCCCATCAACCCCGCCAACCCGGGCAGCCCCAACCACACTGATCCAGCCTTCTTCAACACCTCCTCCTCATCCTCATCCTCCTCAGAGAACGAGGAGAACACCGGTCCTACTGCCAAGTGAGTAACCAACACCGACCAATCACCGATACCAATCAATACTGACCAACACAAACCAATACCGACCGATACCAATCAATACCGACCAGTACAAACCAATACCAACAAACACAAACCAATACCAATCAATACTGACCAGTACAAACCAATACCAACCAACACAAACCAATACCAACCGATACCGACCAATACCAACCAATACAACCCAATACCGACCGATACCAATCAAGATTAACCAATACAAACCAGTACCGACCAATACCGACCAATACCAACCAATACCAACCAACGCAAACCAACACAAACCAACACAACCCAATACCAACCAATAGCAACCCAATACCACCCCAATACTGACCAATACAACCCAATCCCGACCAATACAAACCAGCACAATCCAATACCGACCAGTACCAACCAACACAAACCAGTATAAACCAATACAGCCTTTAAATTAACATTGATTTAGTATCAGATTTTCAACACTAAATAAAATAAAGGCTGTTTAAAGGTTGTTTTTATTATTATTTATTGTTGATTAAAATAATCCTGAAGGAATATAACTGAGTTCATATCACCCTCCTGCTCTGCTAGTAAAGAACATAATGTTATTTTTTACTTTTCCCTTTGGAGTTAAAACGGGGCCAGTTAATGAGAGCATTGAGAACTTGATGACATTAAAAGTAAATGTTTCTTTAGAGCTGTTTTATTCTCAGTCTCACATCATCCTGACACTTCTTTAACCTCCTGCTGCTGTTTCCAGATCAGCTGCTGCAGGTCATCACTAGAAATATACTAGCTTTAGCATTTTGCACTCTGCTCTCGATTCGATTCAATTAGATTTTTTTTCCTGATATTCAGAAAACATTTTGAATACCACTTTTTTCATATTTCTTAACTGTATAAACTAATAAATGCTCCAAGTATAAACATTTGTAAAAGTACAATTTATTATTAAGTATTATTAGTATTAGTATTGTTTTAAGCCTAAACTTATTTTTTTAGTGATCTTAAAAAAAGTGAAAATATAGCTGTATTAGATGTCTGAGCTGAACAATAAGATGATTAAGGTGATTAAGATGATTGACACATCCTCCTCCTTTGCATTTTTTGTGAGAACTCTACACCCTACACTCTAATACTGCATATAAGGATTATTAGATCATAGATACTATTAGAATAAACATCGGTCATACTGTTAATAGTGAAAGTAAGAGCTTTCCCACGTGCAGTATGCAATGCAGTGAAGGGAACTCCAGGGATTGGGATTAAACAGCTGTGTAGCTTTAAGAAAAGCTCTTATCAGTGTTGATAACCGGCTCTAAAAACAGCTTCAGTTTACTAGAGAGCGTAAAGATTGTTTTATTTCTTCTTCCAGTCATATATGTGACCACAAGGGATGGGACAAACAGAGAAATCAGATGGACAGCATCGCAGAAGGAGATGCAGGGGACCAAAATAAAGTGAGTGATGCCCGGTCACACGTTCTTATTTAAATCCTGTATATTTTATATTTTAACTCATGTAATCTGGTTCTGCAGTCTGAGTCTGCTGTAGCGTCTGTGGGTCCGGGTCTCCACGGGCTCAACGCTCAGATCCCGTCCCTGCTGTCGATGCCGACCAGGAACCACATGGACATCACCACGCCTGCGCTGCCCCCGGTGGCTCCAGAGGTCCTGCGGGTCGCCGAGCACCGGCACAAGAAGGGCCTGATGTACCCTTACATTTACCACGTCCTCACCAAGGTGTTTATCAGCTTTTTTACTGCGTAAAATTACGTCAGAGTTAACGTACGTGATTAATCTGGATTACGTAGTTTTTTTACGCAAGTTAATAACGTGATGAGTTCAGAAGGTAGATCACTTTTTATTCCATCTGAAATTTACGCTTTTTCTTTCTTTCTCTCTCCCTCCATCTCTACCTCTCTCTTTCTCTCTATTTACCTCTCTCACCATCTCTTTCTTTCTCTCTCCCTTTGTCACTCTCTCCATTTCTATCTCTTTCTCTCTCCCTCCTCAACCCTTTACCTGTCTCTCTACCTCTCTCTTTACCTCTTTCTATCTCCTCCATCTCTCTACCTCTCTCTCCCTCCCCCCTTTACCTGTCGCTCTACCTCTCTCTCTTTACTTCTCTCTTCTCTCTCTCTTTCTCTTATCTATCTCTCTCATCTCCATCTCTTTTTCTCTTTCCATGTCTACCTCTTATTCCCTCTCTCTCTCTTATTCCCTTTCTGTCTTTCTCTCCATCTCTCCCTCTTTGTTCCCCCTCTCTCATTCACTCCCTCTTATTCTCTCTCTCTCTCCCTCTTAGCCCCCCTCTCATTCTCTCCCTCTTATTCCCTCTTTTCCTCTTATTCTCTCTCTCTCTCCCTCTTAGCCCCCCTCTCATTCTCTCCCTCTTATTCCCTCTTTTCCTCTTATTCTCTCTCTCTCTCCATCTCTTCTTCTTATTCCCTCTCTCGCTCTCTCTTTACCTCTCCCTCTTATTCCCCCTTTCTCTCACTTCATCTACCTCTCTCTTCTCCTTTACTTCCATCTTTTCTTTTTTCTCTATTTGCCTTTCTCCTCCTCTACCTCTCAATACTTTCTCTCTCTGTCTCTCCCTCTATCTCTATCTCTCTCTCTCGTCTCCTCTACCTCTCTCTCTCTCTCTCTCTCTCTCTCTCTCCATTTCTGTCTTTCCCTCTCCCTCCATCACCCTCTACATCTCTCTCTCTCTCTCTCTCTCCATTTCTGTCTTTCCCTCTCCCTCCATCACCCTCTACATCTCTCTCTCTCTCTCTCTCTCTCCATTTCTGTCTTTCCCTCTCCCTCCATCACCCTCTACATCTCTCTCTTTCTCTCTACCTCTCTCTCTCTGATTCTATTATTCACATTAAACAGCACATTATTAAAAGCTCAGTCTTGAGGATAAGTTAATTTAGATTTTTTTTATTAAATAATACGTATTTTTTTGTGCACTTTCTGCAGGGTGAGATAAAGTTATGGGTCACTATTGAAGACGAGGCTAATAAGGAGCTGCCGGCGGCGGTGCAGCTGTACCGGCCGATCCGACAGTACGTTTACGGGGTTCTGTTCAGTCTGGCCGAAGCCAAGAGGAGAGCAGAGAGACTCGCCATGAGGAGGAATCGCCTGCCTGAGTGTACGTTCAATTATCAGATACAATACAGTACTGTATAAATACATACAGTATAAATACAGTACTGTATAAATACATACAGTATAAATACATACAGTATAAATACAGTACTGTATACAGTAAATACAGTACAGTATAAATACAGTAAATGCAGTACACTATAAATTCAGTACAGTATACATGCTCATCTTTCAGAATTTCCCTCCGGGATCAATAAAGTGTCTGTCTGTCTATCTGTCTGTTTATCTGTCTAGGTGACACTATGAGAAAAAGATTATTCATGTTGACTGTTAAATAATAACGCTGTGTGAGAATATTTAACGCTTTTTTTTTTTTTTTGTTGCTATAAAGTTTAGGTATAGGTATTGAATTTAAGGTATCATATCTGTATCCAAAACTGTAAAGCAATACTTATCTTTAGTCACATTCATATACATTAGACAGTAAAAGCTGATTTTTTTTTTGTATATTCTGGAGATTTTTGTGTTTTTAAAAGCTAATTCTCTGTATTCTCTGTCTGCAGTTCAGCCTGTAATAATAAAGGAGTGGGCGGCGTATAAGGGGAAATCTCCTCACACTCCAGAGCTGGTGGAGGCTCTGCCGTTTAGAGAGTGGACCTGCCCCAACCTGAAGAAGCTCTGGCTGGGTAAAGCCGTGGAGGACAAGAACCGGCGCATGAGGGCCTTCCTGGCCTGCATGAGGTCCGATACCCCCGCCATGCTGAACCCTGCCAACGTGCCAACCACGCTCATGGTGCTCTGCTGCGTCCTGCGGTGAGTAATACAGTACAGTATATATATCACAGGATTTATATATATATCATCACTCATCACTCCTAGGGTGATGTGGATCAGCACAAGGCTGCATCTGTGAGCTGATGTATCAGAACCGAGTCGCTACGCTTTCCTCCGAGCGTTAGCGCTTTGATGCTACTCAACAATGCTACAGCATCGGCTGCAGTTCAAAAAGAGACCGATTCATTCATATATATATATATATATATATATATATATATATATATATATATATATATATATATACACTGCCTGGTTGGACCCCATTTGCTTTGATTACAGTACACATTTATTTCTGTCCGACGCTGCATTAACTTTAACATTAACAAGATCTTGTATTTTATGATTGGAGATTTGGAGCGCAAAGGCTTGTCTGGTAGACACTAGGCATGATGGGAGCATCACTTCTTTCAGCCGCCTCTTTTCTTACCCTGATGATTTATCAATCTGGAACAGAGTAAATCTGGACTCATCAGATCTTCACATGATCATCTTCCACTGATCCAGAGTCTAGTTCTTTAAGTGTTCTTTAATAAACTGAAGCTGTTTTGCTGGTTTTCCTCACTGATTAGTCTTTTTCTTAGTCCCTTTAATTACTGGAGTTCTCTTCACTGCATTGTGCGCGAGTGGTAAAGCTCTTACTTTCCCTATTAACCAACATATCCCTGAGTTTGAGTGTTTTGCTTGTTTTTCTACCATTTAAAACGTTTGTAACCACTGAGCACCATAATTCAAGATTGTTTACCTCGACAACATCATTTCCTGGAAGTTAATGTTCCCTTGCTGTCCTCATCCTTTTTTTATAATACGTTGGACAGTTAAATAATTGGTGTATGCTGTTTAATGACTACTCGAATAATAATAATAAGAGTAATATTGTTTTAGTGTATATGGATCTGTTAGGTTAACTATTGACTTCTGGACTGTTTATTATCTCTCTATAAATTATACAAATTATATTTTTAAATCAGTTAAAGTCTAGTTTTGACCAAATTTGAATTGTTCTAATTGATTTGTTTTCCTCCAGAAAGCAAAGCTCTTGTTATCAGTAGTTAGAAATAACTGATTCCTGTGTTTTTGCTGAATTTGCCTCCTCTGTGTTTTGCTTCAGGTTTATGTTACAGTGGCCAGGAGTAAGAATTTTGCGTCGTAATGAACTTGACGCTTTCCTAGCTCAAGCACTTTCTCCTAAACTTTATGAGCCCGACCAGCTGCAGGAACTGAAGGTGATTGTGTGGATCTGTTGTATGTGGAAAGTCCTGGTAATTAGAGCTGGGCGATGTGGTAAAAATATTATATTATTACAATATTTACATTATATTTTTTATGATGTACACAGATTTTAATACAATTTATTTTTTGACACAGACAAAATGCATTACCAGTCAAAACTTAAATTCTATATTTTGTTAATTATTTAAAAAAGTTCTGCATTGTAGATTAATACTAAACTCATCCAAACTATTACGACAAACATATAAAAGTGAATTCAGGCTTTCAGGGAACAACTGTGCTGACCTCATCAAGAGTTAATTACTTGAATTTAACTTTAGTGCAGTCGCAAAAAAGACCATCAAAAATGCTATGATGATGAAACTGGCACTCATCAGGAGTTCCCTCTGTTGTGCAGGATAAGTTCATTAGAGTTACCGCTGGTAATTTGTATAATTAATAATGCTAATTAGTAATAGTGAATAATTTTAGTATCACCTACAATAATATTGAAAATCATTCGTGATTTGTGGTGATTTGTTATGGATATCGCCCAACCCTATATTGTGTGTGTGTGTGTGTGTGTAAGAGAGTGTGTTGATGCCATTGCTTTATTCCTGTGTATGACAGTGTTTAGGCTGCTTTGCTCATATGTTGCTCCTGTGTTGCTCATTACTTCCTCCAGTATTGCCCCTGTGTTGTGATTGCATTGCCCCGGCATTGCTCTGCTTTGCTCCAGTGTTACCCCTGAGTTGGTAATTGATTGCTCATGTGTTGCTCCTACATCGTTCGTGTGGCTCCTGCATTGCTCATATGTTGCTGCTGCTGCTCAGGTGTTGCTCCTGCATTGCTCCTGCTCACATTTTGCTCCTGCATTGCTCATATGTTGCTCCTGTGTTGCTCATATGTTGCTGCTGTGTTGATCATGTATTCCTCCTGCATTGCTCCTGCTCACATGTTGCTCCTGCATTGCAACTGTGTAGCTCATATGTTGCTCCTGCACTGCAACTGTGTAGCTCATATGTTGCTCCTGCTTTGCCCATGTATTGCTCCTTCATTGCTCCTGCTAGTGTGTTGCTCCTGTGTTGCTCATATGTTGCTCCTGCCTTGCCCATGTGTTGTTCCTGCATTGCTTATATACTACTCCTGCTCATGTGTTGCTCCTGCATTGCTTATATACTACTCCTGCTCATGTGTTGCTCCTGGGTTGCTCACATGTTGCTCCTGTGTTGTGTGTCTTTATTGTTCTTGCGCATTTATTGGACTGCATTGCTTAATATGTTTCCTCCAGTACTGCCCCTGTGTTGCTCATGTGATGCTCCTGCTTTGCTCCAGCGTTGCACCATGTTGGTAATAGATTGCTCATGTGTTGCTCTTGCGCTGCTCATTACTTGTCGTCCTATATTGCTCCTGCGTTGCTATTGCATTGCTCATTACCTTTCTTCCTGCATTGCTCCTGCTCATGTGTTGCTCATGTGACGCTCCTGCTTTGCTTGTGCTTTGCTCCAGCGTTGCACCGTGTTGGTAATAGATTGCTCATGTGTTGCTCCTGCGCTGCTCATTACTTGTCCTCCTATATTGCTCCTGTGTTGCTAGTGTTGCTAATGCATTGCTTATTAGTTTTTTCCTGCTTTGCTCCAGCTTTAACCCTGCGTTTCTAATGCATTGCTCCTGCTGCTGCTGCTGCTGCTGCTGCTGCTGCGTGTTGATTTCGGCTCTAAATCTTTAGTATGTTTCTCTTCTGCAGATTGATAATCTGGACCCTCGTGGAGTTCAGCTGGCGGCTCTGTTCATGAGCGGGGTGGACATGGCGCTGTTCGCTAACGACGTGTGCGGTCAGCCCATTCCCTGGGAGCACTGCTGCCCCTGGATGTATTTTGACGGGAAGCTGCTGCAGAGTAAACTGATCCGAGCCACTCGAGACAAAGCACCGCTCATCGACCTCTGTGACGGTCAGGTACGGTCACCTGCTCACTACCTTCTCTATACACTGATAGATTATATATAGTAGAGTAATAATAGAGTATCTGATTGGTGGTAGTGTGGTCTCGTGGTCAGTAGGGGGCGTGGTCTCGTGGTCAGGTGGTAAATCTGTGTTGTGTCTCTGCAGAGCGAGCAGGTGGCTAAAGTGGAGAAGATGCGGCAGAGTATCCTGGAGGGTTTGAACTTCTCTCGGCCTCCTCACCCCCTCCCCTTCCCCCCACCGCCCCCCCATGCCATGCCCTTCTACCCCCCCAGCAACCCCTTCTACCCCCCTCCACCCTTACCCCCTCCGCCCGGCCGGGGCAGAGCCATGCCTGGTAAGTGCAGCTCCAACCAACATGTTAAATTAAATTAAACTAAACCCTAAAGCAGATTAATTACAACACATTAAACAACCTGGACTAATCAACTAATCAAAAAAATACATCCATCACGACTAATAAAAAAAAAATTAAAAAGTAAAAAAAAAAAAAAAAAAAAAAGCGACTAATCAGAAACAAAACAATCGTGACTAATCGAAAAAATAAATCAATTAAAAAAAAATCATGACTAATCAAAAACCAATAAAACAAATGTGACTAATCGAAATATATATATATATATACACAACAATCGCGACTATAAAAAAAAAATATCCAAAAAATAAAACTGCGACTAATCGGAAACAAATAAAACAATCGTGACCTAGTCATCTAATTGGAAACAAATCAATCCTGACTAACTGACTAATCGAAAAAAAAAAAGTAATTAAATCAATCACAACTAATCGAAAAAAAATAACTATTTGATTAATCGGAAACAACTAAAACAGTTGTGACTTGTTGCCCAATTTGAAACAAATGAATCAATTCTAGCTAACCGAATATTCGAAAAAACTAAACAACTGCAACTTATTGAAAAAAAATAAATAAAAATTGCGACTAATCGGACACAAATAAAGCAATCCTGACTAACCGACTAATCAGAAAAATAAATAAATAAATCGCAGCTAATCAAAAAAATAAAAAATTAGACTAATCGAAAACAAATAAAACAATCATGACTTGCTTGTCATCCAATCTGATACAAATAGTCAATCCTTACCAAATGACTAGTCGAAAACAATAAAACAATTGCGACTAATCGGACACAAATAAAACAATAGTCAATCCTGACTAACCGACTAATTGGATAAAAAGATAAAAAGATAATCAAGAAAAAAAAAAAATTGCAACTAACCGAATAAAAAAAATAATTACTATATGACGCAAATAAAACAATCGTGTCTAGTCATCTAATCGGAAACAAATGCATTAATCGTGACTAACCGACTAACTGAAAACTAATAAAACAATTGTGACTAATTAACCAAGCAAACAATCAAATCAAATAAACAAATACATTAAAAATTGTGACTATTCGAAACTAGAAAATAAAATCAGTAGATTAGTCGAGTACTGAAGTAGTGATTAGCTGCAGCTCTGTATTAAACTGCTGTGCTGTTTGTGGTGTTACTGAACTGTATCTCTGTGTATTAAAGCAGGACTTCAGCACATCCCGTCTCACGGTGGGAAGCTGGAGATAGCCGGTACTGTGGTGGGTCAGTGGGCGGGGGCTCGGCGAGGCAGGGGGCGGGGCTCCTTCCCCATTCAGGTGGTGTCAGTCGGAGGACCAACCAGAGGGTAAGACTGTGTGAAGACCAGGGGCAGAAACTGTTCGTCATTCTAACATAGTAATTTAATGCATTTACTGAGTGATAAACCTTCATATTAATAACAAAAAAATTAATAGGTCTGTAGTTTAAGAGATGATTGGTTAATCTGAAATCTTTATCTTCTGATTAGACGACCAAGAGGCGTGATCTCAACTCCTGTTATCAGGACTTTTGGTCGAGGAGCCAAATTTTACGGGAGAGGTTTCAAGAGTCAGGTATCGTACCAGGTGAGTTCCTCTCAGATTTTCTTCTAGTTTCTTTAATTCAGTGATTTTTACATGGTCTTCAGTTACATGTTTATATCTGCTGCCCACAAATTAATTACTTTATAATGTATACAATTGGAATCTCTGCAGATGTGCCAACATTTATATGCATTTTAAAGGAGAACCCCGGTGTAAAATTGACTTTTGTTGTAGTAAAACATGATTAAAAAGTATCTACCTTTGTTGAATAGCACACCTCCGCTCTCCTGCAGCTCTCACGTTTACTGTACACTGCTGCACTCGCACATCGAGAATGCCCATACAGTGAGCAGCTAGTTAGCTTATGCTACCCTTGCCTAGCCATCCGCTACTTTCATCCACGCTTCATTTTCCACCAAATTGTCAACATTGCATCACTTCAGTATGCTATATCTAGCTCTCACTCACACAAACAAACACTACTGAGCATGCACACACATTTGATGGCATGTTTCCTATATTCAGGTTGTTGGGTGCGGAATATGGAGCTAGAGTAGCATTTAATTTACTTCATTAAAGCCCTCAGTTAAACAGCATCAATACTACCCTAAAGGGGCGCTGAGTGGTCCAGCGGTCTAAAGCGTTGCCACTGCGATTAGGAGATCAAATCCCAGTCATGCAGCTTGCCATCAGCTGTCGGAAACCTGAAAGAGCACAATTGGCCTTGGTGTTATCCACTGCACCACACCATCCTTTGAATTGGGACATCTTTAATACTGTCACATTCACATGGTCACTTTAGCTTAAAACAACAGCGAGGTCAAGCAGGTAATTATAGACAGGTAAAACGGGGAAATGTGGATGTAAATTGATGTTCTCACATTCTGGTGGACTTCGGGTGGGGGGGGAGTGGGGTATGGGTGGGCAGTTGCCCCCCTTCTCTGGTGCCCTCATGGTTAAAAAGGCATAGCTAAGGTGCCCTCTAGAGTGCCTTAAAAAAGAAAAGTTTGTTCATTTATTTAATTTCTTTCTTTCAGAGTAAGCCAGCGTACGCTGCGTCTGCCGGCGAGGCGGCGAAAGACCGGAAGAAGCCGAAGGTGGAGAGCAAAGCGTCTCCGGAGGCTCCGGCAGCGGCGGAGAACGGGCTGGAGGTCGGGGAGGCGGAGCAAGTGAACGGGAACAAAGTGGACGTCAGGGGTTCCCACCAACCGGAAAGTGCCTTTACCAACGACTCCAAAATGTGCAATATTAATCCTCACTTAAATGCACTAAACTCGGCCGGCGAGCGGCGCAGAGACGACGCCGTGAGCGCCAACGCCAACGCCGCCGCCGCCGCTGTCTTACAAACAGAAGAGTAGAGCTATTTTTATAGAGAGGGTGAAGGATGCCGGAAGGGTTCAGGGTTTTTGAGGAGAGTCTGGATGGAAAGATTGAAAGCGTAGAGTTGGTGAACGTTTTTTCCTCTCCGAAATATAAAAATAAAAAAAAGCAGAGAAAAGCTTAAAAAGCTTAACTAACTTGATGATAAACTTGAGGACTTTTACTGTATGAAATTTTCAGAAATTCCTCTTTCGACGTCAGCGAGTTAAAACCTGCGAGTAACGACGACATTTCTCAGCGCGAACGCAACACACACTCAACTCAACACGATAAAGAGATTTAAAAACGACGTTTCTTAGAGGAAAATAATTATAATAACACCAGTATATAAGGAGTTATAATATGGGTCTGCTCCCTCCTCACTGATGATATACAGTATAATAATAATATATTAATTAATATACACTATATTGGCAAATATATTCACTCGCTCACCTGCATTGCAAGGTTTGGATGAATTTGAGCCGATCGGTCATGTAAACCTCTCTTTATTCCATTACTGTTGTTCTAATCTGAAGCTACACGAAGTTTGGAGGTCTGTAATGTTGTAAACCAGGAAGGGTCCATCCCCAAACTGTTCCCACAAAGATAAAGGCATGAAAATGTCCAAAATCTCTTGGTTTGCTGAAGCATTAAATGCTTCTTCACTGAAACTAAAAAGGCTCGAGCTCAACTCCTAAAAACAACAAAAAAAACACCACCACCACCACACCATAATACTAATGATCCCCCCTCATCCAAACTTTTACACCTAGCACAATGCACCACTGCTGTCATTTCGATTTAAGATGATCGGTCATGTAAACCTCTCTCCATTCCATGAGTCTCTCTACACTGTTCTGTACTGTTCTTTACTCCACACCATACTAATGATCCCCCCTCATCCAAACTTTACACTCAGCACAATACAGCCAGACAAGTACTGTTCTCTTTACAAAACTGCTGTCATTCCCAGGCTCTTCCACTGTGTTATAATATCACTGACAGTTGGCTGTGGAATATTTAGTAGTGAGTAGTAGTGGGTAAATTTCACAACTGGACTTTTTGTTGCATGACTGGGTGCTGCATCCTACCCATCACGGTACCACAGTGCTGGAGTTCACTGAGCTCCTGAGAGCCTGAGACCCATCCTTTTACTAATAGACTGTTTGTAGAAGCAGTCCCAGCATGCCTTGCTGCTGCTTTTTATGTTTTATTAAACACCTGTGGACACGTAAGTGATTGGATTGAACACCTGAGTGAATATATGTTTGGCAATATAGTGCATATATATATAAAAATAGACATTTTTGATTTTACAGAACAGAATCTTCGTTCAGTAACTTCAGTAACTTTATAGGTTGAGATCTGTCTGTTAAGACTGTTCTATCAGTACTTGGCACCACATATATATATATCTATATATATATGAATAAATATATATATTTGCGCCATTATAATTGAATTTGTGTTGTGTCACAGTAAATATACAGCTTTTATTTTGAAATTTAGTTTGTTTAAGGTGAGCAAAACTCATGACAAAAAAAAACAAGAAGGAGCAAAATGATAAATTCACTGTGGGTGGTTTAGTCGTGCTTTAAAAAAAATAAAATGACGTAAATATACGTAAATATACTTGCAGCCTTAGGTTCTCTCCGTTTGATCGGTGTCATACTTTAGCAGTGTAAGAAACATCGGGACATCAAGAGACATCAAGCAAGAAGCGAAAATCGATTCATTTCTATCTGATCAATAGAAAATTAATGAACGTTTTCGTCAGAAACCGCCACGTGACTTATCGATTTATCCGTATCCGTGTGGTTTCTTGAATCAGTCGTAGAACATTATTATTAAAGAACATGAATAAAACGACGGTTTCAGCAACTTTCAGCAACTCTGCATGATTCTCTTCACGATGAAAATCGAGCAAAAATCAAAAATCAAAAAAAGGTGTGTAATTATTATTATTATGATTATTATTATTATTATTATTACGATGCATGTTGTCCTTTTTCTTTCCATCTCTACAAGTAAGTACTGTGCCCATTTGCAAAATCTTTGAAACATGGCTAATAATCAGTAATAATAGTCCTTATTAAAGGTGTTCTAACTGTTAGTCAGTAACTGATTTGCTCTAACCTTTTGAAATTCTTGTGATTTATCGACCTCTGTTGCATTTTACTCAGAAAAACTCTGGATTAATAATAAGAGAAAATAAAGAGAATATATCAGATGTTATCTAGCCACTTTAAATATTGTTAACCCTGGTGTACTACTCTTCCATCTCCATCCCTGTATCTGTTCTTGCCCTTTGTTGCTGCTGTTTTTGTGCATCTTCATAATTATCGCATATAAAAAAGAAGAAAAGAAAACGCTTTGATCTGTTTGAATGCCACGCCCCCTTTTTCTCTCTCTCTCTTTTTTAATTTTTTTTTTATTTATATAAAGCCTTCCCAAAGTCCCAAAACTCTTTACGCATTTCTTTCTTTTCAATTTTAAATGCTAAGAGACAAAAAATCATATTTTACATCATATTTTACATTATAATTGATCAAATCTGATTCTACATCATCCAAATTTATATAATTTAATTCAAAAATGCTTAAACAAACAAACAATCAAAAACAAACGCGATTTTCCTGCTTTTGTTTTGGCTGCTGCGCCTGCGCAGGTCTCCACAGCAAGCAGCAAGCTGATTGGCTCTTTTTGCTTAAAATGCAAAAAGACTTCATCCATAAATGTTGATATTAATATTAGTAATAAGAGTTCAGAGAAATCCCATTTTTACACAGAAGTAATTTTCCTCAGTCTCCTCGTTAATAAGGTCTCTATGCCCGTACGTTCTAGAGTTTAGCGTTAATAAGCACAGGTTAAGAACTTCGTAATCGTTTTTTTCGGTGTTTTGCGTTTTCGTGTTTTTTTCCCGGAGCTGCTTCTACTTCTGATTGAGAATCATTACTTACAAAAGTTTTCCATCTAATCCTCCTGATTAAGCTTTTCGTCGCACATTAGTGATCAGAAATATGGTGTACTATCCCCCCGCCCGCCAGACTAAATAGGTTACCTTAATGTAAGTTGATGGGAGTTGTTTCCTAACTCACAGGGTGAAGCGGATCGATCTACTGTGGGGTTTTGAGTGACTGTGGATGGATTGTGGTGTGATGTATTAGAAGGAAATTGAATGCAACTTACAATGCTTAATAAAAGTCTTTATTCTTTTAGTATAATTCCACTGTGTCTGTCTCTTTTTTATATTTATTGGGATTAGTTCTAAACCGTTAAGAGTTTGGCGATACGGCCCTAAAATAATATTGCAATATTTCAGGGTTCGCAATTTTGCTTGCGATAATGATGTTCCTGATGATACGAACAAAAAAAAAAACACTGGAAAAAATGAAGAGAGCACATCAGTTTCTCTGATTTTGCTATTTATAGGTTTATGTTTGAGTAAAATGAATATTGTTGTTTTATTCTATAAACTACAGACAACATTTCTCCCAAATTACAAATAAAAATATTCTCATTTAGAGCATTTATTTACAGAAAATGAGAAATGGTTGAAATAACAAAAAAGATGGAGAGCTTTCAGACCTCAAATAATGCAAAGACAACAATAAAAAAATAACCCTGGTTTTCATGCATCTTGGCATCATGTTCTCCTCCACCAGTCTTACACACTGCTTTTGGATAACTTTATGCTGCTTTACTCCTGGAGTAAAAATTCAAGCAGTTCAGTTTGGTGGTTTGATGGTTTGTGATCATCCATCTTCCTCTTGATTATATTCCAGAGGTTTTCAATTTGGTAAAATCAAAGAAACTCATCATTTTTAAGTGGTCTGTGAGCTGTATGCTGTAAATGTAGAGCTAAACTACCACTATACAAGAATCCAGCATCACATTTCTTTCCAGAGCTGTATATGTTTAGGTTACAAAGTGTAAAAACACAAAAAAACACACCAAAAAAACTCCCTAAAATTCCTAAAAATCAAGAAGTGTAATTTGTTTAAAGTTGGTGTGCGCCACCTACTTGTGAACATACTACACCCCTCATACAGCAGAACTGGTTACTTTATTTACTGTAAATATTTTGTGTCATTCATTCTTTGTGTCAGTTACATGTAGGCAGTAAAACTGTGCTGAAAGATAAGGTAATACGTTTATATTGTATTACACTTTTATATATACTACTACCTCTGGTCCTGGTGATTCCTCCTATTTAAAGTGTATAAGGACACAATATGGAAAAGAACGTTGAATAAAGGTATTTTGGCATCACTAATGCACTAAAACAACGTTGATCACCAGCATGTATGGTTAGTATTAGACTTTACTTACATTAAATTATCAGCATCAACCATTCAAAACCTTTAGCTAATAGCCTACATGAACGTTCATTCAATGTCAAACTTTTAATATGTCAACATTAACCGATGATCCCTATTATAGGTATTGTTAAATATTGTTAAAGTTTTTTTTCCATAATTATAGGTGTTTGTTTATTTCACCCTGCTGGCAAAGAATTACATTATCATTATCATATCAGCCTCGACTATTTAAAACATTTAGATAACAGCCTACATGAGTGTGATTTAGTGATAGAAGTGTAATAGGATGGAGACTACAGACTAGTAAGTAGCTCTCCAGCCCAGAGGGTTGTTGAACCCAAATGCAGAACAGTTGAATTCAAAGCAGGTAAACCCAAGAAGAAAGGAAAATAGTAAATAAATAAACACACCGCTCCTCACGCGGGATTGAACACGCCCTCATAAGTAGATGGGGAGTCCGAGAATGTGCAGAAAACCAAGAATGGACGGAAACTAAAGCCACGCCGAGCGCGACAAAAAGAGACAGAGGAGGAATTTAAACAAAAGCTCTCCAGAAAAGCATTTTATTTATTTATTTTTTTCCATTATCGTTCATAGTTCAAATAACCTCACGGGCCAGATGTTTCATGCTTGAGGGCCACATCATCTAGTGCTGGTCTTCACCTAGGTGGCACAGGGGCTTAGTGGTTAGCACGTATGCCCCCCAGCACTGGGGTCTTGGGTTCAAGTCCCTATCTGGGTGGACACTAGTTTCCTCCCACAGTCCAAAAAACATGGAAATCAGGTAAATTGGATACGGATACTCTAAATTGCCCAGAACAATTAAATACTCTAAATACATTTTGAAAATTGGGTACTCTAAATTGGTCTGGTGTGCATATGTAAAAAGTGTGTGGTATATATGTAAGTTGTGTGTGTGTAAAATGTATGTATGTAGTGCCTGATGCAGTCCTCCTCCAGGTGGACGGTCGTTTCCGGTTGAGAGTACGCTGTGCATTATTGGCTGCCTGGTGTTCTCACTGGTGTGTGGTTGAGTGCTGAGTTTAAATGGTTGTGTGTAAAATGTCTAAGTAAATTGTAAAGCGCCCTTAAGGTTTCTAGAAAGGCGCTATCTAAAGGTGTGAACTTAATTAATTAGAGCATCACTCCTGATAGGGGGAGTCTTAGTAATGAGTGGGTTGGGTTATAATTAATTGCCTAAGGTAAATTGGGGAGAAAATAGAATAAAAAAAAATAATAATAAAATTAATGTATATATTAATATATATATATAAAAAAAAACATAAACGTTTATTGAACATTCCTTCTTCCCACTCACTCATTCTCTCACTCATATTCTCTCTCTCTCTCTTTCTCTTTCTATCCCGCCCTTCACCCTCCACCACTCCGATCTGATGAACACACGCTCGATCTGAGGATCTCCCCCAGCTGCTGCTCAGCGCTACTGCATCCAGCCTTTTACTGCCTTCCTGCCCTCCCTCCTCCTCTCTCTCTCTCTCTTTCTCTCCCTCCCTCCCTCCCTCGCTCCTCCTCTGCTGTTGTGAATGCTGATCTAACATGGCGACCGTGCCCGTGTATTGCATCTGCAGGTTACCGTACGACGTAACCCAGTTCATGATCGAGTGCGACGCCTGTAAGGACTGGTTCCACGGCAGGTAAAGAAGCAGCGCTCGCGGCTCGCCGCGCGGCCGCCTCCGGGGCTCCGCCGGCCCGCGAACGAGCGCGGAGGGCTCCGGCTGCGGGTCTGCCCTCCCATCTTGGTGTTTTTTGTGTGTATTTTTCCTGCTCGCGCTTCGTTCTCTGTGTGCGCGCGAGAGGCCGCGCTCGGTTCCCCTTCAGCACTGCTGCCCGCCGCGGGGCTCCGGTTTGCGCCGTTTTTTCGGCGCGCGTTACCGGCGCAGATTAGCGCGCGCGCGCTGCTTTAGAGAAATTACTCGTATAGTAACATAGTAACATCGTTCTCGGGCGCCTTTTTTTTGTGAACGCGCGCGTGCGTGTGTGTGTATGTGTGTGTATATATATATATATATATATATATATATATATATATATATATATATATATGTATATGCGTGTGTGTGTATGTGTTTATATATGTGTGTATGCGTGTGTGTGTGTGTGTATGGTACAGAGAGAGAGAAAGAGAGAAAGACCCTGAGAGCGACCCTGACCATAAAGGCAAAGAACGTTAAAACATTAAACGTTAGCTTAAATAATAATAAAAAAGCTTTTTGTTGTTTTTCTTAGTTGCATGAGGTAAGGCTTGATGGTGGGGTGAAATAGCAATAGGAGGCGGCAGCCTTTAAACAACGTTTAACAACCTTTAACATTGCCCAGGCATGGAATTCTGACATTGAATCAACGTTCATGTAGGCTGTTGGCTAAATGCTTTGAATGGTTGGGCTACAATGCATCATTTAGGTGAAAGGTGCTGAAGGCGTTGAATCAGTGTCAAACCGATTTGCGGTTTCAATGATCAACTTTGTTTCAGTGCATTAGCGATGGAAGGGGGAGAGACCCTGATGATAGAGCAAAGAATAAATGTTAAATAAACGTTCATTAATTGTTGTTTTGGTTTTGCATTAGCCTATGTCTGTTTTCTTGAGGTTCGGTTTGAAAGGAGGCGGCAACCTTTAAACAACGTTTAACAACCTTTAACATTGCCCAGGCATGGAATTCTGACATTGAATCAACGTTCATGTAGGCTGTTGGCTAAATGCTTTGAATGGTTGGGCTACGAAGCATCATTTAGGTGAAAGGTGCTGAAGTCGTTGAATCAGTGTTAAACCGATTTGCGGTTTCAGTGATCAACTTTGTTTCAGTGCATTAGCGATGGAAGGGGGAGTGACCCTGATGATAGAGCAAAAAGTAAACGTTAAATAAATGTTAATTAATTGATGTTTTGGTTTTGCATTAGCATATGTCTGTTATCCTGATAGGCTTGATGATTGAGGAAAAAGAAGGCGGCAAACTTTAAACAGTGTTTAACAACCTTTAACATTCCCTAAGCATGGGATTCTGACATTGAATCAATGTAGGCTATTAGCTAAATGCATCTTTTAGGTGAAAGGTGCTAAAGCCTCACAGATAATAATATTACTATTATTACATTAGCATTACACGTACATGCTATTTAATGTAATTACCATTTTAATACGAACCATACACTCTGAATCAGTGTAAAATCGATTTGCAGTTTCAGTGCAAGGGGAGTGACCCTGATGGTACTTTAAAGAACGTTAAATTAACGTCAATTTATTTTTGTTTTGGTTTTGCATTAGCCTATGTCTGTTATTTGGGGTTAAGCTTGATAATGGTAAAAAAGCAGGTTCCCTTTCACAATATTTAACATTGACTGTAATGTCATCTGACATTAAATCAACGTTCATGTAAGCTATTAACTAAAGGTTTTGAATGGTTGGGCCATAATGCTTATTTAGGTGAAAGGTACTTAACTGCTGTTTTGGTTTTGCATTAGCCTATGTTTAGGTTGATGATGAAATAAAGGAGGCAACCTTTAAACAACATTTAAAAACGTTTAACATTGCCTAGGCATGAAATTCTGACATTGAATCAATGTAGGCTATTAGCTAAAGGCTTTGAATGGTTGGGCTGCAATGCTTCTTTAAGGTAAAAGGTGCTAACGTCTCACAGATAATAATATTACTATTTTTACATTAGCATTACACAGTGCATGCTATTTAATGTAATTAACCATTTAATACGAACCATACACGTTGATTCATTGTAAAATCAAAGTGTTGATTTGCGGCTTTGGAGATCAACTTTGTTTCAGTGCATTAGCAATGGAAGGGAGAGTAACCCTGATGGCAGAGCATATAATGTTAAATAAACGTTAAATAATTGATAAAGGTTAATTAAACAAATAAAGCAGACAACCTTTAAATGGCCTGTGAAAACATTTATAATTGTCTGTAAAAGGCAGCACAGGTTATTGTTAGTGTTGAAATTCTGACATTGAATTAACGTTCACAAATAATAAGAATACTTGTTATTAATAATTATTATGTAGGCTAAATATCACTTTCTACACTGCAACTTGAGAGATCATGTGCACAAATATATCACTTCTGATAGTGGGAGATAAACATTGTTTCAGTGTATTAAATGTATTTGCAATGGAAAAATAAACGTCGATTAAACATGGTACTTTTTTGCTATCTGTGGAGCTAAAAAGGCTTTGCTAGCTGACTAATATCTGACTTAGGCTTATAACAGCTGGTTGTCTAGCTGTGCAACAACAGTAACAGTGCAGAAAAGGGCTAATTTGTTTAAAAACGTTCTTGAGATGTTCTGGGCTATTTTTGACCCTTCTTTTTGCTTCAGTTTGCACCAAAAAATATTTTTGATAATTATTATTTAGGCTAAATGTCCCTTTCTGCACTGCAAGACATATAATACCATAACATCTACTTAATGTTGTGAAATCGATGTGCACATATAAATCACTTCTGATGTTGGGAGATAAACATTGTTTCGGTATTCGGTATTAAATGTATTTGTGATGGAAAAATAAACGTCGATTAAACGTAGGTTACTTTTTTTTGCTTTATGTGGAGCTAAAAAGGCTGTGTTAGCTACCTAGCTAATATCTGACTGAGGTTTACAGCTGGTTATCTAGCTCTGCAACATCAATAACAGTGCAGAAATAGGGTTAATACGTTTAAAAACGTTCTTGGGATGTTCTGTGCCATTCTGGACCGTTATTTTTGCTTCAGTTTGCACCAAAAAATACTTTTTTCTGAGTTAATTTGAACCGTAAACAACATACAGCTAAAGCTAGCGTTAGCTCTGAGGCAGAATAATAATAGCCTGGCTGTGTCACACACTGCAGATTTTACCTCAGAACAGCAGTATCTGTTTAAATCACTTCATATCACCTCATTTATCGCACAAACCGATCAGATCGATCGATTAAACACTCGATTGATTAGTTTGTTTGGTCACTAGCTTGCTAACCCTGCTAATCACCCGCTCTTCCGCCCACTGACAGCAGCGGGTAGCGGCAGCAGCCGTAGCCGGGCGAGTCTTCACAGTCAGCGGGAAGCAGCTACGGCAGCTCCCGCCGCGGAGATCCGGCTCTATACCCGTCATTTTTCGCTAAATTCATCGTTTTAACGTTCGTTTCTGATTCTACAAACACTTTTAAACACGTTAACACGACGTTTAATCAGACTTTTGCCTCCGAAAGCTCGGCATTAATGGAAAGACTGAGGGAGAAAGAGAGGAAGCCCCATTGACTGAGACATTTTACGCGCCTAATGTTTTAACCCTTTCATTACTGCAGTGCTTCTTATTGATAGGAGAAAGCAAAAACATTGAATAAACGTTTATTTTAAGGTTGATACAAAGGAAAATAAAACCTTTTAACAATCTTCAAACAGTTTTTTTTATCATTTGCCTTTTAACGTTGCCGCATATGCATCAGTTATTATTAACCGGGAGTGTTAAACGTCTGACATTGAATCAACGTTTCATGTGAAAGGTGCTCCCCACATACAATAATATTAAAATTATTATTATTCAAATGCATTATGTAAACAATACAGTACAAGAATAAAAATAGAATACAAATAATATTTACATATATGTAAAATGTAAGTAAAAAAACAAAAACAAGAAATTTATTCAATGTTGAATAAATATAAAATTATCGTTCACAAATAAATCAACTCTGATGTTGGAGAGCAACGTTGGTTTAATGTGTATTAATCAAAACTATTATTGCTATCTGGCAGAGAACCAACCCTAATAGCAAAGAACATTGACTAAACGTTGCTTTTAAGATTGATGATGTAAATATGATATGGAAATACAACCTTTTAACGACCTTTAAACAATCTTTTATCATTTGCCTTTTAACATTGCCTCATATGCATCGGTTATTATTAACCGCCAAGGGTTATTGAATCAACGTTCATGCAGTGTAATAGAAAGGGAAGTTTAAATAATTATTATTAATATTATTATTTGTACAAAGCACCTTTCTTATAAAATAACCATTTATGTAAGTGTAGATTCAGTGTAGAGCCCTAACCATTCAAAACCTTTAAATGAATGTAGATTTAGTGTCAAACAGCTGATGAGTGCCAGTTTCATCATCATAACATTTTTGATGGTCTTTTTTGCGATGGTCTTTACTTAGTTTATTTCTTGCCATGATATGGATTAGAATTTGAACAATGTATAATATAAAACATTCTGTTTTGTTTAAAACAAAAGTTTTAAAATAATGAAAAAACACACTGTATGTGTTATATATATACACACACACACACTCACACAGTGCATTGCATTCATGTCTAGTTATTTGTGGCTGATATTACAGAATGGAATGATGCTAATAGCGGGTTATGAAGGTTTTTCGCTGTGGTTAATGAGGTATCCTCAGCACTGTTTCCGGTTCTGGTTCTTATTCAGAAAGCGGTGAATAGAGAGGCTGTACAGTGGATGAGCCGGACGCTGTAGCTGCATGCAGGAGGGACGTCACACTGACCGCTGTGTTATTTCTGGACCGTCTGTTGGAGTGGCCTGCAGGGATGTACGTGTGATAACATGCAGCGCTCGTGTGTACATCACATATTGTTATCAAAACACCTGAGCAGATCAGGTGCGTTCGTTTTGGAGGCAAAACCATTGGGTACAAATCCATTACTGAATAAAATATGTTAAAATGGGAAAGTGGAATATATATCTGACGATAGACTATAGTTTAAATAAGATCCATATCATGATAATATTGTATTCTGTTGATTTAATGTTTTTTTTGTGTGGAGTTTTTATGCATGCACTAAATATTATTCGGCATTAGGGATAACATAGTACACAACATAGCTAAGATAGTACTTACACCAGGAATTGGCAATTAATTTTGGCCACAGGCCAGATATTTTCCAAGCCATTATGTGGTGGCCACAAAAAATAAATCTGTTTTGTAAAATAAAGTGTAATGGGATGGAGTGCTGCTACAGACTAGTAGCTCTCCAGCCCAGAGGGTTGTTAAACCCAGTTGCAGAACAGTTAATCTCAAAGAAGGTAAACCCAAGAAGAAAGGATTAAAAAAATAAATAAATAAACACACCGCTCCTCATGCAGGATCGAACCCGTATCCTCAGGGTTCCAACCCAATACACTATCGCTGCCTTGGCTAGTGAATTGGGACGCAGCAGGGAAAAAACGCCCAAGAATGGGCGGAAAAACGAGAACGGGTGAAAACTAAAGTCACGCTGAGCACGACAGAGAGAGAGACAGGGGAGGAATATAAACAAAAGCTCACCAGAGAAGCAGTTTATTTATTTATTATTATTATTTTTTATTATAGTTCAAACAATCTCACGAGCCAGATGTTTAGGTTCATGGTTCTGTACTTTACACCATGGTTTGGACTAGGAGAGGGGTTGGCGATATGTTCCTACAATAATATCACAATATTTCAGGGTATTTTTGCTATATTGATATTCTAGTATGCCTAGTATGAAGATGATCCGTGCAGAGACTCAAGAGAACTCCAGACAAACTCAAGTCCAACTAAACAGTTTATATATATATTTACATTGTTCTGTATGTAAAATACATTCATTTTTAATAAAAGCAAACATTTTAATATTTTAACATTATAGTCATTATAGCTTTAGTAAAATGTGTTCTGGGGAGTGGGGGTTATAGTGTACTATAGCTATAGGACTCTGTGGGCGTGGCCTAAGCTTTTGTTCTTAATGGCTTTATTTGTTCAAATTACATTACTTTTACTTTTATACTTTAAGTAGTTTCATAACCAGCACTTTTACAGTTGATATTTCTTTCAAAATCTACAGAAGTATTTTATTAAACACTATCTATACTCTATTCTACCTACAGAGTATTTTTTTTAGCTTGTTTGTCCCTTAATATCCTCTGAAATGTGTTGTTTCTGTTTGTATTATATTGGTTGTAAATGCGGGTTTAGCGCGCTTTGCTGCAGCGTAACGCGGTTCTGCCTCAGCTCCACATGGTGCTGTTTGTTGTTGTTGTTGTGTGTGTGTGTGTGTGTGTATAGTGTGTGTGTGTGTGTGTGTGTGTGTGCGCTCTATGCCCCTCGAAAGGTGGTTGCGAATGACATCATCGCTCTGTCTGTCTGCAGGGCACAGAGCCAGTCTGCTGTAGCATCGCAGTCTGTCTGATATTTATCCCTTTACACAGCGGATCTGAGAGCAGTGTGTTCTGCTGTGTAATGTTTAACCCCTTCCTGCTCATCCTTTAATCTACTCTCAAACAGTGTAAAACACTCCAACACACTCCATCACCTCGTATCACCACAATTTATCTCCATCCACAACACTGGAGCGCATTTCTCTTATAGAAAAGAAAAAGGAAACTAATGAAAATGCAAATACTATGTAAAAATCAATATATTATGATTTTACAATTATCAAAATATATCACAAGACAATTCTCCACAACACTTCACAGCATCTGTGTTACTGAAGAGGATATAATACTCCAAAATAATCAAATACCATTAACCTTATTGATTTGATTATAGCTTTTATATGTCTAATTGAGGGGCAAATCTTAGAAAGACTAGAGCCTTTAGAGCTAGTCTCTTTTTTGCCACTATAGGGGGCGGTTGCCCCTCCTGCCCCACCTCAAGTCCATCAGTGTCCTGAGGCCAATTTATTTAGCAATCAATCAATCAATCAATCAACCTTTATTTTGATTCATAAGTACATTGAGGGCAACCCTCATTTTCAACATATATTTCTGTGCCAAACATACGTCATAGTAGGGGTGGGCGATATGGCCCTACAATAAAATCACGATATTTCATGGTATTTTCATGAAAACGATATTCTTTTGGCGATATGACTGGCGAAAACACTGAATTAAAAAAAAAAACATTTCAAGAATACAATACTGCAACAAAATGAACATAACATTTTATTATTGCATATATATATATATATATATATATATTAAGTATATATTTAATGGGAAATAAAAACATAAAAAAACAGTAGTACCCTGATGTGATAATTAGGGATGGATGATATGGCACCATATTTCGTTGTTATAATATCGTTCATCATATTTAAAAATGTGGTGTGATTTTGTAAAAGATCAATATCTCAGTATTGATTTACAAGCAATATGTTGTTCTAATTCCCAGGTGCTTTCTGCAGGCTGAGGGTTCTGCTACATATATTAGTCATTAAGGAGTGTGTGTGTGTGTGTGTGTGTGTGTGTGTGTGTGTGTGTGTGTGTGTGTTAAGGCTGCATGATACTGGAAAAATTTTACAATGCACAATTTTACAATTTCTTGTTTGATGATATAGATCACAATATTAAACAATGCAGGGTGACATCACCAGCCCCGCCCCCATCCGCGCATTTTTCTGTGATTAAAACCACAGTAATCGGCCCTTTAATCAGGCATTTAAATAGCTTTTTAAAAGGTAAATAAGAGCGTTTGTTTTCTTGGATTCAATCGGTCAACCTTTATTTTCACTCGGGGGAAAAACATTGAGAGTGACCCTCATTTACACTGTTGCATTTATAACATCAAAGGGATTGAAAACATTTAATAATAAATCTGAAATAATAAGGGAAAAATTATAAATAAATAAATAAAAGAAGTACTAATCTTAAACCAACATTTAATATATATAAATAAAATATATATCGTCGCTGTCCAGTGAAAAAAACTTCTCCATTTTTGTCGATTTTTAGTTTACAACATAATTTGAACAGACAAACTGTCCCTTACACCGTGCCAAAATGTCTTGATGAACGGACCAATAGAAACTCTTCAAAATTACCTGAAAAAAAACTTGTTTTACATTGACTTCCACTGAAAGTTTACAAGGTTTTTTTCACTCTCCTGTAAAGTTGCTGTTTTGGAGATAAGTGTTTTTCAATGGACAGCGTCGATATGTAAAACTAAGTTCTAAAATACCATAAAAAAACGACAGTAATCGGCCCTTTAATCAGCATTTAAATGTATTTTTAAAAGGTAAATAAGAGCGTTTGATATTCTGGGATTAAAAGTGTGAATTAAGCTGTAACTGGAAATATCTGCACTGCTAAACTGTGCTGGACTGAGGAGCACAGCTTTTGACATGTGCGTTTACGAGCACGTGCCCAACCATGTGGATGGAGGCCATGCGTGCGGTTACCTCGTGTTTACTCCTCCCCTCCCCCTCACACTTCTCAGGCAGCAGCAGCCTGTCACTCACACAGACACAGAGACAGCGCTGTGTATCTACTACTTATGTCATGAATCAGAATTTTGCAACATGACGTGTTTGATTTATTTGCATTTGATTTAGGTGACATTACCCGTTCTGTGATGTGACTACTGCGCATGCTCACATCGCGATGATGATGCTTAAACGATATATCGTGCATCCGTAGTGTGTGTGTCCTACAGTCTTAAAAAGTGTTTCAAAGGTGCAGCTGAAAGACATGGCCAAAATTTCTATCACAATATATTTCTTAATTTTGGTCAATACAATAAAATATAGAAATTTATATGAATCATACATTTATGGACAATATGGTACAATTATTTTATCACAATATTTAAAGACATTTTCACGGCAAACAGTATTTTGACTAGGGCTGTTTCAAAATGATCTGTTTTGGTACCGATACAATACTTTGAATTAGATACCGATACCCAAACCATACTTTTTATATTTATAAAAATATAACTAAAAATTATTTTTACACAATGTATTTATTTAAAAGCCAACAAAAATTGCTTGTGCTTAAACTAAAATATTTTTTCCTACACATATGACTCAAATATCGTGATATTATTTTGGGGACATATCGCCCACCCCTAGTTCAGCATCTCTGTGGTAGATAAATAAGTGTGTGAGGTTTTGTAACAGTACTCCTGCAGTATTATGAGTGTATTAATAGTAAGTGGTGTTTTTTAAAAAGGTGTTATTATAGTAAACAGTGCTGCTCGGTGGTTAGCAGGCTCACTGTGTGCAGAATTAGATTATACACATATAAACCCATTAGTGGGAAACCTAATTAACAGGCTGTGTGTTTTTATTGGCTGGTCAGCAGCCGGGGGGGCGGGGTGTCTGTGTATTTCCTGTATAGATCGATACGGGGAAACCCTCTGCTGGGAGTAGTCAGAGTGCAGTACTGAGCAGCGTGAGGACGGGGGGGCGGGGGAGGAGCAGGGGGTCAATTTTAGGAAGTATTGGAAAATTATTGACGACAATCCGCCAATCTTTCAAACAAACCTTTCTATTTGTTTTTTGAGGGTGGGTTTATTTATTTATTTTTTAAGTTAGAAGGTGCATTGTGTCAGTACCTAAACTTGTACCTTTGCTTGTTTCTGGTTGCACTTTAACCACAAAGGGGACATTAAGTGAAAACTAAATAAATAAAAACTAGTTTTTAACACTTTTTTAAAATCATCTTTATTTTGATTTTAAGTAGGGGAAAAAATCGATTTAAATCAAAAATTGGATTTTTTTTAAAAAATCGAAGTTTTTTTTTTTGGGCCATATCGCCCAGCTCTACCTGGATTATACCCAGATGATACCTGGATACCTTCCATGATTTAGCTGATTCCAAATAATAAATACTAAACTGTTTATTTTACAATTCCACACTATATAATAATATATAATACACTTATATAATATATTACTCAGAGCTCTGGACTAACTTTTTAGATGCACCCAAAGTTTCAACAAATATGGCAAATATTTAATATAGGGGAATTATTATGATTGTGGTGACTTTTAAGGTAAATCTAGTCTTGATTGCTTGAATGTAAGGCCTCTTTTAAGATGGAACTAGTAATTGAGGTGCCGTTTAAAGAGTCACTAATCCTTAAATCATATTTTTTCCATTAATAGCTAAAATGTGTTCCTTTGTAGTAATGAAACATATCAGTCCTGCTTAAAATTTGTATAAACATTTTCTAACTTTTAAAAAACCCTTTTATTGTGCTAACTTCTGCCTCTGCTGCTCCTTTCAGGTTCAACTGTGCTATAGACGAGGATGATGTACTTTGTACTGATGCTGTACTTTGGTACACAGATTCTCACAATACGCAGATCAGTCAATCAATCCTGCCCTGCCTCTAAACCCATACATCACCCAGTGCCCCTCTTAAACTACCCCTCCTATTTTTTTTATTTTTTTTGCATTTTTTAAATTTTAGCTGTGGATGGAGTCCTTAAGTTACCTTTTACGGTGGAACTAGTCTGATGGTGTAAATATTGGGGCAGCTTTTAAGGTGGAACTAGTGTGATTGTGATGATGTTTAAGACGGAACTAGTGGGTTTGTGTGAATATAACGGCAGCATTTAAGGTGGAACAGAAACTTTGAAGAATTCAGCTAGCACCTGGAAAAACTGCTTTACTTTTTAAGTTTTATGGGTGCTAATAATTGACGGTTTTGAATCTGATATCTGATATCTCATACTTTCTTGCTATTCTAAAACATGTTTTCTGCTGAGCTGGGGGGGAAAGTTAGCGATAGCGTTTTCCAGTGTGTTGTTTGGCAGCATATAAAAAATGCATATCGAAGGGGAAATAAAAACCTTTTGTGTAAATTTAACAGCTGATCAAACAGTTCCAATGAAATTAAAAGGAAAGAAATGATCGTGAACAATTCACCACAAACACCACAGTGACAGTGTTTTAAGATTTTCTGTGTATTTAGTGTATGCACTGTTCTGATGTCAGTGTGTGTGTGTGTGTGTGTGTGTGTGTGTTGCAGCTGTGTTGGAGTAGACGAAGATGATGCACCAGACATTGACATCTATCACTGTCCCAACTGTGAGAAAACACACGGCAAATCCACCCGTGAGTATCTTCACCACTTCTGCCCTTCAGAAAACTTCCTAAAAACCTCATTCTGCAGTTTTTTCCCACTAAATCTTACAGCACTTCATGTTTCACTCTGCTGAAAACAACTTTTATGAAGGTGTGGATTTCATTTTCCAGCAGGATTTGACACACTGCCCACACTACTGCCAAAAGTACCAATTGGTCTTATGTAATATTCTAATTTTGTGAGACACTGATTTTTGGGTTTTCATTGGCTGTAACCCATAATGATCTTAAACTATAAAAGAAATAAACACTTAAAATAGATCACTCTGTGTTTAATACATCTATATAATATATGAGTTTCACATTTTGAATTTAATTACTGAAATAAAGTATACAGCCCTGGGGGAAAAAAAATAAGAGAGCACTTAAAAATGATGAGTTTTTTTATTTTACCAATTTTTACCAAGGAGGAGTAAACCAGGAGTAAAGCAGCATAAAGTTATCCAAAAGCAGTGTGTAAGACTGGTGGAGGAGAACATGATGCCAAGATGCATGAAATTAAAACTGTGATTAAAAACCAACCAGGATTATTCCACCAAATATTGATTATTTCTGAACTCTTAAAACTTTATGAATATGAACTTGTTTTCTTTGCATTATTTGAGGTCTGAAAGCTCTGCATCTTTTTTGTTATTTCAGTCATTTCTCATTTTCTGTAAATAAATGCTCTAAATGAGAATATTTTTATTTGGAATTTGGGAGAAATGTTGTCTGTAATTTATAGAATAAAACAACAATGTTCATTTTACTCAAACATAAACCTATAAATAGCAAAATCAGAGAAACTGATTCAGAAACTGACTGACTTTCTCTAATCCACATTTTTCTGTTCTTTTTTTTCCTCTGCAGTGAAAAAGAAAAAGAACTGGAATAAACATGACACGGGGCAGAGCGGGGACGTCAAACCGGTTCAGAACGGCAGTCAGGTTTTCATTAAGGAGCTCCGCAGTCGCACCTTCCCCAGGTACAGCCTGCAGCCACTATCAGTAATGATACACTGAATGCTCATATATATGTAATATATACAATACCAGCTAAACGTTTGGAGACACCTATTTGAGTAATGTTCTAATCCATATTATGAGAAGCAATAACTACTTAACTAAAAAAAGAAAAGTCTAAAATGACTAAGAAACGAAGATCAATCTGTCAATCTGAAAGTCAATTTCAAGAACTTTTATAGCATCCTGAAGTTCAATTGTAAAAAAAAAAGGGCATCATAAATGTTACAATGATGAAACTGGCATTCATCAGGACCGCATTTATCAAGGGATGGAGAAGCAATCTTCTAAATAATATTTGTGTTATTTGGGATCAGAAAGACCCGATCAGTTCAAAAACTAAATTGTAGCTTCCTACAAAAAGGAAATAAACTAGTTTTAAACATAAAAAAAAATCAATGCATTTTTTTTTACCTGGCTCATGTTTCTGTATGGACTGGCTGTAAAAACATCTGACTGACATTCATACCATTAAGTAAAGTAAAGTATAGTAAAAAAAAAAAAAGAAAAAGAAATGAAGGTCAATCTAAAAGTCAATTTTAAAAAGTCAAGAATTTAAAAAAGGTACAGTCGCAAAAAAGACTATTAAAATCGTTGTAATGGTGAAACTGGCACTCATCAGGACCACTCCCTGTGTTTGCTGTATAAACAAAAACTATGTGTAATGAACTGCTAGCTAATAGCGTCCTGGATTACCGAAACACTCAGGGTTCCTCAATCTAGCGCTATCGAGTGGCATTTACTAGCGCTAAGTCCTGCAGTTAGCGGCTAAGGCAAGTTTATTTATTCACACACAATGGTCATTCAAAGTGCTTTACAAATTAGAAAATAGAAAGAGAAGTCAAATTACAAAAACATGTAACATTAAAAATGGAAATGAAAGAATAAAAAAAGGATAAAGAATGGATAAAACATGATTCAGACAAAAAGAAATGCTAATGCTGCTGCACCCAACCTTACTGCTGGAGAAACGTCACTGAAAACTCACCCTTAGACAAAATATTAGAAATCTAAGCTAAAACTGTAAATAAAGGGAAGCACTTTACTCACCCAAATAAACAGTTTTGAGTTTTCTGGAGATAAATCTGTGTGGATTAACATGCAGCACTCCTTAAAAGATTATTTTTTTTAAGAATTACAGTTTTGTTTACTTAGACACTTACACTTACTTTAGGCATCCTTACTAGTGTCGGTAAAAGCTTCTTCACTGAGTATTTTAGTTTGTTTAACACTGTTTTTAAGTTACTACATGATTCCTTATGTGTTCCTTCATAATCTGATAGATCACTTTACTATTCATTTATAGTGTAGAAAAAAGGAAAATCATTGAATGAGAAGGTGTGTCCAAACTTTTGACTGTTGCTGTGTATATTACACATTTACTAAATACTTTGTGCACTAAAAGACTCCTGAATGCACTGACTGAAATTCTCCACACTGTTAAAAAATGCTGAATATCTGTAAAACACACATTTTTCTGGCACTAGGAATAGCAATTAATGTTTACAATAAAACAACAAATAAAACTACGATCTGTTTCTATGGAGAATAGTTACATTTCTATTCCAAGTCTTTTTAGGTTGTTACATTACTTTCAAGTACTTTTCTTTGAAGTGTCAGTAGAGGGCGCTGTCTGATCGTCTTTGTAGCGTAGACTTCAAAGGCTGGTGATGCTTAATATCCTCTTATACTCCTCTTTTTAGCTTTATTAGTCAGTGATTGATAGTAAAAAAGCTTTATTGATTCTATATTTTCTGAATAAAGTGGAAAATTATGAAATATAATTGAGATATAAAGTATCTACAGTAAATATAACTTTTATAACTACTTTAATTCTGATTTGTTTGAATCTTTTGACCAAAAATGAAAATGAGATTGTGTTCTTGGTTTGGTTGTTTTTTTCTTAATAACTCTTTATTGTATTATTTTAAATTTTTTCTCATTGTTTTAGTGTTTTTAGTGTTTATAATGTTTTATGAGTTAATTAATTAATTAAATATCTATGTACAGAACTTAGTTTCAGCTTCTGTTGTTTTTAAAGTGCTTTATAAATAAAGTTGAGTTGAGTATTATTTAATAAACTGTTTAAACAGATGTGATTTGGTCTCAGGTTTGGTGAAATCAGTGTAAAATCAGTGTAAAATCAGTGTGAGCAGACTGTGTTGTGTTGTGTTTCTGCAGCTCGGAGGATGTGGTGGTTAAGCTCAGTGGGTATCAGCTGACCATAGACTACCTGGAGGAGAACGGTTTTAACGAGCCCATTCTGATCCCGAAGAAAGACGGCCTGGCGATGACCATGCCCGCGCCCACCTTCTACGTCAGCGACGTGGAGAACTACGTCGGTAAGAGTCCTTACCTTAACTGATTAGTGCCAGTTCCATCACTGTAACGTTATCGATGTTTTTTTTTTTTTTTCTTGCAGTGACTGCACTACAATTGACTTTTAGGTTGACTGACCTTTTTTTTTTTTTTTTTTGTCATTTACGACTTTTCTTTACTTCTCATAATCTGGATTCGAACATTACTCAAATATTCACTATTCACTGTATACCTGTAACTCTACCTCTTCACTACTTTACTTTAACTGATGCTCTCATACTAACAATAAAGCCCTTAGATGATTAAAGGATTAGTTTCTCAGGGGGTTCTGGGGTAGTTTTCCCTTTTATGTTTTTTTTTTTTATCCTCTGTGATTTTATTCCCGTCCAGAACGATCATGTACGTGTTTTATTTCTCAGACGTCCTCTGAGATAAAAAATTACAGGCTGAATTATCTACTGTTTTTCTCTGAACTCCGTGCTCCTCCGGTAATTTTAGTCCCGTCCGGACGCACATCTCTGAGTTTCATCTCTTTACCTCGAGTTGAATAAAATAGCTATTTGTCCACTGCCGCGCACCGTAATTACTGTACACTTTGGGTGCGCCACGGTTTCCACGGAGATCCACATAAAAAAACACAACAGCAAGTGGAAATGGAGGAGCTACTGAACTCCGCGATGTCATGTGACTCACTGGTCCTCCTGTATGTTTTTTCAACTGCAGTCCGGATGCAGGAGTTTTATCACTCTAAAATATTTTTAACACAGACATCCCCTGAGTTTACAAGGCAAGAAATTCAAGTAATTCTTGAAACTCTTGATGAGTTCGGCACAGCTGTTAACTGAAAGCCTGAATTCCAGGTGACTCTACCTCATAAAACTGACTGAGAAAATGGTTTGTTTTACACTGTTTTGTTTACTAAATAATTAAATATGTTTTTCTACATAGCTTGGATTATTTTACTATATATCTACAATTCAGAACTTTTTTTAAATAATGAAAACCTGTAATTTTGGAATATCTTGCATTAAATCTCTGCAGTTTCCGCTAGAGGGCGCCACAATATTGGTTATCAGATCTGAAGCTGAAGGTTTGTGTGTTTCTCCAGGGCCTGATGTTCCTGTGGATGTCATCGATGTCACCAAACAGACCGACAGCAAAATGAAGCTGAAGGAATTTGTGGATTATTATTACAGCACAAACAGAAAGAAAGTATTAAACGTCATCAATCTGGAGTTTTCAGACACAAGGTGAGCAGAACTGGTTATATAAGAGGATAAAACTGGGGCATTTTGGGAGAAAAAAACTAAGAAATGGATTTTTTCACAAAATGATATTCAGGTTTTATTAGAAGAGTATTAGATAATAGTGAGAATAATAATTGAATAAGAGAAAAACAGTAAAAACAGATGAATAAGTGATTTTTCTGGTGTATTTCTGTGTGCAGGATGGACACTCTGGTGGAGAGTCCGCAGATCGTGAGGAGATTATCCTGGGTGGAGAATTACTGGCCGGACGATGCTCTGCTGGGGAAGCCGAAAGTAACTAAATACTGTCTGATCTGTGTGAAGGACAGCTACACCGACTTCCACATCGAGTGCGGCGGCGCCTCCGTCTGGTACCACGTCCTGAAGGTACGATCCTGAAAGCTTTACGGTTATAGTTTCAGGTTCTTAAATTAATCTGCACGCAATAGTGCTGCACGATTACGGCCTAAAACAATTATCTTCGATTTTCTCACAAAAAAATCTGATTTTCTATTATAATGGATTTTTCCCCCTTACTAAAAAAATCTAACTACAGATGACAAAGAACAAAGAATTGGTTCAAAACTAGATTTAGGTATAAAAAAAAAAATAGTACTGAAGTCCATCCACAACTCTGTCCATCATATGTCTATCTATTTGTCTATCAGTCTGTCTCTATCTATCTATCTATCTATCTATCTATCTATCTATCTATCTATCTATCTATCTATCTATCTATCTATCTATCTATCTATCTATCTATCTATCTATCTATCTATGCCCATCTGTCTGTCTGTCTATCTATCAATCCATCCATATCTCTCTGTCTGTCTGTCTGTCTGTCTGTCGATCCATCCATTTCCGTCTATCTATCTATCTGTCTATAGATGTCTGTCTGTCTGTCTGTCTATCAATCCATCTGTTCATCCATCCATCTCTATCTATCTATCTATCTATCTATCTATCTATCTATCTATCTATCTATCTATCTATCTATCTATCTCGGCTATGTCTACCTGTCTATATCTGTCTGTCTGTCTTTATATCTGTCTATCATCTGTGTCTGTCTATATCTGTCTGTCTGTCTTTATATCTGTCTATCATCTGTCTCTGTCTATATCTGTCTGTCTGTCTTTATATCTGTCTATCATCTGTCTCTGTCTATATCTGTCTGTCTGTCTTTATATCTGTCTATCATCTGTCTCTGTCTATATCTGTCTGTCTGTCCATCTGTCTCTGTCTATATCTGTCTGTCTGTCTTTATATCTGTCTATCATCTGTCTCTGTCTATATCTGTCTATCTATCTCTCTCTCTGTCTGTGTATCTATCTATCTCGGCTTTGTCTACCTGTCTATATCTGTCTGTCTGTCTTTATATCCGTCTATCATCTGTCTCTGTCTATATCTGTCTGTCTGTCCATCTGTCTCTGTCTATATCTGTCTGTCTCTATCTCTCTTTTTCTATCTATATCTCTCTGTCTCTATTGGCCTATGTCTGTCTATCTGTATCTGTATCTGTCTCTCAGTCTATTTATCTCTGTCTATTGGTCCATGTTCATCTGTCTGTCTATGTATCTGTCTGTCTGTTTACACAGCATGTAAAAGTTACCTGTATCTGATGTTTTGTATAAGACGCAACATCAGCATGTTATTTGTGTGGCAGTGTGAACCCGGACATTTTTAATTCCAGTTTGAGCCACTTTAATCCAATACATATCCAATTTCCACAACAAAAAAAAAAATAATAATCTGAATAGGTGGCAAAACACCATTATAACACAGGGAAATGTTCAGCAGTGGTGAGTTAGGGTTTCAGTGGTGAATAGTGAGCTAACAGAGCTCTGATATGTATATATATATATATTGTGGGTGATCTCTGTAAAGGTGCTGTAAGTGTTTGCTTTAATAAACAGAGTTTATTGAGGGATTTTTTTTTGGGACAGTGATGGAAATGTTAATGGTGTTTCCGTGGCCAGACTTCAGATTTCAGTGAACGCTGGAGCTTTTCTTACGGTGTTTCATGTTTTCTGCAGTAGAGCTGCAGTGAGTTTAGAGCCAGAGCCGCTGACGCTCTGCTGGCAGCCGCCGGCGTCCCGGCGCTCTATTAAAATACCTTCTGCCGGTGTTTCCTCTCCGTGTTTTACTTCGGTTTAGGAGTCACCTCCACCGCGACTGCACGCCTGTGTGTTCTAGGCGTCAAAAAACTCAATTTAACACCTTTCTTTTTCACTCGGAACATTTTTTTCTGGATAATTATTTCCGAGTCACAGGCCTGCAGACTGAAGCGCCGCTGCTGTAGGTGTGAAAATGAAGCGGAAAGTTTCTGGTGGCCGTTTTTACTCCATTCATTACATTATTCATTACATTACAGCATTAAAACCTGAGGAAGAAGTGAGTGAAACGAGTGTGGGGCCTGTTCTTCACATTCATACACAGTAAAAATATCTCCTGAAGGAATCAATGAATCACTAAATGACTCACGTCCAAAAGTTTTCAGCCTAAAATAAAACAGCTCACTGATTTTCTTCTCTCTCAGACAGAAAACTAAAGCGTTTTAAACCTCATAACAAAAACAAGTGGCGGTCAGCCGGGCTAAATGCGAGTGGCAGTGTTAGCTGTGGTAACAACTTCTTAACACACAGACATAACACAGCGGAGAAGCAACGTCTGCTTTAGTTAAACTTAAAATAAAAAAAATAACACGGCTCATCTTTAAAAAAAGGGGCACTAAACCCACTAAACTCATTTTAGCTGACTCAACCCTCATCGTACGTTTACAAAATGCAAAAAATAATAAAAAAAAAATTATAGGAGCTGTAGTTTGTGAGGGGCACTGGGTGATGTATGGGTTTAGGGGCGGGGCAGGATGGTGAGCTGATTGGGCTGAGCAGTGTGCCGCTGATTGCAATGAGACGCAGATGGTTGGGCATTATCCTCGCCTATAGCACAGTTGAACCTGAGGGGGGCGCTGCAGAGTGTTTTTTTTAAAGGTTAGGAAACTAACTGGTATGTTTTATTACTTTAAAGGGACCACATTTCAGCTATTAATGAAAAAAATATGATTTAGGGTTTAGTGCCTCTTTAACAGTATACATTTGGTGTGAAATGGATTGTGGGTTGTAGTATAAAACATGATAACGAGTACAAACTGTTGTCGTTTTAGCCCACCTCTATTGTCCCTCAGCAAAATGTCTCAAAATGTCTGAAGTAAGACTTGAATCTAATAAAAATCTCAGATTTTATATTTTAAATGTGAATCAGATCAGAAGAACTTGATTGGTGACTATTTTTGGGCTTATTTTGATTTAAATTACTGAAAATAAAGTGAAAAATAAGGTTATTTCTAAAATAAGCAAAATAATCTTACCCTTACCCAATGCTTAGTAAGACAGAAAATGGCTTACCAGACAAAAAAATAGGGTTTGTTGCCTTGAAATTGGAATTGGAATAAATCAATTTTATTTTTAGTTGATAACTAATTGATTAATCAGCAGAAAAATGATCGACAGATTAGTCGACTACCAGATTAATCATTATTTGAAGCTATTTAAAGCTCTGTTGATAATATTATGCTTGTTTTTCTTGTTTAGGGGGAGAAGATTTTTTTCCTAATCAAACCAACATCAGCCAACCTGTCTCTGTACGAGCGCTGGAGATCCTCCTCCAATCACTCAGAGATGTTCTTCGCCGACCAGGTGGACAAATGCTACAAGTGCACTCTGAAACAGGGCCAGACTCTCTTCATCCCGTCAGGTGAGCGTTTTTTTTTAATGCTTCTAGATATATATCTACACTGATGGGCGTGGTGTTCTGGAAATGAGGTGTGTTCAGGTACATTTCTGGAGTTTTATCTTGTTTATCTTGGTAACAGAAAACACAGGAGCTCCACTGACTGAATACAACCTAGACAGACGTCAACAGTCAGACGTTCATCGCTATCTTGGCAATGCAGCAGTGCACAAACCCAACTTTTACATCAACAATAAACAGAATAGTAAATAAAATAACATTGCTGTTCCAGTAAATGAGCTGCTGGAGCTCCTTCACAGCGTCAACCAGCAGCTCAGTTTCCTCTGCTGAGAAGAGTTTGTTGGACACGTCCAGGTAGCTGCACCGTTAAAATAGCAATCCACCAAAGACAGAGCTCACCTGACTCTTAAAGAGAATGATGAGCAAGAAAAGCTTCGTACTTTTTGATACTTTTTATTATTTTTATTGGATATAAACACTGAAGCGGTGAGAAACAGAGCTATTCACCGTGCAGGAGCTCCTCCAAACCAGCAGTCGTTCTGTATAATAAGATTTTCATTGATATAATGGAAATTAATACCATAAGTCTTACGTGTCAAACTCAAGGCGAGAGCTTGAAAGGTCTTAGTATCTAAAAATAAATAGGTCAGAAGCATGCTTTGACCAAAAACTTCATTTCCCATAATGCATGTTGACTGTATTATCCGTTACAGCTTACCGTCAAACGTTTTGATCAATATTATAACTTGTGTTTGTTGATGTTATTTTTCTCTTTACTTGAAAAGTTTGATTCCTTGATTGATGGAGTTTGTGGATTTCAGAACATGACGAATTTACGGATTTATGTTTATAACAGAGCAACAAGCAAACCTATTTTTTCCATGCAACTGTAAATGTATTACTTATTGAATTTAAATATTAGAGTTATTTAACATTCATTTTCTATTACATTTGGCTACGTTTTGTTACATTTATAAGTTACATCTGGCCCTTTGAGGTGAAAATGAGTTTGACACCCCTGCCATAAGTGAAAATGTCATGTTACAAAATGAACCAATCACTTGACCTCACACACAGCACAAGGAGCAGATAGACAGCTATCACACCTGCAGTAGAACCAACCGCACTAGAATTAACTTAAAGAGAAACCCAGACCACTGACTTTTTTTTATGGAGGACTAGAGATCGGCTTCAAAGCAGATTCACATTTCACCAAACTAACCAAACGCCTAAATACTGAGTAAAATATTGATGTTTTTTGTGATTTGCAGGTTGGATTAATGCAGTTCTGACGCCGGTAGACTGCCTGGCCTTCTCCGGCCACTTCGTCCACAACATGAGTGTGGAGATGCAGATGAGGTGAGTGGTCAACTCTTTTGCACTGTTTAAGTTAATTGTAATTTACTCACAAACTTTATACCAATATTCCAACACCACACACTCAACCACACAACTTCCCCAAATAACCTCATGTTTAACATGTTAAAACAAGCTAGGTGGGACGAACTAGCTGCTAGCTGATAGCGCCCTGGATTACCGGAACACTCAGGGTTCCTCAGTCTAGTGCTATGTGGTTAGCGGCTAATGCTAATGCTGCTGCACCCAGCCTTAGTGCTGGAGAAACTTCACTAAAAACTCACCCTTAAAAAAACTCACAAAATATTGGAAATGTAAGCTTACTGTAAATAAAGAAAGCCACTTTACTCTGTTCATTAAACCTCACAGTAAAGACGGTGTGTTTTTCTCCTCTCAGGGCGTACGAAGTGGAGAAACGGCTGAAGGTGGTGAGCCTCACGCCCTTCCCCAACTTCGAGACGGCCTGCTGGTACACGGGGAGGCACTACCTGGAGCGGTTTAAAAGTGAGTGTACCATTTATTCAGAATATCATTAAAAAAGAAAGCATATATATATATATATATGCTTTTTTTGTATTAAGATTTTTATTGATATAATGGAAATTAATACCATAAGTCTTACATGTCAAAGGTCTTAGTGTCTAAATATAAATAGGTCATGAAATAAAGAAAACACATTAAAAAAGAGAAGGTGTGTCCAAACTTTTGGTCTGTACTGTATATATATTGGCGACGATGGATGATCACATGCCATCAAACCAAACTGAACTGCTTGAATTTTCACACCAGGAGTAAAGCAGCATAAAGTTATCCAAAAGCAGTGTGTAAGACTGGTGGAGGAGAACATGATGCCAAGATGCATGAAATTAAAACTGTGATTAAAAACCAACCAGGATTATTCCACCAAATATTGATTATTTCTGAATCAATATATATAACCAGGTGTGCTCTGACTTTGTCGGATTCCTGTTTTCGGTGTGCAGGTATCTGGTGGGGGTGTTCTGAGCAGATGGGTGGAGCTGGTGGTGCAGGATTATTATTGCTGTTGTTAAATCGCTGCATCGCCGGGTTCACAGATGATTTTCTTTAAAAAGCAGAATCAGTTCCTCCATTACAGCCTGCTGTTAAATCTCCCCTCCACCAGCCCTCCGCTCTCTGTTTATATTTCCACCATCTCTCCTGCTCCCCTCATTACACACACACACACACACACACACGTGTACAGATGTGTACACACACTGGGTTGAGGTTGAGGACCACACTTGTTCTCCAGGCTCTGTGGGGGAAGGTCTGTTTTCACTGTTTTTTCAGGGTCATCGTTTTGAGATGTGTGTGTGTGTGTGTGTGTGTGTGTGAGTGTGTGTGTGTGTGTGTGTGTGAGTGTGTGTGTGTATGACTGCAGGTAAAGGGGGGGAAAAAGTAAAGGAGTGGGATAGGGTAGAGATGGGGTAATGGGGTAAAAAGGGCTAATGGGGTAAAGGGGGATGTGGAAAAGAAAAAAGTAAAGGGAAATGGGGATAAAAGGTGGCAATTGGAGGTAAAGGGGAGGATGGGGTAAAGGGGTTAAAAGAGGAATGAGGTAAAAAGGGGGGAATGGAGGTAAAGAAGGGGTAAAAGGGAGCTGTGGAAAAGAAACAAAGTAAAGGAAATGGCGGAAAAGGGGAGAATATGGTAAAGAGGAGGGAATGGGGAAATGGGGGTAAAGGGGAGGTGGAGGTAAAGAGGGGGAATGCGGTAAAGAAGGGGGAATGGGGGTAAAGGAGGGGGATGGGGTAAAGGGGGGATGGGGAAGTAAAAGGAGATATGGGGGTAGGTTTTCAGAAGGTCCTGTTGACTCCCATCCATCCCTTCAGCTTCACATGTGTTCATGTTATTAATTTAAAGGTGTTCTCAGTATGCAATCACTCTAATTACACTAAATATGCAAACATATTTTAATCTGATTCATGCAAATACATTACTAAGCAACCACCGCAGATACCATAGCAACAATGTCCATTGCTGCACGATGAAACGCATTATAATCTTTATACTTTTTTAGCCACCACCTTGCAACATGTTAGCAGCCACCAAGCAACCACTTGGAAAGAACATAGCAACCATCACAGATACCATACCAACACCTTAGCAACCACCTAACAACCACTTAGAAAGAACATAGCAAAAAACATAACAAACAAGCAACAACAAATCAAAAACTTTTAAGAAAGTGTTCTCAAGCGCAGTCGCAAGGAAGACCATCAAAAACGTTATGATGATGGAACTGGCACTCATCAGGACTGCTGCCACTGGAAAGGATAGAAGAGCGAGAGTTTCCTCTGTTGTACAGGATTTATAAGTTGATCAGAGTTTCCAGCTTTAGAAACCGCAAGTTAACAAACAGCTCCCCAGATAAGAGCATCTAAATACTTCACGGAGTGTTTTGGTTTATTTAACACCGTTTTTAAGTTATGCATGCTTTTTTATGTGTTATTTTATATTCTGTGTATACAGTATTATTAGTGTAAAGTCAGTGTGCTGCGGTGTTTCTGAGGCGCTCTGGGTAAAGCCGTGGGATTGGTTCACGGCCGTGGCAGATGGCGGTAATCAGGTTGATGTATGAATGGCCGTTGTGTTATTGAGCAGTAATAGCTACGGTTGCCAGAGTTGCGCAGCTTTTTTACTCCTGATGTAAAACCCCCGCTCGGCTTTCAGCAGAGTGTTATGCTCTGAGTGTTTCTGACAGAGGGGCCGCGGTGCCGGGGCCCGACGCTAATGCTTTACCGAGCAGCGTCTGGCAACCTTCCAGGAGCATTTAGCACAGGCTAACAAATCATCCATATATTTCATGGTTTTTGGTAACAGAAAACACAGGAGCTCCACTGACTGAATACAACCTAGACAGACGCCAACAGTCAGATGTTTATTGCTATCTCGGCAGTGAATTGTAATTACATGTGCATGACATGTTCGACACGTCCAGGTAGCTGCGCCGATAAAATAGCAATCCGCCAAAGTCAGAGCTCACCTGATCTACTCTTAAAGAGAATGATGAGAAAATGACACTCTGATTGGTTTATTTCACATTTTACACAAGAGAATCAGTACACGTCTTTTGCTTTGTCTTTCCAGCCACGCAAGATGTACTTTTCCCGTCGTTACGATAGCAAAGACACAGCAACACATATCATAGCTATTACATTTCATGATGAATGGGCTCAAAATGACTCTTTAATATATATATATACACATATGTATACACAGATATGAGCCGTCAACCGTGCAGCTTGATTTAGGGGCACATCAGTGTGTCTTTGCTGTCGTAATGACGGGAAAAGTACACCTTGGTCAGCTCGAAAAGCAGTGCAAAAGTCATGTACTAATTTTCTTAATTAATTATGGGTGTGGTTAATTTTGGGCATAACATGAAATAAATCAATCAGAGTGTCTCTTGCTCATCAGTTCAAGCTCAGAGCTCTGGCTTTGGCAGATTGCTATTTTAGACAATTTTTATTAAAATCTATTAATTCCTAGTAAGATTTTTGTTCTGTGAACTTCTTTTTTATATTCCATTCAAGCAAAAATACAAAAATTGGGGGTAATTATATATATATATATATATATATATATATATATATTGGGGGTAATTATATATATATATATATATATATATATATATATATATATATATATTTATTTTTTTTTTAATACAAATATAGAAAATGTTATAATATTTACAGGAAAAATGACATATTGGTGATTTTTAAGAGTTAAAAATGTATTTTTCTTTATTCTATAAATCTGTAGTTTTGTATTTTAACAGTTTTAGGGTTTTTACAGTGTTGTTTCAGGGACTGTATGGTAAATATTGTAATGATATGTTGTGTTTTCCACCGGATTAAACTCTCCAGATCAGTAACGTCAGAATCTAACCTCCCGTTTTTAACACGTTCCGCAGGTTTACACAAGGCAAACAAACAGCCAGCCCCTTACTTGGTACACGGTGCCAAAATTATCAATGGAGCCTTCAGATCCTGGACCAAGAAACAGGTAGGTGTGCAGTGCAGGTACCTGGTGTCTGTCTGAGCTGACAGAGCGCTGTGATTGGTCCGTTAATCATCTTGTCTTCTGACTGAAGGCCCTTTTAGAGCATGAAGATGAGCTTCCTGAGAACATGAAGCCGACGCAGCTCATTAAAGACCTTGCCAAAGAGATTCGGATTGCTGAGGTGAGAAATTCCAGATTAAATATATATATAAAAACAGTGTGGACCTGTTTAAACAGGGCTTAATATACGCTACAGTGCTGTTTCTCACACACAGGGATTACACACAGTCTAATCTTGGATTATACAGCATTATAAATTAATTAATAAAATAATAGTTTGTGATCTAGGAGTAACTATCAAAGGTGTTCAGAGTATTCCAGTTCATTACTCTGTAGGTAGAATAGAGTATAGATACTAGTGTTTAATAAAATACTTCTGTAGAAGTTACAGAAGAATCAACTCAAGCTTTTTACTTTTACTCTTTAAATAAAAGTGTTTAAAACATTTACTGGTTTCAAAACGTATACTTAAAGTATAAAAGTAAACATAAAAGTGATGAAAGGGGGAAAAAATAAAGCTATTAATACCAAAAACAAAAGCATTTTTAGATTTTTCTAAAAAGCCATAATGACTATAATGTTAAAATATAAAAAATTTAAAAATGTTGATAGTATAATTTGGGATTTTGCACTAGTCTCCCTAGTGTTTCAGCTGCGTATATGCTTATTAAAAATAAATGTATTTTACATACAGAACAATGTAAATATACTAAAGAAGCTTAACCTATTCTGTATTTATTATAAGGCGCATTTTAAGAGACACTATAAGCAACTTCTAATTCAGCAGGTCTTGCTGCAGGGTGGTGGTATTGGGGTAGCTAACTAAGTTAAGTAAAGCTAAGCTAAGTAAACAAAACTGTAATAAAAAAAACTTTCTTATTAAGTCAAATGAGTGCTGGATCTTAATCTACACAGATTTCTGATTTTATTTTATTTACAGTAAGGTTAGATTCTCAAAATTTCTCCAGTACTAAGGCTGGAGCATTAGCATTAGCGGCTAACCGCTAGCGCTACACTGAGAAACCCTGAGTGCTCCAGTAAGCCAGGGGTGATACCAGCTAGTGGTTTGTCCCACGTAGCTTGTTTTAAAACAGTAAACACGCAGACTACAGTCTGATATACTCACCTCTGAGTGGCGAAAGAGCTAGCGTGGCTAATGCTAATGCTGCTCCAGCAGTGCTAGCCGGGTTTAACAGCAGGGTAAAGGCAGATATACTCGCCTCTAAATGGGTTAATACCTGGCTGATAGAATTCATACATAAAGAGGGAGGGATCGTCGATCCTCTTTTTGACTTCGAGGCTCGAGACCATGACAATTTCGATTGATTTTGATAAAATATTGAAATCGTGACACCCCTAATAATAGACTAATCGAAAAAATAATCATCAGATTAGTCAACTACCAAATTAATCATTAGTTGCGGCCCTACCGGACAGGATCCTGGATGATCTGAGTTGAGGGAAAACAGGTGAACTATATTTTCTGATGTATGAATCGTTTAATATCTGGTGATTTCTCTCCTCCAGAACGCAACTAAAGCCATAAAGAGTGAACCAAGCAACTCCAAGCCCCCAGCAGAGGAACCGCCCTCAGCTCCACCTGAACCAGAGGAGCCTGCGTCCCCCACGCTGTCCTCCCCACCCCAGGACAAACCGGCCAGGAAGAAAGCTCCAAAACCCCCCAAACCACCAAAGCCCCCCAAGATGCCCAAGGCGCCCAAACCCCCGAAGGTGCCGAAGGTAAAGGAGGGGGGGAAGAAGAAAGGGAAGAAGGTGAAAGAAGGAGGACTACCTGAGAAAAAGCCCTCCAGCCTGGCAGCTCTGGAGTCCCACGCCAAGGACATCCTGTCCAAGATGGACCAGCCTAAGAAAGCCAAGGTGAGAGGATGCTGCGGTTTCGTTGGTTGCCGTGGTTACCAAGAAAATTGGCATTGCATTTTTTGTTCTGCAATATACAGTACTGGAAAAAAAAGATATATGTTTGAAAATGAGAAATGGCTGAAATAACAAAAAAAAGATGCAGAGCTTTCAGACCTCAAATAATGCAAAGAAAACAAGTTCATATTCATAACGTTTTCATAAATTATTATTATTATTCAAAAAATATTAATAAAGAGTTCAGAAATCATTATTTGGTGGAATAACATCATGCATCTTGGCATCATGTTCTCCTCCACCAGTCTTACACACTGCTTTTGCTCTTAATTATATTCCAGAGGTTTTCAATTTGGTAAAATCAGAGAAACTCATCATTTTTAAGTGCTCTCTTATATTATCCAGAGCTGTATGTTATATATAAATGAGATAACACTGGATTACATATTTTACACTTTTCTGTATATTTAACTTAAATACTATTAGGATATGTTTAAACTGTATTTAATATAAAAGCTATATGTAAGGTTGAACATGGCTTACTATTAAAAAAAAATCAAATCAGTGTAAAGGAAACCATAGATACAGCTCTGGAAAAGCACTTTAAAATGATGAGTTTCTTTGATTTTACCAAATTAAAAACCTCTGGAATATAATCAAGAGGAAGATGGATGATCACAAACCATCAAACCACCAAACTGAACTGCTTGAATTTTTACACCAGGAGTAAAGCAGCATAAAGTTATCCAAAAGCAGTGTGTAAGACTGGTGGAGGAGAACATGATGCCAAGATGCATGAAATTAAAACTGTGATTAAAAACCAACCAGAGTTATTCCACCAAATATTGATTATTTCTGAACTCTTAAAACTTTATGAATATGAACTTGTCAGAGCTGTACGTATAATAATAAGGAAATATCTGTTAACCAGTCGTTCAGAAGTAGAAATAATAATAAAAGCCAGGAAACTCCTGATGTTTTTGCAGACATGCTTCTATTATTAAGCAGATATTTGTATTTTCTGATGCCAATTGTACAATTTTTACAGGCTCCCAAAACCATGATGAGCCTGATGGAGAAGGAGACGAATAAACAGAACGACGTGGAGAAGTTCGAGATCCGAGAACAGAGCAAAAACAAAACGGAAGCCAAGTGGAAATACAAGGTGAGAGAGAGAGAGAGTATTTTAAAAATAGAATGAAAGTTGGCCGCTATAAAGCAGGTTTTTATAATATGAGATTCAAAGTTTGAACGCTAGGTGTCAGAAAACAAGCCAAAGGGTCTAAAAGCAGTAAGAGTGTACAGTTGTAGTGCAGAAAACGAGCCAAAGAGTCTAACAAATGCAAAGAAACAAAAAATGGACAGCAAATACAGAAAATTTCAGGCATATTGGTAAAATTTGTCATTTTTAACTGAATTCTTTTGTGAGTAGTCTTAGTACATGAAGCCCTTGGTGTTTCCCCACTGAAAAAACACCGTAACGATCCTTTAATGAAGAGCGCAGGCCTGATCCAGCTCTGGAAGCTCGTGCAGATGATCATATTAAGTCCCGTGACAAACTGAGGAGCGTCCAGAAGTGATTTACACGTCTCAGATCAAAGCAATCACCAGAAATAACTGTGCGGTTCAGTCAGAGCTCATCAGAGTCCTTCCTTCTCCCGGTTCAGAGTTTACCTAATGCTCTGCTTCGCTGTGTCACGTCCCCGGCACGCTCGCTAAGTATTTACACATGCCTGCGCTCCTGCTGCAGGAATAAGCATGTTGCCTCGTTATTGTTGGACGCAGAGAGCCGGCTTTTGTAGGAAAGCTTAATTCTGGTGAACGGAAGACATTAGTGAGCTTGGGTTTCGTGGAAAAGTCGATGCCAGGCGGCCCCTTCGCGTCTGTAGTCGCTCCAAGCGGCCTGGTACAGCCTGATCCCAGAGCGCTTGCAGATGGAGGGAGAATTTCGGCTGAAATGTTCACCAAGGTCATCACGTCTTTTGATCACCATCAGTATCACTATTATTGAATAAGCGATGAGCATATCATCGTTTTTATGACCATTAAAGAGAATTACGAGCACTTCCAGAACGATAAACAACTGTTTAGCCCTGTAAAACTACACAAGACAAGCGTTAAATTATGTTAAATTATGTAAAATTTATGTTAAATTTATGTTAAATTATGACCACCTCTTTGTTTTCTAAAGTAGACACATCTTCCAAGCATTTTCTCAGTCAGTTTTATGAGGGAGAGTCACCTGGAATTCAGGCTTTCAGTTAACAGCTGTGCTGAACTCATCAAGAGTTAATTAGTGTGATTGCAGTAATGCAATCACAGTATTGTTCTTCTTAAGTCTTATTCTTCTTCTTCTTCTTCTTCTTATTATTATTATTATTATTATTAGTGTGATTGCAGTAATGCAATCACAGTATTGTTCTTCTTAAGTCTTATTCTTATTATTATTATTATTCCACCTGTTTTTTGTCCGGTTAACTAGTGCCGCAGTTTTCGAAATATCGACTTCGTTCAAAAGAGAAAACGTGCGTCCATATCGGGAATGGTGGGCTTGTATACAGCTTTCCGATCGGACTTACGTTTTTCGTAAAAACTTCGTAAGTACGCGTTTTTTTGCCCATTGAAAATGAATGGGCAGAACTTTGCACGCCCGTGGACGTCGCAATTTTTGAAATACGAAGATGAAACCAATTGAGGACCTGTAGAACTTATTGAGCTCTTTCCGAAAATATGCGTTACGAAAAGTTACGACGTACGGATTTCGTACGATTGTCGTACGAAGTGGCCCCATTGGAATGAATGGGGCCAATCGGAGGACGGCAGCTAGATCGAAGGACAGGTAGCTAGAACTCCAGTACTGTGAGTGTATGGAGCAGCTATGGGATAAAACAGCATTAGGTCAAAAGTTTGGACACCCCGGCCCCCCAGTACTGTGTGTAATGGAGCCACGGGTCAAAAGTTTGGACACCCCGGCCCCCCCAGTACTGTGTGTAATGGAGCCACGGGTCAAAAGTTTGGACACCCCCGAACGGCCAGAGCAACCTAGCGTGCATAGCTGATTGATGTATTTGCACGTTGCGTAGCAACGTGCAAACACCATTTAATCAAATTTATGCATACACATCACCTAGCAACCACCTAGAAACACCATAGCAACCACCCCGGATACCATAGCAACACCTTAGCAACCACCTAGCAAATGCTTAGGAGTGACCTACCAACCACTTAGCAACACCATAGCAACCACCCTGGATACCATAGCAACACCTTAGCAACCGCCTAGCAACACCTTAGCAACCACCTAGCAACCATCTAGCAACACCTTAGCAACCACCCCAGATACCATAGCAACACCTTAGCAACCGCCTAGCAACACCCTAGCAACCACCTAGCAACCACCTAGCAACACCTTAGCAACCACCCCGGATACCATAGCAACACCTTAGCAACCGCCTAGCAACACCCTAGCAACCACCTAGCAACCACCTAGCAACACCTTAGCAACCACCCCGGATACCATAGCAACACCTTAGCAACCGACTAGCAACACCATAGCAACCACCTAGCAACCACCTAGCAACACCTTAGCAACCACCCCGGATACCATAGCAACACCTTAGCAACCGCCTAGCAACACCTTAGCAACCACCCCGGATACCATAGCAACACCTTAGCAACCGCCTAGCAACACCTTAGCAACCACCTAGCAACCACTTAGCAACACCTTAGCAACCACCCCGGATACCATAGCAACACCTTAGCAACCGCCTAGCAACCACCTAGCAACCACCTAGCAACACCTTAGCAACCACCCCGGATACCATAGCAACACCTTAGCAACCGCCTAGCAACACCCTAGCAACCACCTAGCAACACCTTAGCAACCACCCTGGATACCATAGCAACACCTTAGCAACCGCCTAGCAACACCTTAGCAACCACCTAGCAACCACTTAGCAACACCTTAGCAACCACCCCGGATACCATAGCAACACCTTAGCAACCGCCTAGCAACCACCTAGCAACCACCTAGCAACACCTTAGCAACCACCCCGGATACCATAGCAACACCTTAGCAACCGCCTAGCAACCACCTAGCAACACCTTAGCAACCACCCCAGATACCATAGCAACACCTTAGCAACCGCCTAGCAATACCTTAGCAACCACCTAGCAACACCTTAGCAGATACCAGCCAGCACTGCAATCACACTCGCAGTTTCTGCAGGAACTGCAATCTAGTTATTATTATTATTATTCCACCTGTTTTTTGTCCGGTTAACTAGTGCCGCAGTTTTCGAAATATCGACTCCGTTCAAAAGAGAAAACGTGCGTCCATATCGGGAATGGTGGGCTTGTATACAGCTTTCCGATCGGACTTACGTTTTTCGTAAAAACTTCGTAAGTACGCGTTTTTTTGCCCATTGAAAATGAATGGGCAGAACTTTGCACGCCCGTGGACGTCGCAATTTTTGAAATACTAAGATGAAACCAATTGAGGACCTGTAGAACTTATTGAGCTCTTTCCGAAAATATGCGTTACGAAAAGTTACGACGTACGGATTTCGTACGAATGTCGTACGAAGTGGCCCCATTGGAATGAATGGGGCCAATCGGAGGACGGCAGCTAGATCGAAGGACAGGTAGCTAGAACTCCAGTACTGTGTGTAATGGAGCAGCTATGGGATAAATCAGCGTTAGGTCAAAAGTTTGGACACCCCGGCCCCCCAGTACTGTGTGTAATGGAGCCACGGGTCAAAAGTTTGGACACCCCGGCCCCCCAGTACTGTGTGTAATGGAGCCACGGGTCAAAAGTTTGGACACCCCCGAACGGCCAGAGCAACCTAGCGTGCATAGCTGATTGATGTATTTGCACGTTGCGTAGCAACGTGCAAACACCATTTAATCAAATTTATGCATATACATCACCTAGCAACCACCTAGAAACACCATAGCAACCACCCCGGATACCATAGCAACACCTTAGCAACCGCCTAGCAACACCATAGCAACCACCTAGCAACCATCTAGCAACACCTTAGCAACCACCCCAGATACCATAGCAACACCTTAGCAACCCCGTAGCAACACCCTAGCAACCACCTAGCAACCACCTAGCAACACCTTAGCAACCACCCCGGATACCATAGCAACACCTTAGCAACCGCCTAGCAACACCCTAGCAACCACCTAGCAACCACCTAGCAACACCTTAGCAAACACCCCGGATACCATAGCAACACCTTAGCAACCGCCTAGCAACACCCTAGCAACCACCTAGCAACCACCTAGCAACACCTTAGCAACCACCCCGGATACCATAGCAACACCTTAGCAACCGCCTAGCAACACCCTAGCAACCACCTAGCAACCACCTAGCAACACCTTAGCAACCACCCCGGATACCATAGCAACACCTTAGCAACCGCCTAGCAACACCCTAGCAACCACCTAGCAACCACCTAGCAACACCTTAGCAACCACCCCGGATACCATAGCAACACCTTAGCAACCGCCTAGCAACACCCTAGCAACCACCTAGCAACCACCTAGCAACACCTTAGCAACCACCCCGGATACCATAGCAACACCTTAGCAACCGCCTAGCAACACCCTAGCAACCACCTAGCAACACCTTAGCAACCACCCCGGATACCATAGCAACACCTTAGCAACCGCCTAGCAACACCCTAGCAACCACCTAGCAACACCTTAGCAACCACCCCGGATACCATAGCAACACCTTAGCAACCGCCTAGCAACACCTTAGCAACCACCTAGCAACACCTTAGCAACCACCCCGGATACCATAGCAACACCTTAGCAACCGCCTAGCAACACCTTAGCAACCACCTAGCAACACCTTAGCAACCACCCCGGATACCATAGCAACACCTTAGCAACCGCCTAGCAACACCCTAACAACCACCTAGCAACCACCTAGCAACACCTTAGCAACCACTCCGGATACCATAGCAACACCCTAGCAACCACCTAGCAACACCTTAGCAACCACCCCGGATACCATAGCAACACCTTAGCAACCGCCTAGCAACACCTTAGCAACCACCTAGCAACCACCTAGCAACACCTTAGCAACCACCCCGGATACCATAGCAACACCTTAGCAACCGCCTAGCAACACCTTAGCAACCACCTAGCAACCACCTAGCAACACCTTAGCAACCACCCTGGATACCATAGCAACACCTTAGCAACCGCCTAGCAACACCTTAGCAACCATCTAGCAACACCTTAGCAACCACCCCAGATACCATAGCAACACCTTAGCAACCGCCTAGCAACACCTTAGCAACCACCTAGCAACCACTTAGCAACACCTTAGCAACCACCCCGGATACCATAGCCACACCTTAGCAACCACTTAGCAACACCTTAGCAACACCATAGCAGATACCAGCCAGCACTGCAATCACACTCGCAGTTTCTGTAGGAACTGCAATCTAGTTACTTGTTAAATTTCTTGTCTCTTAATAAAGTGTTTGAGAGCATCAGTTAAAGTAAAGTAGTGAAGAGGTAGAGTTACAGGTATACAGTGAATAATAGTGAATATTTGATTATCATATTTTTCACACTATAAGCTGCACTGAAAATCCTTTAATTTTCCCAAAAATCATAAGTGTGGCTTATATATAAATTCTACCAGTCAGGTATTAAGGAGCAGTAAAGTTACTCCACTAAAATACAGAGTTATACAGGAGATTGAATTTAGTAGTAGCAGCATTAGCATTAGCCGCTAATCTCTATTTCCCCGTTCAGAAGTGAGTATTATCGGCCTGTAGTCTGCTAACCCCAGATTGTTTAAGCACTGCTGGAGCAGCATTAGCATGACCCGCTTACGGTTAGCCGCTAATGCTAATGCTTCAGCTGTAGTGCTGGAGAAATTCGGTAATCTAAGCTTCCTGTAAATAAACGGAAGCGCTTTACTCTTTATTCACCCAAATAAACTGTTTTCAGTAGAGAAATCTGTGTAGATTAACATCCAGCACTCGTTTAACTTTAAAAGAAATGTTTGTTTTTTTTAAGAATTATAGTTTTGTTTACTTAGTTTAGCTTTACTTAACTTATTTAGCGGGGAGACCTGCTAAATTAGAAGTTCCTCTTAAAATTACGATAATGATCCATATTATGGCAAGTCAATCCGAAAGTCAGTTTCAAGAACTTGAAAGTATCCTCAAGCTCAGTTGCGAAAAAAGACCATCAAAAACGTAATAATGATGAAACTGGCACTCATCAGGACCACTCCAGGAAAGGAGGAGCCAGATTTACAATAAAAGAGAAGACGCGTCCAAACTTTTGACTGGAAATTCGCTCATTACACCACAAGCTTTAGCTCCAGTTCTGATCTAAAACACCAGATCCAGGGTAATGAAGGTCTTCAGGGGTCTCTGTAAATTAGAGCCAGGTGTATCTGAACTCCACAAAGTGGCAGATCTCCAGAACCCGATTGAGACCACCTTCTCTAAACAGTGCTTTATAAATACACACACATATATATGTACACATATGGATCAAACTCCTTGATCTGTGTATATATATATATTTATACATAAAGTACTGTTTAATGTTTTTTAAAGTGTCAGTCTGTATTATTTAGTTTCTAAACTGAAAGCAGAAGCATTTCTGAGTGGAGAAGAATATGGATAAAATATTGTGTTTAATGGTTCTGGTCACGTCACGCATCGTCTTTACGTACTTACATCACACGTACAGCCTCTAAAAAAGGATCCAGCTCAGTTTTACTGAACGCGAGCAGCTGGTGGAGCAATGGAGACTCCAGAAGAGGAAACTCAGAGCTCAGTAGCTCCTCCATTCACTCATAGTAAAACCAAAGAAACGAAGGAGTGAAGTTTCTGACTGAGCGCTCTCATTCTCTCTCTCTCTCACTCTCTCTCTGACTGAACATGACCTGGAATCGGATTCATCCGCTCTGAAAGGAGACTGCATCACACCCACCCAGTTTAAAATGATTCTTCCGCATGCTCGGTGCAATTACCCATTCTCACCAGAGAGGCGCTTATTCCCCCAAATCACAAAACTTATACATCAGATTTAAACATTAATGAACTCAAAAAATGCTACTTTAATAAAATAATCACCTTGTTGTGTTTTTCTCTTTCAGAACAGCAAACCAGACTCGTTACTAAAGATGGAGGAGGAGCACAAGTTTGAGAAGACGCCGCTCGGACATAAAGACAATAAATTTCTGTTCTCAATGTCGAACAAGAAATTACTGGGGTATGTATATCTTGCTAACAGAAAACACAGGAGCTCCACTGACTGAATACAACCTAGACAGACACCAACAGTCAGACGTTCATTGCTATCTTGGCATCAAGTTAGCTGCGCTGTTAAACTAACAATCCGCCAAAGTCAGTGACCTCTATTCCACTTGTTTCTATACAGCATATCAGTTCACACTACAGATTATATTGATATCTTGATATATCATATCATTCTGATTGTATTGTATTGTATTTAGTAAGTCCCCCCCCCCCCCCATTAAGACTTACTAAAGTTACTGCTTCATTACGCCACATGGTTGCGCTATAATCAGATGCATGGGTTAAATAAACCTGCGGTGAAAAATACTGATTGTTAAATTTTGTGAAACTGATAATAAATAACCAATAATTCCATAATTCCTGGTATTTGCTTATTTAGGAGTATTTTATTATCTCTGGAAACACAGATGCTGTAAAGTAGAAGAAGAAATAGAAGAAATGTGCAGAGAAATATCTTGATATATTGAATATCGCAGAATCACAGTACTGATGCAGCTGATACAGATTATTTATTAAACCTTAAACCTTAAATCCAGGTAGCTGCGCCGTTAAAATAGAAATCCGCCAAAGTCGGAGCTCACCTAACTTGCGCAAGAGACACTCTGATTGGTTTATTTTAAATTACGCCCAAAATTACCCACACGCATGATTAATCAAGAGATTTAGTACATGACTTTTCCCTGTTTTGAGCTGTTTTGAGCTGTTAATAAATCGGTGGTGAAGAATATCGGTTGTTAAATTTACATCCATAATTGCTGGTATTTTATTATTTAGGAGTATTTTATCCTCTTCAAAAACACAGGTGTTGCAAGGTATCGTACCATCGTAGAGAATTGTGTTGTGAAATGTAGAATATTGCAGAATCACAGTATCGATGCAGCTTTGGCACAATTGATTTCTTGTGTCCTTCATTCTTTAGAAATAACTAAAGGTGCGTATCCTGATCTTCTTTCCAGAGCTCTGAGAAATGCGTATAACCTTCACATTCCCAGACTAGTGCTGAAATACGATGAACATGATTAGATAAACCCTAAATTGGGTGAAAATACAGATAATCGACGTTTATCAGAAACCTGATGTTGAGATAGACGTTGGCAGATGTTGATTTAGTGTCGTTTTTATAATTCTGAGATGATTTTGGCTCTTTTCTCAGGGCGAAGACGCTGAAACCTCAAACTAACTCCGGCGTATTCGGATCCTTACAAAATGTAAAAGAGGACAAACCCAAACCCGTACGAGACGAGTACGAGTACGTCTCAGACGAGGGGGAGCTGAAAATCGACGAGTTTCCCATCAGGAGGAAAAAGACTCCGGTCAAGAGGGACTTTTCCTGTGAGTATTTACAGTTTTAATCTGTTTCTAAACTCCACTGATCATATAGGACACTTAGTATTTGTATAATAATTAATATTATCCTTCTATACTTTCACCCTGTTCTTAAATACTTCAATCAATCAATCAATTAATCAATCAATCAACCTTTTTTTTTACTCGGGAAAAACATGAAGGTTGACCCTCATTTACAATGTTGCTGAGCATGTACAACATCAAAGAGATTGAAACATTTAATAATAATTTAGAAATAATAAGAAATAAAATAGTAAAAAAAATGAAAAAATAGACGTACTCATTTAAAATCAACAATTAATAAAAAATATATATATGTAAAACATAAATTTCTAAATAACCATAAAAAACAAATTTGACACGTAAAAAGTAAAAAAAAGTATAAAATATAAAATAAGTAAAAAGATGATCGTAAAAGTAAAGTAAAATGTTAAAAATGATAAGAAGTGATTAAATGAATAATAGAACAAGAACAGGAATGAAAATATAAAACATAGAAAAATAAATAAATAAATAAAAGTAATAATAAGTAAACAAAAATTTATAAAATAAAATTAAAAATTAAAAGAAATAAAATAAGAAAAAAGATAAACTAATAAAAATAAAACAAAATTAACAGAGCAGTAGAGCCACTCTGCTAAAGTACAGTGTGTAAGGGTGATTTTTTTTTAGTGAAATTTCTCCAGCACTAAGGCTGGGTCTGGCAGCATTAGCATTAGCTGCTAACCGTGCTAAGCGCTAGCTCTTTCTTTTCGTTCAGAGGAGAGTATATCCGACTGTAATCTGCGTGTTTGCTTTGTTAAAAAAAAAGCTACGTGGGACGAACCGCTAGCTAATAGAGCCCTGGTTCACCGAAACACTCAGGGTTCCTCATTATAGCACTGTCGGGCAGCATTTACTAGCGCTAAGTGCTGCTAAGCACTGCTAAGAACTGCTAACCGTGGCTAATGCTGCTGCTACACCCTTGTTCTTTTCTATTGTTGATTAAATGCGCCTTATAAAACAGTGGTGGGTGGTTATTATTATCAGCACTGCAGTGATTAGCTCTAGCAGTGATTAGCGCTAGCAGTGATTAGCACTTCAGTGATTAGCACTAGCAGTGATTAGCATGGTGCTGGTGTATGAGGTGTTTTTGAGTTGAGTATTTGTTAGAACGTGTTTGCAGATTATTAATAATGATCTTTTTTACATGTTTTGTGAATGAAAAAACTAAAATATATGTTTTATTCACAGTTTTATCGAACATCAGAGAGCCCATCCAACCAACGAAAAAGCCAAAAACACAACCTGCAGTTATTAAGGTGAGCATGAAGATCCTACAAATATATTTTAATGTTTTTTATCTATTTTTCCTACATAGTAAATGAATAGAGAAGTGATCTATCAGATTATGAAGGAACACATAAGGAATCATGTAGTAACTTAAAAACAGTGTTAAACAAACCATAATACTCTGTGAAGTATGTAACTCTTGCTTTTCCTTTCCTGTGGCGGTCCTGATGAGTGCCAGTTCCATCATGTTTCATATGGATGGCCTTTCCATCGTGTTTTGATGGTATTTTCACTTCCAAAATTCTTGAAATTGCCATAATCTGGATTCGAACATTACTCAAATATTCACTATTCACTGTATACCTGTAACTCTACCTCTACACTACTTTACTTTAACTGATGCTCTCAAACTTTAACATTAAGAGACAAGAAATTCAAGTAATTAACTCTTGATCTGAGTTCAGCACAGCTGTTAACTGAAAACCTGAATTCCAGGTGACTCTACCTCATAAATCTGACTGAAAATGTAAAAAAATAAAACAATCTGGTTTGTTTAGAACTTTATTTCTTTACTAAATAATTCCATATGTTTTTCTTTATAGTATTAATCAGCTGAATTCTCTACTCAAACACTGATAGGAGCTTGAAGCTTCTGATTAATTGTAAATTCTAAGGAATTGGGTCTTAATCACGATCCACTCTTTACCCAAGTAATCGATTCCTTCTGGCCGCATTTAAAAAACACTCTCGCCAATAGAGATCACATGTGTCCCAGCGATGCACCGCTGCTGTAATTCCGATTCAAACCAACACTCAGAGCCAATCAGAGAGAGAGAGAAACACCGCCGCACCACTGATGAAGGAAATAACCACAACACACACAGTGCAGGGTCACCGCGGGTCAAAGCAGCTCAATTACTTCATTATTAGTGATGGGAATCAGAGGGTATCGTATGATAACGATGATATATCAATGTGATACTCAGTACATTACAATTACATAATTATCTTCAATACCTTACAGCATCTGAGTTACTGAAGAGGATAAAATACTTCTAAATAATCAAATACCAGCAATTATGGATTTATTGAATGAATTCTATTTTTCATTAAAATGCCAAAATACAGTTTTGATGTCTTTAATGATATATTAATGTACAATGTAAAAAATAATACATAAAATGAAAAAAAGAACAATATTGAATTGACAAATTCATTAAATCCATGGTTAGATAAGTAAATCAGTACATGCCTTTTCTGCATTTCGAGATGCACAAGGTGTACTTTTCCTGTCGTTACGACAGCAAAGACATACTGACACGCCCTTAATCAAGCTGCACAGTGCACGGTTGACGGCTCGCCTACAGATCACTAATATATGGCCCTTAGTATGAAATTTTAATTTAACTTTGGTTTTGTTTGCAGAATTATATTTTGGAGGGATTATTTGTTGGCTAGACTATATTTTAGCAGGGCTATATATTTAGCAGGCTATATATTTTGTCAGGACAGTGTTTGGCAGGACTATATATTTTATTAAATATATAGTCCTTTTGGTGGAATTATATTTTGGAGGGATTTTATTTTGGCTAGACTATATAGTCATTTTGGTGAAATTATATGTTCGATGGATTATATGTTGGCTAGAATATATATATTTAAGGAACTTATTTTGACAGGGTTATATATTTTATCAAATATATAGTCCTTTTGGTGGAACTATATTTTAGCAGGGCTATATATTTAGCAGGGTGTATATTTTGTCAGGACAGTGTTTGCCAGGACTATATATTTTATCAAATATCATTTTGGTGGAATTATATTTTGAAGGGATTATATGTTGGCTAGCCTATATATTGGAGCTGTACAGTGCACGGTTGACGACTCGCCTACAGATCACTAATATATGACCTTACCTAGATATGAAATTTTAATAGAACTTTGTTTTTTTTTCCCAGCAGAACGCCGACTCCTCAGATGAAGAATCACTCCACATAGACACAGAGGCGAAGACGGAGGTCAAAGGTCGCAACTCCAAGGTGTCGAAGAAGAAGGCGAGCAGTGCGGCGGGAATCCTGGATCTCCTGCAGGCCAGCAAGCAAGTGGGCGGTATCGACTACAGCAACAACAGGTACTCTCACCATCACCCATCACCTCTCACACCAACTGCTGCTGTTCATCTGCACTTAATCCCAGAACAGATACTCTCAAACCTCTACTCTTCATCCCAGATTACAGACAGGAGGAGATTAGATTAAATTATCACTTTTCTTATCACTATAGTGCTGTGACAGTGCACATGATGCTCCGAATTACAGTGGAAGTTATCCGTGCTGAAGGATTAGACAGCGCGGCTCGTTAATCCCCATGCCTGTAACGAGTCATATTCACTACTCGTGTAATACAGTTTAATCCACTCTGTCATCCTGACCCTGTTCACTGTTCACTATAGAAACTCATATCATCCAACGGTAGAACAGGATTAATCACACAGCTCTGTTCTTCACTCCGAATCAGTTTCAGATCATTTAACAATCAGCGTTTTTGTAATTTGAGCACTGTTTCCTGCACTGCAGTGCTCTCAGATTCCTGTTCCACCTGTGCAATCGTGCATTCTCATCTATCTGTAAATCTATATACTACCCAAGTACTCCATATAGTATCTATATTATCCTATACTATCTATGCTACCCTATGTTCCTTATACTATCATATACTCATATACTACTGCCCTATACTACACTACACTCCCCTATGCTGTCCTATACAACACTATATTTCCTTTGCTACCATATACTACCCTGTAGTCCATATACTCTCTTTACTACCCCATAGTCCCTATGCTATCCTATACTACCCTATGCTACCATATACTACTCTGTAGTCCCTATACTCTTTATACTACCACATAGTCCCTATGCTATATCTATACTACCCTATGCTACCCTATACTACCTGTAGTCCCTATACTCTCTATACTACCACATAGTCCCTATGCTATATCTATACTACCCTATGCTACCATATACTACTCTGTAGTCCCCATACTCTCTATACTACCCCATAGTCCCTATGCTATATCTATACTACCCTATGCTACCATATACTACTCTGTAGTCCCCATACTCTCTATACTACCACATAGTCCCTATGCTATATCTATACTACCCTATGCTACCATATACTACCCTGTAGTCCCTATACTCTCTATACTACCACATAGTCCCTATGCTATATCTATACTACCCTATGCTACCATATACTACTCTGTAGTCCCCATACTCTCTATACTACCACATAGTCCCTATGCTATATCTATACTACCCTATGCTACCATATACTACCCTGTAGTCCCTATACTCTCTATACTACCACATAGTCCCTATGCTATACCTACACTACCCTATAGTTCCAATGCTTCCCTATAGTCCCTATGTTACCCTATAGTTCCATACTGCACTATACTTTTTTATACTCTTTATACTCCCCTATACTACCCAACACTGCCATATACTACCATATACTTCCTTATGCTATCCTATAGTCCCTATACAACCCTATACTCCCCTATGTGACCCTACAGTCCCCTATGCTAACCTATACTACCTGAATTGTCCCTATACTACCCTATGCTACACTATACTACCTGAATACTCCCTATACTACACGAATACTCCCCTATGCGACCCTACAGTCCCCTATGCTACACTATACTACCTGAATACTCCCTATACTAAACGAATACTCCCCTATGCTACCCTATACTCCCTATACTACCGGAATACTCCCTTAACTACCCTATGCGCCCCTCTTATACCATATAGTCCCTATAATATTTATACTGCTTATACTATATATATTACCCTATAGTCCCTTTACTACTATGTATTACCTTATACTTCCGTAATAACCTATATTACTTTATTCTACTCTATACTATCCAACAGTGCCATATACTACTCTATACTACCTTATACTACCCTATACTCTGCATAGAGTACTACACTACCCTATATTCTATAGAAACGTCCAGGGGTAATGGCATTTCTCATTTTATTATTTATCAGTGGCCAGTAATCCACCTCTTCTGATTGTATAAGCAGTAAAATTTTCTATTATTTTTTTATTTTATATATATATGATGGTTTGTGTTGTTTTATACTGTTACAGTGATTGACTCTGTGAATCAGTGTGTGATTGGGCGGTAGAGTTGTGTAAGTTGTGTCCGAGTACAACTAGAAACATTGGGTCCTAATATCATATCCAGACTAATAAACAGCACACACACTCCAAACACACACACACACACCGTCTACTAATGAGTAAATGAATAGGCCCCACTCCGTCAGCAGTTTAGGAATATCAACACTATTTATTTATTGATTTTTATAGTGTATTAATTAATCAGAGCTCAGCGCCGCTGCAGGCCGTTCCCCTTCATTCCACTGTTTGCTGCTTCATGCAGGTTTTGATGGTCTATTTCCACTGAGCTGAAATCAGCAAATTAACTCAGAGTGAGGAGAAAAAACACAGGGATAAAATATGTTAATTTCTCAAATTATTTTTCATGCGTTTAAGTCTGACATGTGACTGAGAGCTCGGGGAGGAAATGACTCCAGCCAATTAGAAGCACATTAAACCAGCTCACAGCTTAACGATATAATAGGTGGTAATTTCACAGCGTAAATCCCTGTTTACTCTGTTTCTCTGTGCTGAACCCTAATTAACCCTTTCATTTACTGCTGAACACAGAAACTCAGGAATCCTGTCCTTTAATAACCTGATTCACTATAAAGTTTTATATTGAGAAGAGCATGAAGTTTATAAACTGAACATGTAGATTTTTACACTCCACTATTGGTACAGTATCGAGATCCTGAACCAGTTTATATTAAGTTACTTTAATACTGGATATTTATATATTTTGATAAATATATAAAAAAACATGTAAAGGAAAGTAAAATCACTCTAATTTAAGCATTTAAATTCCCTTGTGTGGCAGGACTACACTTTGGCCAGACTATATATTGGTGGGATTCTATTTCTTCAAGACTATATAATTTATTAAATATAGACTCCTTTTGGAGAGACTATTGGCTAGACTCTTGGCTAGACTATATATTGGAGGGACTATATTTTGGCTATTTGGACTATATTTGACAGGACTGTGTATTTAGCAGGATTATATATTTTAGCAAATATACAGTCCTTTTGGTGGAATTATATTTTGGAGGGATTATATTTTGGCTAGACTATATATTGGAGGGACTATGTTTTGACAGCTATATATAATTTATCAAATATATAGTCTTATTGGAAGGATTATATTTTGGCAGGACTATATATTTTATCAAATATATTGTCCTTTGGTGGAATAATATTTGAGGGATTATATTTTGGCTAGACTACATATTGGAAGGGTTATATATTTGATCAAATATATTGTCCTTTTGGTGGAATTATATTTTGGAGGGATTATATTTTGGCTAGACAATATATTGGAAGGGTTATATATTTTATCAAATATATTGTCATTTTGGAGGGATTATATTTTGGCAAAGCTGTATATTTTGGCAGGACTGTCTGTGTGTTTGGCAGGACTATATATTTGATCAAATGTATAGTCCTTTTGGTGGACTGTTATGGAGATATATCTGACTGAACTATATTTTGGTTGGACTATATAATTGATGGGACCATATTTTATTGGAGTGTAGTTTGTCAGGGACAATATAAAGTGTCTGAGGTTGCACAATATATTGTTTCAGCATTGTGATTGCAACGTGTGCATGCGCAATAGTCACGTTACCGGACGTGCAATATCAAATTATACCAACTATACTTTACGTTTTACAGGTTTGTTTTTGCAGCTTGAAACAAAATGTAAATCCAAAATGTTCTTATTTTGCATTACATATATAACAGAAGCAGATAATATCTGCCCAAGATCATGTATTTCACTTGAATCTTGTTCATTTAAAGTGCATTTTTAATATCGGGAGTCGTGTAGAGGAATTGTAGAGGAATGTGGTGAAAATTCTTTTATGATATATGAGGTTTTTTCCGGTATCGTCCAGCTCCTGGTGAACTCACAGCTGAGATCTAAAGTGCTGGAATTGTTTTTTGTCATTTCATTACTCCGTCTGTCTCAGATCAGAACTGTGGCGTATTTCTGTCCTCATGCCGGAGAGCAGAAACGCCCTTGGCTTCCAGAGTTTGTGCATTTTTGTGCGGCTATTTCTGGACTTGTCTGTCAACTATTTGACCTATCCCATAATTCCCAGCTGGTTTTCCCAGTCTACTCCGCCTTTACCGTGTTTTAAAGGCTTTTATTTCTCCTGTGCAGAAACTGAGGGGCCACTTTTCACCATATAAACAAGACTGAGGTCCTAACAGTGTATTTCTGTTGCCCTGGAAACAGGAGCACATCATAGCTCTGTTATAATGGATGTAATTCTATATATATATATATATATATATATATAGAAATCAATATTTGGTGGAATAACCCTGAAGGTTTTCATGCATCTTGGCATCATGTTCTCCTCCACCAGTCTTACACACTGCTTTTGGATAACTTTATGCTGCTTTACTCCTGGTGCGAAAATTCAAGCAGTTCAGTTTGGTGGTTTGATGGCTTGTGATCATCCATCTTCCTCTTGATTATATTGCAGAGGTTTTCAAATAATTTTTAAGTGGTCTCTTATTTTTTTTTTCCAGAGCTGTATCATACAGCACCAGTGAACAGTTTGGACAGAACTTAGTGTTTTTCATTATTTAAAAAAAATCTGCACTGTAGATTAAAACTAAACATGGCAATTTGGCAATTTCTCAAGCAAAACCTAAGGGACCGTAGCAAAAATACCAGACAAAATGAGAAATTAATAAATTACCTTGTGGTGTCAAACCAACAGTACAATTAAAGGACAAATTATTAAAATGATTCGTTTTTTAATTGTACTATTAATATGTTTATGGGCTTAAAATTGGTAAACAAAATTATAAATAATAAAAATATATGAATATTGCCATTTAGAGCATTTATTTACCGAAAATGAAAAAGGTCAAAATCACAAAAAAAGATGCGGAACTTTCAGACCTCAAATAATGCAAAGAAAACAAGTTCATATTCATAAAGTTTTAAGAGTTCAGAAATAATCAATATTTGGAGGAATATATTCATGCATCTTGGCATCATGCTCTCCTCCACCAGTCTTACACACTGCTTTTGGTGACCTGGAGCAAAAATTCAAGCAGTTCAGCTTGGTTTGATGGCATGTAACCATCAATTTTTTTCTTGATTATATTCTAGAGGTTCATTTTGTCTGGTATTTTTCCTAACGTCCGTAAAGGTCTGTTCAGTGACTGGTCATATATAGCTTCTTGGTCAAATATAAATATATATGAGTGTTAATATGGTGGTTATAGTTGAGAGTATTGATGTTTATCATGGTTTGAACTGCACTCTGAAGAGCTTCCAGAGTTTCAGTCACATTCACAGTGTAGCATCACTCTTTCGATCTCATTACTTCATCATCTTCATCATCTTCATCCTCATCATCTCATGATGCTTGAAGTTTCCCGCCGGCTGCTTTTCTCCTTCACTTCCTTCTAAAACAGGAAATCCTCTCCTCATTCTCACTGACACTTGGAGTAATGTGTGTGTGTTGTGTTATTTCTTATTGATGGACTTACAGTCAGCCACCTGCATCCCCCAGCACACAGGAGGCCATCCAGGGCATGCTGTCCATGGCCAACCTGCAGTCCGGCGACCCCTGCGGCGGCCTGCAGCCGGCCTGGAACAACAGCCAGGCCAAGAGCAACTCTCACAGCGGCGGCGCCGGCGGCAAGAAGCCTGCGGGGGGCGCCGCCACCGGCAACGGCAAACGCACCGCCAAGCGGCCGCCCAAGAAACCGCGGAAAAGCAGCAGCGTGGACAGCGCCGACATGTTCGACGACGACCAGGACCATCTAGAGGCCTGCTTTAAAGATTCAGACTACGGTGAGATTTACCTATAAAATACATGCTAATGCTACAACGTGCTAATGCTACACAATGCTAATGCTACAACGTGCTAATGTTACAACGTGCTTTAAAGATTCAGACTACGGTGAGATTTACCTATTAATAACTAATATAAAATACATGCTAATGTTACAACATGCTAATGTTAGAGCAGGTTAATGTCAGAACGTGCTAATGTTACAACATGCTACTGTTACAATGTGCTTTAAAGATTCAGACTACGGTAAGATTTACCTATTAATTACTAATATAATACATGCTAATGCTACAACGTGCTAATGCTACAACATGCTACTGTTACAATGTGCTAATGTTACAACGTGCTACTGTTAGAACATGCTAATGTTAGAACATGCTAAATGTTAGAGCAGGTTAATGTCAGAATATGCTAATGTTACAACGTGCTACTGTTAGCTTGCTCTTTTTTTGCTACAGAACACGCTAAAGTTAGAACATGCTGATGTTACGTGCTAATGTTGCATTGTGCTAATTTTACAACATGCTAAGGTTAAAACATGCTAGTGTTACAACATGCTAACGTTACAATGTGCTAATGTTAGTCTGCTCTTTGTTTGCTACAGGACATGCTTAAGTTAGAACATGCTAATGTTAGAACGTGCTAATGTTGCAATGTGCTACATTTACAACATGCTAATGTTACAACGTGCTAATTTTAGAGCATGCTAATGTTAGAACATGCTAATGTCAGAACGTGCTAATGTTAGAACATGCTAATGTTAGCCTGCTCTTTATTTTCAGCTAGAGTACAGGCTAAAATGATCTTGCTGGCTAATCATTAGCTACAGTACATGTTAAAATGAGCTAGCTGGCTACTTTGCTGCTACAGTACATGCTAAAATTAGCTTGCTGGCTAATTTCTAACTGCAGTACATGCTAAATTAGCTTGTTGGCTGATTGTTAGCAACAATACATGCTAAAATTTGCTTGCTAGCAGACTAATTATGGGCTATAGTTCATGTTAACATTTTCTGCTGTAGCTTTTTGCTAATGTTAGCTATCTGGCTGATTTGCAGGAACAGTAGCTTGCAGCTAGTTAGCTTGATGCTTAATTGTCTGCTATAGTTCATGCAACATTAGCAAGCTGGCTTTTTTTTGCGGGTACAGTACATGCTAATATTTAAAATTGTTTTCCCTATTTATTTCCTACTTTAATACATGCAAATGTTACCCAGCTCTCTTTTTTCTTAACTACCGTACATGCTAATGTTATTTAGCTGATTTTTTGCTGTAGTTCATGCTAATATTAGCTAGCTGGCTAATTATGTGTTATAGTTCATGTTAATTTCTTTCATTTCTTTTTGTCGCATTATACATCACACAATATATACAGTATAGTTCAGGGGAAAAAAAACACAAGCAACTGTAAAGCATGGTGGAGGGAGCATCATGGTTTGTGGCTACTTTGCTGCATCAGAAATGTTTTATGATCTTTAGAGGAACATTAAGTTGAAGTTCAGCAGTGCTCAACTCATATTTATATATCTTAGGAAGTGTTGGGTTGTGCAACAAGACAACTACTTAAGGAATACATATAAAATCATTAAAATTAGTTTTAACTTTAAAAGATGAGTCAAAATCCTGACATACTGACATATTGAGATGTGAACATAAGTCTTACATCCATTGCTTTTGCTGCATTTATCTAGTATCTTCTCCAGTGCTAAACTAAAGAATTTAATGAACTTCAATACGCTAATTATTGATTGATAATTGATTTAGATTAGCAGCTAATTATTAGCTTGTTAGCTTTTAGGAGCTGAATCAGGTGTTTTAGGGGGAATGCTGTCGTGCTACGACTCTCTTATCTCGAAATAAAGAGCATTTTTTGGAAAAAACAGTTTAATGGAGTCAAATTAAAACAGTGATTGCCTTTTGATTTGAAGTGGGAGGTTCTAATTTGGTGAAAAGTGAGGGGCATTCTGTTTATTCCGCATGGAAGAGCTTCCAGAATCCTCTCTTTGAGTTCAGTTCCAGTGAAGTACTTTTTCAGCTGTGCTCCGCTTGTGAACCCCGTCCAAAAACAGCAGGACCATTAGTAGCATGTTAATAATCCATTATCCTGCTTTTTAAACTGTTGTTTTAAATGCTTTTTGATCTGATACCCTAATCACTCATTAGCAGCACGCACACTCGCCATCCAGATCATGCTACTCCAGTGTTTTATCAGGCGGGAATTCTTCTCTACTGTAAACACTGGGGTTTTTTGGGTCGAGATAATTGTTGGAAATTGCATGTTCTCCATAATGCTGAAGATCAAAGACTGAAGGTGCAGCTCGAGACCAAACAGCTGCATCACATCTGTCCAACTCTGAGCCGCTGCACCATCAGAAAATTCCTAATTCTACAGTTTATAGAGTGTAAATATGCATGTGGAGATGAGCATTAGATATATATACATTTCTCCCAAATTCCCCCAAAAACCTAAAAATATTCTCATTTAGAGCATTTATTTCCAGAAAATGAGAAATGTCTAAATTTAAAAAAAAGCAGAGCTTTCAGACCTCAAATAATGCAAAAAAAAAAGTTTATATACATAAAGTTTTAAGAGTTCAGATTTGGTTTTAATTTCATGCATCTTGGCATCATGTTCTCCTCCACCAGTCTTACACACTGCTTTTGGATAACTTTATGCTGCTTTACTCCTGGTGCAAAAATTCAAGCAGTTCAGCTTTCAATTTGGTAAAATAAAATAAAAAACTCATCATTTTTAAGTGCTCTCTTATTGTTTTTTCCTGAGCTGTACATTTTCTGAACTCTTAAACATTAGTATTACTTCTAAATATGTTTATGAATATGAACTTGTTTTCTTTGCATTATTTGAGGTCTGAAAGTTCTGCATCTTTTTTTGTTATTTCAGTCATTTCTCATTTTCTGTAAATAAATGCTCTAAATGAGAATATTATTATTTGGAATTTGAGAGAAATGTAGCTACAGAACATGCTAAAATGAGCTAGCTTGCTAATTATTAGCTAAATTACATGCTTAAAGGAGCTAGCGTACTAATTATTAGCTAAAGTACATATTAAAATGAGCTAGCTTGCTAATTATTAGCTAAATTACATGCTTAAAGGAGCTAGGGTACTAATTATTAGCTAAAGTACATACTAAAATGAGCTAGCGGACTAATTATTAGCTAAAGTACATGCTAAATGAGTTAGCTGGCTACTTATTAGCTAAAATACATGATAACATGAGCTAGCTGGCTAATTATTAGCTACAGTACATGCTAAAATGAGCTAGCGGACTAATTATTAGCTAAAGTACATGCTAAATGAGTTAGCTGGCTACTTATTAGCTAAAGTACATGATAAAATGAGCTAGCTGGCTAATTATTAGCTACAGTACATGCTAAAATGAGCTAGCTGGCTAATTAGTAGCTAAAGTACATGCTAAATAAGTTAGCTGGCTAATTATTAGCTAAATTACATGGTAAAATGAGCTAGCTGGCTAATTATTAGCTACAGTACATGCTAAAATGAGCAAGCTGGCTAATTATTAGCTAAAGTACATGCTAAATGAGTTAACTGGCTAATTATTAGCTAAAGTACATGATAATGAGCTAGCTATCTAATTATTAGCTAAAGTACATGCTAAAATGAGCTAGCTAGCTAATTATTAGCTACAGTACATGCTAAAATGAGCTAGCTAGCTAATTATTAGCTACAGTACATGCTAAAATGAACTAGCTGGCTAATTATTAGCTACAGTACATGCTAAAATGAACTAGCTGGCTAATTATTTGCATGCTAAAATGTAAGCTACAGTATATGCTAAATTTAGCTACAGTACATGCTAAAATGAGCTTGCTGGCTAATTATTAGCTACAGTACATGCTAAAATGAACTAGCTGGCTAATTATTTGCATGCTAAAATGTAAGCTACAGTATATGCTAAATTTAGCTACAGTACATGCTAAAATGAGCTTGCTGGCTAATTATTAGCTATAGTATATGCTAAAATTAGCCAGCAGGCTAATTATTAACATGCTAAAATTTCTCATTTTTTGCAAATAAATGCTCTAAATAACAATATTTTTATTTGGAATTTGGGAGAAATATTGTCTGTAGTTTATACGTTTGTACAGTATTGTATGGATGTTTATTATTGTTATTAAAAAAATGCTTTTGTTTATTCATTATCTTCACTCCGCTGTTTCAGTGTTGTTTTGTGTTGTAAATCTTGTTCTGATTGGTCGTGTTTGTTCCAGTTTACCCCTCGCTGGAGTCGGAAGAGGATAACCCCATTTTTAAATCGCGATCGAAGAAAAGGAAAAACTCAGACGACACTCCGTACAGTCCAACAGGTACTCAATACAGTAAATAAAGATATACAACCCAAAAGCTTTTAAAAATACATTTAAATCAGATTTGTCTATCTTGTCTGTTCACATTCACTGTAAATGTAAGTGATCTGTATCTGTGTGTAATGTGAACGAATCTGTCCCTGAATCGTCTCACATGCTGCACATTGATACCTGTATAAACGCCTCCTTCTTCACCAACAACAAAAACCCTCATATTAGAGAGAGGAGAGACTCGTAGCTTTATAAAGGGAAATGGATGAGTTAGCAGCTCATATGTGGAGCATCTTTTGCTGGAGTGGAGAGTAAACAGCTGCTCTGTAGTTCATGCTCAGGTCCAGGAGGTGAAAAAAGGACAGGTGGTTTGCTTTTGCTGTTTTTTTGCAGCTATAGCTGCACAGCTGCACCGAGAGATGTGTTTGTGGGTACAAGAGAGAAGCACGTAGCGCTAATGCTAATGCAAATTCACAATTCACAATTCACATTGCATGCAGCATGAACCAGCAGCTCAGTTTCCTCTGCTGAGAAGAGTTTGTTGAACACGTCCAGGTAGCTGCACCGTTAAAATAGCAAAAAAAAAAAAAAAGTCAGAGCTCACCTGGTTCTACTCTTAAAGAGAATGATGAACAAGAGACACTCTGATTGGTTTATTTTACGTTACGCCCAAAATAAACCATCAACCAGTACATGACTTTTGTGTTGTGTTCCGAGCTGTACAATGCTTACTTTTCCTGTGGTTATGATAGCAAAGACACACTGACACACCATAAAAATCAATCTGCACGTGGCTGATTGCTCGCCTTAATATCACTAAAAGGACCCTAAACGTTGTGAGGTATGGTGGGGTAGGGGTGTGGCAAATCGTATTGTACGCTATATATATTTTTGAATATCGTGAACAATATTCAATATTATACCCTATAAAATATGGTGCCATATCACTCACCCCTAATTATCACATCCGGGTGCTACTTTTTTTTTAAATTTATTAATTTATTTTTTTTTTTTTTACTGTTTTTATCATAAGAAAAATTCACCCTGTTCTCATTTCCCATTATTTATCTACTATAGACTATAGATTATATCTGTTCAGTATCATTTATTTTACTTTAATTCTGGATATATAGAGATATCTGGAGTGCACTATTATTAGTATCATGACTAATAATTCTGGATCACTGACTTCTGTTATATATTTTTTTAATATCTCATTTAGGGGTGTGCCATATAATTTAAAATGTAATTTTCATTTTGTTGCAGTAGCGTATTCTTGAAATATATTTATATTTTTTTAATTCAGTGTTTTGTCATATCGCCAAGAGTATCGATATTGCGAAAATACCATGAAATATTGTGATATTATTTTAGGATCATATCGCCCACCCCTAAAATCCCAACATCTGTATAATGTTAGAGCTTGATGTCAAACTGCTGTTGGTTTCTATCAAATATATTTAGCTACATTCTTGGGTTTTATTGTAAAACCTTTTTTATTTTTATATAAAATACAATGTCTTTCCAATGTTAAATTGAAAAGATGTTTCCCTACATCTTCTTCTTACATTAACAGCCACTTATGACCAAAACTAAAACCTAAATGTAAACCTGTTGCCTGATGGTTTACAGCCACTGTGGTCTGAAATATATAAGCAGTAAGATATATGCTTTAAATATAACTCTGTTTATGTTCTGCAGCACGAGTGGGACCATCAGTACCGCGACACGAGAGGCCGGCGCGAGAGGGAGCGCGAGTCGCATCTATAGAGACGGGACTCGCCGCCGCCGCCGCTAAACTATCTCACCAGGTTCATCACATTTTACACCATTAAATCACTCAGCTCTCTCAGAAACCTGCTTACAGAGCTGCTTTAAAGTGTTTCTTCTGAAATATGCATAAACTTACCGTATTTTGTCCAAGGGTGAGTGCTAGCCACAGTTAGCTGTTTTAGCCAGCCGCGGTTAGCTGTTCTAGCCAGCCGCGGTTAGCTGTTTTAGCCAGCCGCGGTTAGCTGTTTTAGCCAGCCGCGGATAGCTGTTTTAGCCAGCCGCGGTTAGCTGTTTTAGCCAGCCGCGGATAGCTGTTTTAGCCAGCCGCGGATAGCTGTTTTAGCCAGCCGCGGATAGCTGTTTTAGCCAGCCGCGGATAGCTGTTTTAGCCAGCCGCGGTTAGCTGTTTTAGCCAGCCGCGGATAGCTGTTTTAGCCAGCCGCGGATAGCTGTTTTAGCCAGCCGCGGATAGCTGTTTTAGCCAGCCGCGGATAGCTGTTTTAGCCAGCCGCGGTTAGCTGTACTAGCCAGCCGCGGTTAGCTGTTTTAGCCAGCCGCGGTTAGCTGTTTTAGCCAGCCGCGGTTAGCTGTTTTAGCCAGCCGCGGTTAGCTGTTTTAGCCAGCCGCGGTTAGCTGTACTAGCCAGCCGCGGTTAGCTGTTCTAGCCAGCTGCGGTTAGCTGTTCTAGCCAGCCGCGGTTAGCTGTTTTAGCCAGCCGCGGTTAGCTGTTTTACTAGCCAGCCGCGGTTAGCTGTTTTACTAGCCAGCCGCGGTTAGCTGTTTTACTAGCCAGCCGCGGTTAGCTGTTTTACTAGCCAGCCGCGGTTAGCTGTTTTACTAGCCAGCCGCGGTTAGCTGTTTTACTAGCCAGCCGCGGTTAGCTGTTTTACTAGCCAGCCGCGGTTAGCTGTACTAGCCAGCCGCGGATAGCTGTTCTAGCCAGCCGCGGTTAGCTGTTTTAGCCAGCCGCGGTTAGCTGTTTTAGCCAGCCGCGGTTAGCTGTTTTAGCCAGCCGCGGTTAGCTGTTTTAGCCAGCCGCGGTTAGCTGTTTTAGCCAGCCGCGGTTAGCTGTTTTAGCCAGCCGCGGTTAGCTGTTTTAGCCAGCCGCGGTTAGCTGTTTTAGCCAGCCGCGGTTAGCTGTTCTAGCCAGCCGCGGTTAGCTGTTCTAGCCAGCCGCGGATAGCTGTACTAGCCAGCCGCGGTTAGCTGTTTTAGCGAGCCGCGGTTAGCTGTTCTAGCCAGCCGCGGTTAGCTGTATTAGCCAGCCGCGGTTAGCTGTTTTAACCAGCCGCGATTAACTGTATTAGCCAGTCGCGGTAAGCAGCGCTAGCATGCCCTGGTTAGCAGCACCAACTAACTTATAACCTGTAATTCATCGGAATAGCTTTACTGCTCCTTAATCCCTGACTGGTAGAATTCGTACATAAGACTCACCGGATTATAAGGAGCTCTGATGATTTTTGGAAAAATTTAAGGATTTTAGGTGCACCTTATAGTGCAAAAAATATAGTAGTTAAAGAGAATCCCATTACTCTGCAGTTCAACTGATCTACAGTTACCGTAATGTTCGGTTGGGTTCATTTCCACGTATAAGTGTATGACGGTTACCTCAGTACCACTTTAAAATGAGGCTTCTTTATAAATGGTTCATAAATAGTTGATAATTGAGTTTATTTAATGGTTATTAATTCATTATAAACCATTAATAAGCAGTTATAACAAATAGAAAGGGCAACAGTGGCCTGTCGTGTCCTAAATAGTGATATAATAAGAACATATTAAATGACTAAACTAAATGACTTTCCTTTATTATTTAATTAGAGGTGTTTAAAAAAAAAAGTTATTTTTACTGTTGCATTTACTACATAATTTTAACCACAAATCGTGAGCTCAGTTCTCCGTCTCCTCCACAGGAAGAGCAGCAGAAGACTAAGAAGAAGAAGAAGAGCACCAGGAAGAAGCCCATGGTTGTGGAGGAGCCTCTCAAACACTCTCAGGATAACAGTTCATCAGAACCCAACCTGGACTCGGAAAGCAACGCGGCCGACCACGAGTACAGCACCGGACCCGGCAAACCGGCCGCCGGCCAGCCCATGGCTCCCGGAGTCTTCCTCAACCAGAAACGCCCCTCCACCTCCTCCCCCACCAACAACACCCCCAACACCACCAACACCAACACCACCGCCCAGCCAGCCAAGGTGGAGCGCGGGAACTCCGCAGACGCCAAAGGTACATTCAGTTATCATACAATTAACATACAATTATCATACAATTATAATACAATTATCATACAATTAACTACTCCTTACATTAAAGCTTCTCATCGTTCAATAAAATAAAACCCCTATCCAGATAAATCTCTCCTTTATCCAATCAGTGAATCTGATTGTGATTGGATGTAGAGAAGTATAAACATATCCCATTCCGACTCCCTATTGGTTTATACTGTGATACATCACACCTGCACACAATAGGGAGGAGCCTAGTGCAAAATCCCTAATTATATTATATTATCATCATTAACATTTTAATATTTTAACATTATAGTCATTATAGCTTTTAGTAAAATGTGTTTTGGGGAGGGGGGGACTGCACTATATAACTCTGTGGGCGTGGCCTAAGCATTTATTTTTAATGGCTTTATTTTTTTCTCCTTACATTACTTTTACTTTTATACTTTAAGTATAAGTCTTGAAACCAGTACTTTTTAAAACACTTTTACTTAAAGAGTAAAAGTAAAAAGCTTGAGTTGATACTTTTTAACTTCTACAGAAGTATTTTATTAAACTCTAGTATCTATACTCTGTTCTACCTACAGAGTAATTAATGGGTGGATATGTTTTTCACATTTTTTGACCTCACATCAAACAATTGGACGATAAAAGTTCTCGAATTATGTCAAATGAGTGAAACAGTGCATCATGAAAAAATCTGAGCTTATTCACAATTCCAAATAATCAGTTTTCAGGAGAGAAATCTGTGTAGATTAACATCCAGCACTCGTTTGAGTTTAAAATAAAGTGTTTAAGAATTACAGTTGTGTTTACGTAACTTAGCTTAGCTTTACAGGTCTGCTGAATTAGAAGGTCTTTTTTTTTTTTTAAAGTTACTACATGATTAATTTTATATGTGTTCCTTCACAATCTGATAGATCATTTCACTATTTATTTACTAATATAGGAACAAAATTAACTTTATATTTATGTGTTTTTCCGTCTGTTTGTTCGTCTTTTAGCCAAACGGCTAAAGAAAGGTATGGCGACGGCCAAACAGAGACTGGGGAAGATCTTAAAGATCCATCGGAACGGGAAACTCCTGCTGTAACGGGGAGTGAGGAGGAGGAGGAGGAGAGGAGTGAGGGATGGGTCATGATGAAGATGATGATGTTGAGGATGATGATGAAGATCTGATTGACCCCTCACGGACTAGCCAATACCGATCCCTCACTCCTTTCCGTCCCGCCCCCAAAAACACACACAATACTGGGGACAAGGAGCGCAGGAACTGAGGAGAACTGATGAGAACTGAGGAAATATGAGGAGAAATGAGGAGAACTGATGAGAAAGGAGGAGAAATGAGGAGCTCGAGAGGAGTCACGCAATTTTTTTCGATTTCTAAGAAGAACATAGCTCAAATAGGTTTTTGCCTCTACTTATACTTTATAACTTTCAGATATTAAAAAGTGTACAGAATACCTGCTATTAATATTTTGTAAGAAGAATTTGTCTGGTTTTACTACAGCCGTCAGTTTATCAGGGGTTGCTAAGATATACGTTACGAAATACATAGCAGTCATTCCAAGATAGAAGAAAGTATCCCTTGCATGTGTCCAAATTGCATGCATGCATTGGTTGGTTGGCGGCGGGGTTTATGACAAACAATGGGGCGGGTTTAGGAATAGGGGGTTGGGTTTAGGACTTAGGGGGTGGGGTTTGGAATTTAGGAATGAATTCCTGCTCTCTGGATGTGGCTTATCATTGTCTTTATCATTGTCGATGTTGAAATAGAAGCAGACGAAGAAGAAGTAGTATTAATGGAGACTTTTTTAATGGAGAAATTTGATTTTTAATTTTACTTTTTATTTTATTACACTTTTTATTTTATATTATTGTTTTCTTTAGTGGCTGCGTAAAATTTACTTTAAATTTACTTTTTTTTTGTAAGTAAATTTAATTTCAGATAAATTTAAGAAACTTCAACTCGGTTTCAAGACTTAAATAGAGTTACACAGAGTAAATAAGTGAACTGAACTTCAGTCAATCCTTTCTTTTAGTAAACTTTACTTCCTTTATTTTTACTGAATCAATCCTTTCTTTTAGTAAACTTTACTTCATTTATTTTACTGAATCAATCCTTTCTTTTAGTAAACTTTACTTCATTTATTTTTACTGATTCAATCCTTTCTTTTAGTAAACTTTACTTCATTTATTTTTACTGAATCAATCCTTTCTTTTAGTAAACTTTACTTCATTTATTTTTACTGAATCAATCCTTTCTTTTAGTAAACTTTACTTCATTTATTTTTACTGAATCAATCCTTTCTTTTATTAAACTTTACTTCATTTATTTTTACTGAATCAATCCTTTCTTTTAGTAAACTTTACTTCATTTATTTTTACTGATTCAATCCTTTCTTTTAGTAAACTTTACTCCATTTATTTTTACTGAATCAATCCTTTCTTTTAGTAAACTTTACTTCATTTATTTTTACTGAATCAATCCTTTCTTTTAGTAAACTTTACTCCATTTATTTTTACTGAATCAATCCTTTCTTTTAGTAAACTTTACTTCATTTATTTTTACTGAATCAATCCTTTCTTTTAGTAAACTTTACTTCATTTACTTTTACTGAATCAATCCTTTCTTTTAGTAACTTTACTTCATTTATTTTTACTGAATCAATTCTTTCTTTTAGTAACTTTACTTCATTTATTTTTACTGAATCAATCTTTTCTTTTAGTAAACTTTACTTCATTTATTTTTACTGAATCAATCCTTTCTTTTAGTAAACTTTACTTCATTTATTTTACTGAATCAATCCTTTCTTTTAGTAACTTTACTTCATTTATTTTTACTGAATCAATCCTTTCTTTTAGTAAACTTTACTTCATTTCTGCATACAATATTACCTAATTACAATTACTTAATTTATACAATATTATTATTATATATATAATTTTAGTTAAAAATCACATTCATATATTTACATAATCTCAAAGATTTATTTTGGAAACAGACCAAGTATCACTGTCTCTACACATGTATGGCATGTAATATATTCTTTTAGTTTACTAGTATAAAGAATATATTACATGCCATCCATGTGTTGACAGTGTAATATGTGTGTTTTAACTAAAAATATTAAAATTTCAGGAATTATAATATATTATGTATCATAAATTATTTGAGTAATATTGTATAAATTAAGTAATTGTAATTAGGTAATATTGTATGCAGAAATGAAGTAAAGTTTACTAAAAGAAAGGATTGATTCAGTAAAAATAAATGAAGTAAAGTTTACTAAAAGAAAGGATTGATTCAGTAAAAATAAATGAAGTAAAGTTTACTAAAAGAAAGGATTGATTCAGTAAAAATAAATGAAGTAAAGTTTACTAAAAGTAAGGATTGACTGAAGTTCAGTTCACTTATTTACTCTGTGTAACTCTATTTAAGTCTTGAAACCGAGTTAAAGTTACTTAAATTTATCTGAAATTAAATTTACTTAAAACAAGCAAATGCAGAAAGTTGCAAAACTTCTTTTAAGAAAATTTTATTCATCATTTTTTTCAATTTTATTTTTATTTTATATTTTAAATGTTTGTTTTTTGTAAGCATTACCTTTTCACACAGAACGAGTTCTGGATTGCTAAGCACTATCACTGATGATATTTATTGAGCTAATAATATAAAGTTGTATGTTGTAGGTAGTTCGAGGAAAAGCCAGAAAGGCACTTAAAAACATCAACGAAGCACAAAAAAGAAAAAAGAGAAACGTTGAGTAGTTTTTTATTTTATGTTTTTGCTACTGTGAACCATGAACTGTAGCACATCACTCGATATTCATGTTCACGTTTTTGCTTTTTATTTTTTTTTTTATATATAACTATAGGAAACTTATTTACTTTTTTATTTTTATTATTTTTAATTAGAATTTTTTACGGAATCAGATATCACGCAACTTGATTGACAAGTGACAAATCATCACATCATTACATTACATATCATGACCAAAACCCCCAATCACGTCAGATCAATCAATTATATATTTATACAGCACCATATATTACATTACTGTTACACAAAATCTCAAAAATCCAAACTTTACAGAAGAAAAACAAAATCTCCACAACTTTCAATGGAAGTCAGATTAATATCATAAAAAAACACAGTTTGGACAAAATTATTGGGACAAAATCAAGGCTAATAAAGAGCTTTTTGTTTCTTTTGTTGGAGTAACTGTCTCTACTTACGAGAAAAATGACCTTTTATTGCCAGTAGGCTGATGTTTATTCATCTAATCCAGAGGGTCCTTTTCTATTGGACCTCTTGGACCTATTTCTCTTGAAATGGACCAATAGAAATGCTCCAAAATGACTCAAGTTCTACACTGACTTCCATTGATTAAAGTTAAGGTTCTTCTCTTTTCTTATAAAGTTGAAACATTTATTTTGAAGATATGAGGTTTTGAGGGACAGTAATGTATATATATATATATATACCGTATTTTTCGGACTATAAGGCGCACCTAAAAACTTTTAATTTTCACAAAAATTGACAGTGCGTCTTATAATACGGTGCGCCTTTTGTATGGATTTTACTCGTCAGGTTGTAAGGAGCAGTAAACACACACTCCGTGCAGCGTTATAGAGAGTTTCAGTGCTATACAGAGTCCAGAGCCGTGCAGCTCCGAGGCTGAGCAGCAATAGCATTAGCTAGCTTATTCACTGTTCAGAGATCAGTATTATCTAAATTTTACCCGTCAGGTTGTAAGGAGCAGTAAACACACACTCCGTGCAGAGCAGCAATAGCATTAGCTAGATGCTAACCGCTTAGCTAGCTAGCTTTTTCACTGTTCAGAGATCAGTATTTTCTAAATTTAGCACTTTTAATACTGCTGGAGCAGTATTATTAGAGTTAGATGCTAATCGCTAAGCGTTCACCGTTCAGAGGTGAGTTATCGGCCTGTAAGTCTGTGCTGCTTTGCCTGGCTAGCATTAGCTAGATGCTAAGCGCTAACTCTCTCAGAGGTGAGTTTTATCAGCCTGTAATCTGCTTGTTTACCGTGTTAAAACAAGCTACGGGGGACGAATCGCTAGCTAATATCTCACTGTCTTACCAGAACACGCAGGATTACTCAGTGTAACGCTGTCGTTTAAGTTTGGGTTAACTTTACTAGTTTAGGTGACTAGCTAGCGTGCTAGCGGATAGCTATGCTAACGCTGGTGCAGCAAGCCTTAGTGGACATCTGGAAATCTAAGCTTACTGTAAATAAACTGAAGCACGTTACTCACCCAAATAAACAAATAAATCAGGAGAGGAATCTGTGTAGATTAATATCCAGCACTCGTTTGACTTTGAAAGAGCTAGATTTATATATACTGAGACGCTCCACCGGCAAGCGACCACCCCCGGTGGGGGAAGGGAAACATGGCGCCACCCCTGTTCACTTTGATATAGGCACCCTTTCTAGTGTCACTTAACGCGCCTTATAATGCGATGCGCCCTATGTATGGAAAAATAGCAGAAAATAGGCGTTCTTTGATAGTGCGTCTTATAATACGGTGCGCCTTATAGTCCGAAAAATACGGTATATATATATATATATTTGTCATATTGCAGCAGTATATGATATACAATATATATATATATATATATATATATATATATATATATATATATATATATATATATATATATATATATATATATATGGTATATGATGCAATTACATCCAAATCTAACAAACTAAACAGTTTAATAAGCAATACTCTTTAAAGTGTATTTAACTCAGATTACTGTATCCAATCAGATTAACTCAAGTGTTTGGGCGTTCAGTAACAGGGCACAGTTGGTGATGTTTGGTAGGTGTTTATCATTTAGCGTAACTATGTTATGTAACACAACGCTACAATGTAATGTTGAGTTATGATGCGTAATGTTGCGTTACGTCATGTTGCGTAACACTACCTTGCGCAACACTGCGTTATTATGTTACGTTATCATGTTGGGTATCGGGTATTATGTCATGTAAGGTATTGCTATGATATGCTACACTATATTATGTCACGTTATGCAACGCTACATTATGTCATGTTGAATCATGATGTATTACGTTGCATCAGGGTGCATTACATTACATCACATTACACTCCGCTACATTAAGTAATGTTGAATCATGATGTGATACAATGCATTACGTTATGTTACATCTCATTATGGTCATGTTACGTTACATTGCATTACGTCATGTCATGTTGCATTACATTGCATTATGTAATGTAACACAGCATTAAATTGCATTATGTAATGTAACACAGCGTTACATTGCATTGTGTCATGTAACACACCGTTACATTGCATTATGTCATGTAACAGCGTTACATTGCATTGGGTAATGTAACACAGCGTTACATTGCATTGTGTCATGTAACACAGCGTTGCATTGCATTATGTCATGTAACACAGCGTTACATTGCATTATGTCATGTAACAGCGTTACATTGCATTGGGTCATGTAACACAGCGTTACATTGCATTGTGTCATGTAACACAGCGTTGCATTGCATTGTGTCATGTAACACAGCGTTACATTGCATTATGTCATGTAACAGCGTTACATTGCATTGGGTCATGTAACACAGCGTTACATTACATTGCGTCATGATGCGTTGTGTTACATTGCATTATGTCATGTTGCGTTACATTACATTGCGTCATGTTGCGTTGCATTACATTGCATTATGTCATGTTGCGTTACATTACATTGCCTCATGTTGCGTTGCATTACATTGCATTATGTCATGTAACACAGCATTACATTGCTTTGAGTCATGGTGCGTTGCATTACATTGCATTATGTCATGTGACACAGCGTTAAATTGCATTGTGTCATGTTACGTAGCGTTACATTGCATTGTGTCATGTTGCGTTGCGTTATATTGCATTATGTCATGATACACAGTGCTACATTGCATTACGTCATGTTGCGTTGCATTACATTGCATCGCATCATGTTACGTTGTGTTGCATGTTGTGTTGCGCTACATTGCATTGAGTCATGCTATGTTGCGTTATGTGATGTTACGTCACATTGCGTCACACTGTGTAATGTTAAATTTAGTTTTTAGTTTAGTACTGTTTGGTCGTCCCCTCTCGTGCTTTTGTTTATTGTTTGTTCGCGTCGAGCACAGTTCTCCGTAACAAAAAACTTACGATAAATATTAAATATATAACACTAACTCCATGGGACCTTATTACAGCTCTGATAAGCCTCATCCATGTCGCTGTTTCACTACGTAGGGATACTTTCTCTCCTCTGTTCGTCTCGCAGGCAGCACCCGTTACCCTCGACTGAAATATGCATTTGTATTGCTTCACAGTACAGTATGTAGAATGTAGCCTGTATATAGCTTTTTAAATGACTACGTTTTGTATCCTTTTTCCTTAATACTTCATTATACATTTTTACTAGTTTTTTGCAAAATTATAAACGGAAAAAAGTATATATAAAGAAATAGAAATAGTCCTTTCTTTCTATTTTTTAAGTTTTTTTGTTTTAGTTTTTTATTTTACGTTTTATTTTTAGATACAATATAGCAATGCTTTGTTTTTTTTTAAACATCTTTTTTTATTTTTGGATTTTTTTTTTATTTTTTATTTTTTATTTCTTTCTCTCTCTCTCTCTTTCTCTTTTATTCGGTGTTGCCTGGAGAACAAAAAGAATCATCACAGCGTAAAATATGATCATATGGCCTTACATACACCAAGCTACATGTATTGTATTGATTCAGTTGCAGGAGGGGAGGAAACTTTAAAAGGAAAGAAAAAATAAATATAAAACAAACAAAAAGAGAGGAAGACGATGATGATGATGATGATATTAATAATATGAATAATTACAATTACGTCAAAACATTATTATTATTATTATTATTATTATTATTATTATTATTAGCGAAGTTTCTACGACCAGCCTCTTGTTCAACTTCAAAACGCCCCGACCGGGAGTCAAAAAGTTATTTTACTAGCACCTTGTGAAGTGTTTTCTGTGTCAGTGATGTAATTTATTAATGTTTGTAGCCTTTTATACTTGTATAATTCTTGAGAGGTTTTTGTTTTAAATATTTTATCAGTGTGAGAGCCCCTTAGAGAAACCCTGTCTTTAACACGCCTCACCAAGTTTTGGCAATAGTTCCAATTTTTGTCTGATTAGAAGCCATTTGTTCCCTGTTTTTTTTTTTTTATTATTATTTTCTTATTTTTGTCAACTGCAACAGGTCATCCATTTAAAATGTTACTATTATTATTATTATTATAATTATTATTATTACTATTATTATTATTATGCAGCTATTTTAAAGAACCGTACAGTCTCACGCCATGGATTTTATTTTGATAATAGATTAATATTATTATTATTATTATTATTATTATTATTAATATTATGTACATTCTCTACAGAGATTTGCAGATCAATTGCAGTGTTTTAGTTACCAGTGTAAATCTTGTATTCACCGTTCTGATTTGAAACACACTCAGATCGATCTTTGTCAATGGAACTATTTCAGGTTTTTATTTGTACAAAAATATGTGTGTTGCTTTGTTGTGGTTTATTTTTATATGTTCAACCAATTAAATGCATCCACTGTACCAGGGCAGTGAATGATACCTTTGGGTCTTCGTCTCTCGATTTTCATGTATTTTTTCCTTCTAGGTTTTCGTAAAGATGATTGGATGAAGTCCGTAAGAAGTGCAGGACTGTGCAGAAATGAGAAAACATCATATATTTATTTTATTTTATGTGATTTTCAATGTTTTAAACAGTTTAAACAGTTAAAGAGGCATTAGTCGTAAAACATATCAAAGGCACACTGCTCACACTGCCCCGTCCCTAAACCCATACATCACCCAGTGCCCCTCCCAAACTGCTTTTTGGAGTCAATTAAAATCAGGAGGCTTAGTTATGCTTTAACAAAATATTAATTTATATATATTTTTTTATCATACTCTATATACACACAACGGATTTGATAGTGTCAGATAAACAATACAGGCCCTATTTTAGTGATCTATAGGCAAGCCATCAACCATGCAGCTTGATTTATTGCATCGGAGTGTCTTTGCTATCGTAACGACAGGAAAAGTACACCTTGTGCAGCTTGTCACATCAGTAGACATTGCTTTTACACAGAGGATACTAAATAAAATAACATTGCTGTTCCCATAAAAGCTCAGTTTCCACACGTCCAGGTAGCTGAATCGTTAAAAAAAATATTTATTCATTAATATCTAAAATTTGTTCCTTTGGAGTAATAAACATACCAGCCCTGCTTTAAATTTGTATAAAAAATGTCTAACCTTTAAAAAATTATTTTATTGCTGAAATTTTTGCCTCTGCAGCTCCTCTCAGGTTTAACTGTGCTATAGACGAGGATGATGTTTGTGTACTTTGGTATGCAGACACATAACAATATGCAAATCAGTCAATCAATAATCCCGCCCCCCCCTGCTGACAACATCCAACCATCTGTGTCTCACCCCTACTCGAGGCAAACTGCTCAGCCCAATCAGCTCTCCCTCCTGCCCCACCCCTAAACCCATACATCACCCAGTGCACCTCGCTTTTTTTTTTTTTTTTTAGCATTTTTTAAATTTGAGCTGAGGGTGGAGTCAGCTTAAATCAGGGGGTTTAGTGCTCCTTTAAAGGGAATAAAGAGCAAGCGTCACACTGATTGGTTTATATTTTACATTAAGCCTTTTGCAGGTTTCGGGCTACGCAAGGTGTACTTTTCCCGTCATTACAATAGCAAAGACACAAAGACACGCTCTAAATCAAACTGCACCGTGCACTATTAACTGTTTTTGCTATTTATAGGTTTATGTTTAAGTAAAAGGAACATTGTTGTTTTATTCTATAAACTACAGACAACATTTCTCCCAAATTCGAAATAAAAATATTCTCATTTAGAGCATTTATTTACAGAAAATGAGAAACGGCTGAAATAATAAAAAAAAAGATGCAGAACTTTCAGACCTCAAATAATGCAAATAAAAAAACAAGTTCATATTCATAAAGTTTCAATCATGTTGTCCTCCACCAGTCTTACACACTGCTTTTGGATAACTTTATGCTGCTTCACTCCTCTTGATTATATTCCAGAGGTTTATAATTTGGTAAAATCGGAGAAACTCATCGTTTTTAAGTGGTGTATGTTCGTGTTGCGTGTGCTGGAACATTGTGTGATAATTGTTTTTAAATGCGCTAACGCTACCGTAGCGCCCTGGAGAAACATCTTCCTCCAGCACATCCCTTATAATATTCACAGCCTCCGGGGCCGCCAGGGGCCTCAAGGGGCCCCAGCTGCACGCGCTGCTCTCGCTCGCTTTTTAACTCGTGATTCAACCCGGCAACAGCAGCCAACAGTCATTAATTACACTCACGCCAAGGTCAACACCGCTAATAGCCTCCGAGCGCTAGTACGACCCTCAGAGGAGCTGATTTTAGTAAAAAACTGAATAAAAACCAAAGTTCACTTCAGGATCTGAAGGAGAAGCACTGGGGCCAATAATCCTTCGCACAGACAACGATGAATAGATGAATTTCACTATAGTCGTCGGACGAGGAGAGTTTTATCATATCAGAAATCTGAATATACAGCACTATCTAAAAGGAATCATGTACGAACTTAAAAACAGTGTTAAACAAACCTAAAAAATACTCTGTGAACTTGTGGTTTCTGAGGCTGCTAACTCTACTGATAAACTGATAAACTTATCCTGTACAACACAGGAAACTCTCGCTCATCCTCTCTCCTAAAGCGGTCCTGATGAGTGCCAGTTTCATCAGTACAATAGTAGTGATGGTTTTTGAGATTACTAAAATATACTAAAAATCTTTTTTTCGGATTGACTGACCTTTATTTTTTCTTAATTTATTGTTTCCTTTATTTAGTTGAGTAGTTTGTTGCTTCTCATAATCTGGATTCGAACATTACTCAAATATTCACTATTCACTGTATACCTGTAACTCTACCTCTTCACTACTTAATGGAAAATGTTGATTAGTTACTGAGAGTCTGATATCTAGAGTCTGGTTTATTTCATTTAAAAAAGACCCACTCCAAATAAAGTTTTAATAATAATCATAATAACTTGACATTTCCAAAGTTTTAGACTTAATTTAGACTTAATCTCCCAGCGTGACGTTCGCTTCAAATAACTGCGCATAAAAACGTCTCTGAGTGGATATTTGTTATTGTTTGAGGACGTGGCGGCGTTCCACTCCTAACATGAAAATGCTGTTTTCTGACATCCACATCTGCCATGCGTCGCTCAGCGCGCCTCACTGAACCAGGCTAAAAAACAGGCTAAAACCAGGCTAAACGAGACTAAACCAGGCTAAAGACAGGCTAAATGAGACTAAACCAGGCTAAACGAGACTAAACCAGGCTAAAAACAGGCTAAATGAGACTAAACCAGGCTAAAACAGGCTATAAACCAGGCTAAACAACAGGCTATAAACCAGGCTAAAAACAGGCTAAATGAGACTAAACCAGGCTAAACAACAGGCTATAAACCAGACTAAACAGGCTATACACGAGGCTTTAAACCAGGCTACAAACCAGACTAAAAAACAGGCAAAATGAGACGAAACCAGGCTATAAACCAGGCTACAAACCAGGCTATAAACCAGGCTAAACAACAGGCTATAAACCAGACCAAACAGGCTATACACCAGGCTACAAACCAGGTAAAAACAGGCTGTAAATCAAGGTAAACCAGGCTAAACAACAGGCTATAAACCAGACTAAACAGGCTATACACGAGGCTTTAAACCAGGCTACAAACCTGACTAAAAAACAGGCTAAACGAGACTAAACCAGGCTAAAAACAGGCTAAATGAGACTAAACCAGGCTAAAAACAGGCTATAAACCAGGCTAAACAACGGGCTATAAACCAGGCTAAACAACTATCTAGAGTCTGGTTTATTTCATTTAAAAAAGACCCACTCCAAATAAAGTTTTAATAATAATCATAATAACTCGACATTTCCAAAGTTTTAGACTTAATTCATCTTTATTTTCCTGAAATAATATGAAATGCAACTAAAGTAAGGCTTGTTATTGTCTATATAAGACACCAAAAATAATGACTGAGTGAACTGAGTAAAATGTTGAATACTTTACTGATATATGAAGATATAGTGAATTTTTGAGTGTTGAACTGTTTCTGTACCAGCAGGAGGAGACAGAACACCCCGGAGAAACAGAGACACTCAGACTCATCTTCTCTCACTGTTCATCTACAGAACTGATGATGCTCTTCTGACTGAATGCAATCAAATCCTTACAGCACTATACGGCATTTATAATAAGAGAGCACTTAAAACGATGAGTTTCTTTGATTTTATCAAATTAAAAACCTCTGGAATATAATCAAGAGGAAGATGGATGATCACAAACCATCAAACCACCAAACTGAACTGCTTGAATTTTTGCACCAGGAGTAAAGCAGCATAAAGTTATCCAAAAGCAGTGTGTAAGACTGGTGGAGGAGAACATGATGCCAAGATGCATAAAATTAAAACTGTCATATAAAAAAACAAGGGTTATTCCACCAAATATTGATGATTTCTGAACTCTTAAAACTTTATGAATATGAACTTGTTTTCTTTGCATTATTTGAGGTCTGAAAGCTCTGCATCTTTTTTGTTATTTCAACATTTCTCATTTTCTGTAAATAAATGCTCTAAATGAGAATTTTTCATTTGGAATTTGGGAGAAATGTTGTCTGTAGTTTATAGAATAAAACAACAATGTTCATTTTACTCAAACATAAACCTATAAATAGCAAAAATAACAAATTTTCTATTTTTGTTTTGGTTTACTGAATAATTTAGCATGTGTTCCTGTATACCTTTAATATAGTCAATAACATTATGTTCACAATGAAAAAATATAAGCGCATTATTAGTCATTACAGAAGTTTGTAATCATGCTTCTAATGCATCATTACTAAGTTATAATGAGTTATAACCCCATTTCTTTCATTCTACTGCAGTAACTGTGAATATAACGTATCTGCAGTCCTGCAGTGAACAGCAGTGAACAGCGTCTCAGGCCGGTTATAAAAGAGGAATAAAAGGAAAAACACTTTTACCATAAGCAAATAATTATTGTAAGAATGCAGCCTGTTTATCTTTTCATGTTTAATTTTCCTTCAATCGCTTCCCTTCGCTCTCCGGACGCTCGAACCCGAATCGGTCCCACATAAATCTCCCAGCGTGACGTTCGCTTCAAATAACTGCGCATAAAAACGTCTCTGAGTGGATATTTGTTATTGTTTGAGGATGTGGCGGCGTTCCACTCCTAACATGAAAATGCTGTTTTCTGACATCCACATCTGCCATGCGTCGCTCAGCGCGCCTCACCGAACCAGGCTAAAAAACAGGCTAAAACCAGGCTAAACGAGACTAAACCAGGCTAAAAACAGGCTAAATGAGACTAAACCAGGCTAAAAACAGGCTATAAACCAGGCTAAACAACAGGCTATAAACCAGGCTAAACAACAGGCTATAAACCAGGCTAAACAACAGGCTATAAACCAGACTAAACAGGCTATACACAAGGCTTTAAACCAGGCTACAAACCAGACTAAAAAACAGGCAAAATGAGACGAAACCAGGCTATAAACCAGGCTATAAACCAGGCTAAACAACAGGCTATAAACCAGACCAAACAGGCTATACACCAGGCTACAAACCAGGTAAAAACAGGCTGTAAATCAAGGTAAACCAGGCTAAACAACAGGCTATAAACCAGGCTAAACAGCATGCTATAAACCAGTCTATAAACCAGGCTACAATCTACATTATAAACCAGGCTACAAACCACAAAAAAACAGAATATAAACCAGGATAAATCACGCTAAACAAGGGTCTTATCGAGGCAATAAACAGGTTAAACCAGGCTATAAACCAGGCTTTAAATCAGGCTAAACATCAAGCTAAACCAGGCTATAAACCACGTTATAAACTCAGCTAAAACCTAGGCTACAAACCAGACTACACACCAGGCTAAGCAATGCTATAAACCAGGCTATAAAACAGGCTGAATCAGGCTATACACCAGACAAACATCATGCTAAACCAGGCTATAAACAAAGCAAAACCAGGCTATTAACCACATTATAAATCAGAATATAAACCAGGCTATCAACCAGCCTAAATCAGATTATAAACAAGGCTACAAACCAGGCTAAACCATGTTGTATACCATGCTGTAAACCAGGCTATTAACCAGGCTAAAAAAAGGCTAAAAAACAGCCAAAACCCAGACTATATCCCAGGCTATAAACTAGCCAAGACCAGGCTAAACAAGCTTAAACCAGGACACAAACCAGACTAAATGATATAAACCAGCATAAACCACGTTATAAACCAGGCTAGAACCTAGGCTACAAACCAGACTACACACCAGGCTAAACAATGCTATAAACCAGGCTAAACAACAGGCTAAACAAGATTAAACCACACTACAAACCAAGTTATAAACCAGGCTATTAAACAAGTTAATGCAGGTTATGAAGCAGGCTAATCGAGGCCGTTGCGTGCCGGTAGTGAGTGTATTAATGGTGTTTACGTGAGCGTGAGCGTGAGCTCTGCGCCGGAGGAACCGCAGGAGAACCCGTTCATCAGGCCCTGCTGTTCCTGCCACGGGTTTGTTTGTCTCGCTGCTGCTCTGTTTAACAAACATTGTTTTAGCAGTTAGTTAACATCAAAAAACAACGCTCTCCAGAAAGATGGAGTGGGATGTGGTGGGGGGTGTGGGACGGGCCCTACCGGGGACGGGGGGACGGGGGTGTCGCTGAGCCCCCTCCCTAATCGAGAGCTTTTAGAGACAGTGAAGTGAAGTCAGGACATTTAATTTCATCCGTTTTCTCTCTTTTTCTGTTCATATTTGCTTTTGGAAGCAATTAAAAAGCCATGAAAACCACTGAAATGCACCCGTTTTACAGTTAACAGTTTTAATGTTAAACATATATAAAATAATGTGCTGTATAGAAGCTTAACTGGGAAAATGACATTTAAAATCTATATTAAAAGCTATTCTATGGGGCATGAAAGTGTTTATTTGCTCAGAACTACTCAAAACTACAACCTAAATCAGAAAATGTTGGGACTGTATTGAAAATGAGTCATCAAGAATTCATTACTTAAGGTGCTTGAGTTTAGGACTTTAGAAGAAATGAACTTTGAAAAATAGTGCAGTCGTAAAAAGGAGCATCAAAAACGTCATGATGATGATGAAACTGGCACTCATCAGGATCGCCCCAGGAAAGATAAAGCAAGAGGTCCCTCTGTTGTAAAAGTCAATTTCTAGAACTTGATAAATTCTCAAGTGCAGCTGCAAAAAAATAGCATCAAAAGCGCCATGATGGTGAAACCGGCACTCATCAGCACCGCCCCAGGTAAGGAAAAGCAAGAGGTCCTTCTGTTGCACAGGTGTATTTTGGTTTAACACTTTTTTAAGTAGTAAAAGAAGGAGTTTAAACTCGTTTTTTATCAGTTCGGACGCTGATGTGGGTTTTGTGTTAATTTAAATATTTGATGCCGGGCTGTGATTACTCAGATCATGTGAATGCGGTGTTTAAACAGTAACGGACTGGAGGAATGGAGGGATGGAGGGAAGGAGGGAGGAATGGAGAGATGGAGGGAGGAGGTTTGGTGCTGTTTGTTCTTGTAGAGGAGAGCAGGTGGTCCGAGCGTTCGCAGGAAATTCCCTTCCTCTAACATCACTGATTAAACGCATTAGATCGGGGTTTTCCTCACAACAGCAGAAAAATCATTTAAAAGCCTCTGATGCTGTGTGTGTGTGTAGAAGTGTGTGTGTGTGTGTGTGTTTAAGTGTGGTAAGTGAAGGCGGAGCCTGTTTAAATGTTGTTTATAGGCTATAAACCAGCCAAAACTAGGCTAAAAACAGGCTAAACCAGACTAAACCAGGCTATAAACTACACTATAAACCAAGCTATAAAACTATGCTGTAAAGTATGTTAAACGAGACTACACCAGGGTATGAACCAGGCTATAAACCAGGCAAAATGAGACTGAACCAAGCTATAAACCAGGCTATAAACTATGCTATAAACCAGGCTAAACGAGAGTAACCCAGAATATGAACCAGGCTATATACCAGGCTATAAATCAGGCTAAACGAGACTAAACCAGAAAATGAACCAGGCTATATACCAGGCTATAAACCAGGCTAAACGAGAGTAACCCAGAATATGAACCAGGCTATATACCAGGCTATAAATCAGGCTAAACGAGACTAAACCAGAAAATGAACCAGGCTATATACCAGGCTATAAACCAGGCTATAAAAGACTAAACCAGGGTATGAACCAGGCTATATACCAGGCTATAAACCAGGCTAAATGAGACTAAACCAGAAAATGAACCAGGCTATATACCAGGCTATAAACCAGGCTAAACGAGACTAACCCAGAAAATGAACCAGGCTATATACCAGGCTATAAACCAGGCTAAACAAGACTAAACCAGGGTATGAAACAGGCTATATACCAGGCTATAAACCAGGCTAAACGAGACTAAACCAGAATATGAACCAGGCTATATACCAGGCTATAAACCAGGCTAAACGAGACTAAACCAGAAAATGAACCAGGCTATATAACAGGCTATAAACCAGGCTATAAACCAGGCTATAAACAAGACTAAACCAGGGTATGAACCAGGCTATATACCAGGCTATAAACCAGGCTAAACGAGAGTAACCCAGAATATGAACCAGGCTATATACCAGGCTATAAACCAGGCTAAACGAGACTAAACCAGAAAATGAACCAGGCTATATACCAGGCTATAAACCAGGCTATAAAAGACTAAACCAGGGTATGAACCAGGCTATATACCAGGCTATAAACCAGGCTAAACGAGACTAAACCAGAATATGAACCAGGCTATAAACCAGGCTATAAACCAGGCTATAAACCAGGCTAAGCGAGACTAAACCAGGATATGAACCAGGCTATATACCAGGCTATAAACCAGGCTAAACGAGACTAAACCAGGGTATGAACCAGGCTATAAACCAGGCTATAAACCAGGCAAAATGAGACTGAACCAAGCTATAAACCAGGCTATAAACTACGCTATAAACCAGGCTAAAAGAGACTTAACCAGGGTATGAACCAGGCTATAAACCAGGCAAAATGAGACTAAACCAGGCTATTATCCTCACTATAAACCAGGCTATAAACCAAACTAAACACCAGGCTATAAACTAAGCTAAATGAGCCTAAACCAGGCTATAAACCACATTATAAACCAATAACTCTTTAATTTCACTTACTTTAACAATGAACACCGGTTCCACATAACTATATTGTGGCCAATCCCTTTTTAACATGCAGCATATAAATATATTCTGGGTGCAGCTATTTCTTTAACTGCCTGTCTATTTCCATGGATATTGTTACTATTTAATTTGCAGGTAAAGTAGGTATAGATCCCTCCCTCAAACGAAGTCTACAGGCTAATCCTGCTGTGTACTGTCTGAGGTTCTCAACCAGCAGACCCAAATGGAAACGTTTCTTTAATTGATCTAGTGGAATCATTTCTTTAGCGATGTGTGTATTTCCATAGACACAGTTAGTGTTTAATCGATCTAAATTATTCCAAAACTACGAAAAATGAATTGCAAAAATTTAGAACTGCTCTGAAAGTGCTGAGAGCAGCAGTCGGTGCAGACGCAGCTGCAGGGTGATGAACTGTTTCAGTGTTTGAGTGTTGCTCTGCTGAAATCTGCCGCAGTGTTTAAGAGAACTGCTTGAGTCATTGTGTTTTAATAAGGCGAGTCAAAGTCATTTCCTTTTTTATCTGTAAAACGTCAAACAGTTGCACTCGCACGTCTTTTTTTGGCATGAGTCAGATTTTATTCTCATTTTTTCTTTCTTTTCTTTATATATTTGTTACAAAAGCAACTTCTGCATGTTCAGAAGTTATACATAAAATTTATTTCATCTAATACTTCTCATATTGTCTTCAAACTTAGCTTTAAAGGGGACACGTTATACCTTTTATATCTTTAACAGATATAAAAAGCTCTATTCTTACCAGTTTCAGTCCCTTTCAGAATGAGCTGTTTAAGGGCTCTGACACTTTTATGCAAAAAAGAAAGCTGCTGCTGCTGGCCACGCCCCATGTTTACGCAGAGCGTTTATCGCACGTTAGCATTAGCTTGTGCTAAATGGCAAAACACAAATAAGCTAGTTCAAGCTTTACTGTAATGGAAGCACAAAACTCTTTATTTGAAAGTTCTTACCTCTTACTTATCTGCTGACTTGCTATGGATAGTAGGTACAGATTCCTTCCTCAGACAAAGTCTGCTGGCTAATCCTGCTGTGTACTGTCTGAGCTTCTCAACCAGCAGACCCAAATGGCATGTCTTCAACTGTAACATACATAACATATATATTATAAACTTTGTGGATGCATTAATCACAAAAAGTACTTAGGCTGAGTCAAAGTCTTTTCAACTCTCTTCTTTTTAACTGTAAAACCTACAACAGTAATAACAATCGTATCTCTAATTGAATTTTGTATTTCTGGCTGTGGCGGGCTTGTTTTAGAAGCTGTGGAAGCTGTGGAGGGTACATTTTAAAAGCTGTAGAAGCTGTGGAAGCTGTGGAGGGCTGGTTTCAAAAGCTGTAGAAGCTGTGGAGGGCTGGTTTTAGAAGCTGTAGAAGCTATGGAAGCTGTGATGGGTTGGTTTTAAAAGCTGTAGAAGATGTGGAAACTGTGGATTGCTGTTTTTAAAAGATGTGGAAGTTGTGATGGGTTGGTTTCAAAAGCTGTAGACGCTGTAGAGGGCTGGTTTTAAAAGCTGTTGAAGCTGTGGAGGGTTGGTTTTAGAAGCTGTAGAAGCTATGGAAGCTGTAGAGGGCTGGTTTTAGAAACCGTAAAAGCTATGGAAGCTGTGGCGGGATGGTTTTAGAAGCTGTGGAAGCTGTGGAGGGCTGATTTTAGAAGCTGTAGAAGCTATGGAGGGCTGGTTTTAGAAGCTGTGGAAGCTGTAGAAGCTGTGGAGGACTGGATTTAGAAGCTGTAGAAGCTGTAGAAGTTGTGGAGGGCTAGATTTAGAAGCTGTGGAAGTTGTAGAAGCTGTAGAAGCTGTGGAGGGCTGGTTTTAGAAGCTGTAGAAGCTATGGGGGCTGGTTTTAGAAAATGTAGAAGCTGTGGAGGGTTGGTTTTAGAAGCTGTAGAAGCTGTAGAAGCTGTGGAGGGATGGTTGTAGAAGCTGTAAAAGCTGTGGAAAGCTGGTTTTGGAAGCTGTGGAGGGCTGGTTTTAGAAGCTGTAGAAGCTGTAGAAGCTGTGGAAGCTGTAGAAGCTGTGGAGGGCTGGTTTTAGAAGCTGTAGAAGCTGTGGAAGCTGTGGAAAGCTGGTTTTAGAAGCTGTGGAAGCTGTAGAAGCTGTGGAGGGCTGGTTTTAGAAGCTGTAGAAGCTGTAGAAGCTGTGGAGGGCTGGTTTTAGAAGCTGTAGAAGCTGTGGAAGCTGTGGAAAGCTGGTTTTAGAAGCTGTGGAAGCTGTGGAGGGCTGATTTTAGAAGCTGTAGAAGCTGTGGAGGGCTGGTTTTAGAAGCTGTGGAAGCTTTAGAAGTTGTGGGGGCTGGTGTTTGAGCTTCTCGGAGGTGGTGCTCGGTCTCTGTCTGGTAGAAATTAATTATTGGTACCTTGAGGAGGGTAAGTGGGTCGGTAATTAGAGCGTCAGAGCAGCACAAACAGGTTCTGCTTTGTGTCATATTTGAGCTGATCTCATTGCTATCATATGTGGGCTAGAGCTCCAGATGTGGAGGTCCAGCGTCTGGTGCACTGAATGTGTGTGTGTTGGTGTGTGTGTGTGTGTGTGTGTGTGTGAGGGTGAGTAAGTGTGCACCGTTATTAAAGGAGTCCCCAGTGGTCTGGTGAAACGTGCCGGCAGGAGGATGCTTTAATTGCGGAGGAATGTTCGAGTGCAGTGTGTCTCTGTGTGGCCCTGATCTAGTTATCCTTCACTTTCTGCTTTATTAGTATTTATACTAAGAAATAACTGTTTTTAATGCTCTATATGATTCAATATTAGGGCTCCACGATATATCGTTAAAGCATCGGCATCGTGATGTGCGCATGCACAGAAAAACACTCTTATTTACCCTTTAAAAAGCCATTTAAATGCCTGATTGCCATTTTCTTCCATTGCTATTAATTAATTGCTTTTTTACAGTATACTTTTGCAATATACTATTTCCCAGTTATTTTTACTATACTAAAATTACTTCTAACTATTAACTGGTCCTAAGGAGCTTAAATGGCAAAAATAAAGGGAACAATATGAGTAACAATAATATTAATGTTAATAATCTTAATATTCGTCACATTGTCTCTTAAAGCCAATGTCGCAGTAAAAACAAAAGATAATTAAAATCATTTTTTAAATAAAATCTAAAGGTATCTTTTTAAATGAGTGTAAAAATTCTACAATTCTGCAAGTCTAGCTGTTTTTTGCTAAAATTGGCCAATGAGAATATTTCTATTTGGAATTTGGGAGAAATGTTGTCTGTAGTTTGTAGAATAAAACAACAATGTTCATTTTACTCAAACATAAACCTATAAATAGCAAAATCAGAGAAACTGATTCAGAAACTGAAGGATATATAATATAAATATATATATATATTTGCATTGATGTGTACGCCTGCCAATACACATGCTCTCATTTCACGCAGCCTTCAGACATGCCCTTCCAGCTGAATCAGGTCGTTTGCCCTGTGAGAGGAGTATTATTGTTATTTTATTTGGTTGAGGTCCGGAGCTCGGAGCTCAGGCGTGGGGATGTGTTACACGGCGAGACGGGGGTTTAGCGTTTGACGGTCTTCAGAAGACAACCTGGACGCTAAAACTTCAGCTTTAATTTTCACACCAGCTCAGGAATGGAGTGAAGTGACGTGGCTGAAAGTGAGCATGAAACATTATTATTACATTAGCGTGTAACGCTATAGCTGCGTGTGCGGCCAGCTGGAAAACAGGGGGAAATATACAGCGTAGAAACTTTCAGCGAGAGATTTAGTACTTAATCCAGTCCGAGAGAGAAATCCAGAATCTTTCCCTTTAGCGCAAATTATTGAAATACGTATAAGGGGCCTTTTTTTGTGTTTTTGGATTTAGGGCGTGTCAGCGTGTCTTTGCTATCGTAACAAAGGGAAAAGTACACCTTGCACGACTCAAACTACACAAAATGTCATATAATAATTCTCTTAATTAATCATGGATGTGTTTAATTTTGTTTAATCAGGTGAGCTCTGACTTTGATAGCGGATTGCTATTTTAATGGTGCAGCTACCTGGACGTTGATTCAACACACTTTATAGTATTAGTATGTAGAATTAAATTTCTGCGCACTTATGCACAATTAGTACAAGTACAATTCGATTTTTTTAGTAACTTTCTTCTGGCAGCTGATGGCAAGCTGCATGACTGGAATTCAAACCGGCGATCGACTTCCATTGAAAGTTTCTCTGTCCTGTAAAGTTGCTAAAGTTTTAATAGGAGATAAATAAAACAAAACAGGACAGAAATAAGAATAGAACAATAGAACAGGGCACACACATACACACATACAGAGGAATGTTTAGAAAAAGTGCATTTAGAAAAAATATTGGTCAGATATGTGTGTTTGTAATATATGTATACATATATTTTTTAACTTATATATCATATATTATAATTAACTGCCTATTATAGGCTGTAAGAACAAAGCGTACTTTTCTTAGCTACTCTATGTTCACGCTATAGCTTTTACTTTTTTCTATATATTTTACTTAAATACAAAAGGAGGCTTAGTTGAATTATTAGTAAAAAATAACTAAATATATATTAAATATAGGCATATTAATTAATAGTTTTAAGACTAATAAACTCAAGGCAACAAAAATTGGGGCAATTTGCTAGTGAGTAAATTTAACCTATCCAGACTTACAGTGTTGTACATATACAATTAATCAAATTAAATTTATTTGTAGAAATAAATAAAAATATATATTTTTAATCTGATCTGGTTTAGAAGTTTAGCACATTGTAATATAATAATAATAGTGATAAGTGGTTGAACCCTTTAGTCCGTGCGGAGGTTTTATACATGAGCACATGTGCAGCACCATTAACCAATCAGCCTCCAGTATTAAGCGTTTAAACTCCCGGTGACCCCGTTGCCGATGCCGCCGCACGGTTCAGACGCCCGATAGTGCAGCGTTTCGTACCGCGGCGTGATCACGTCGGCCGGGTGATGTGCGTAAACACCCCTAATCTCCGCGTTTTAGATGTCGGTATACAGACAGGCCAAGCAGCAGATGCATCAAATTTAGGCCAGAGGCTGAACGCAAACATCTGGATCTTTAAGCGCAGAAACGAAACCGGCCATTTTCTGTGTAAGCAATCCGGCGTGCATACGGAAACACTTGTAGCTGTAACTTCAGGGTAGAGGCGGCGTCCCCAAATAACAACACAGCGGCTCTCGCCAGATCATCTCAGAAAAACCAGGCTTTAGTGGGTAATGGGATATTTACTGAGAGCCGAGACACATTTCCACATTTCCACTCGTTTACCATGAGTCACATCACTTACAGAATGTCTGATCTGAAATACAGACGAAATGTTAAACTCTATATATTATATAGATGTATTTATTACACACACAGTGATCTATTTTAAGCGTTTATTGCTTTTATTGTTGATGATTATAGCTCACAGCCAATGAAAACTCCCAAAATGTGTGGGCTCTGTGCCAAGTCCTGCTGGAAAATGAAATCCACATCACTGATTGTGTGATTGAAACTTCACACTAGACCTCGAGCAGTTTGGACTGTGTGTCTCTCCACTCTTCCTCCAGACTCTGCTGCCTTTATTTCCTTTAAATGAAATGTAAAATGTACTGATGATCAGTGATGGTTTGGAGAGTCATGTCTGTCATCAGCTGGTGTTGATCCACTGTGTTTTATTATCAAGTCTAAAGTCAGTGCAGTTTTGTTTTCCCACAAAATCTTACTAATCTAACTTTTATGGAGATGTGGATTTCATTTTCCAGCAGGACTTGGCACACTGCCCACACCGCAAACCAGAAGTACCAATTGATCTTATAATATAATATTCTAATTTTTAGAGACACTGATTTTTGGGTTTTTATTGGCTGTAAGCCAAAATCATCAACAATAAAAGAAATAAATGCTTAAAATAGGTAAAATAGATCACTCTGTGAGTAATAAATACATCTATATAATATATGAGTATCACATTTTGAACCGAATTACTGAAATAAAGTAACTTTTCAATGATACTCAATTTTTTTATGATCTGCACTAGTATATATGTATATATAAACACACAAAACAATTGATCTTTTTTTTTTAAACAAAAGTGTATTTTTCATTCATTCACTCCTCTATTCAGTTAAAAGTACATCATCACTGTCCAATGAAAAATCTCCAAAACAGCAACTTTACAGGAGAGAGAAAAAACCTTGTAAACTTTCAGTGGAAGTCAATGTAAAAAGAGTTTATTTCAGGTCATTTTGTAGAGTTTCTATTGGTCCGTTCATTAAGAAATTTTGGCGCAGTGTAAAAGACAGTTTATCTATTTAAATTATGTAGTAAACTAAAAGTAAACGACAAAAATGGACATGTGTTTTTTTTTATTAGACAGTGACGATAGATACTAGGTTGTAGAAGTTTCTGTAGAAAAGTATCAACTCAAGGTTTTAACTTTTACTTTTAAGTAAAAGTGTTTTTTTAAAGTACTGGTTTCAAACCTTATACTAAAAGTTTAAAAGTAAAAGTAATATTAGTAGAAAAAATAAAGCCATTAAGACTAAAAACAAAAGCTTAGGCCACGCCCACAGAGTCCTATAGTGCACCCCAAAACACATTTTACTAAAGACTATAATGACTATAATGTTAAAATATTAAAATGTTAATGTTCATAATATATTGTGGGATTTTGCACTAAACTGTTCTCTAATGTTTCAGCTGCATATATGCTTTTATTAAAAATGAATATATTTTACATACAGTAGAATGTAAATATATTAAAGAAGCTTAGTTGGACTGGAGTTTGTCCCAATCACAGTATAAACCAATAGGGAGTCGGAATGGTATATGCTTATATTTCTCTACATCCAATCACAATCAGATTCACTCTATCTGGATGGAGAGATTTATCTGGATAGGGGTTTTATTGAACGATGAGTATACATTTTCAGCTCCAATGATCGTATAGGATAATGTGTGTTTAGAAACAAGGAATGATGTTTCATTTTACGATATTGCAACTGGTAAACAATGCAAAATGAGCCACAGCTTCCCTCTAATCTTTTTCTATTACACACACAATACATGAAACTACATCTAAAATCAGCGCGCTGCTCCAGCTGAAGAGTATAATTCAGATTGTGCCTCTTGCAGAGCGTGGAGGATTGCAGTCAGCTGGCTCTTGGTCGACTCCCAACTACAATTACTCCGTTTACATGTGGCCGTTCCAGACGGAAATTGCTTTTGAAAGCGTTTTTCAAGGGCACGCCTTTGTTGCAGAGCATAAGCCTCGTGTTTACCGCGGCGTTTAGGCGAAACTCTACGCCGCATCACGCTTCAGCAAGAGTCTGAAGACTCCGGGTCTTCAGGAAAACTCGTCGTTTTAATCCACCTGAGGAGAGGCGGCTTCCGAGACGCGAGACGAGACCAGAAGCGCGGCCTGTTTCCGCTTTAAACCCGACGAGTAAACAAATCAGCGCCGCTCTCAAACCCTCAGTATTTGACATTCGCTTTAATATTTACCCGAAACACTTTCAGACGAAAGTCCCGAGTCCACCGCCCGCAGCTAACGCGCTCCGATAGCGGTCGACTGGTTTTGATTTATCCGTCATCTGAGCAAACAGTTTGGCCACGGCTCTTCAAACGCACTTCAGATCCGCTCACTTCAGTTCTCTTTCAGCACAGCGGGCATCGCCCCCAAAACCAAACCAAAACTCGGAGAAACGAACCAGGATTTAACGTTTAATCCCCTGTAAATCGACCAAAGACGACTAAAAGAGATTTCTCAACAACTGGAATCAAAACAACAACTACAAAGTGACAGAAAATCATTTTATCGATTTATGCATATAGCAAAATCATTGCTTTTACTATGCCTATGGCTAGAACTACTCAATTAAATAAGCAATTAAGAAAATTTCTCCCTTTTAGCCCATTTTCTCTTCAATTTACACGGCCAATGACCCAACCCACTCATTGGGACTCCCCTTATCACTAGGGATGCCCCAAAACCAGGAGGGTGAAAACGTTACCGAGTAGCATCACAGCGCTAACGCTCGGAGAAAAGCGCAGCGACTCGGTTCTTATACATCAGCTCACAGACGCAGCCTTGTGCTGATCCACATCACCCTAGGAGTGATTATAACGAATCACACTCATATCCTTAATGTAAACTAGCCCGAATTCTTTCATCTTATACAGAGAGAGAGAGAGAAATGGAGAGAGAGCTTGAGTCTGGTTATCGGGTGGCGCTACTGTCTAAGCGCTAGGAGACTGCATGTGTTAGTTGAAGTAACAGAACTGTCTGGGTTGAATTCTCAAGCGCTTCAATTATTTTCTGTTTATCAGAAGATACAAAATGTTTTATTTTGTAGTTAATGGACAATTAGATAAAATGTGTTTGTCTAAAAAAAGTCTGTAATTGTATCTGATAGAAGCCAGTCTTGACGCAATTAGCTTTCTAACATAATAACGGCATAATGAACGAGACATGAATTACAGAGTCTGGTTCTCGGGTGGCGCTACTGTCTAAGTGCTAGAAGACTGAATGTGTCGGGGGCATTTGTTAGTTGAAGTAACAGAACTGCAGGTAGAATTCTCCTCTTTAAAAGCTCTTCGTCGTAATTACCTTTTAACATAACAGCATAACGGGCGAGACACAAATTACGAGAGGTGAATTACGAGATGCTAGTTTAGCCGCGGCTACATCAAAGCGGACGGATATAATCGTCTCATCAAAGTTTGAATCGTTTCTTGTAACAGAGTGTCAATCAGAGCTGGGCTAATTATTTGGACGGGTTTATATAAGCAGAGTATTTGTGGGCGAGGCGGGACCAAGCACCGGCTTTTTAACTTTTTAAACGTTCAGCTTTAAATGGAGCAAAATTGAGGGTAGAATAATCCCTGTCAGTCGTAACGGGTCTGCCTCACATCAGCCGGGAATGCGCTCAATACGGCGCACCACATTCATCTCCTTAACGTAAACGAGAGAGAGAGAGAGAGAGAGAGAGAGAGCTTGAGTTAGGAGGATTTAGGTAAAGCATTACAGCCGGCAGGCATGTGAGCACATAATTTCTCCCGAAATGCCCTACACTTCCTCTCCCCTCCGTCATTACAGCTCTCAATAACCCACATGAAAGCCCGTGGCCGTGCCGGGCCTTGTGAGCTGATTGGCCGTTTTGGAAAATGAGGCCATGTTCTATATCAGGGGCTTCTTGACGACATAACAAGGCCTTTTAATATTCAGAGGAAGTGGTGGGGGTCAGGGAGCTCGCAGCCGCTTGACCCCGGGGGTCCGGGGGGCAGAGTGCCGAGGGGTGGCACATGGTGGAGATAGAGAGGCCTAATGATTTCGATATATCTGTTACACGCTCTGCACAACAACCGCCGACTCACGTTACCTGCAGCGCCGCTTTTAGTAAAGTTTAAAAACTGAAAGTTCGGCTGAAAAATCAGAAATATAACCGTTTTCTTCAGATTCACCAACATCGTCAATCTCCTGGAATTTACAACTGCAGAAAATTAATATAATTAAACAAGTTAGCAAGGTTTATAAATATAGTTTCTTAGTTTGCAATATCAGTTGTTCTTGCTATTCTTGATGAATAAACGGAAAAATAAGAGAGCACTTAAAAATGATGAGTTTCTTTAATTTGACCAAATTGAAAACCTCTGGAATATAATCAAGAGGAAGATGGATGATCTCAAACCATCAAACCACCAAACTGAACTGCTTGAATTTTTGCACCAGGAGTAAAGCAGCATAAAGTTATCCAAAAGCAGTGTGTAAGACTGGTGGAGGAGAACATGATGCCAAGATGCATGAAATTAAAACTGTGATTAAAAACCAACCAGGGTTATTCCACCAAATATTGATTTCTGAACTCTATGAACTGTTATTTCAGTCATGTCTCATTTTCTGTAAATAAATGCTCTAAATGAGAATATTTTTATTTGTAATTTGGGAGAAATGTTGTCTGTAGTTTATAGAATAAAACAACAATGTTCATTTTACTCAAACATAAACCTATAAATAGCAAAATCAGAAACTGATTCAGAAACTGAAGTGCTCTCTATTTTTTTCAGAGCTGTAGAAATCCAAAATGACCTGAAATTAACTCTTTTTACATTGATTTTCATTGAAAGTTTCATGTAAAGTTGCTGCATATCGATTACCATCCCTGTCAGATCAGCTGAGTAGATGCAGGAGTCGAGGCAGCTGCCGTTTCCTCCAGCCTGCAGTTTAAGACTAACGGATCCTCAATTATTTACACTTCAGAGGGTCAGAGGTCAGGTGGCAGAGATTGGCGAATGGGCACCTTGCACTGAGGGCTGTGGGGTTGTGGGCGATGATGACGTGAGTGATTTTTCACATGCGTCCAGATGGCACGGCCAGTCTGCTGAGGCTGGTTTAGAAAATTGGATATAATGAGGGCTAGCACACTTGGGGATAGACATGAACACACACACACACACACACACACACACACACTAGTGTGTACTGCTGTGTTTTGGTATGGTTTATGCACTTCTGTTCTGTTGGAGATTTTTATAAAACTTCATCCAATGTTGATAGGTCTATCCCAAATCATGCCTCAAATATATAAATATAGCTTCTTTGCAGCATTATAGAGACAAGAGACCTATGGGTTGCATGGTTTAAAAAGGCACGCTTTTAGAACTGAAAATGGATAATTGACTAATTAGAGATCAGCCACCAAGGAGATCTGTGCAAGTGCAGTAGCTGTAACGAGCTTTAAAATAATAATAATAAATCACATACAGTCTTTAATTGTATGCTAATCCAGGGAGATGATATACTATATTTGAGATTGGGCTTCAAAAAGAGACAGCTGAAAGCTACGCTACTACAATTAGCATTCCGCTAGCACCAGGCATTATTGACTATAAGCTCTGAAAAGGTCTAGAACCGCAGGGTGATCTGAGCAAGCGCAGTAGCCGAAACAAGCTGAGAAATCTAATTCTTTGTGCATTATGAAGCCAAACACATACATATACACAACATATAGCTTATAGCCTTTAAATATTATAGATTGTTAAATCAACAGTTATGAAATAATCTAAGACAGGAACAAATAAATTTGAGATTAGGCTTTAAAAAGAGACAGCTAAAAGTTATGCTACTACAACTAGCATTCTGCTAGCACAAAGCATTAGTTTCTATAACCTCTGAAATGGTCTAGAACTGCCAGGCTAGAACTGAAAATGGATAATGGACTAGATAAGAGAAGAGCCACTATATTCAGCCTACCTATTCAGTCTTAACTGGTAAAGAAAACTAACTGCTAACTTTTTACTAATCCAGAGAGAGGATATACTAAACTTAAGATTGGGCTTCAAACAGAGACAGCTAAAAGTTATGCTACTACAACTAGCATTCTGCTAGCACCAGGCATTAATTTCTATGAGCTCTGAAACGGTCTAGAACTGCAGGGCTAGAACTGAAAATGGATAATAGACTAATTAATAGATCAGCCACTGAGGAGATATGCGCAAGTGCAGCAGCCGAAACAAGCTGAAAATTCCCATTCAGTCTTTACCTGTAAAGAAAAATGATAACTTTCTGCTAACCCAGAGAGAGGATATACTAAACTTAAGATTGGGCTTCAAACAGAGACAGCTAAAAGTTATGCTACTACAACTAGCATTCTGCTAGCACCAGTCATTAGTTTCTATGAGCTCTGAAACGGTCAAGAACTGCCAGGCTAGAATTGATAATGGATAATAGACTAGATAAGAGAACAGCAACTGAGGAGATCTGCGCAAGGGCAGTAGCCAAAACAAGCTAAACACACCTATTCAGTCTTTACTGGTAAAGAAAACTAACTGCTAACTTTCTATTAATCCAGAGAGAGGATATACTAAATTTGAGATTGGGCGTAGAAAAAAACAGCTAAAGCTATGCTACTACAACTAGCATTCTGCTAGTACAAAGCATTAGTTTCTATAAGCTCTAAAATTGTCTAGAACTGCCTGGCTAGAACTGAAAATGGATAATGGACTAGATAAGAGAACAGCCAGACAGGAGATCTGCGCAAGTGCAGTAGCCAAAACAAGCTAAACACACCTATTCAGTCTTTACTGGTAAAGAAAACTAACTGCTAACGTTCTAGTAATCCAGAGAGAGGATATACTAAACTTGAGATTGGGCTTCAAAAAGAGACAGCTAAAAGCTATGCTACTACAACTAGCATTCCGCTAGCACCAGGCATTAGTTTCTAAAAGCTCTGAAATGGTCTAGAACTGCAGGGAGATCTGCACAGGTGCAGTAGTTGAAACAAGCTGAAAAATTCCATTCAGTCTTTACTGATAAAGAAAATTGCTAACTTTATGCTAATCCAGGGATATACTGGACATACTTATATAGCTTATAGCCTTCAAACATTAAAAAATAAGATAAGAGTGTAACAGCGTAAATTTGAGATTAGGCTTTAAAAAGAGACAGCTAAAAGCTATGCTACTACAACTAGCATTCTGCTAGCACAAAGCATTAGTTTTTATAAGCTCTGAAATGGTCTGAAACTGCAGGGCTAGAACTGAAAATGGATAATAGACTAGATAAGAGAACCGCAACTGAGGAGATCTGCGCAAGTGCAGTAGCCAAAACAAGCTAAACACACCTATTCAGTCTTTACTGGAAAAAATATCTAAATGCTAACTTTCTACTAATCCAGCGAGAGGATGAACTATTGTTAAATCTACAGTTATGACAGTAGGAAATGGGAATAGAGTAAATTTGAGATTGGGCTTCAAAAAGAGACAGCTGAAAGCTATGCTACTACAACTAGCATTCCGCTAGCTCAAAGCATTAATAGCTATAAGTTTTAAAATGGTCTAAAACCGCAGGGTGATCTGCACAAGCGCAGTAGCCGGAACAAGCTGAAAAATCTATTCAGTCTTTACTGGTAAAGAAAACTGCTAACTTTCTGCTAATTCAAAGTGTGTATATCCTGTATTGTTAATTCTACATTTATAAAAGTAGAAGATCTTCAAAAAGAGACAGCTGAAAGCAATGCTACTACAATTAGCATTCCGCTAGCACCAGGCATTACTGGCTATAAGCTCTGCAATGGATAATGGACTGCTGTTGGAGGGCCTGTTAGACGGATGGTTGCAGTCCAGCCGTTCCTCCTCTCTCTCTCTCTTCTGAAGGCAGACTGATGGTATCAGGAGAAAAGTGAAGGATGAGCCGTTAATTACTCTTTAGGGTGGTCAAACACTTGATGGGAAAGTAGCAGCCAAAACACCCGGATGGCCTGGAGCGCCGGCCGCTGCGGTGTTTAGCAGGGACGCTACGCTACGCTGGGCTGGGCTGTGGACTGTAAGCTGCTGTAGGGGTTTAGACATGTCTCTTTATGCCTGATTAGCGTTAGCTAGCGCTAACTAACTAAAGCAAAGTGTTTTCTGCTTAGAAACGGCCCAGATTTAACTCTTTACACTCCGCACTCAGGCTCAAAATTCAGATTTTCACTTTATAACTGCTGAACTTTCATAAAGTAAATCATTATCATAAATAGATCCTACAATAGAGCCCTGTGGGACTCCATGAAAATGCTAAAGCACAGGTTACGGTTATAGTTCACAGTAGCCAGATAGCAAAAGGACACTAAATCAACCCTCATTTTCCCCATCACTAACGCAATTGAAATTAAAACCACACTTATCTCTAGGTTCAATGTTTATTCAACATTATGGTTTGTATTAAATAGGGGTGGCGATATGGTTTCCGTAATGACGATACTCTTATCGATATGACAAAACACAGAATTTAAAAAAATATTTTTAAGAATACACTACAGCAACAAATTGAAAATTATTTTTTTTATTATTACATACGATATGATACTGCACACCCCTAACGGAGATATGGAAAAATGTATAACAACAAGACATTTATCAGATTTGTAACCGGTCAATAATATCATACATCATTATATGATATAAAATCATCATGACATGTTGGATTCTTGACTTTCTGTGAAATTAGTGAAAATTCCTGTATTTTATTATATCGCAATATTATGCTCTACTGTGATATTGAAGAATCCAAGTGGAATTCTGAATTGCAGGACCTGGAGCAGTCCTGATTAGTGCCAGTTTCATCATCAATACATTTTTAACAGCTTTTTTTTTTCAACTGCACTTGAGGATTTTTTTTTATTTCTTGAAAAGTTTTGGATTGACTGATCTTCACTTTTTTTTGTCATTTTTTTCTTTACTTTGTTGAGTTGTTTTTCAATTTGGGATGGACAGATAGTATGAACAATATCATGACATTATATTCTTGATTTTCTGTGAAATTTGTGAAAATTCCTAAATTTTACAATATCGTAATAAATATCATGCAGCCCTATTTAAAATGGTATAATACACAAGTTCTTTTTGTTCTTGGCCTTCATCACTTTTTATTCTTTTGATTTAATTAAAATTATAATTAATGTCTTGTAACTTCGTTTAACACTGTTCTGTATTATGTGTTTAATCTCTCTTTAACGTGTCTTGTTTTGTCTTGTCTTGCGCTAACTGAGGGGGATTTAAAAAAAAATGGCAGCTTTACTGGGATATTACAAAATCCAAGTGGAATTCTGAACTGCAGAACCTGGGCCGGCCCTGATAAGTGCCAGTTTCATCATCACGTCTTGTAACTTTCTTTTAACATTGTTCTTTACTACGTTTTTAATCTCTCTGTAACTTGTAAAAGTTTTGATATTACAAAATCCGAGTGGAATTCTTAATTGTAGGACCTGGAGCAGTCCTGATGAGTGCCAGTTTCATCATCAATATCATTTCGTATAATTTTTAATGGCCTTTTTTTTGCGACTGGTCAAATACATAAAGTTCTTTTTGTTCTTAGATTTCATTTTCATTTTTATTCTCTTTATTTAATTAAAATTATAATTAATGTCTTGTAACTTCATTTAACACTGTTCTGTATTATGTGTTTAATCTCTCTTTAACGTGTCTTGTTTTGTCTTGTCTTGCACTAAGTGAGGGGGATTAAAAAAAAAAAAAAAAAAAAAACAGATTAGAAAATGATATCCTCGTCCCGGCGCAGGATGGCAGCTTCACTGGGATATTACAAAATCCAAGTGGAATTCTGAATTGCATGACCTGGGGCGGCCCTGATGAGTGTCAGTTTAATCATTTATACATTTTGATTGTCTTTTTTGTGACTTTTCATCATTTTTATTCTCTTAATTTAATATTATATAATTATAATGTCTTGTAACGTTCTTTTAACATCGTTCTGTATAAGGTTTTTAATCTCTCTGTAACTTTTGTAAATTTTGATATTACAAAATCTGAGTGGAATTCATAATTGTAGGACCTGGAGCAGTCCTGATTAGTGCCAGTTTCATCATCAATATTATTTCGTATCATTTTTAATTACTTTTTTTTTTGGCCGACTGGTTAAATACATGAAGTTCTTTTTGTTCTTAGTTTTCATTTTCAGTTTTATTCTCTTAATTAATCATAATTATAATGTCTTGTAACTTCTTTTAACATTGTTCTGCATTATGTGTTTAATCTCTCTGTAACGTGTCTTGTTTTGTCTTGTCTTGCTCTAAGTGAGGGGGATTTAACAGAAGGAAAAATCCGCAGATTAGAAAATGATATCCTCGTCCCGGCGCAGGATGGCAGCTTTGGCCGCGTTGCTTCAGTGGGATATTACAAAATCCGAGGGGAATTCTGAATTGCAGGTTGTGAAGCTGAGGCCAATTACGCTGCGTTTCTTCATTTGTTAGCGAGACAGTCGTAACCATGCAGAGCTCGGGGAATTGCCATCTGCAGTGCCAAGCGCGGACGGACGGCAATTTCGCCTCTCTCTGAGTAAATAAACACGTCTAAAAGCGGCGCAGTAATGATCTTAGCACTTTTTCTGTCTTTAGCGCTGCAGATACAGACGAGACACACTCGGTTTCTCACATGCGCTCACATGCCGGGAATATACATAGCGCAATCTAGAGTAAATAAACCGGCCGTCAGCGCAGGCAGAGGATTTACCAGCACAGCGAGGCAGAATCGGGGAATTATGTGGGGAAATATGCTGCATTTCTCAGTAAGTGGTAGCAGATAAAGAGCAGGGAGAAGCTGAACGAGCTGGTTTAGAGGCAGGTTTACGGTTTAGCTTAGCATAGACGGGCTAATCCACTTAAACCGAGTTGGAAAACGGCGGGTAAGGACGATTAGGACGTCAAGGAACATTTGCTGCGCTGTCATTTACCCCCGCGCTCTCAACAAGCCGCCTCAGGGTGCTCTGTAATTACAGCCACACTGCATCCTTATTGTGTCTGGAAATGCTAACGCTAAATGCTAGTCTTAGCTTTTTTCTTTTTTTTTTTTTAGGTATATAGAACACATAATGAATCATGCAGTAAACTCGATTAAAAAAAAAAAAGTGTTAAATTACACTAAAATACTCTGCGAAGCATTTAGTTAACACTTATTTGAGGCTGGGTACTCTCTAAGTGATGTTCTTCCTTTCCTCAGGGGGTCCTGATGAGTGCCAGTTCCACCATTCCAATGTTATGGATGTGCGTATTGTTTTTTTTGCGACTGCACTTGAGAATACTTTCTTCTAAGTTCTTGAAATGTTTCGGATTGACTTCAAATTTCTAGTTTCTTTTTTTTTTTATAATTTTATTTCTAATTTTTTCCCATTTTCTCCCCAATTTACACGGCCAATTACCCAACCCATTCATTAGGACTCCCCCTATCACTAGTGATACCTCAACACACCAGGAGGGTGAAGACTAGCACATGCTTCCTCCGATACATGTGAAGTCAGCCACCGCTTCTTTTCGAGCTGCTGCTGATGCAGCATTACCGAGCAGCCAGCGCGCTTGGAGGAAAGCGCAGCGGCTCGGCTCCAGTACATCAGCTCACAGACGCCCCGTGCTGCAGACATCCCCGTAGGAGTGATGTGGGGAGAGAGCGCCATCTACCCACCCAGAGGGAGCAGGGCCAATTTTGCTCCCTCTGACGCCGGCAGCTTGATGGCAAAGCTGCATGAGCTGGGGTTCGAACCGGCGACCTCCTGCTCATAAAATTTCTAGTTTCTTAGTTGAGTAGTTCTTGATAATATATATCTATATCTATATCTATCTATATCTATACATATAAATATATATGGCTGACCTATAGTTTCTTCCAAAGGCAGATCATATCTGACCAATATTATTATTTTACGCCAACTGTGGCGATATAATGTATTATGTTATATGTCATCTAAAATAATGTGTATTATAAATAAATAAATAAATAAATAATTAAAAATATTGTTAAAATGGTAAAATCCATAAGGTTTGATTTCTGCTGTTACTTTTACCATATATAATACATCTTTAAAAAAATAAATACAATTTTACTATTGTTGTCTTAAAACAGATTTTATGCTGCCATGTTTTTATAGGGGTGTTTGTTTCCCATTTTTTATGTATTTATTTATTCAATAAGTTAGTGATTCATATGACATCTGACATCTGTTGCCTTATTTACCAAAGAATATATGCCATCGAGTTTGCAATGTATTTATGTATTTATATATTTTGTGCTATTACATATTCTGCTGCCTCCTAATAAAAAATATATATTTTCAATTAATTCACTAATTGCTTAGTTTTTTGTTGTTGTATCCTACCATATCCCTGATGTCTCATTTACATAAATATATTCAATACTTTTAATATTTATTTATTTAAATATTTATTTTAGTATATGGACACGTTCCGTGATCGAATTCCGCCTGTATGTGCGTGTGTGTGTGTGCGTGTGTGTTAGTGTGTGTGTGTTAGTGTGTGTGTGTTAGTGTGTGTGTGTGTGTGTGTGTGTTAGTGTGTGTTAGTGTGTGTTAGTGTGTGTGTGTTAGTGTGTGTGTGTGTGTGTGTGTGTGTGTTAGTGTGTGTTAGTGTGTGTTAGTGTGTGTGTGTGTGTGTGTGTGTGTGTGTTAGTGTGTGTTAGTGTGTGTTAGTGTGTGTTAGTGTGTGTTAGTGTGTGTGTGTTAGTGTGTGTGTTAGTGTGTGTGTTAGTGTGTGTGTGTGTGTGTGTGCGTGTGTGTTAGTGTGTGTTAGTGTGTGTGTGTGTGTGTGTGTGTGTTAGTGTGTGTGTGTTAGTGTGTGTGTGTGTGTGTGTGCGTGTGTTAGTGTGTGTGTGTTAGTGTGTGTTAGTGTGTGTGTGTGTGTGTGTTAGTGTGTGTGTGTGTGTGTGTTAGTGTGTGTTAGTGTGTGTTAGTGTGTGTGTTAGTGTGTGTGTGTTAGTGTGTGTTAGTGTGTGTTAGTGTGTGTGTGTGTGTGTGTTAGTGTGTGTTAGTGTGTGTGTGTTAGTGTGTGTTAGTGTGTGTGTGTTAGTGTGTGTGTGTTAGTGTGCGTTAGTGTGTGTGTGTGTGTGTGTGTTAGTGTGTGTTAGTGTGTGTTAGTGTGTGTGTGTTAGTGTGTGTGTTAGTGTGTGTGTGTGTGTTAGTGTGTGTTAGTGTGTGTGTGTTAGTGTGTGTGTGTGTGTTAGTGTGTGTTGGTGTGTGTTGGTGTGTGTGTGTGTGTTAGTGTGTGTGTGTTAGTGTGTGTGTGTTTAGGAGACCCAGTGGGGCAGTAAGTGAGTGTAAGATAAGGAGTGATTAGCTTGAAGCTCAGTCTCTAAAATAAACACTGCATCATTATCCACAACACTGTGGGGACCTGTACACTAACTCAGGTATAACACACACACCAACACACACCAACACACACCAACACACACCAACACACAGGAACACACACACTAACACACACACTAACACACACACTAACACACACACTAACACACACACTAACACACACAGTAGGGGTTTTATTCAGGGTTAGAGTGGAAGAAATGTGGGGCAATAGTCTATGTGTATTTGGGTATAGTGTAGAGTGTGTATAGTGTGTGTGTGTGTATGTGTGTATATATATGTATGTATGTATGTGTGTGTGTGTGTGTGTGTGTGTGTGTGTATATATATATATGTATGTATGTGTATATGTATATATATATAGTGTATAGTGCATGTATAGTGTGTTTAGTGTATAGTGTGTGTATATAAATTGTACAGTGTGTGTATAGTGTGTATATATATATTGTATAGTTTGTGTATAATGTATCTATATAGTGTATAGTGTGTGTATAGTTTATCTATATGTATAGTGTGTGTGTGTGTGTTTTATTTCACTGAGCTGCTGTTTATGTTCCAAATGTTTTTTTTTTTTTTTAGCAGATTGTCAAAAATGTCAATATGTTTGTATTTTTTATTATTACTTATTTATTTATTTATTTATTTTTTAAAAATGTGGTACTTTTAATTTGAAAATGTAAAGAGTTAGGTTCGGGTCTAGGGGTAGTCCTTTTTGTCTCACAAGTATAGCAGATTGTCAAAAATGTCAAATTTCTTTATTTATTATTTATTTAACATAATTTTTTATTTACAGTCCTCACAAGGATATCGTGTGTGTGCAGTGTTTATGTGTGTGTGTGTGAGTGAATTTGTACAGGTTTTGGTACAGTGTAAGGACATTTTTGTCCTTTTTTGTGGAATGATGTACATTTGGTGGTTGGGGTTAAAGTAAGGGTTTAGGGTTATTGTTTGGGTTTAGGTTTAATATAAATTGGAGAGTTTTTATGTGAATGGACGGCCCATGGAAAGTGTGTGAGTGTGTGTTTGTTCTGTGTGTGTGTGTGTGTGTGTGTGTGTGTGTGTGTGTGGTTCTTCTCCTAAGCTGTGTGTAATTGGACTCTGTTTGTAAACAGTCTGTCCTTTCTCAAATGTGCCCCAGAGATTTGCCCCAGGAAGTTCAATTACAGCCAAACTGCCTCATTTGGCTCTGGGCTCGGAGCTCCACGCCTGAGCGCCGTTAATTACCCCAAACCCCGGCTTTCCCCCGCTATCTCCTCTCAGACCTTACTCCAGAAACAACTGCAGGCAATACACACACACACACACACACACACACACTATATCTGTGTGAGGGCCGTCCATTCATAGAAAATACCTGTAGCTAATTCATATTCATATATATATATATATAAAACCCTACACATAAACCTAATCCTAACCTCATTTAGGTTTTCATTTACCCAAAATTACCCATTTTTACTATTAGAAAAAATATCCCTTCACATTTGTGAGGAACTCCAACATGCCCTACGACTATTTTTGACAATAATAATAATAGCAATAATATTATTCACACACATTACCAATAATATCGTTACTGCAAACTTACCTTGAAATTTCGTGATTATTATAATACAGACCCAGCCCTCCGGTCCACATTCATTTGCATATTTGCATTTAGAGCATTTATTTGCAACAAATAATAAAAAAAAAAAAAATCATGTATCTTGTCATCATGTTCTTCTCCTCCACCAGTCTTACACACTGCTTTTGGATAACTTTATGCTGCTTTACTCCTGGTGCAAAAATTCAAGCAGTTCAGTTTGGTGGTTTGATGGCTTGTGATCATCCATCTTCCTCTTGATTATATTCCAGAGGTTTTTAATTTGGTTAAATTAAAGAAACTCTTTTTTCCAGAGCTGTATGTATTAGTATTTTAATTTACAACACTAATATATAAATATAATTGGATTTTACATTCATTTTCTTACATTCATTCTTTTACTTATATTAAAAGAGCCTCTTTTAAAAATTACAGTGTGATTAATCACAGTTAATCACAGAATATTGTCATGATTAACCAGATTCAATTTTTTATCAATAGACACCACTAGTACTTACTCTTCTATTGCAAAAGGCAGACAGAGTGTAGAATAATTATCTTAACACTGAGAGACTGTTCTGTCTTTATGTCTGGATAAAGGTGATTGTATGGGTGTGTAAGCTGGTGTAGACAGCACACACACACACACACACACACACACACACACACACACACACACACTAAAAACTAGTAGGTGACAGCAGCTGTCAGTAGGCCGGGGGAAGTGAGTGCACAAAACGTCCTCGCTGACAGATCTGTTATCCTGAATGCGGCGCTAACGCTAACGTCACGACGGCTAACACCTCTCTGAAAGACGGATCTACGAGGGCGTGAGCGGAGCATGAAAAGAGCCGGTAAAAACGGCTCTGAAACCCGGATAACCGGGCGAAAACGGGCGAAACCGGGCTGTCATCACCCGCAGCTGACTCACACTCACACTTCTGACAGGGATAATTGGTGAAAACATGTTTAACAATCATTAGGAAGTGACTCTTATCGATTTTAAAGCCGAAAGTGACAAGAGAAACAAAAACACACCAGCTCTTGTTGATACAGCGGCGTCAGATCATCAGAACTCTGGTGAATCAGATCAGAGAGTCACGGATTCTACAGCTCTGAAAAAACCTGATGATCACAAGCCATCAAACCACCAAACTGAACTGCTTGAATTTTTGCACCAGGAGTAAAGCAGCATAAAGTTATCCAAAAGCAGTGTGTAAGACTGGTGGAGGAGAACATGATGCCAAGACGCATAAGAAAACTGGGGTTTAAAACCAGGATTATTCCACCAAATATTGATTATTTCTGAACTCTTAAAACTTTATGAATATGAACTTGTTTTTTTCTCTGCATTATTTGAGGTCTGAAAGCTCTGCATATTTTTTTTGTTATTTCAGCCATTTCTCATTTTCTGTAAATAAATGCTCTAAATGAGAATATTTTTATTTGTAATTTGGGAGAAATGTTGTCTGTAGTTTATAGAATAAAACAACAATGTTCATTTTACTCAAACATAAACCTATAAATAGCAATTTAATCATGTTTTTTGTACAGTTTAGGGATGGTTCATGAAATAAAAAGATCAATAGTAATATAAAATATTACACACAGGATTCCAATCTTTAAAAGATTTTAGTTAATTGGATTTATCTGCTATATTGATTTTATAGTAGAATATTAGTCTTCTTTTCTGTGCATTACAGTCAGAAAACAGCATTCTCACTTTTTTCACTGGACATAATTTAGTTCTAAACAGGTTAACTAAGTAAAAAAAAATAAGGTCAATCTGAAACATTTCAAGAACTTTTCTAGGAAGTATCCTCAAATGCAGTTGCAAAAAAAGAAGTCGCTAAAAGGTTGAAAATGGTGAAACTGGCACTCATCAGTTACCAGCCTCAGAAATCGAAGGCAAAACAGCTCCCCAGATAAGAGCATTTAAATAATTTGGTTTAACACTGTTTTTAAGTTACTACATGATTCCTTATGTGTTCCTTCATAATCTGATAGATCACTTCACTTTTCATTCAGGTGCACTAAAACAATTCTGTAACAGTAACTAAAGCTGTAAGAAAGGGACACTAACAGGTCTAGACTCTAGAAGTGATAGGAACAAATGGGTGAAATAGGATTGTGCCTAAGTAAAGAAATTTAAAGTCAATCCGAAACATTTCAAGAACTCTTCTAGAAAGTATCCTTAAGTGCAGTCGCAAAAACGTTGAAAATGGTGAAACTGGCACTCATCAGGGCTGTCGCCTCAGCAAAGGACGAGAACAAGAGCTCAGAGTTACCAGCCTCAAAAACCCCAAGTTTCTGAAGAAATTTTAAGTCAATCCGAAACATTTCAAGAACTTTTCTAGGAAGTATCCTCAAGTGCAGTCGCACAACATTCGCAAAAACTTTGAAAATGGTGAAACTGGCACTCATCAGGGCTGTCGCCTCAGCAAAGGAAGAGAACAAGAGCTCAGAGTTACCAGCCTCGAAAACCCCAAGTTTCTGAAGAAATTTTAAGTCAATCCGAAACATTTCAAGAACTTTTCTAGGAAGTATCCTCAAGTGCAGTCGCAAAAAATTTGCAAAAACTTTGAAAATAGTGAAAATGGCACTCATCAGGAAAGGAAGAGAACATGAGCTCATCAGAGTTACCAGCCTAAGAAACCGCAAGTTTCAGAAGAAATTCAAAGACAATCCAAAACATTTCAAGAACTTTTTTTAGGAAGTATCCTCAAGTGCAGTCGCACAACATTCGCAAAAACTTTGAAAATGGTGAAACTGGCACTCATCAGGGCTGTCGCCTCAGCAAAGGAAGAGAACAAGAGCTCAGAGTTACCAGCTTCAAAAACCCCAAGTTTCTGAAGAAATTCAAAGTCAATCTGAAACATTTCAATAACTATCCTCAAGTGCAGTCACAAAAAAGGAAATCACAAAAACGTTGAAAATGGTGAAAGTGGTATTTTTTAGGTTTAACACTTTTTAAAGTTAGCACATGATTCCTTATGTGTTCCTTCACAGTCTGATGGATAACTTCACTATTCATTCAGGTGCACTGAAACAATTCCACAACACTAACTAAAGCTGTAATAAAGGGACACTAACAGGTCCAGACTTTAAAGTGCACGGCGGTGTTGGGAGGATGTGTGGGCGGGTGAGTCTGAACATGCCTGTCGACCCCCCGCGGGAAGGCGGCGAGGGGGAGCTCAGGGTGTGATAAATTGGCCGCATGCTTGAACCCAGAGGTTGGCAAATTAACAGTTAATTAGCGGTTGATAAATAGCAGATATGCAGCGGCGGCTCAGCTGCTGCGAGGCTCTCTCTGCACCGCCGCCGCCGCCGCTCGCTAAGGCAAGTGTTTATGTGCTGGTAACAAGTGTCAGAGCAGACTGTTATGTCTGTGTTTCGTCACATGCTCAGATTGCTCTCAGATGTGCCCCTTCCACACCACAGAAACCTGAAAAATGCACACGGATTTCAGGCCTGCTCTACACTAACTCTACAAAAGAATTATCAGTGGCCCTGACTCCGACCTATCCGAGCGCTCCTCCTGCAAATAGTTACCGAAAAATGAATAAACAGGTTCGTGTCGAGTTTGTGTCTTTGCAACAAAAAAACATGGAAGAAAAAATTTGGCCCCAAAAACGTCTGTTATTGTAGAGCGATGACAACCAGCGTAAACAAGAACACGATAAACAACATGCACTGTTAATGTAATCCACTGTGACACCTGTCAACACAGTTACTATATCTGATATGAATGATCACTTTATCATGAGTGCAGCTTTGCCGTAGGGTGTACGGCTATGTGTAGATTACATGGACGTGGCTATGGCATGGTGTAGGGTACACTTGAGCTATGGTGTAGAGTATGTGGCTATGGTGTAGGGTAGATTGTTATGGTGTAGAGTACGTGGGAATGGCGTAGGGTACGTGGCTATGGAGTAGAGAATGGTGCTATGGTATAGGGTATGTGGCTATGGCTGCAGGGTAGCTTGCTAAGACTGTAGGGTGCATTCCTATGACCGTAGGGTACTTTGCTACAGTCGAGAGTTAATTGATATGACCGTAGAGTATCGTAGTTAAGATCGTAGGGTAGGTTTCTATGAACGTATAGTACGTGGCTATGGTGTAGTGTACATTGCTATGACCGTAGGGTACGTTGCTATGACCGTAGGGTATGTTGCTATGACCGTAGGGTACGTTGCTATGACCATAGGGCACGTGGCTATGACCGTAGGGTACGTGGCTATGACCGTAGGGTACGTAGCTATGGTGTAGGGCAGATGGATATGGCGTAGGGTACGTAGCTATGGCCGTAGGGTACGTAGCTATGGTGTAGAGTATGTTGCTATGGCCTAGGGTACATTGCTATGACCGTAGGGTACGTTGCTATGACCGTAGGGTACGTGGCTATGGTGTAGAGTACATTGCTATGGCCTAGGGTACATTGCTATGACCATAGGGTACGTTGCAATGACCGTAGGGTACGAGGCTATGGTGTAGGGCAGATGGCTATGGCATAGGGTACGTTGCTATGACCGTAGGGTACGTGGCTATGGTGTAGAGTACATTGCTATGACCTAGTGTACATTGCTATGGCCTAAGGTATGTGGCTATGGTGTAGTGTATGTGGCTATGGTGTAGGGCAGATGGCTATGGTGTAGGGCAGATGGCTATGGTGTAGGGCAGATGGCTATGGCGTAGGGTACGTGGCTATGGCGTAGGGTACATGGGTATGGTGTAAAGTACGTAGATATGACCTTAGGGAACGTTGCTGTGACCGTAGGGTACAATGTAATGAACGTAGGGTACGTTTCTACGACCATAGGGTACATTGCTATTGCCTAGGGTACGTTTTTTTACAGCTAAAAAAATCATTTATATGGCATAGGGTACGGTGCTATGGTGTAGGGTATGCGGGAATGGCGTAGGGTACATTGTGATGGCCTAGGGTACACCGCTATTACCACAGGGTACTTTGCTATGACTGCAGGGTACGTAGCTATGACCTAGGGTATGGTGCTATGATGTAGGGTACGTGGCTATGGCGTAGGGTATCTTGCTATATAGCTATGACCTAGTGTACATGTCTACACACAGGGTATGCGTAGGCTATGGCATAGGATACACATAAGCCAGGGCGTAGCGTCCTGTATGCACAGGATACTGACAGGCTACAGTGTATGATGTGGGGAAATCGAGTACAAAAAAGGAAAAAAATCTATAATGATCATTAAAATATGTAGTCAAGCATTAAAGCTCTAGCTTTGCTTCTTACTGCAATTAAACTATACATAATTTTGCACTAAACAAACACAGTATTTTTGTTATGACGAGGTTCTTCGCTCTTAAACTTCTCAATTACCTCAATTACCAAAGGTTCCTGAGGGAAGCTGTTCTTCCATGGCGTTAATCCAAAGGACCCCCTTTTTGGTTCCTCTAGGAACTCCTCTGTTTTAAAGAATACAGTTACAGTAGACTAATGGACATGGGACTGGTTTTTTACTCTTTTGTGAATGCTCATTACAGACGCTCATTACCCGTAAGTTTGTCCAGAAGATTGCTTATGTTCTTTGGCTCCTCGGCTTAACCGGGCGTTTACAGCGTCAGCACAGATGACATGTAATTAAATGGTGCTAAGAGAGAAGCGGAGGGCTCGGCCCATCGGAGAGTCATTCATGTTTCAACAGGCGAGCGTGGGGCCGGACAGCGGAGGAAACAGGAGCATGTATGTACATTAATTAGTCTATGTGCAGAACGGCTGAAGTAATAATGTGTTTGAATGCACGGACTGACAGGCAGAACAGGCTGGTCCTTCATCAAGAAACTCGACACTATGCACACAGTTCATTTGACTCTAAAAGGCTGCAGATGCTTTACTTCACGGAGCTTTAAAGCCAGATACCTGCGGGGTTCTTACCAAAAGAAAACACTGTAAAATATATAAAGCAGAAGATTATTTAAGAGAGCGTTATCAGACATTATCAGGCTGAATATAATAGCTTCAATAAAAGGAGAGAGCCAGAAGGTAACATATACATGAGGGCACCCTATAACACTGGCAACCATCCACTACAGTGCCAACAACATATATATATATATATATATATATATAGAAGTAGGGATGTTAAAAATCAATTTCTCCCCTCAATCTGATCTAAGTACTAATTGTGGCAGATTTGAATATAACAGACTAACTAAAATAAGAGAGACAAAAGGTAACAGAGATAAGGGCACCCTATAACACTGGCATCCACCTACTCCAGTGCCAAAAAACCTAAGTGACCACATAGATATAGAAGTAGGGATGTCGAAAAATCAAAAAGTCCCCTCAATCTGATTGTAAGTATTGGCCAATTACACCCCATATGATCTTAGCGTTTTCATGGAACAAAAAACAATAAATCCAGATATTTGTGAGGTTCTTACCAAAAGAAAACACTGTAAAATATAAAAAACAGAAGCATCTTTAAAAGAGAGCGCTATCAGAGTGAAGCTAACATAAAAAATACGTTAATTGGATTTAACTGGACTTTATATTAAAGTATTACATTGTTTTTTTGTGTGCATTACAAGAGGAAAAAGTATTTATTTGTTTCCATGACTGGAATATTACTCAGATCTGAAAGGGTTAAGTAGATTAATTTAAGGAAAGTTTCTAGGAGGGGTGAGTGCATGATATCAGAAGAAACTGAAAATATACAAGATAAAACAGTTGGAGACAAAATATGGTGTTTAATGGTACCATTGTGCTGGAACGACCATCCCTGCTAAGCCTCTAAGTACGCGTCTTTACGTACTTACTTAACCTGGAATCGGATTCATCCGCTCTGAAAGGAGACCGCATCACACCCACCCAGTTTAAAATGATTCTTCCGCATGCTCTGTGCAATAACCCATTCTCACCAGAGAGGGCACTAAACTTATACATCGGCTTTAAATCATGTTTAATGATCTACTTTCTAAAGATATAAATACTTTTTTATAGGTCATCAGACACAAACTTCCATTTAAAAACAACAAAAAACTTGACTTTTTGCTTTCATTTTAGTGGTGCTAGAACATAATTTTAAGGAAGCTTGAGTATTGTTCAATATATCGGTATCTCATCAAACTCCTACATAAAAACCTGTGTGGCTTTAAACCTGTGAGGAGAAAGAAAGTAACGATAAAGAGAGAGAGAGAGAGAGAGAGAGAGGCGACGCTGCATTCGTTCCAGCTGTTTCAGCTCCCTGAGGGTCCTAAAGCACACAAGTGCACATGCCTGAGAATATGAGAACGGTTAAACCAAAAAAAAAAGAGAAATAAAAAAAAGTAAATTTAAGAAGAAAAAGAATAAGAAAGCACCACAGAGCCAAACAGTTACGCTTGGAGAACTTGGAGCATCCAAAAATCTAAATGTTTGTATTCCTTTCCCATCTGAGGAGGAAGTCGTTTTCACATTTCCGTACGAACGCTGTACATTACACATTTCCAGCCTGAAGAAAACGCAGCAGATCGTGGTATTTTTTTCCGAACTAAAGCATCTGAGTCTGCAGCCGGTTAGCGCAGGTTGCTGCACGCCAACAGACCCTCACCATTTAATCATTGGTTTGATATTTCCAATTTAGACGGCGATACACTAGATCGTTAAATCCATGTTTTGTCACACCCCTACGTATAAACCTGGAAGGAGAAAGAAGGCAATGATAGTTTTTGTGCAATAATACTGGTCACAACCGAACAATGAATAAATAGCAAATAAATATTAAATGAAAATGTGAGAAAACATAAGTTTCAGCTGTTCCAAATACCTGAGGGTGAAAAAAAGAAAAATAGAGAAAAACATATATGTTTAAGAAAAAAAAAAACAAAGACGAAGATGACAAAGAAGAAGAAGAAGACAAAAAAAGAAGAGGAAGACAACAAAGAATAAGAAGACAAAAACAGAAGAAGAGGAAGACAGCGGAAAAAGACGAAGAAGAAGAAGAAGACGACAAAGACGAAGACAAAGAAGAAGGCAAAGAAAAAGACCAAGAAGACCAACAAGAATACAAAGGAGAAGAAGACAAAAACAAAGACGAAGGAGAAGACAAAAACAAAGACGAAGAAGAAGACAAAAACAAAGACGAAGGAGAAGACAAAAACAAAGACGAAGAAGAAGACAAAAATGAAGAGAAAGGAGAAGAAGACAAAAACGAAGACAAAGAAGAAGAAGACGAAGAAACAGAAGACGAAGAAGAAGAGGACAGAAAAAAATACAAAGAACGAAAAAGAAGAAGAAGTGCCAAGCAGTTACACTTGGGAGACTTGGAGCGCCCAAACGAATGTTCAAATGTCTAAATTTGTAATTGTTTGTATTTATTTCCTGTCTGAGGAGGAAGTTGTTTTTGTGTTTTGGTGCGGACGCTGTACACTACACATTTCCAGCCTGAAGAAAACGCAGCAGATCGCAGGTTTTTTTCTTAACTAAGCGGTCGAGTCTGCAGCCGGTTAGCGCAGGTTGCTGCACGCTAACTGTAATGTGCCACGGTGTCCGAGCCGATCCTCACCATTTAATCATCGGTTTGTCGTCCCCGATTTGGACGGCGGGCGTTAAATTAAGCATGCGCCGGGCTGCGAACGCGGGGTGAGGTAAAGAAAGAAAAAAAGGAAGGAAAGGAAGGAAAGTTGTCATGAATTCGGCCAAACAGCTCCTGACAGATGCGTCCTCCAGCCGAACGCTCTCGCCCGGCAATCAGGCCCAATCAGAGCAGCTGCTGCAGCTCAGAACGGCCCAATCGCTCTAATCAACACCGTTCCCGTGCCCCCGTCCCCCCCGTCCTCCCGCCCGGCCGGCAGCTGCAGCGAGCACGGCGACCTGCCGCTCCTACAGTCCGTCAGGAACAATAACACTTATTTTATTAGTGCTGCTGGACACCAGCCAGATACGCTAAAAATCCCACACATCTCTAAACGTATGCAGCCTTTAGCTGGAGACGCCTGGATTTGAGTGAAGAGCTGCTGGATGGATGTTGATGGGTGTATTTTATATATATAAATATATTATACACACTTCTCTTACAGGTCTCTTATAGATGAGCTTTTCTAAAAATGTTAAAATTATTAATAAACTTGCTAGTAAAACCTATTTTATTTGTGAAAACCCAAAGAATGAACTAAGAAAAGGCCTTAAAGTAACAATAAGATGTGTTTCTTCAGCTCCTCTTGGGTTTGGATTTATAGAGTATAGAGAACATGCTCAGATGATCAGAGTGAAGCTATAGATTAAAGTAAAGTGAAAATGTTACTGGGCGAAGTTAAAACGTAACCCTCATTCTAAAACATAGGGGCGTTTTCACTTTTAAGTTTGTTTTACTATATATATATATATATATATATATATATATATATATATATATATATATATATATATATATATACACACACACACATTTTGAAAGTATCCTCTAGTGTAGTCGCCAAAGATGACCATCAAAATCTTTTGATGATGATGATTATGATGATGATGGAACTGGCACTCATTAGGGCTGCACTCATCCAGGACAGGAAGAGCAACCATAAAAAAATACTCTTGCTTACTCTTTGGGATTAGAAAGACCTAAACAGATCAAAAACTAAATTGTAGCTTTCTTCAAAAAGGAAATAAACTAGTTTCAAGCGTAAAACTCATTGCAATTTTTTTTTGTTTATCTAGCCCATGTTCCTGTATGGACTGGCTGTAAAAACACCTGACTGGGATTCACACCATCCTGTTTTCAACTAAGTAAAGAAGAGTAAAAACGAAAAAATGACATTAAGAAATGAAGGTCAGTCAATGTGAAAGGCGAAAGTCAATTTAAAGAACTTAAAGAACTTAAAGTATCCTCAAGTGCAATTGGCAAAAAAGACCATTAAAAACGCAATGATGATGATGATGGAACTGGCACTCATCAGGACCGCACTCATCCAGGGAAGAAAAAGCGAGAGATACCAGCCTCAGAAACCGCAAATTAACAGTATTTTTTTTGGTTTGTTTAACACTGTTTTTCAGTTACTACATGATTCCTTATGTGTTCCTTCATAATCTGATAGATCACTTCACTATTCATTTACTATGTAGGAATAATTTGAATATATTAAATGAGAAGCTGTGTGAGTGTGTGGGGGGTTTATAATGTTCTCTGTTAGTTGGGTCTTTAATTGCTGGTATTAAAACAGGCCAGCTCTCCTTCTGAAGGCCTCAGCCCTGTGTGATGGTATGATGGTGTGATGAACTTCCCTGGTGAAGTTTTCCTTGTTGGACGCTGCCCTTCTCCAAACACTGAGCACCTGGGACAACAGCTTTAGTTCCCGGCTTAGTGTTAATCAGCGGCGCTGTATTCCTGCCAGCAGCCGGGGGTTCCTATACACACAATTAATTCCCTGCCCTGCGTTTTACAGACCGCCAGAACCTCCGCTTACAAGAAAAACCAATACCATTGAGGATAATGGTGCAATCGTAGAAGCCGAATGGCAACATTTTGCAGAAATCATCCTGATTGCTGAAAGAACCTCAAAGAACTTGGGTTAGAAAGCGAATAAGTGAAGAAGAAGAAGGAAAACGTTTAAGCAGCTCTGGCTGTGGTCCTTCAGATGTCTTCAAGTTTGGACGCAAAATACCCCCCAGAATCTGATGGTAGCTGGAAGTCCAACTAAAGAGAGAGAGCCAGAAGGTAACATAGACACGAGCTCACCTTAAAACACTAACATCTACCCACTCCACCTTAAATAAAATTATATATACTATTGATACCATTGAAGAAGAAAAACTTTAAGCGTCTTTGGCTGTGGTCTTTCAGATGTCTTGAAAAGTGGACGCAAGATACCCCCAGAATCTGATGATGGATGTCACAATCTTATTCTACTGAAAATCCCTTCAATTAATCGATTAATCGAGTAATCGAGTAAATGGATAAATTAATTACTTATTTTTGCTTTTGGTAAAACTGTGGTAAAGTAACGTTTCCAAAACTAAACAAGTGAAATAAGATTGTTCTAAGCAGTTTCAGAAAACTTGACAGATTAGACGTTCGAAAAAATTAAACTATTCAGAAAGTTCAGAAAATGTTCCACTAACCAAAAACTGTTTGCTGGGATATTAGGATTAGGATTAAGGATTAGGATTAACCTGAGAAAGATAAAGTTGTAATAATTATTTGTGATTTGGTTTTATAGAGAATATTTATATAGAATATAGATCCTCAGAGTGAAGATATAACTATATCTAACAGCCTAACTAAAGAGAGAGAGCCAGAAGGTAACATAGACACGAGCTCACCTTAAAACACTAACATCCACCCACTCCACCTTAAATAAAATGATATACAGCTCATACTACTTTCATTTTGCTATGTATAGGTTTATGTTTGAGTAAAATGAACATTGTTGTTTTATTCTATAAACTACAGACAACATTTCTCCCAAATTCCAAATAAAAATATTCTTATTTAGAGCATTTATTTACAGAAAATGAGAAATGACTGAAATAACAAAAAAGATGCAGAGCTTTCAGACCTCAAATAATGCAAAGAAAACAAGTTCATATTCATAAAGTTTTAAGAGTTCAGAAATAATCAATATTTGGTGGAATAACCCTGGTTGGTTTTTAATCACAGTTTTTTTTTTCATGCATCTTGGCATCATGTTCTCCTCCACCAGTCTTACACACTGCTTTTGGATAACTTTATGCTGCTTTACTCCTGGTGCAAAAATTCAAGCAGTTCAGTTTGGTGGTTTGATGGTTTGTGATCATCCATCTTCCTCTTGATTATATTCCAGAGGTTTTACATTTAATAAAATCAAAGAAACTCATCATTTTTAAGTGGATTTCTTGTGCTGATGGTACAAATTGAGGAATATCTGGGATTCCAGACCTGATTCCTCTAAGGGAGGAGTGGAGGATTTCAGCAGGAATGGCGGCGGCTGAGAGCTGGAGTGGAGCTTCTTATCTAAAACCTATTTAGTCTGAGTTTTTAGAGCCACACAAGTCGAGGGATAAATACTCGTTTTGCCGCTCTGATGGAGGGAAGACCTGTCTGTAGAGCAGCAGCTGCACCATCGCGTGATATACGCTCTGAAACAGATATACGATAAGAGTCCTGATCGTTATGACTGCATGCTTTTCCCCTCTCAGCAGTCTTTACTAGTTAGTACTAGTGCTGTCTTTATCTAATGAATTACAAGACTTTTGGTTGGTGTGCATTAGGGATGTGCCATATCGTATCATATGCGATAATATCGCCAACATTTTTGAATATGGTGAACTATGATATTATACCCTAAATATATGGTGCCTATATATCACCCACCCCTAATTATCACATTAGGGTACTACTTTTTTTTTACTGTTTTTATCAAAAGAAAAATTCACACTGTTCTCATTTTCTATTATATATCTACTAGAGACTAGATTATATCTGTCCAGTATCATTTATTTTATTTATATTCTGAATATATGGAGATATTTGGAGTGCATTATTATAAGTACCATGATGTTCTGGATCATTGACTTCTGTTACAAATCTGATAAAATTCTTGTATTTTTTAATATCTCAGGTAGGGGTGTGACATAAATTGTATGCAATTATAAAATTGTATGCAAAAAAAAAAAAAAAAAAAAAAAAAAAAACATTATTTTATATCGCCAAGAGTATCGTTATCGCGAAAATATCATGAAATTTCGTGATATTATTTTAGGGCCATATCGCCCACCCCTAGTGTGCATCTTTATTTCTCCCAGCTATTCATGATTATTCAGACCTTGTAAAAAGGCGTTTTTTTGCAACGTACAACAACATCCTCATATAAGGACAGTTGTTTATTTTAAACCTTATTAATAATATTCTTGCAATTTAGGATCAGAAAGACCAGATCAGTTCAAAAAACTAAATTGTAGCTTTTTACAAAACGGAAATAAACTAGTTTCAAACTAAATTTAATGCGTAAAACAAAACGTGATTATTGGTTGACTCAAGTCTTATTTCAAAGACTGCATGATTTTGAGATTTCAGCTTATTTTAAAGAAATCTTACTAATAAAATATATTATTATATTATATACTTTTTTTTAACCTTATTTTTAGTCATTTGAAACAAAATAAGCTCAAAAGAAGTCACCAGTCAATTTATTCTGATTCAAATGTATTCAATTTTACGATATAAAAATGTGTAATTTTTGGTTGATTCGAAGCTTAATTCAAAAGATAAGAGCATGACTAAAAAGACTAAGAAAACGTAAATTTGGCCAGTTTTTTCAATGGATTTTCTGCAGAGTTCCAATTTTGAAACAATATCATTTAATATTATTTATATTAAAATATTTTTTTATAATTTTATCTTTGAAACTTTGAATTATATCTTAATTAAAATCTTAATAAGATTAATATTATGATTTTATTAGCAGTTACCTATATTTTGATCATAGGACCAGTTTAATTTAAGTATTTAAAGAGTAAGAAATACAATTAATATGACTGTTAGCATTTGACTATATTTTGATCACTTCTACTACATTTATTTGCTTGATTTAAGTGTTACTTCACTCATTTTGAGATTTAAGCTTATTTAAAAAAAAAATCTTACTAATAAAAAATTATAATTTGGACAGTTTTTCCTGAATGGATTTTTTCCTTGTTTTAATGCCAATATAAAATAGTTTTAAAAAAAGTCAATGTAATACATTTGTCATATAAATATAAATATGATTTTATTAGAATTTAATATATTTTCATCATCAATCTTGCAACAAAAAAAATTGTATACTCCACAGGCAGATTTTTTAATGAATATATTGGATTTTTTGCGAGTGCATTTTTTTACTTTACGCCGGCTGGTTTTTTTTTTGCAGGACTTCTCCCACGCAGGACTTAATGCAAAACGCTAGTGATTTATAGCCTATCACAGGCCGGCACACCGGCAGCGTTTGAGAGAGGTCAGCCTCGTCATTAAGTTAATGTTCGTCTACAGTTTGGGCTAAACACTCCACCTTTTATGGAATTATTGTAATTAGCCGAACCATTAGCCTTAATGGGGAGTAATGGGCAGTTAGATGTTATTTGGTAAAACAACACGCCGGCGGCTGGAGGTGTTTTATTACGGCTCTATATTAAGCCTCTTTCTGGAAGGTAGAAAATGTTTCCAGATCGAGGACAGAAATTGGCTCGGCCGCTAATTCACTTTCCACATCAAGCCCGCGAGGGACCACCCACCAGGAAAATAGGACCGACGTGTGTGTGTATGTGTGTGTGCGTGCACGCACAAGTGTGTAAGTGTGTGTAGGCCTATGTATGTGGGAGTGTACATGTTTTGGTAACTTTGTGAGGAAATGCTTTTCATACATTAATAAATTTATGACAAATGTATTAGTTAAAGTTAAGTTAAAGTTGTTATAATGTGAACGTACTCACAAGGAAAGTAAAACCAACAGGTGTGTATGTGTGTGTAATTATGTGTAAATGTGTGTAGGTCTATGTATGTGGGAGTGTACATGTTTTTGTACGTTTTTGAGGACAAGCATATAGCAGTACGTCAAAAACATTTATAAAAAAGTTTTTTACATTTTTATTTTTTTACATAAAACAATGTATTAATGTAAGGAGAGTATACATTATCTAAATATATTTTAATGTGAATGGACCTCACAAGGATGGCAAAACCAACCGGTGTGTATGTGTGTGTAATTATGTGTAAGCGTGTGTAGGCCTATGTATGTGGGAGTGTACATGTTTTGGTATCTTTTTAAGGACAAGCTTATAGAAGTACATCAAATACATGTGTCATAAAAAATATATTAATGCAAGAAAAGCATAAATTAGCTAAAGTTATTGTTACATGAATGAACAGTCCACACAAGGAAAGCAAAACCAACAGGTACGTATGTGTGTAATTATGTGTAAGTGTGTGTAGGTCTATGTATGTGCGAGTCAACACGTTTTTGTAACTTTGTGAGGACAAGCATATAGGAGCTATCAAACATGTTTATCGTGAGTAAGGACATTTTTGATGGTTCTCACAAGTTTGAAGGTAACTGTGAAATTAACTTGTGAGGTTTACATTTTGGATAGGGTTAGGGTAGTGTAAATTATCTTCTACTTTACGTCTTTTAATGTTGCCCTGAAATATAATTGTGATATTGTTTGAGCCATTTCGCAAAGATTTACAGCAAAAATACTCTGATAATTATTACACGGGCATATCACCAAGAATATCATTATCGGAAAAATTCACTAAAAGATCATGATAATTATTATACATATCACCAGGAATCGCAAAAATACCCTAAAATAGATATTATTATTTTTATACATATGTATATATATATATATCGCAAAGAATATCTTTAATGTAAAAATACTCTGAAATATTATATTATACATACATACATACATATCGCCAAAAATCGCAAAAATACCCTGAAATATAATATTGTGATATTATTTTAGACCTATATCACCAAGAATATCATTATCGCAAAAATACCCTGAAATATTGTGATAGTTATTATTATACTACAGACAAATCGGCAGGAACATATTTATTGCAAAAATACCCTTAAATATTGCTATCTATATTATTATTATTATTATTATTATTATTATTTTATTTTTTTTTTATACAGACATATTGGCAAGAATATTGTTATTGCAAAAATAGCCTGATATATTGTGATACATTATTTGTGATATTATAATATAATATCACTATAAAATATATCAGGGTATTTTTCCCATTAATATAATATTGTGATATTATTTTAGAGCCATATCGCCCAGCCCTGGTGTGGATCTATATTATCAGCTCTATGTGTTTAGCTGTGTAACAGGTAACAGTAAGTTCTGGTTCTGGTTCTGACGGTTCTGAGGGGTAATCTGGTGCACGGTGTCGGACAGGTGAGATTGTGGTGGATGGGTTTCGGCTTGTTGTGGTAATCCCTGCGTTTCAGGGACCTGTAGTAACGGGGGTGGGTATTACACTGTGGGGTAAAGAGTGTGAAATATGAAGGAGGCGTCGCTGCTTCTGCTGTCGGTGAGATTTATGACTTTGCGTTTATCGGCGGCGGCGTTCTGCACCGCGCTCGGCGCTTCAGCTCGGTCACGAGTCATTTACTCCACACAAGCACCATCTTTCTTCATCCGGGAGCTCGGCCTCCGCCTCACAACACTCTCCCCCCGATAAAAACCGCGTCCTCCCCTCAGATAAACCCCATCCTGCACATCATTTATCCACTCTCAATTACAGTTCTGCTCTAAAGACTCTTATTTTATAAAATAATTACTTTATTCTACACTTTAACTCGGGGTTAAAGGTCAGGCGTACACTGATTTCCTGATTTTCACCTCCACAAATGGGTCACTTCTATACTATAAATTACACTCTCAAAAAAAAAAATAATCTAGAAAAATAATTGTAATTGATGTATAAAACATCACATACACACATCACATAACACTTTATTAAATAAATAAATTATAAACAAAAAAATAAAATAAAATTGACTGTAAAAAAATTAAATCAAGCATTTAAAAATTTAATTAATGTATAAAAAACATCACACACACACCGTGCATTAAATAAATAAATTATAAACAAAAAATAACTAAAATTGACTGTAAAAAAAAAAATCTAGCATTCAAATTGATGTATATCATACACACACACACACACACACACACACACTGCATTAAATAAATAAATTATAAACAAAAAACAACTAAAAAATAACTGCAAAAAAAATAAATAAATCTAGCATAAAAAATCAATTGATGTATAAAAACATTATAAAATATAGATAAAGAATTGACCGAAAAAATACAAATCTAGCATCAAAAATAACATCAATCCCATAACACCACATTAAACAAATAACTAATAACAGAAAATAACAAAAAATGACTGAAAAAAAAAATCTAGCATTAAAAAAAGGAAGAAAAACTGATTTTTTTATTCATTTATTTATTTTCGTCCAAAATGGGTAAAAGTTACTAGAATCCTGCTTTTATCATCAGCATACAGACTTTTATAATCATGATATTATTGTGATATTAGTGTTTATTGCTTTTTGACCTCACCAGGTTGGTGAAGGTGTCGCTTCAATTATAAATTATGCAAAAAATGCTTAAAAAAAAAGAAAATTGCATAAAAAAGAAAAAAAAATATGCGTGATAACGTTAATCTTTATAATAAATACAACTTAGTTCTTAGATGCTTTTATGATTTTAGATTTAGATTTGACTAGTCCATTTAAAAAGCATTAAAACAACAATTTAGGGTGAAATTTGTTCTGTAAAAAATATATATTAGATTATGTTTTTTCTTTCTAAGAGCATTCTGTCAGACTTTTTACTTATATATCAGTTCCCTGAAAAGGTTAATATTGGACGACACTCATCTTATATGTTTAATAAATAAATATATATATATATTTTTTAAGTCAGTTTTAGTCTTGCTAATTGTTTTTTTGTTTGTTTTATTTATTTAAAATTCTTCATTTTACTACTCTTATCCTGTAAAACAATTTTGTAAGCTTAAGACAATTACATTTAATTGTGTAATTATACATTATTTGGCTCTTTCTTGTACACTAAAGTAAATAAAACATCTAAATAAAAAGTTAAAGATGGTTTATATACATTATAAACACATAAAAAGTCTGTTTCCACAGTTTTAAAGTAATAGTGATATATGAGCTGATCTGTGTGTAAGTAAGAACAGGTGTAGTGAACTCCGGTACTGTAGGTCACGAAGCTCCACCGTGAAAATTAGCAGCTTTACTTCAGGGAAATTATCAACTAGTCAAATGTTTGTTTTACTGAGTCACTTCTAATTCTAGTTGTTGATCTTTACCTTTAGTGGGGTGAAGAAAGTGCAGTATGATGATCAGTCAGGCAGAAATTCCTGGAAAAGTCATGGAAAAATGGAAATTACTGAAAAGTGAGAGAAATATATATATATATACATATATAAAAAAGAGTACATTTGGTCTCACTTTAAAATAAGCATCTCTAATAACTGTGTATAAAAACACAAGATACAAATTTTTGCATTCATGCTCCTAAAAAATGTTTAGCATTAAAAATGTAATTGATGTATAAAAACATCAAACACAACACATCACATTAAATAAATAAATTAACCTAAAAATAAAAATCTCTAATAACTGTGTAGATACACACGTAACTAACATGTAACAACAGTGTAACTAATTGTAAAGTATACATTGTTACACATTAATTACAGTTCTACAGGTTATTTAATTACACGTGAATAATGTTCAAAAATTTAATTAACTACACACATAAAAGCTGTTGGAGAAATACATTTATACACAACTTAATTCTACACAAACTATTACTATTATGCTGACACACATGCAATTACATAACATGAACTGTAATCTATAATCTGTTACACTGTTATTACATGATTATTAATGAGTAATGACACACAGTTATTACAGACTTTGATTAAATAGTAGGGTAATACGTTTTAACATTCAAAATTGGCAACTCAATTCGATACAAAATCTTTGTCTACTATATCGGAAATTTGGGGGGTACCATCAGGAAATTGCTAAAAAATAAACAAGAAATTAGCTTAAATATGATTAAAGTAACTTTTAACAATATTAGAGACTCAGTTTGACCCGAATCTCATGTCCTTCATATAGAAAAACTGGGGTAAAATACAAAATTTAAGTTTTAAAAGTGAGAGCATAGTCTAAAAGTGTAATCTCATGTAGAACATAATCAAAACATGGAAAAGAAGACAAAAATGTGACAAAAACTGGAAACTAATACGTAATACGAACACATACCCTAAAAGTGTCTATATCAAAGTTTAAGTCTTAAAAAAGTCAAACAACTAAAAAACAAAAAAATGGAAATGACTGAAAATAAGATAAGCATTTTACTTAAGCATGAAAAAAGTCACTTTTAACAACATTTGCAAATAAGTTTGACCCACAGTTAATGTCCTTTATATATAAAAAACTTATTTTAAGTCTTAAAAAAAGAACACATACCCTAAAAGTGACATGTAACATTATCAGGTATAACATAATGAAAAAAATTAAATTACTAAAAAACAAAAAAAGGATAAGACTTAAAGTGAAATAACTTAAAAATAAGAACTTTAATTGTGTATGTTTACCATATTAATAAAAGTAACTTTTAGCAACATTAGTGACTCATTCCTTTTAACCCAAATCTTATGTTCTTAGTGTATAATTTTTTTTAAAAGTCTTAAACTCGTATCTCAGGTAGGACACTGAGATTTTCCACTCAGCAGCTGCTTCAGCTCTTCTTGATAAATTACTTTTATCTCTTTTCCATTTAGCAGAAGCGTGAATACCTTTCATTCCCTCTCCGCCGGTTTATTGGGTCTAATGGCTCTTATTTTGGCGAGCGGTTGTGTTTAGACACGGGCTTGTCGGGTTTGATGGTGATGGAGCGTTTCGCTCGTCTTTGAGGTGCTGAGTAACAATTAGGACTGACTTTAGTAAAAACCTGAGAACGACCTTCTCCTAAAACTGCTGCACCTTCAGCCACTTCTGACTTTTTACGTAGATTTTTTAGGTTAATTATTTATTTTTTTGATGAAATTAAAATAACAGTCTTTGTAAATTACTGTTCTTTACAAAATATACTAAAAAATACAGATATGTCTTTGTTTTTACTGCATATTTAAAACTTTTATAGTGGATTTTATTTTATATCGCCAAGAATATAATTAATATAAAAAATACCTTGAAATTTTGTGATACTGTGATTTTAGGGAGATATCTCCCAGTGCTTTGCTAGATTTTTATGTAGATTTTCTTTTTTTGAGTCTTCGTAAATTACTGTTCTTTACAGAATATACTAAAATTTACAGATTTTAGGGCGATATCGCCCAGCCCTACTGAATGACTACATTTCTGACATTTTGGTAAATAACTGTGCTACATTACATTTTTTGATGTTACCTTTTTCTGATTTACATTATTTTTACTGTACACAAAATCCCAGTCTTCATAAATTACTGTTCTTTACAGAGTACACAAAAGTTTACAGATTTCTTTGTTTCTACTAAACGTTTAACTTTTATACTTGCATGAAATAAAATGTATGGTTTTAAAATCAAGAATACCCTTATAAAAATACCCTGAAATATTGTGATAGTGTGATTTTAGGGCCATATCACCCACCTCTACTCTAATATATAGTATTGATGGGTATATGGACTACAATTCTGACATTTTGGTAGTTCTTCTAGTAGTTCAAAATATACAAATGGTTAAAGATTTCTTTATTCTCAGGTTTTACTAATTAAGTCAGTAAATCCCCAAAAAATTCAGCAACTTTGAAAGTATCTTTAAGTGCATCCTCAAAGACAATCAGGAGGATTTTTGCGGTATTTTTGTGTAGAACACATTTTTTGAGTCTTCGTTAGTTACTGTTCTTTACAGATTATACAAAAGGTTAAAGATTTTTTTTATTTCTACTGCATGTTTAATGTTTTTCAGCGGTTTTTCGTATCACCAAGAAAATCCTTTTAACAAAAAATACCCTGAAATAATGTGATAGTGTGATTTTTACTTATTAGGCAAGTCCATCTTCAAAGACAATCAGGAGGATCAGTAAACTTAAAAGACTCTTGCTCATTCTTATTTTCCTGGGGTGGTCCTGATGAGTGCCAGTTTCATCATTATCCACATTTTGGTGTTATTTTTATAAACTTTGAAAGTATCTTCAAGTGCATTCTCAAAGAAAATGAGGAGGATTTTTGCCATATTTGGTTGTATCTCACATTTTTTGAGTTTTCGTAAGTTACTGTTCTTCACAGATTATATATATAATATTGGTTTATTAATGGTTACATTAATAATCAGTTATAACACATACATAGAAAGGGCAACAATATAGATGGCTGTTTAATATAGTTCACTATTTGAAAAGCAAAAAGTACCGTAATTGTTGCTCTTTCTACTTATGTGTTATAACTGATTATTAATGTTTTTTTTACATTTACAACCTAATTAGTAATCATTAATAAACTAATTGTAAACCATTTATAAACCCTTTATAAAGGTAGTCTTATTTTAAAGTGGTACCGTGATTTCTGCTTGATTTAATTCTTACTTCACTGATTTCGAGACTTTGTGATTACAGCTTATTTTAAGAAATCTTACAAAGAAAAATTAGCTCACCTCATTGGCAGATTCGTTTGCTTAATTTAAACATTTACATCTCAGTTTACATATATTTTGTCTAGTTTTTGCCAATGGATTTTTTGCAGTGCAGGTTTTATCCTGGCTGTGCTCAGGTGCGCTCGGTCCGAACGCTTCCATCTGGGAGATTTCCTTGTTTCTACTGAACGTTTAACTTTTATACTTGCATGAAATAAAATGTATGGTTTTAAAATCAAGAATATCTTTATAAAAAATACCCTTAAATATTGTGATGGTGTGATTTTAGGGCACTTTATGCACTCGGCGATACTTTTAAAGTTCTTAAAATTGACTTATGGATTTACTGAGAACAGGCCTCTCCTAAATACGATGCATCTTGATTAGTTGCCACGTCTTGCAGAATTGTCTCATTTCAGCTCTACTAATAAAGCAGTAACGTTTAACTTTTATACTTGCATGAAATAAAATGTATGCTTTTAAAATCAAGAATATCCTTATAAAAATACCCTGAAATATTGTGATAGTGTGATTTTAGGGCTATATCACCCACCTCTACTCTAATATATAGTATTGATGGGTATATGGACTACAATTCTGACATTTTGGTAGTTCTTCTAGTAGTTCAAAATATACAAATGGTTAAAGATTTCTTTATTCTCAGGTTTTACTTATTAAGCCAGTAAATCCCTAAAAAATCAAGAACTTAAAAAGTATCTTCAAGTGCATCCTCAAAGACAATCAGAATGACCTAAAATACTTAAAATTTAAAAGACTCTTGCTCACTCTTGCTTTCCTGGGGAGGTCCTGATGAGTGCCAGTTTCATCATCATAATGTTTTTGGTTTTCTTTTTTATGCACTTGGAGATGCTTTTAAAGTTCACGAAATTGATTTTTGGATTTACTGAGAACAGGCCTCTCCTAAATATGATGCATCTTGATTAGTTGCCACGTCTTGCAGAATTCCCTCATTTCAGCTCTACTAATAAAGCAGTAATCTATCGCTCACGGCCGCCTCTTTCTCCAGGCTCTATCCTGGCTGTGCTCAGGTGCTCTCGGTCCGAACGCTTCCATCTGGGAGCGGTCAGGGCCGAGCCGAGCGCCGGCGTATCAGCGCTGATTACACATGGCAGCCCCTGACCTGCACTGAAGGCACGGCGCTGCCACGGAAGATTGACGGTTATCGATGCAGAAACCCTCGGCTAATTTGGCGTAGGAGGTTAGTACGCGTTCTTCAATGAGCCGGGCGCAGAGCTGGATAACTGTTTTAACCTCATCGCTGAAGAGCCGTGCCATCACTGATTTTATAAAAAGAACAGAAACACTGGAGGACAAGCCGGGGTTACGTCCTCCAGATCACCACCAGCCCAGAGAGCTGCGGCAAAAAGACCAGATTCCTCTTATTCTTTGGGTTTTAACATATTTTAATCTCTATTATCCCTGTTATGATAACATTTTAGGATGCTTAATAACATTTAATAACATAATGTCCCAGAAATCCATTGGCAAAACCTCAAAAACTAGAATAAAACTAAAATACATTTATGTTTGAGTAAAATGAACATTGTTGTTTCATTCTATAAACTACATACAACATGAAAAAGTTCATATTCATAAAGTTTTAAGAGTTCAGAAATTAATATTTGGTGGAATAACCCTGTTTGTTTTTTAATCACAGTTTTTTTTTCATGCATCTTGGCATCATGTTCTCCTCCACCAGTCTTACACACTGCTTTTTGATAACCTTACGCTGCTTTACTCCTGGTGCAAAAAAAATTAAGCAGTTCAGCTTCTTCTTCTTATTATTATTATTATATTCCAGAGGTTTTTAATTTGCTAAAATCAAAGAAGAAACTCATTTCACAAACTTTTAAGTGGTCTCTTATTTTTTTTTTATCCAGAGCTGTATATGTGTGCAAATTGAGACATATATTTGCTTATATTAAGCAAAAAAATATCTTCCAATGGGGTAAGCTAATATTTCTTAGTAAGATATAAAATTTATTTTTTATAAATATAAAAATCCCGATTTTATATCTAAAATCTTATGAGAACAGGGACTTTTTTTTTTTTAAATAAGGTGATAATTCCAAGTAATAATAAATATAGATAAAATACATACATAAAGTTGACAAACAGACTAATAAAAACTTTGTGCAATACTAAAGTTTATAACATTTTGTATAATAAATCGATAACGTAGTAATGATAAGTATTTTGAGTGCAATTCTAACATTTTGGTAGATTTGTGATATTTTTTGTTAATTACATTATTTTGATGTTATATTTTTATTTTATGCAAAATCAGAGTCTTCGTAATTACGGTTCTTTATAAAACATACAAAAAGTTGCTTTTTACCTTAATATATTGTGATATTGGTATATTAGGGCCATGTGACCAACCTCTAGAGGTACCTAATGTATTTATTTTTTAATAAATGTTTTAAATAATTAACCAGCCATAAACAGCAGCATATCTACCCACTAACTATGAACCATGCATATAGTTCAATGAAAATCAGCTAATCCACACTTAAAACAATATAAAACACTGAATTTTTGACTGGTACTGTATATATACACCACATAATCGGTCATATAACTAATATTTCCCATATAAATTTCATTATGCCTGAGTCGGGGATTGAACCCACAGGGATTAGGGCTCACCCCACTGACTGTGATTAAATGAATCACCTGTTATGGACTCTCCATTTCATGTTATAGAGTGAAAGAAACACTCGGAGGGAATTTACATTAGCCAACACTGTGGAAAATGGCGGCGCAGGAGAACGGCCGGGTCTGAATGATGGAGTAATAAAATCCGCTCTGTATACAGTACGTATCTCATCAAGGTATCTGCACTTCCTCACCCCGACCCCCTAAAAGCCATTTCAACCCCCTCCTCCCCCCCAACAAACTGAGGCGGAGGAAGAGCCTCTGAGAGGGATTCTTCTTAAATAGTAAAATAGTTTGTCTTTGGATCAGTGGATTCAGGCCATAGGCTTCAAAACCTACTGAAGAGACGGTTAAAGAGAGGTTAAAGGGAAGTTAAGTCAGGAAATAGTCATGTAAACTATAGAAAAAGAAAAAGAACTGGTGTTTGTGGTGTCTATAGGCAAGTCGTCAACCATTCTGCAATTTACAGTTTGATTTAGGGGCGTGTCAGTGTCTCTTTGCTATCGTAACAACGGGAAAAGTACACCTTTCGTGGCTGGAAACGCACTAAAGGCGTATACTAATTTTCTTAATTAATCATGTGTGTGGTTCACCCAATCATGGGCAGTGTGTCAGTGTGTCTTTGCTATCGTAAGATCAGGAAAAGTACACCTTGCGTGGCTCGAAATGCACAAAAGGCGTATACTAGCTAGAGTTCCAGTTAAAGGGAAGTTAAGTCAAGATATCATTACAAAAACAACAGAAAAAGAAAAAGAACTGATGTTTGTGGTGTCTATAGGCAAGAAGTCAACTGCTCTGCAACGTACAGCTTGATTTAGGGCGTATCAGTGTGCCTTTGCTATCGTAACGACAGGCAAAGTACAGCTCGCTCAGCTTGAAACACACAAAAGGCGTGTACTAGTTTTCCTAATTAATCATGAGTGTGGTTCACCCAATCATGGGCAGTGTGTCAGTGTGTCTTTGCTATCGTAAGATCGGGAAAAGTACACCTTGCGTGGCTCGAAATGCACAAAAGGTGTATACTAGCTACCTGGACGTGTCCAACGCTCTGAGTTCCAGCTAAAGGGAAGTTCAGGAGTCAGGAAATCGTCATATAAACTATAGAAAAAGAAAAAGAACTGGTGTTTGTGGTGTCAACCGTTCTGCAATGTACAGTTTGATTTAGGGCGTGTCAGTGTGCCTTTGCTATCATAACGACAGGAAAAGTACAGCTCGCTCAGCTTGAAACACACAAAAGGCGTATACTAATTTTCTTAATTAATCATGGGTGTGGTTCACCCAATTATGGGCAGTGTGTCAGTGTGTCTTTGCTATCGTAAGATCGGGAAAAGTACACCTTGCACGGCTCGAAATGCAAAAAAGGCGTATACTAATTTTCTTAATTAATCATGGGCGTAACATAAAATAAAGGGAATAAAGAGCAAGTGACACTTTGATTGGTTTAAGAATCAGGTGAGCTCTGACTTTGGCGGATTGCTATTTTAACAGCGCAGCTACCTGGACATGTCCAATGCTCCATCGGTCCAATGCTTTGAGTTCCAGTTAAAGGAAAGTTGAGTCAGGAAATCGTCATATAAACAACAGAAAAAGAAAAAGAACTGGTGTTTGTGGTGTCTATAGGTGAGTCGTCAACTGCTCTGCAACATACATCTTGATTTAGGGCGTGTCAGTGTGCCTTTGCTATCATAACGACAGGAAAAGTACAGCTTGCTCAGCTCAAAACGCAATGCAAAAGGCATGTACTAATTCTATTAATTAATCATGGGTGTGGTTAATTTTGGGCGTAACATGAAATAAACCAATCAGCGAGTCACTTGCTCATCATTCCCTTTAAGAGCCAGGTGAGCTCTGACTTTGGCAGATTGCTAATTTAACAGCACAGCTACCTGGATGTGTCCAACACACCAACGCTCTGAGTTCCAGTTAAAGGGAAGTTCAGTCAGGAAATCATTATTTTGACAATAGAAACATAAAAACTGGTGTCAGTGGAGTCTATAGGTGAGACGTCAACCTCTCTGCACCGTACAACTTGATTTACAGCGAGTCAGTGTGTCTTTGCTATCATAACGACGAGAAAAGTACACCTTGCGCATCTCAAGATCTCATAATTAATCATGGGTGTGGTTATTTTTTTGGGCTTGACCTGAAATAACTCTTCATTCCCTTTAAGAGCAAGGTGCGCTTTGCCTTTGGCGGATTGCTATTTTAACGGCGCAGCTAGAAACATAGGAAACTATGCATGTTGGGCACTGTGGGCGTCTGTCTAGGTTGTATTCAGTCAGTGGAGCTCCTGTGTTTTCTGTTACCAAGATAAACAAGATAAAACTCCAGAAATGTACCTGAACACACCTCATTTCCAGAACACCACGCCCATCAGTGTAGATATATTCAGAAGCTCTGCTGCTGTTTAAATCAGACAGGAGGAAGAAGGAGTGAAAACAGAGTGTTGGCGAGGTGTAAGATAGCAATTTGCATCCTAGGTCGGATACAACCCGCATCAGAATGGGATGGATAAGGGGAAAGAGAGCGTCACTTACTGTTAACACACAAAGAGAAACAGCATAACATACTGTACTCTCTCCCTCTCTCTGACTCCGGCTGCTGATGGAGCAGGACGCCGCATAACCCGGGATTCAAACCAGCGAACCTCGGATCATAGCAACGGTACCTTTAGTCTTGCTGGACCAATCAAAGCCCTCGTACTGCGTAACTTTTAACAGATTTTATATGTTAAATGTTATTTTGTAAATTAAGGTTTATTAACACATTTCAGAACTACCAGAAATAGAACGACTTTTTTTTTTAGCTTTGTAATTATATAATTATGCAATTATGAATGACTTGTAATGATATACTAGCGCTGCGAGTCCTCAATAGTCCATTTATACCGTAATGTAAACAGCAGAGCATGCCCAGAATTTGCCCGAGCTCATATATATATATATATATATATTATTAATTTACATATTAATATGTTTTTGAAATGATTCAGCAGTGCGGTCACTTCATCCAGAAGAGCCGAGCGAATCGTTCCCGCTTCCAGACGTCTCAGAAACACAGCTGCCCGGCTTTAAAGCACGGCCCGGGTTTAAAGTGTAAATTAGCGCCTGTGACGCGGCGCTAATGTAATTCCTGTAATGTAACTCCGCGAGTGTGTACTCTTCTCCTCCGTTCCTCGGGCGTTCGGACTCTCCGCTGCCAAGCAGACGTTTAAATCCACTCCCTCTGTCATTTTAAGTGCTTCTGTGGCTTCATTTATCGCAGGGCACTTGTAAACTTTCCCATAAAAAAAGGCTGCGTGAACCTCGGCTGAGGACGTTAAGTGTAGTTGGCTATTTATCACTGGCTGCAGCGAAGCGCGGCAGATGTGCGCGAGAGCAGCCGTGCCAATTCTTTTTCAGGAGACATTATCGGCGCTTAGCGAGAGAGAGAGAGAGAGTGCAGTCATCCCTCAGCAATCCGGTGACGCCATTAATTGCTAATAATCTTCTTATCATCCCGAGCAGAGCCGCATCGGAGGCTTTAACTGGATGATCTCTGCCTTTTTTTAAACTTTTTTTCTCGTCTGAATTTGGTGTTTGGTGACACAAGTCGCATTTCTGACTAAAATTAACTCTTAGATGTCAAAGTTAGTTCTGATGATAAAGCCAGCATGTTCTAGTTTCACAGTAGGGTATTTTGTTTCTGCAACTACATGATCTTTTTTCACTGCTGTTCATTGAAAAAAATATACATTTACACTACTTTTGCGCCTTTTACATTAGCTTTGATTTTTGAATATATGAAGTTACGTAAAATAAAGCGGGGTCAGCAAATTCTGAGTAAGGCGGCAAAGATTAGTCGATATAATCAACATAACCTCCATTATTTACATTTATCAACTTATAATTTAATTGACGACTAAGCGTTTATTTGTAAGCACTGCATTACACAAAGTGCTGGGGACAGAAACACAATGGATGATGGCTAAAGGCGCCAAATACAACAGATTACATATTTACTCAATACATATTAGTACTTTCCACATTTAAACACCATCTAGACTTTGAAATGCCTTTTAAATCTAATGTTTTGCTGTTACTATTGATTGTAGTGATGGAGGACAGGAGTGGCATAAAGTTATCCAAAAGCAATGTGTAAGACTGGTGGAGGAGAACATGCCAAGAAGCTTTCTACATGACATTTGTAGATCTGTAGTGATGGACTCTGCTGAAAGTCATTCTTCTACACACTATACTCCCCAGCATCCCGTTTTCCATAATTTCATTCAGTTCTGTAAAAAAATAAGAGAGCACTTAAAAATGATGAGTCTCTTTGATTTTGCATTAAAGAAAAACAGTTAATAAAAACCAACCAGGGTTATTCCACCAAATATTGATTTCTGAAATCTTAAAATGTATTCTTTATGCATCTTTCTTGTGTTGTTATTTCAGCCATTTCTATTTATTTCTGTAAATAAATGCTCTAAATGAGAATATTTTTATTTGGAATTTGGGAGAAATGTTGTCTGTAGTTTATAGAATAAAAATGTTGTAAACAATGTTCATTTTACTCAAATATAAACCTATAAATAGTAAAATCTGAGAAAATTAAGTTGCAAGTGTCACGTGACTAAAAAGTAAAAAAAGCGTGATGAGAAATATGGACGCTCTGCTTCCTCTCTGGCTGAAAGTCTGGGAGTTTAACCATGTCAGGTTAAATATTCTGGGAAACAGGACGGGCTGTTCGGGATGGAAATACTTTTTTGGCCCATTACTCTGACACAGTAATTATTGCATAGAGAACTTAATGATTCATGTCAAGAGGATTAGCCTGTAAAATCTGGGTAAAACAAAGTTCTTGGCATTCGGCGCTTTTTCTGCATTTCATGTCAGTCGCACATGAGCACGATTCCTCGTGACCTGCTCAGTAAACAGCCTGTAAACACTGAGCTTTTTTCACTGTGTGTGTTTGTATATTCAAGTAAAATAAAATGCAGGCCTCTGTGCTGGGTTTAAACGAGCGGCCAGCGATTACAGAGCGATCAGTACAGAGGAAAAGAGGAGGAAAAGATCTTTGCATTGTCAGACATAAAATATTTCATACAAATATTCATATAACTAAGAAAACTCATTATTGTCCTCGTTTAAAGTGTTTTAAGTCATTTCATCAACCAAAAAAGTATAATTTATTCTATTAGCAGATATCTACTAACATTTTATCCTATCATACACATCTTGTGCCCTTCCACCTGCCTCGTTTTAACAGCAACAGAGCTTCTGGATATATCTACACTTATGGGCGTGGTGGTCTGCGTATTGCTATCTTGGCACCAGAAAACACAGGAGCTCCACTGACTGAATACAACCATCAACGTGTCGACGCGTGTAGGTAGCTGCACCCCTGAAATAGCAATCTGCCAAAGTCAGAGCTCACCTGGCTCTTAACAGGAAAGGTAAACGAGACACGTTAATTGGTTTTCTGCACATTTCACCTCATATTAGTTTGTTCAAAGTTATTATAAACAGATTTCATGCATTATGAAACCCATCTTTAAAGAGTTAAATATTTGTACTATATATAAACAAATGTACAAATGTATATATATGTCACCATTAAATACTTACTGTATGAGATAATATGCAAGCTTGTGACAGTCAATTTAAGGTATTATGTATGTTATATAATGCCTTATACAGGATTATGGACAAAAAGTAATATATATATATATATATATATATATATATATATATATATATATATATATATATATATATATATATATAAAATATTTAATCTAAGCTAATGTTTGGCTCTTGGCACCACCTATTATACCCTGAAATATCGTACCAGATCACCCACACCTAATTATCACATCAGGGTGGTACTTTTTTTTTTGCTGTTTTTAGCAAAATAAAGACTTTAGCTAAAATTCACACTGCGCCATATCATATCAATATTAAATACAATATTACAATAATACATTTTCATTTTAATTTGTTGCAGTAGGGGTGGGCGATAAGGCCCTAAAATTATATCACAATATTTTCATGGTATTCTTGCGATGATGATACACTTAACACTATGACAAAACACTAAATAAAAAAAAAACATTTCAAGAATACAATACTGCAACAAAAAAATTTTAAAACTAAAATTTTTACTTTTGCATATATGATATGATACGGCACGCCCCTTACTGAAATATAAAAAATACAATAATTTTATCATATTTGTAACAAAAGTCAATGATCCACAATGAGACATCAAAACAAAAGGCATCTTCATTATGCCTTTTTATGAAACATACTCATTATGAAACACATATATATATATATATATTGCTTAACAAAATACATAATATGCGTAACTATTAAGTACTTACTGTATGAGGTATTATGCAAGCTTATGACAGTCATTTTAAGGTATTATGTATGTTATGTAATGCATTATACAGAAAACAGGATTCACAGGACAGGTTACCAATATTTGTGCTTGGTTTAAGCATTGTTTATTAACAAAAACTAAATAATCCATCAATTATCTATCAATATATAGTATAGTATAGTATAGTATAGTGCTTCCCTGGTCTCAGTGTTGAAGGCTGTAAGAGCAAGTTACCAATTGTTGCCACTTGTTTCCTTCCACTCATGCCCACATCATTTCACTTGGTAAAATGTATATATATTTTGTAGTGCACAAGCAGAAAGGAGGTGTATCAAGGTTTAATGCCTCGTGCGTCTCTGGTGAAAAGCGGAAAGAGCTGTAATAACTTTAGCAGGCGTAGCACTCGGGTCTAAGAGGGTCTAAAACACTGGAAACAAACGGGATCTTCATCTCAGGCTCTCCGCAGTAACGCCACGGCATGCAAACGGCTTGTGTACCGGCGAGCTGGCTGGGTAACAAATTGCCGTATCATGTGTTACAATTACTTCTTCAGTCCTGCCAGCCCATACATCTTTCCCAATGAAATGATGTGAAAGCTATGAATTATGGCCATATTTCAGTCTAAAAGAAACAAACCACTAATTGCGACGTGGCCTCTCGCAGTAATTTCGCAGAAGGAGCCCAGAAAGCTCTCTGAGCTCCGGAGGGGGTGGAGCTGGGGGAGGGCTGGCTGTTGTAGGTCATTTAGCTCTGCTTTTGCTTTATTTTGGTTTCATATAACAGACACTACTAATTTGGAATAGTCCCGACCCCTGACCCCCCTGCCTCCCGCCTCTCCCTGGCCCCCGGGGGAGCGCTCCAATCAGCCCACAGCTCCTTCCCAATCCCAGCTCCTCCGCTACCAGCCGGCCGGGAGAGCGCCTTTCCCAAAACGTTTCTGCTAATTCCCATTTCCTTTATAATCACACGCCTTTTTTCTTCGTGAGTGGCTGGCCGGGCTTCAGTCTACGTGTGTGTGTGTGTGTGTGTGTGTGAGACTGTGTGTGTGTGTGGCGGTGATGGTGATTACTCCAGGGGTCCGGGGCATTAACCCCACCAGGTGTCACTGGATGGCCTGTTTACTTCTGTGATTAATGAATGAACTAAAAATCTTTTTTTTTTTACCCCCCATTTCACTTCAAAACCCCGCCCCCACCATGTTTAACAGGGAGCGTGCCACTGAATCAATTGGGGGAGAGCTGGGGGTAGGCTGTCGGGGGCGCCTGCACCCTATCAAGGGCCAACGAGGCCAAAAAAAAAAGAAAAAGAAAAGTGTACAAGCTTTTGCTCTTTTGCTCTCTTTGTATTAGTCTAACATAACATAACAGTGTGTGTGGCGGTGTGTGTGTGTGGTGGGGGGTTTAAAGTTGGAGGTCAGGAACAAGTGCCTTTGGTTTAAGGAGTGTTTGTTTTAAGGGCCGGACGCTTTCAAAAAGCTTAACTACCCAAACGAACCGATACGATAAATGTAAATGTTCTGTATTGTAGATTAATAATACTAAACTCAAACTATGAAGAAAGAAAAAAACATAGAATTATTTAATAAACAAAAAAAGAACAAGCGTTTGAAGTGTGTTTGAACATCTAGGAAAAATAGTATAAAAAGTATCAAAAAATAATTTAAAGTCAAAATAAGAGAGCATTTAAAAATGATGAGTTTCTTTGATTTTACCAAATTAAAAACCTCTGGAATATAATCAAGAGGAAGATGGATGATCACAAACCATCAAACCACCAAACTGAACTGCTTGAATTTTTACACCAGGAGTAAAGCAGCATAAAGTTATCCAAAAGCAGTGTGTAAGACTGGAGGAGGAGAACATGATGACAAGGTTCATGAAATTAAAACTGTGATTAAAAACCAACCAGGATTATTCCACCAAATATTGATTTCTGAACTCTTAGAACTTTATGAATATGAACTTGTTTTTTTGGCATTATTTAAGATTTGGGAGAAATTGCCTATAAATAGCAAAATCAGAGAAACTGATTCAAAAACTAAAGTGGTCTCTTCATTTTTTCCAGAGCTTTATTTGCATCCACCCCCTGCAAAACCTAAAACACAAAATTGCATTCAATGTAACATAAAACTATTGTGTTTTAAATGTTGGTCTTTTAAAAAGTAATAAAGTAGTAAAACATAAAAAAAAATATGAACATGTATTTTTTTATTAAAAAACGAGTGAATTATCCTAATTATAGCATTACCTTTTAGAGGTAAGGAACACTATTGCACTAAATATTGATAAAATAATTAGAAATTTAGAGTTAATAATGAAATATTCACACTGCTTTTTAGGATTTTTTTTTTATTTAAACCATTTTTTGTATAATAAATTTGGACATTTTTCTCAGTCATCTATGAAATAGAATCAACTGGAATTCAGGCTTTCAGTTAACAGCTGTGCAGAACTCATCAAGAGTTAATTACTTGAATTTCTTGTCTCTTAATGTAAAGTTTGAGAGCATCAGTTAAAGTAAAGTAGTGAAGAGGTAGAGTTACAGGTATACAGTGAATAGTGAATATTTGAGTAATGTTCGAATCCAGGTTATGAGAAACAACAACTACTCAATATAAAAGTCGTTTTCAAGAACTTTGAAAGTATCCTCAAGTGCACTTGCACAAAAGAAGGCCATCAAAAATGTTATGATGATGGAACTGGCACTAATCAGGGCCGAACCAGGAAAGGAAGAGCATGAGTTTCCTCTGTTGCACAGGATTTTAAGTTTATCAGAGTCACCAGCCTCACATAAGAGTAAAATTGATTTATTTAACAATTTTAAGTGACTGCATGATCCCTCATGTCTACATTTTTGACTGGTGCTGTAATTATATACACGTTTTAATGAAAATCCATCCTAAGCCTGAACTCCAGTCCAGCCAGTGACTCTGCTGCCCTCTCAGTATTAAATTTACAGCGTGTTAAACACACTCGCTTTAGCGTCGAGTTCCCCACACAACACACAATTAACTGAACATGACTGTAATGACCTCCCCAGGTACCGCAGTTCAAGTAATATTTGTAGCCGCCACAAGGACACGCCAATTACTGCCGGCCTAATGGCCGCTTCTCCTGCCAAATTTACTCACAGCTAAAAAATTATATATATTTATATATGAATAAAACTGAGCTGGGTACAGAAAACGATCTAAGAATTGGAAAATATGTCTTCAGTCTGAGGGATTTAGTTTAATTGAAAGGTACAGTCAGGTTGTTAGCTTGTTGTGCGCGCTTGGTCGCTGCTCTATAAACCTTAATTCTTGCAGAACAAAAAGAAATAGGGAACAATATGAACAATAACAATATTTCGGCTTTTCTAAGAACCACCATCATTTTCTTTTTCTTCAGATATTATCTCAATCTGATGTTTAGCTCACATTTAGCTAACAATGCACTGTTTTTTTTATTTATTTACCATATTTTTCGCACTATAATGTGCACTTAAAATACTTTAATTTCCCCCCTAAAAAATCATCACTCCGCTGAAGTACAGCGTTATACTGAAGCTTTGGTTTAGTTCTACAGGAGTATTAGCATTAGCCACTAACCGTGCTAAGCACTAGCTCTTTGGCTGTCCAGAGGCGAGTGCTATCAGCCTGTAGTCTGCTGCTAACCCAGGCTAGCACTGCTGGAGCAGCATTAGCATTACCCGCTAACTGTGCTAGACATCTAAGCTTACTGTAAACAAACGGAAGTGCTTTACTCACCCAAATAAACAGATTTCAGGGCAGATGCACAGAGGTGGAGATCTGCACAAGCGCAGTAGCCAGATTAATGCAAAAAGTCAGGTTTTTTTGTGCAGTATGGGACAATATTTTGCAAACGTTTTAACGATAGATTTAACAGATTTTATCAGAAATAAAAATACATCACCTTCAACTAAAAGTGGCTGCTAAATTATTTAAATGTTTTCTATGCCCATATCCTACAGTTATTTTTTCCATAGCTGCATCAAAAATAACCAATTCGTTTGCTGAATACACTATGAGCTTTGATGTGGAGATCTGTGCAAGCGCAGCAGCCAGCACAAGTCAAAGAAATCATGTATTTGTGTGCAATATTGAGTCAAACTCTACAATCTTTATGAGAGTTTTAATAGCTTTTTCCAGTGATTTAAAATATTTAGTTTAAATGGTAATTAGACCTTTGATTCAGAATTATATAAACATAACTATGATCTATAAACCACCGACTTCCCCATAAAGACTTTGGTTTTGTCTAAAACTAACAAAGTTTTAACAAAAATGCGGTGCGATGCTCAACTAATCCATAATCTAATGCTTGTGTAAATTAGAAGATTAACTTCACGCTGTTCCTATGTTTAGAAGAGTGTTGAGTGAAGAGCGCATATTGTTGGCTGTCAAGAAGTATGTCCCCGAGTTACTTCGCAGCGTAAAGTGTGAATGAAGGCGGGTCAGACGTTCAGATGTGCAGTCAAGCAGTCAAGAACAAGCTGAAAAAAACATGTTTTTGTGTTAATTATTGGGGGATTTAACAGATTAATATCAGTGATTTACAGGGAAAATCTACTATTTCTGCAAATAGTAAATAATTAGATCTTTAATTCAGAGCTATTCAAACTTGACTATGAACTATAAACCACCAACTTCCCTATAAAGATATTGGTTGGTTGTACCCAAAGACTAAGCCTTTTATAAACAAACTTCTTAACTAGTTTGCAGTTTACACTGTGAATGAAGGCAGGTCAGATGTACAGATGTGGAGATCTGCGCAAGCGCAGCAGTCAAGAACAAGCTAAAAAAAAATCATGTTTTTTTTTTTTTTTTAAGCCAAGCTCTACAAAATTTTCACAAAAAATGCTGTTCAAATGTTTAACTAATCCATAATCTATTGCTAATTTATACATTAGAAGCTTAACTTGCCGCGGTTTCCTGTGTGTAGAGGAGTGTGGAGTGAAGAGCACACCTCACACCCTGTTAAAAAACGCCAAACGCTGCTTAAACATGGCTTCAACAGCGGCGTTAATCCGTTTCCTACGTTTCATCCCCGCGGCTCTGATGGAGTGCTCGGAGTGAGCGGTGAGGAAACAGTGTGTACTCAGGTGATTAGTGAATCACCCCGTCCTCCGCCAGAGAGCCAGGCCAACAAAGGGTCACGTCACTCAACCACAGAAAGCTGAACGTTCCCTCAGAACCGGCGCTCTGCAACAACACTCCCAAACCCCGGCTAACGGACGGCCTGAGCCACGCTGTTTTGATAGCTCGGCTCATCAGGACGCACGGCGCTCCTCAAACATTCACTTATTACACATTTCCAGGGGATTTCTGGGTAAAAAGTAAACAGGGCCGGAGGAGCTGACAGTAATATATGAGAGCGCTGCTTTGTATTCTTTCTGGCTCGTTTCCTCTTCATTAACGCTGTGTGTCAGAGCACCCAGAGCACGCTGTATTAAACCAACAGCAAATCAGATTTACGCAACTTCATTCCTACTGAGAACACAGTCCATCAGACCAGACACGCTCGCTGTCTGAGGTGAAGTGTTTTTCTATTCTCTTCTAGTTCTGTAATGGAAACACAAGGCTAATTATGCTAACAAGTCGCTAATGGATAACCTCACAGCGAGATTAAACATTGAATTAATGTTGAATTTCATTTTTTTTTGGGTCGGTTTTGGTTAACAACTAAAAATTAACCTCATGAGATTCTGACTTTTCCTTTATGTGCATTTTTCCTAATTATTATTTCTCCTCGATGCTTTTTTGCTGTATTAAATATGCTCTTTTGTATTACTGTATTATAGATACTTTGTACTTTATTATATATGCTTTTTTACTCTATGATCGATGCTTTTCTACTGTATTAAAGATGCTTTTTATATTACTGTATTAACAGATGTTTTTTACTGTAATAAAGATGCTTTTTACTGTATAATAAATGTTTTATTACTGTATTATAGATGTTTATTACTGTATTATAGATGCTTTTTTGTTTTTCTGTATTAAAAATGCTTTTATACTGTATTACAGATGTTTTTACTGTAATATAAATGTTTTTATTACTGTATTATAGATGTTTATTACTGTATTAAAGATGCTTTTTTGTATTTCTGTATTAAAATGCTTTTATACAGTATTACAGATGTTTTTTACTGTAATAAAGATGCTTTTTACTGTAGTATAAATGTTTTTTATTACTGTATTATAGATATTTTTACTGTCTTATAGATGCTTTTTTGTATTACTTTGTTATAGACGCTTTTTTGTATAATTGTATTAAAAATGTTTTTTTACTGTAATAAAGATGTTTTTTTGAATTACTGTAAACCATTTCTCTATTTGACATTTTTTACCGTATTAAAGATGCTTTTTACTGTATTACAGATTTTTTTAAACTGTATTATAGATGCTTTTCTGTATTACCATATTAAAAATGCTTTTGTATTGTATTAGACGCTTTTTTACTGTATTAAGTTGTTTATTATAGATGTTTTACTGTATTAAATAGGTTTTTTTACTGTATTATAGATGCTTTTTTACTGTTTTATATAATATCTCAGGGTAGGTTTGATGCTTTTTATACTAGAATACTGTAATGTGCTGAATAACTTTAACTAAGAGTTTTAATTGAGAAAACAAACGGCAGTCTAGCTCCATATTCCACATTTAACAATTTGCTGTTGCTGTGTTATATCGCTAAATAAAACTGATAATGCGCCACCAGGCTGTGTCAAAAGGTTAAAGTTTCCAGATTAAGTGAATGTGCTAATGCATTAATGTTGACAGCCCTAATAAAAAATAGACTGTGTCTTTGTATAGAAAGTCATTTGCTAAAAAACAAATGTCGACATATAGGGACAGTAGTTTAATTTAAACCTTGTGAATATTGTTCTTGCTATTAAAGATCAGAGGTTTTCTACAGTAAATAAATAAACTATTTTCAAACATAAAACTTGATATCATGCCATGATATATTGAGTAAAACCCTACTGTTAGCATTGCGTACTCTTCAGTTAGCTTGTAGTAAAAGCTAATTAGCTAACGAGTTCACAGAATAACATTCGTTAAGGAAGAACTGTGTTAAAGTGGTAAGTGAGAGAGTGTGTGAGAGTGTGTGAGAGTGTGTGAGAGTGTGTGTGTGTGTGTGTGAGTGTGTGTGAGTGTGTGTGAGTGTGTGAGAGTGTGTGAGAGTGTGTGTGAGTGTGTGTGAGTGTGTGTGAGTGTCTGTGAGAGTGTGTGTGAGAGTGTGTGAGAGTGAGTGTGGGTGTGTGAGAGTGTGTGTGAGTGTGTGAGAGTGTGTGAGAGTGTGTGAGAGTGTGTGAGTGTGTGTGAGAGTGTGTGAGAGTGTGTGAGTGTGTGTGAGTGTGTGTGAGTGTGTGTGAGTGTGTGTGAGTGTGTGTGAGAGTGTGTGAGAGTGTGTGAGTGTGTGAGTGTGTGAGTGTGTGAGTGTGTGAGTGTGTGTGAGTGTGTGAGTGTGTGTGAGAGTGTGTGAGAGTGTGTGAGAGTGTGTGAGAGTGTGTGAGAGTGTGTGAGAGTGTGTGTGAGAGTGTGTGAGAGTGAGTGTGGGTGTGTGTGAGTGTGTGTGAGAGTGTGTGAGAGTGTGTGAGAGTGTGTGAGAGTGTGTGTGTGTGTGAGTGTGTGTGAGAGTGTGTGAGAGTGTGTGAGAGTGTGTGTGAGTGTGTGTGAGTGTGTGTGAGAGTGTGTGAGTGTGTGAGTGTGTGTGAGTGTGTGAGAGTGTGTGAGAGTGTGTGAGAGTGTGTGAGTGTGTGAGTGTGTGAGTGTGTGAGTGTGTGAGTGTGAGAGTGTGTGAGAGTGTGTGAGAGTGTGTGAGAGAGTGTGAGAGAGTGTGAGAGAGTGTGTGAGAGAGTGTGTGTGAGTGTGTGTGTGAGTGTGTGAGAGTGTGTGTGAGAGTGTGTGTGAGAGTGTGTGTGAGAGTGTGTGTGAGAGTGTGTGTGAGTGTGTGTGAGTGTGTGAGAGTGTGTGTGAGAGTGTGTGTGAGTGTGTGAGTGTGTGTGAGAGTGTGTGTGTGAGTGTGTGTGAGTGTGTGTGAGTGTGTGTGAGAGTGTGTGAGAGTGTGTGAGAGTGTGTGAGAGAGTGTGAGAGTGTGTGAGAGAGTGTGTGAGAGTGTGAGAGTGTGTGTGAGAGTGTGTGAGAGTGTGTGAGAGTGTGTGAGAGTGTGTGAGAGCGTGTGAGAGCGTGTGAGTGTGTGAGTGTGTGAGAGAGCGTGTGAGTGTGTGAGAGTGTGTGAGAGTGTGTGAGAGAGTGTGTGAGAGTGTGAGAGTGTGTGTGAGAGTGTGTGAGAGTGTGTGAGAGTGTGTGAGAGCGTGTGAGAGCGTGTGAGTGTGAGAGCGTGTGAGAGCGTGTGAGAGCGTGTGAGAGCGTGTGAGAGCGTGTGTGTGAGAGTGTGTGTGAGAGTGTGTGAGAGTGTGTGAGAGTGTGTGTGAGTGTGTGTGTGAGAGTGTGTGTGAGTGTGTGTGAGTGTGTGTGAGTGTGTGTGAGAGTGTGTGAGAGTGTGTGAGTGTGTGTGAGTGTGTGAGAGAGTGTGTGAGAGTGTGTGAGAGAGTGTGTGAGAGTGTGTGAGAGTGTGTGAGTGTGTGTGAGAGTGTGTGTGAGTGTGTGTGAGAGTGTGTGAGAGTGTGTGAGTGTGTGTGTGAGAGTGTGTGAGTGTGTGTGTGTGAGAGTGTGTGAGAGAGTGTGTGAGAGTGTGTGAGAGAGTGTGTGAGAGTGTGTGAGAGTGTGTGAGAGTGTGTGAGTGTGTGTGAGTGTGTGTGAGAGTGTGTGAGAGTGTGTGTGAGAGTGTGTGAGAGTGTGTGAGAGTGTGTGTGTGAGAGTGTGTGAGAGTGTGTGAGTGTGTGTGTGAGAGTGTGTGTGTGTGAGTGTGTGAGTGTGTGTGTGAGAGTGTGTGAGTGTGTGTGTGAGAGTGTGTGTGTGTGAGTGTGTGTGAGTGTGTGAGAGTGTGTGTGAGAGTGTGTGAGTGTGTGTGAGAGTGTGTGAGAGTGTGTGAGAGTGTGTGAGTGTGAGAGTGTGTGAGAGTGTGTGAGAGTGTGTGAGAGCGTGTGAGAGTGTGTGAGAGTGTGTGAGTGTGTGAGAGCGTGTGTGAGCGTGTGTGAGCGTGTGTGAGAGTGAGAGTGTGTGAGAGTGTGTGAGAGCGTGTGAGAGTGTGTGAGTGTGTGTGAGTGTGTGTGAGTGTGTGTGAGTGTGTGTGAGAGTGAGAGTGTGTGAGAGTGTGTGAGAGCGTGTGAGAGTGTGTGAGTGTGTGTGAGTGTGTGTGAGAGTGTGTGAGTGTGTGTGAGAGTGAGAGTGTGTGAGAGTGTGTGAGAGCGTGTGAGAGTGTGTGAGAGTGTGTGAGTGTGTGAGAGCGTGTGAGAGCGTGTGAGAGCGTGTGAGAGTGTGTGAGAGTGTGTGAGAGCGTGTGAGAGCGTGTGTGTGAGAGTGTGTGAGAGTGTGTGAGAGTGTGTGAGAGTGTGTGAGTGTGTGTGAGTGTGTGTGAGAGTGTGTGAGAGTGTGTGAGAGTGTGTGAGAGTGTGTGAGTGTGTGTGAGAGTGTGTGAGAGTGTGTGTGAGTGTGTGTGAGTGTGTGTGAGAGTGTGTGAGAGTGTGTGAGTGTGTGTGAGAGTGTGTGTGAGTGTGTGTGAGAGTGTGTGAGAGTGTGTGAGTGTGTGTGTGTGTGTGTGAGAGTGTGTGAGAGTGTGAGAGAGTGTGTGAGAGTGTGAGAGTGAGTGTTTTGACGGATGTGTGAGAGTTTGGCAGCTCTGAGACTTTTATTCTCATCAGTCTGTCAGCAGGGTTTGGGAGGTCTGAACTGCAGCAGCACAGGAAGCCAATGGGAGCCGTAGGTGCTTTACATCAACCCTGCAGACCCAGCAATATTATTATATTATTATTTAACACAGTATAAAGTATTTTTCCATGTAATGGATGCCTTGGCCAACATGCTTTTTCTTTATTCTGCGTATTTATAGTCCATTACTACCAAACCAGGCAGCACATTTTTTTAAACAGCAGTTAAAAACATTAAAACACATAAGAAATATTGTTATTTTTAAGAAACTTTATTTTTTCCCCATGGGATCTTAATGAAATGTCTTAACATGAGAATATAAGCTTTATTTTTATTTATTTTTTTTAGTAGTTTTTTTTTATATACTTCCACAATATACTTTTTTTTAACAATACTAAAATGATATATTTTTTAGTATTTAGTACATTTATTTTTAGTATAGGTCGTGGCAGTTAACTGCAAAATACTGCAAAAACAAAGTAGCAGCATAAAAAAATATTTATTACAATAATTTATAATTTATTACAAACAAACAATACTGGTTTTCACCACTAATATAAAAGTAATTTAATTTGCCAATCAAAAAAACAAACACTGATTCTTTTATTTTTACATTTAAAAACCCAATATTTAAAGCTTGATAAATCACCATTTTTTCACCATTATAGAATTATGTAGTATATATCAGAATAAACGTTTTAAATCGATTGACACCACTAGTTATATTACAACAAATATAATAAAACAAAGAACAAAAAGAGCAAAAAAAAATTGTATTAGCAAAAAGTAAAAAAGTTATCTAATTTTAAGGCAATACATCTTATTTTTTTGTGCAAAGTGATCATTTTTTTTACTTATTAAGCATTGTAAATGTAGGAATAATACAGTCTTATTTGAAATTTTAAATAAGTAAAATAAATAATAATAATAATAAAAAAAGTTTTTTTATTCTTGTGTCCAAATTTAAGCCTAAAATCTGTGATTTAAGCTCGATTTAAGTCTTACATCACTCATTTTAAGATTTAACTATTACTTAATTATTTTAAGAAATTGGGTGGTACAGTAAAAAATATAAAACTATAGAAGATAGATAGAAGATAACTTTAAGATAACTTTAGGCTTTAAAAAAATTACTTATTTTACTTATTTTAAGAAATCTTACAAAGAAATATTAGCTCACCTTATTTAGCAGATTGTTTGCTTAAAATAAGCATATATAATATACACACCTCTCATTTTACATGTATTGTTTCTAGTTTTTGTGTTTGATGATTCAGTTATTTTAGTTTTTAGCTTTAATGCACTAAAACTCCTGAAGTAAACTTAAGACTAAAATGTGTTTAGCTATTCTGCTGTTTTTAGTGTAATAGGGATGATTGGGTGAATATGTTTCTTGGTTAAAACATGAGTTTAATAAAGATATATTTTATGTGTCCTGTTATTTGACATTATCTAAAGACTGGTTATGTTTTGTGGAGGGTAAACTCTTGCCTGGTCCTCTGGAGCCCCTGAAAAATCTCCACATTGAGAACGAGGGACTAAACAAACATGAAGAGGCTCTTCAGAGCCTTAAGGGCCGCAGAGATTCGCCGATATGACAGATGAGCTCACTTATAGTGAACCAATGAGGGATACACAGGATTTTAGGAAATACAGAACTTAAGGATAACAAAAAAAAAACACATGCAGCAGTCATATAAATAAATAAATTATGCTATTTTTATTGTCACTGTTGTTTTAGAGCCTGTATAATATGTATGTGTTTCTTTTTTATTTGTACATTTAGCTATACTCTTCATTTAACTTTAAACATTACTTGCTACAGTAGACAATCTCACTTATTACACTGATATTTTAATGTTTCTGTATGATCGGCATCATTATATTATAAACGCTGCATTAACTGGGCTGAGTGATCTAGCACAAAATAGATACTTCTTGTAGTATGTTAAAAAAGAGATTTTTTGATTATTATTATGTTGTTGTTTTTTTTTGCTTCAGATAAAATGGAGAGATTTGATTTGACGGAGAAAATTTTATTTGCTTTAAGCAGAGTCATCTACAAAACTAATTGTAATCTTTATATTTTCTGGCTGCTTAATTAGCAAATTAGCTATACTGGGCTGAACTTGACTACATCCACCAAAAATATGGGAGTACAAACACACCAGACAGATCTGTTAGAGCTGAGCTTTGTATTCAGCATTTGTAACCCAACTATAACCCAAACTGGCACAATTACAGAACCAAACTTTAACCCAACTGTAACCCATCTGTAACCATTGTAACCCAACTATAACCCAACTGTAACCCTTGTAACCCAACTATAACCCTTGTTACCCAACTGTAACCATTGTAATCAAACTATAACCAAACTGTAACCCTTGTAACCCAACTATTACCCTTGTATCTCAACTGTAACCATTGTACCCCAATGGTACCCCAACTACAACCCTTGTATCCCAACTGTAACCCAACTATAACCCTTGTATCCCAACTATAACCCTTGTAACCCAACTGTAACTCAACTATAATGCTTGTAACCCATCTATAACCCTTGTTACCCAATTATTACCCTTGTTACCCAATGGTAACCCAACTGTAACCCTTGTAACCAAACTGTAACCCAACTATAACCCTTGTAACCAAACTGTAACCCAACTATAACCCTTGTAATCAAACCGTAACCCAACCGTAACCCTTGTAACCAAACTGTAACCCAACTGTAACCCTTGTAACCCAGATGTAACCCAACTATAACCCTTGTAACACAACTGTAACCCTTGGAACTCAACTGTAAACCAACTTGAATGTAAAATGGGACGGGCTCTTTCGTCATTGAAACATGTTGGTGTGGGCGGAGGTACACATCATTCTGCAACCAGCAATCAGGGGGCAATAGACCTGTAGTGGTTCCACTTTTGAGAACTGCTGTGCTGGCCATGCTTTTTAAAACAAACAGACCAGCAGAAATAATCCAAAAATTATATGTTAAAATGATATATTATGCTGAATATATTTGGTTGAAATGTCTGTGGAATTCCATCGTTTTGGCTCCGTTTGTCCATTTGTCTGTTTTGCTAGTCAGAATAGAAGCAATAAGCGAATTTGAGTCACTCAGGGCTATAAAATGACAAAGCATTTTCTCAAACAGGCTGGAAAACTAACTGCAGCCAACGGGGTCACGCATTCAATCCCCGCTCTCGGCATGCAGCCGCTCTGCAGTCTCCACACCAGAAGACGTTTATCCTGATCGCTGCGTAATGGAATACATCATTACCAAAAGTACTGTCATTTCCCGCATGACATCCTGTCAAGTGCATTCTCCCATTTTCTAAATCTCGTGTCCTCTCGCTCAGGAAACAGACTTGTTCTATAATGCTCTCTCCAGATGTGTTGCACCCGTCCAATTTCCTCACAAAGTAATAGCAATCAGCGTCGTCACACCGCAGCGCTGTCCGCCAGCAGAGCAAGAAAAAGAACGCTAACCTGAAACGTCTAGAAAATTTCTGTTACTCGTATTACAAAGGGATGCTTCACTAGACATGGTGAGGGGAGCGAGAAAATTATAAAAAAACACTTAATTGCATGACCTGGGGGAGGGGGGGGGGGCTGTGTAATGTTCATCACTTTTCTAAATCTTAGAGGCTAAATAAAAAATAAAAAAAACTTGGGTGTAAATACAGTGTAAAGCTACAATATTTCATTTTTCCCCCAATTTCTGCCTCTTACAATCAGAATTAAGAGAAAATGGAAAAAAAGAATCAACTATACAACTATTACCCTTGTAACCCAACTATAACCTTACTGTAACCCAACTATAAACAAACAATAACTCTTGTAACCCAATTATAACCTAACTATAACTCTTGTAACCCAACTATAACTCAACTATAACACTTGTAACCCAACTGTAACCCAACTATAACTCTCGCAACCCAACTATAACCCAACTATAACTCTTTTAACCCAACTATAACCCAGCTATAACTCTTGTAACCCAACTCTAACCCAACCATAACCCTTGTAACCCAACTATAACCCAGCTATAACCCTTGTAACCCAACTATAACCCAACCATAACTCTCGTAACCTAACTATAACCAAACTATAACTCTTGTAACCCAACTGTAACCGAACTATACACAAACTATTACCGTTGTAACCCATCTATAACATTACTCTAACCCAACTCCAACCCAATGGTCAATAGCTCGCCTCTCTGATTTTTATTAGGTTCAAGATTAAGTCTTATTTCAAGGATTTTGCAAATACGCCACTCTTTTCCGAGTCCATCAGTGGAGATGACGGTTGCGTTTGGTATTCGCTCTGGACTTTCCAAAGATTTACCAAGAGCTCAGAGCTCCTGCCGGCGGATTTAAACACAACTGTTTACACAAAAGCGGAGAGAAGCATCTGCGGCAAGTCGAGGCAGAGCTCGGCCGTTCCCAGCGTACTCTCCGAGCTTCCAAACACATACAATTACATCACTGCCGCGCATTACTGCAGCATTACTGCAGCGCATTACTGCAGGACCGCAGGCCATTTAGGCACTTGCTGACAAACGGAGATGTAGCGTCTATTATTTCGGAGCTCTTAATGGATGGAGCTGTAATTGTGCCAGTCAGTATTTCAACAGTCTTTATAAAACAACGACGTTCGCCTCTTTTTCTTTTTTTCCCCCCGCATCTTTACTCGCAGGGGCCCGGTCCCCGGCGATGTTTTGAGGGCCGTATGTCAAAACAAGCAGAGGCGTATTGTCAGCGGGTTCGAGGAGGGGTGGGTGGTGTTGTGACTTCCACAGGTGGAGGAGAGCATGAAGGCTTGAAATCTTCGTGGAGAAGAGCTGTCAGTCAGGAATTCGGCTAAGAAAACTGCAGCGTAGCGAAGGTGAAGAGGTGGAACATGCTTTTCCGAGGCTTTTCTTCTTGTGTGTGTGTGTGAAGGAGTGTGTGTGTCTGTTTGCTCAACGAGGGCATGATGACTAATTTGAGATTAATGAAACACAAACACTCCATTTGTACCCGGCGCTGTAGCTGGCTCAGAGACAGCCGGGTTCGACAGGCAGGCAGGCGAGAGAGAGCGAGCGAGAGAGCGAGCGAGAGAGGTGAGGTGGTAATTGTGACAGTGGTGATTTGCTGTGGTGTGTCGGCTGGCATGTTAACATGTTTATCTAACCTCAGAGCGAAGGAGGCAGAGGGGTAAACGTAAGCGGCTCTGACACACACTTGAAAGAATTTAATTAGATAGTCAAACACGGCGCTGGAGTCGAGGATGAGGGTGAAGAGGGCGAGGAGTGCTGGAGGGGACTGGAGGAAAGAGGTGGATGAGGCGAACGATGAGGCGAAAATGCCCTCGAATGACCGATAACTCTCATACGCTGAGCGTTAAACACTCTAAAGACTGGTTTAAATAACTATTAAAACCCTAAAGACCCTAAAAACTTAAATTGATCATCCTCAAATGATAAGTATGAATAGATAAGTAGGGGTAGTGCTTTGCAATTATGTCCCCTCCCTTACTAAAAATCAAAATACAGATGATAAAGAAATGGTTCAAAACTAAGCTTACCTGTAAAAAAAAAAAAACAGACACTTTGGGTTGAGTCGACTCACTGAGTGAATCAATGATTCAAAAACAAGCCCATGCGCCCAAAACTGTAATTCGAATTAAACTAATTAATAGTGAAAAGTTTGGACGTACCTCACTTATGTCTCATTTTATGTTGTTTTTTTCCTAAATTTTAAATAAATCCCAAAAAGTCATGCAGAATAAAAATATGTGGAACTATTTAGCCAAACCAGAATATGTTTAATTTTTTTACATTCTTTAAAATCGAACCTCTTGCCTAGATGACAGTTTTGCACATTTTAGAGCAGATAAAAGAACTATAGGTGTAAAAACACCGTAAAAGTAAGTAAAAGAGTAAAGTAAAGAGTGTTTTCACACCAGCACTATTTGGCTGGGTTAAATCAGACTCGTAGGTTCGTTTGCTCCCTTTTTTCGATGGGCTCAGATTTCCTGCGATATTATTGCGTATGATAAAATATGGAACACGCCTACTGTTAACTGATTCAGACCAGAGAAAACCGTAAAAATACAGTAAAAATACCCTAAAACTAAGTAAAATCACATGAATATGGGTTAAATTTAAGTTTTTCTATGTTTTACCTCAGTTTAAATCAAAATATACAATTAGGTGTGTCTCATATCGTATCATATGAAATAATATCACCAACATTTTTGAATATGGTGAACAATATTATTTATTTTATTTTTATGTTTTACTGTTTTTAGCTAAAAAAAAAAAAAAAAAATCACACTTTTCTCATTTCCCATTATATATCTACTAGAGACAGATTATATCTGTCCAGTATCATTTATTCTACTTTAATCCTGTATATATGGAGATATTTGTAGTGCATTATTATTATTAGTATCATGACTAATAATTCTGGATCATTGAATTCTGGATCATTTACAAATCTGATAAAATAATTGTATTTTTTAATATCTCAGTTATTAGGGGTGTGCCATATCATATTGCATACAATAATAGTATGCAGTAATGTATTCTTGAAATATTTTTTTTAATTCTGTGTTTTGTCATGTCGTCAAGAGTATCTTTATTGTAAAAATATAAAAAAAATATATATATATATATTGTGATATTATTTTAGGACCATATCGCCCACCCCTAAATACACGATTTACAGTTCTGGCTACTGTTTTCTATTTTATAAAACCAGCATTACAACACAAATGTTCCTAAAACTTTTAAGGCGGTATAGATGAGTTACAGCACTTCTGGCTATTCACTGCAGTAAGTGGAGCTTGCGACGTTTATCACAGGTAAACTCAGACGTACGATACATCATCTCACACCGTCTGATTTCTCACAATACGCTCCAATTTCTGATTTAACATCAGTGCAGAAATATTTGTCTAAAAGCGCAGTAATAATAACAGGGTGTGAGGGTTTCTGACGCGCTACGCCTCATTAGCTTCAAATATCCAGTTAAATATGCTAATAAACAGACAGACGAAGTGTTTTCTTTACCGCGAGTAAAGCGGCGAAGGGTTATAAACGTTCCCCGTGTTCAGAAAGGTGTTGAATTAAAGCGTGCACACAATGAGGTAATAAATATTTCACGCGCCGTCTTCTGAATGGGTGAAGTCACTTGTTGAGCGGAGGTCACTGCAGCTGAGGAAAGCAGCTTTTAGTAAAAGCTCTGCCAGTAAAACACGGCGTTTAGCGGATCTGAGAGAATAACAGTATTCAAAAACAGCTTAAACTGAAGCTGTTTTAAAGAGACGGTTCAGGGATTTTCTTTATAAACCACAAATACAGTCGCTTTTATAGTTCACAGGAGCTAAAATGCTAATGTAGCTAATGCAGCTAATGCAGCTAATGCATAACTATCCCTGCAAAAGAAAAATGCATGTAAGCATATATTTTTTTAAATGTACTTAACATTAAAAAAGTACATACTTTTAATATTAAAATTAATATGTATCTAAATACATACTAAATGTACTATTTGGGAACAACTCATGGCAGCTTCAGTATATTTCAATTGTAAATATTGTAAGATATATTTAAAATTCAACATGAAAAGCATTAGGTTGTGCTTTTTTTGTATAACTTTTTAAATGTAACATCATTTTTAGTACACTTTAGTACAGTAAAAGTATAATGTAAATGTGAAAACTACTCTGCGTATTAAATGTACATATTATGCACTTTTTGTATTTTTTACCTAATTAAACATACCTTTAATGCTCTAAAGTACACTTCATTTTTTGTCTAAACATCACATACGGACACAAAAAAAATTTAAACTAGCATAAAAATCAAACTATCGTACAAAAAACGGACGGAAAAAAGAACAAATTTTCCCAAAATATGATTAAATACATTTTTTTTTGTCTTTAAAGAGGTATAATTGCTTTCTTTTGCCATCATATTATCATTATGTCAGTGGCATTTATATGGTATTTAACTTTCAATAATATAATCAATAATATTGTTTATCGCAATCATTTCTGGGACAATATATCGTCCCACAAAACACTGGTAACAAACATTGATAAATTTGAGGGTAAGAAAAAAAAGGAACAAAAAATTCTCTTTAAGAGTAGATCAGGTGAGCTCTGACTTTGGTGGATTGCTATTGTAACGGTGCAGCTACCTGGACGTGTTCAACAAACTCTTCTCAGCAGAGGAAACTGAGCTGCTGGTTGACGCTGTGAAGGAGCTCCAGTAGCTCATTTACGGGAACAGCAATGTTATTTTATTTACTATTCTGTTTATTGTTGATGTAAAAGTTGTGTTTGTGCACTGCAGCTCCATTGCCAAGATACCGATGAACGTCTGACTGTTGGCGTCTGTCTAGGTTGTATTCAGTCAGTGGAGCTCCTGTGTTTTCTGTTACCAAGATAAACAAGATAAAACTCCAGAAATGTACCTGAACACACCTCAATTCCAGAACACCACGTCAGCTCAGTTTCCTCTGCTGAGAAGAGTTTGTTGGACACGTCCAGGTAGCTGCACCGTTAAAATAGCAATCCACTAAAGTCAGAGCTCACCTGATCTACTCTTAAAGAGAATGATGAGCAAGAGACGCACTTTATGTTACGCCCAAAACACAATGAGCAAGGTGTACTTTTCCCATTGTTATGATAGCAAAGACATACTGACACGCCCTAAATGAAGCTGCACGATTGATGGTTCACCTATAGATATTTAAAATAGGGCCCCATGAGTGCTCTAAAACTAAACCAGAGTCTGATTTAACCAAACTAAAAACTCGTACTCCTTCTTTCTCTTCTTTTTCTTCCTCTTTTTCCTTTGTTTTTCTGTAATCCCGCCTCCCACCATCCCTCTCTGCTCTCCGTTTCCACATATGCCAAATGGTTTGCACAAATGTTACATGCATGTCAACTAGCATCTCATTACGGCCGGGTCTTCCATACGAGAGCGTATGGAAAAACGAACGGCAGGCTGTTTTTTATATGTGTGTGTGTGTTTTCGTGTTGCTCGTTCAAGCTTTAAAACAGGAACAGGACTGAAACAGGACCATTGACGCTGCTGAAAATACACTCATGACGTTTGGGTGAGCGAAGTGTGAACATTTAGCGAGGCTTTTTTAGGCCCGACGCCACGTCGAGGGGAGGAAAATCCAGCGGCGGCTCTCGGAGAAACTCCGCTAAACAAAGCGAGAGGCTGCGAGAGCTGAAGGCTTGATTGAGATTCGGAGCGATGCTGCCCTAGTGAGAGAAATACCCTCATTTCCCCACCGGTTCTTCTCGCCGCTAATGTTTATTCAAGATGGGATGAATACATCACGCCTCACGTTATTACACACCCATTCAAGTTCTGTTCTGCATCATCAACTCTAGCTGGACGTCTTTGGGCGTCATTTATCAAACCGCGCACCTTTCACTAAAACATTTGTCACCATTCATCAAAGTCAAGCGGAAAAAAGGATTTTCCCAAACACATGTACTTTTAGTTCTCCTTCCTATAAAAATAATATAAAAGAGAGAGAGAGAGAGAGATGTTTTCTCAATCTGGAATAATGTCTTAGCAAAGTGTGGAGCACGATTAACCATTATGGCAAAGCAATATGCCTTTCACTTTCCAAGACCACACTTGTGGACGCTCGAAACTTCTACAGAAGTCTTTAAAACCCCAGTATCTATACTTCTACTCAAGTAATTTGGCTAAATTACACTTAAATACAATACATGCTAGTCTGGAACACAGAAACCTCTTCCTGTATTTACTTTATTAACTCCGCCCCCAACAGCTCTGACCAATCAAAGGAGAAGACATTGTGGTTGATTTTCCTTGTGTGAAATCAAACCAACAAAGTCGTTACAAACTGATTCGGAGGAGATAAAATAACTATAGGAGTAAAAATACCATAAAAGTAAGAAAGAAAATAAAACTCTGATTTGTTTGCACACTTGGTGAGATTCGTAATTGCACTAGATACAAGACTATCAAATATACTCCTCATGTTCAAGCTAAACGGCTGTTCAGGTGCAGTTTAACCTGATTAATTACCCAGATATTTAAAACATTTGTCACCATTCATACAAACACATGTACTTTTAGTTCTCCTTCCTATAAAAATAGTATAAAAAAAGAGAGAGAGCGAGAGATGTTTTCTCAATCTGGAATAATGTCTTAGCAAAGTGTGGAGCACGATTAACCATTATGGCAAAGCAATATGCCTTTCACTTTCCAAGACCACACTTGTGGACACTCGAAACTTCTACAGTATCTTTAAAACCTCAGTATCTATACTTCTACTCAAGTAATTTGGCTAAATTACACACAAATACAATACATGCTATAGTCTGGAACACAGAAACCTCTTCCTGTATTTACTTTATTAACTCCGCCCCCAACAGCTTTGATCAATCAGAGGAGATGACGCGCTTACATGGTTTGTTGTGATGCATTTACTTTGTTTTTTGCACCTTTGATGAGATTCGTAATGGTGTAAACGGCTGTTCAGGTGCAGTTTAACCTGATAAATTACCCAGATAATTATTTATACTAACCCAGATAAATATTTGTCACCATTAATCAAAGTCAAGTGGAAAAAAGGATTTTCCCAAACACATGTACTTTTAGTTCTCCTTTCTATAAAAATAGTATAAAAAAGAGAGAGAGAGAGAGAGATGTTTTCTCAATCTGGAATAATGTCTTAGCAAAGTGTGGAGCACAATTAACCATTATGGCAAAGCAATATGCCTTTCACTTTCCAAGACCACACTTGTGGACACTCAAAACCCAAAATGATCCCAGTAAAAGTAACAGTAAAAGTAACAGTAAAAGTAACAGTAACAGCAATAATCGAAAGTCCTGCGAAAAAGAGAACATTAGCTGCGGTCCAATCTGAAGGGAGCTGCCCAACTAGGCAGCATTTTCAGGCAGCATAGGCGCGCTCCCGAGAAAAGGACTGTCCCATTCGGAAGGTGGCATGTGCTGCCTACCTGGGCAGCTGCCTTATTTTACCCCGATTCTGAAGGCAGCGTGAGATGTATCCTTCACGGCGAAGGCAATCCCATGATGCATTTCACCAGCTCAGAGTTCCAGCGCTCAGATTTAAAAACATGGCGGACGGAGCCGGCACTGCGAGGGAGTTTCTGTACGAATGTAAGTAATTTCCTCCTGTATTTCCACTCACCGCTGCGTGGGTTTATCAAACTAGCATATTTTAGACTGTTTTAAGTTGTTTTCCATCGTTGTTTTCGCCTGTACTTCATTTAATGTAAGACCTGACCGGCGGAAGCTACCGTTAGCTTATCGCGCTAATTTACCGGGTAAGCTAACACGCATCTAGCCGACTTACAGAGTACCAAACGCGGCTGCAGCGCTGAGGAAACCCCCGCTAGGAAACAAAGACACCCTGGCCGTCCAGTGTAAAAAGTTTTAACTGTTTTAAGTCACTGTTACGTATAACTAAGTGATTTACTGTGTAAATAGTGTAACACTGTAGAATAACCTGTAATTCAGTGATTTAATGTGTAAATAGTTTAATTGTTAGAGGGAATAACTAGAGTTACCTGTAACTGAGTGATTTACTGTGTAAATAGTGTAATTATGAGCGTGTTCTCCATAAACCGCTGTTACTAATTCAGATTTATTTTTTCCACAGGGATGAACTTGGGCCGGGGAAGGTGAACTCTGGTCAGACCGGCTGGAGGCAGCGTTAGCTCCCTTTATGAATATATATATTTTTTCTTTGAATGTAATAAAGTTTTCTCTCTTAACATTATTATTTTTGCTTGCTGTGTGTTTATTGTCACTATGCTTATTGTAGTATCACATCTCAACTAGTGGGTATGGGTAAATAAAAAAAAAAAAGTTTATGAATCATGTGTTTTATGCAACTAAAAGATAAAGATATAATAAAAATTAGCTGACTGTGTATGAATGTACTATTGTGTGAAACGTAGCTTAGTTTGATAATTTAGCTCTGGCTCATACAAAATATTTATTATATTATGGTTTCATTACTCATGCATTTCTACAAAGCATCTAATCAAAAATAAAATAAATGCATACATAAAACTGACCATACTCTGAGAATGAAGTGAGGAAAAGTGTATAATTAAAGTAAATCATGAATATTTAAATATCTGTAATATTTGGATGAGTAAAAGAGAAATAGCTGCCGCTGCATTGAGATTTATCCCGAGGTAAGTGATCATTAACTTTAGTTATTTATAAACAAGCTCACGGGCACAGCGCGCTAGACGTGATGACGTATGCTGACTCCAGAGCGTGTCCCGAACGCGCTGCCTTATAAGATCCCTTATGGGTGAAAATGCTGCCGAACGAGGGAGCTGCCTTTGAAGGCAATGACTACCTAGGCAGCTCCCTTCAGATTGGACCGCAGCTATAATGCATATAAAATATGAAGAACATCTGAAAGACAAAGAGGAAACTCTTTTCCTGAAGAAGCGTGAAGATTGCATCACACTTGCACCATTTGTGTGGTCCAACATCACCAAACCCAAAAGTCCAAGCAGTTTAGCACCAAAGACTGGACAGATAATTCAGTTTGCATGCTTACTAACAGGAAATACAGGGCCCTTAATATCTTATACCCAATACTCTTTGCTATTTTATTCTCTGCCAACAGTCTATTTTCATGCCTTCCACCTGCATCGTTACTTTTCCTCTGTAGAAGTCTTTAAAACTGTAGTATCTATACTTCTACCAAGTAAATACATGCTAGTCAGGAATGCAGAACCTTCTATTTACTTCATTAACCCCTGACAGCTCTGACCAATCAGTGGAGATGGCATGCTTACATGGTTTGTTGTGATGCATTTTGTTGCACTTCAAATTGCGAAATCGTTACAAACTGATTCGGAGCAGATAAACGAACTATAAGTGTAAAAACATAACAAAAGTAAGAAAACAATAAAGGTTTTTTTTTTTTTTACATCTTTTGCACTATTTAGCACGGTTAAATCGGACTCTGGTTCATTTACACCCTTTGGTGAAAGGCATATGTCAAAACCTTAATTGCACTAGGTAGGATGCAACTTCGGTCCAACAATACTATTCAATGTACTCCTCATGTTCAAGTTAAACGGCTGTTCAGGTGCAGTTTAATCTGAATTATTACCCAGATAATAACTACTACAGCTATCAGGCAATGCTTCTCCATGCTAAACTACAATGATGTACAGTACATGCTAATCCGGAACACAAAGGACCTTTTCCTGTACTTACTTTATTAACCCTGCTCCAAAAAGCTCTGGCCGAAGCTGTTGTTTCTAATGCCATTTTTTCTCCTTACTTTACTCATTACTTTTCATTTTTATACTTTAAGTCATTTTGAAACCAGAACTTTCACACTTTTACTTAAAGAGCAAAAAGCTTGAGTTGATACTTCAACTTGACACATGCAGAAACAAATTTCACCAAATTGACCAATCGAAAGAGAAGATGGCATGCTCACATGATTTGTTGTGATGCATTTTGTTGCACTTGTGATTGATTTTCATTGTGTGAAACCAAACCAGAGCAAAACAAACCAAATTTAGCTAAAACTGATTCGGAGCAGATAAAAAAAAGACCTACAGGTGTGAAAACACCCAGAAAGAGTGAGAGAACAAGAGAGAAAGAGAGAGAGAAAGAGAGCGAGAGAGCTGTCATGTGAACCCTCTCTCACTCTCTCTCTCTCTCTCTCTCTCTCTCTGTGTAAACGAGCCCGCACTGCTCTGCTGCAATAATAGAGAGGAAATTGAGCATTAAATACAAATCAGCGGTTATTAATTTTAGCGTGACAGCAGAAGGTTGCGGAGGTTGGGGCTTTCAGCAGCTCGTACAGTCGCTGCTCCTTCACCCGCATGAGAGACGGAGAGAAACGGAGAGACGGGGGAAGGGGGGATATTTAGAAAGAAGGAGAGGAACAGCAATGAGTCTTTCTTTAACACGCCAACATCCGACAGGAGCTTTAAAAGCAGCAATAAATCTAATCCAACCTGTAGCCTCGAGCTACGAAACAGCAAATATACATACAGGTGTATTAATGTATCTCACCCAATCACAGCTCACCTAATTTGTAGGAATCATGTAGTAACATAAAAAAAGGTGTTAAATAAACTAAAATTTAGGTTCTCTTATCTGGGGAGCTGTTAACTCGCCGTTTCTTAGGCTGGTAACTCTGATGAGTGCCAGTTTCATCATTATTACATTGTTAATGGTTTTTGCATTTTGCACTTTCAAAGGTCTTGAAATTCTCCTTTTTTGATTGACTGACCTTCATTGTTAAAATCTTCACTTAGTTGAGTAGTTGTTTCTTCTCATAATCTGGATTCGAACATTACTCAAATATTCAATATTCACTGTATACCTGTAACTCTACCTCTTCACTACTTTACTTTAACTGATGCTCTCAAACTTTACATTAACTCTTGATGAGTTCAGCACAGCTGTTAACTGAAAGCCTGACTCTACCTTTTTGTCAGTTCATTCTTCAGAAAATATGTTTACACATTAGAAATGGCTGCTAGTGATTTTCTATAATGTTTGGAAACGGGAGAAATTAAGTTTTTATTTTGATATGACTGTACAATGAAAAAGTATTTGCCCCCTTATAATTTATCATACTTAAATTTTTCAGATTAACAAACATATTTTAAAATCAGATAAATATAACCTGAGTAAATAAAAATCACTTTTTAAATTATGAGTTTATTTATTAAGGGGAAAAAATGATAAATAAAAATATATAAAAATAAATAAATATAAATTAATACATAAATAAAAACACAAGTGGAATATTTTGGAACGTGTGTGTATCGTTACATCTGGTGTAAAACTTAAACACATAATTACAGAACACATAATTGCTGCTTCAGGACCTGCACAACTTGCTGTAAAACCCTGAGTGTACGGCCATCTGTTTATGACCTTAAGCTCAAGCGTGCTTGGGTTCTGCAGCAGGACAATGACCCGAAGCACAGCAGCAGGTCCAACTCTCAAAGGCTCCAAAAATACAAACATAATGAAGATTTTCAAGCGGCCTAGTCAAAATTCGGACTTACATTCTATTGAGATGCTGAGATCTTAAACAGGTCGTTTATGCTGGAAAAATCCTCTAATTTGGCCGAATTAAACGTGAAAATTCTGTAAAGAAGAGATATGAAAGACTCATTTTCAGTTATCGGTAAAGTTTGATTGCAGTTGTTGCTGCCAAGAGACGAACAACCAACTAGTTAGATTTAAGGGTCTAAAAGGTGAAAGGTAAATGAGTTTCTATTGAATGTAACCCAACATCCAACTCTAATCAAAACTCTAATCTTAAAATTTTAGCATTGGGTTTAGAGTCAGATTTTAAGTTTAGGTTAGGGTTAAGTTGCAGTTAATATACATTCAGTTGAACGTTATTTAAATGTCAGTTGAGCATCAATGAGGCCAATAAATGGACCATCCAAGTAGAGTGTTACCTTAGAATTATATTAAAATGTGTTTGATAATCTGAAAAAAATGATAGTAAGGTCAAAAATGCAAAAATAAAAGAAAACTATAGTGGGCAAATCCTTTGCACAGCGCTCTTTGCATCGTTCCAAGTGATACAATACATAGGAAACTTTAATATTAAGGTATAAAGTGCTAAAATACTACAATATCTCCAATGCAATACTTATATAAATCAGTTTTAATCAGTTTAAATCAGTATATCAGCTGTAAAAGCCCAGATTCCTCCTTCCTGAGGCTGTGGAAGGTGAGGATATTGATCAGAGCTGCTGATGGGGGGCCTTGACCCCTGTGGCTTCATTTATAAAGCCTACAGGAAGTTGCTTGATCTCAGTGTTTTTGCGAAAGTGCAAGCAGACACGGCCCCACACCTGCAGAACGTCAGCATGTTTAGATTTGGGGTCGAAACACTGATAGGGCCAGATGGGCCCAAAGAACAGCCTGGAAACGGACAGCAGAAATGGAAGAGCTCATTTTTTAACGTCTGATGGCCAAAGAGCCTCGTTCCCAAAATAGGAATCTGAAATTATCGGGCCGAATTGATGCAGAGCACTTACGGAGCCCATTCACCATCCAGAGAAAAGATACTCGTCCCGCTGTAAATATTATTTTTGGGCCTTTTCTCAACTTGTCAAAACAAAAGCTCTGCGATCGCTATTAGGCTCCTTAATCTTTTGTTGATTGTCTTAAACACATCAGCGCATTCTTGAAACGCACTCTCTGCAAACATCTGGTAAAATACGTCCGCGCTGAACACCAGGTGCAGCTTCAACACAACATACTTTCTCCTTTTTCCCTCCACTATTAGACTTTTCCGTTTCTGACAGTGACGTATTAAAATCCCCTCGCTCTCTCTGTGTCTCTTTACGGCTGCGTTTCCAATCTCAGTTTGTGGTGGGTCCACTTCTTTTTAATGACGTGAAGAATTTCACTTACTTCTCGCTGTTTAGTAGTTGGATTACAATCTTTTCGGTAACCCGTGCTATTATAAACAAAAAAAAAAAAAGGAGTTTAACCTTTAATCTAGTGGTTCACAAGCAGTTACTGTATCATGTGTTGTAGTTAAACATATATAGCTGCTATTCTACTATTGAATAATTCATGCTTGAAAAAATAAAGAAAGAAATAAAACACAGCATCAATACTGTTCTGTGTTCAGAGAAGTGTTGTGGACTTCACCGGAGGGTAGAATCTTTAGGAGCAGTGCAGGGAGTGAGCAGTGCTGAATAAAACTGAAAACGCTGAACAATAGCATACGCAGCATATCATTCCTGAATATTTTACGTACTGACATAATATCCTACGTTTTATTTGGCTATATAATCACAGCATCAGGCCAGTCAAGATAACATTTGTTTGGACAATATATCATCTCAGAAATTATTATAACAAAAAAAAGTCATTTTAAGACTGTTTAAATACTAATAATTTAATGATACATTTAAAGCATAAAGCAATTATACCATGTCAACAAACATACAAATATATATGAATGTCCAGCAAGCCTCACAAAAATGTCCAGCCAACCTCACCTACACATCCAACCAACCTCTCCAAAATGTCTAGCTAACCTCCCTAAAATGTCCACACAAACTTATCAAAACGTCCAGCCAACCTCAGAAAAACCGTCCAGCCAAACCCTGCAAAACATCCAATCCACCTCATCAAAACCTCCAATCAACCTCCCCAAAACATCCAACCAACGGCACAAAACATCCAGCCAACATCCAACCAAACTCACCAGAATGTCTAACCAACCTCCTCAAAACATTTAGCCAACCTCACCTAGACATCCAGCCAACCATTGACTAGCTGTTGATTTTGCTGTATAATATTTTGTTTATGACCCTGATTATAAAGGTTATTGTGTAGTATGTGCTTTATTATCTGGAATAATTGTTTAATTCAATAAACATTCTTTAGACGTTACTGTAAGGACTGTAATGAAGAGTTCATTGCTTTTCTGGTTTCCCCTCCCCTATTATGATTGAACATCCAACCAACCTACCTAAAACATCCAACCAACCCCTGCTATATGTCCAACCAACCTCTCCAAAACGTCTAGCCAACCTCCTTAAAACACCAAGCCGAACACACCAAAATATACAACCAAACTTACAAACACATCCAACAAACCTCCGAAAAAACGTCCAGCTAACCCCCGCAAAATATTCAACCAACGCCACAAAACGTCCAGCTGACCCCCGCAAAACATCCAACTAAACTCACCAGAATGTCCAACCAACCACCACAAAACATCCAACCAACCTCTTTAAAAAGATCCAACCAACCTCATCAAAACGTCCAACCCAACCCCCCAAAACGTCCAGCCAACCTCCCTAAAATGTCCAATCAACCTACGCAAAACATCCAACCAACCATTGACTAACTGTTGATTTTGCTTTATAATACATTGTATATGACCCTGACTATAAAGGTTATTGTGTAGTACGTGCCACATTATCTTGAGTAAGGGTTTAATTTATCAAACATTCTGTAGACGTTACAGTAAGCAGGAAACACAGAGTAAGGACTGTAATGAAGAGTTCATTGCTGTTCTGGTTTCTCCTCCAATTATATTAAACACAATTATCATTTTATAACTCTAACCCTGTGTAAGAGTATAATGGAGGGGGGGGGGGACCCGGTAGTTTAGGTAGTCAGTCATTCAGAAACAGCTAATTGGGCATCAATGTGCCAAAAACTGGAAATGAAAAAACAGCAAATTTGCCAAAAACATCTCGTGGTTTAAGATGCGAGGCGACGCCGGCGCAGGAGATTTACGAGATGCTAACGGAACCGCCGACAGAACCGGCCAGGCTCCCGGCCAAGAGCACGTGCATTAAGGAGCCGGCGCTATTAAACACACCCATCAAAATATTACCGGTACGCGTAAACACAGGCCCTTTATCTGACAGACATTTACATTACAAAGGCCTTAATCCAGGCCGAGCCGCGGCGTCCCTCATTAGCGCCGGCCTTTACCTCACACTTCGCCACCGCGGCCGCAGGTGGATGCACTACTCCGGCCGCTAGCGTGTTTACGTTAGCTTTTCGTAAGCCCCTGCTACAGATTTGTCAAACTGCATCATTGTTTAACTACGTGCCACTCAAACCCAGCAGTGCCAGATGAGGTTCATTCCCCCTTAAATTTACCCCTGAGCTAAAGAGCCGCGCTGCACAACGTTCCTATTCACACTTACTTACTTAGCATTTATCACTTCAGCTGAAATTTTACAAAAATGCTTTTTTATATGTGAACATGTTGGTCAATAAAAAAAAAAAATATTAGCTTAAAATAATAAAGTTAATTGCAAATAACACTTTTAAGCCTCCTGTTATGTTACTATGCATCAAATTGACCCATCTTGAAGTTTAAATATAAAAAAATAGTTAAAAGTATTTTTATTTTTCAGTATGAAATTTCTTCTGCTTGCCTTAATTAATCAGTGTAATCAACATATATAATATGAAAATGGTTCATCTCAAATATTTGTAAAAACTAAAACAGACTTATATCTTTAAGGTTATACATCAGTGCATTGATTCACATTATAATTTGAATGATAAATTTACCAGTATCTGAAAGTCTTACAAAGTCTAACATTCATTCATCTTAAAATAAGGCTTTACTTTGTCTTAAAATGTCTTGAATCAAATCCCTGAGGGTCTTAAAAATATTACAGAAAGTTTTAGTTTCATGTTCACATTTTTAATTCTACCTTAAAATGGAGAACAAAGCCCCTAAAAACCCTAACTTCAGCCTGAAGCCTGTGTGTCACCGCAGCAGTATTTAAGGTGGAATGGGAAATTAGAAATGTTTAAATTGGAATGACACATTATCAGCCAATTAACTTCAGTACACCTTAAATAATAAAGACAGAAAATACAAACAATCCATTACATAAACATAATACACATATCTGGTGTATATTATTGCAATATGAATAACGTAACTTCCAGTTTTTATTAATACCATTAATAATAAAATATAAAAATATATTTATTTTAGCTTTAGCAGCATTTAAGGTGGAATGTTCAGTTAGCGGCATTTAAGTTGGAATTGTAAATTATCAGCATTTAAGGTGGAATGGTAAATTAGCAGCATTAAAGGTGGAATGGAAAATTAGCAGCATTTAAGTTTGAATTGTAAATTATCAGCATTTAAGGTGGAATGTTAAATTAGCACCATTTAAGGTGGAATGGTAAATAAGCAGCATTTAAGGTGGAATGGTAAACTCAAACAAACAAACAAACATCTTAAAGCGAGTGATTTACTGAAGGCAATAAAGTGTATTTAAGAAAGATAGATAGCAGGTACTTACAGTTACTGCTGTAACTTGTCCAGGTGCCACCTTAATGAAGAAGCCAGAGTTTTTCTCTCTGTTGTCTCCTTTTGACCGGGTTGTTTGTTACTTTCAGCTACAGGTGTGATTCCCAAAAGCGTAGTTGTAACTATGGAGGTAAACACGTTTGTAACTTACTTCTATATATAATCCTAATTTTAATTTTAATTTCAATTTAACTTCTACTTCTACTTCTAATTCTACTGCTTCTACTGCTACTCAGGTGTTCCACAAAACCGCAGCTCCACCAAACGCCATTCAGCGGATTTCTTCCAATCACACCTGAACACCTGCGTTAGAATCCGGGTAATTACCTCATTGATGACGCAACGTGCGGCAGTATTAATGTCAGAAAGCAGACAAATTATTATGATATTAATTTTAATATATATATATATATATATATATATATATATAGATATAGATATTTAAATAATATATATTTAAACCGTATAAAATGTTTTCCTTATTTTTCCTTAATGTACTGCAATTGTTTAAAATACATTTAATGTTTTTTAAACAATACATCTGAAGTATATATGCATGAATGCATGTATTAGATGTATTTGTGCAAAGTAAAGGTTTTATTTAATAATAAATTATATTTTAAAAAAGGATCTCATAAAATACAGTATATGTAATTATATAATTGTGGATGTTTTGGTGAGTTTGGCTGCTTGGGTGTATCGCCATCACGATGCAAACTAAGGTGAAAGTAATTTTTTTAGCAAGTATTTTTAATTTTAACAGTTAATTAATTGTATTTAAAACACCTTTGATCGTGTTTATTCTAAAAGCACCTTTTTTGTTTGTTTTTTATAGATAAAAACTATTTTAAAAAAAGTAATTTTCTGGCAGTAGGGGTGTCAGAAAAGAACAAAAAATACAGTAGTTTACCATGTTGTATCTTATATAAAATTACAGAATTTTCAGAATAAGTTTTTTTTACAGTAGAGGATAATAACAGAATTTGATTTGATTAGATATTATTATTTATTTATTTATTTATTTATTTATTTAGTTTATTATATATGTGCGAGATTTAGCCAGATGGCTAGTTATCATCTGCGGTCCCTGGGTAGGTTGATGTTCTAAAGGAAACCATCTTAAACAACAGAGTAGAAGTGTTTTTTTTCTTACTATGGACTTTTATGGCTCTATGGACTAGTTTTTTCTAGTTTTTTCCAGTTTTTATTTGTTTGTTCTGGATTGTTCTGCAAATGTGCTGCAAATATGTTCATTGTTTTCCTTGGAAAATAACTTTTTTCATTCTTTACTCCAAATTATAAGCACTTGCTGTGAAGCTGGGCTAAACGCTAAAGCTAAAAAGTAGAAAATCAGGCCTCATTAATTGAACGAGACTTATTTTCTGACATGTATTCATATGTTCCCTGATTGGGGTCAGTTAAATAGCCCTTCACAGGGTCTGCTTAACCAAAGACCTCCAGATTCTGATGCAAAACATCTGTTTATGAGTGTAAACTGGGTCCGGCTGCCTATATTTGTCCGTTGCCGTGTCATATAAACTCTTGTGATCACTCTAACGGACAGATTGATTGGCTCAGGCACTTGGCCTGATTTCATATGTCTGGAAATAGTAATGCTTAATAGTTATCATACTTCACTGTGTGCATGCAGGAACATATACATTAGAATAGCGCTTCAGCCCGTTGATAATTCAGTAAACAGAGTTAGTTCTAATGTTCTGGACGTTGATTGAAACAAATACTAACAGGAAATTGGTCACCATGTGTGTTTGGGTGGCTGTGTTGGCAAATAGCCTTATAGACTTATTGCTATGTTAAAAAAAAAAAAAAAAAAATATATATATATATATATATATATATATATATATACAGCTAATATGTAATCATAAAGGAGGTCAGTTGTTTTTCAGACCTGCCTGTAAAAGTAAATATCAAATTATTTATTGTGATATTTGGTGAATTATACTGCTTTAAAAAAAAAATAAAGTATGCTCAACATAGGATTCACGTACAGTAATGTGTTCATGTGTTCATAGGCTCTAGTGTGACTGCTAGCTTTATTTTACTTGACTTTAGCTCTATTTTTGTCCATTTCCATAGATATTTGAGATTTTTTTTTTAACATTAAATGCTAAGACAAGCTTTAACAATGTGATTTCTTATGATAAAGAGTTTTAAAGCATTATTTTTGTGATTTGACATAAATATTCTCTTATTTTAATACCCTGAATGCACTACAAATTGCATTGTACAATTGGGACTAAAGCCTGGTGTTCCCCATAAGCTCCAAAAGCTCTGCCCACTTCTTTGGTTACAGTACAGAGTTCACTAATACCACCTACACCTTTACTGTACACAATACAAGCCTTATGTTCACCATGATCAAAAGCTCCGCTCCAGTAAATTTCTGGAGTATTTGCTTGATTATCTTGGCAACAGACAACACAGGTGCGCCACTGACTAAATAAAACCTAGACAGACGTCAAAAGTCAGACGTTCATCGCTATCTTTGCAGCGAATTGTCAACACAAGTACTTTTCCTGTCGTTATGATAGCAAAGACACTGAAAAAAAGACAACGTTTCTTCCAAATTCTAAATAAAAATGTATTTGCAGAAAATGAGAATGCCTGAAATAACAAAAAAGAATGCAAAGAAAACAAGTTCACATTCATATTTATAAGGTTTTAAGGTTTTAAGGTTTAAGAGAAAAAAAAATATTTGGTGGAATAACCCTGGTTGGTTTTTAATCACAGATTTAATTTCATGCATCTTGGCATCATGTTCTCCTCCACCAGTCTTACACACTGCTTTTGGATAACTTTATGCTGCTTTACTCCTGGTGTAAAAATTCAAGCAGTTCAGTTTGGTGGTTTGATGGTTTGTGATCATCCATCTTCCTCTTGATTATATTCCAGAGGTTTTCAATTTGGTAAAATCAAAGAAACTCATAATTTTTAAGTGCTCTCTTATTTTTTTTCAGAGCTGTATATCTGTTCATTTAGTATGTTTAGTTTGTTTGCACTAAAATATTTTTAAACATTTAAACTTTTCAACTTAAAATTCATGCAAATATTATTACTTAAAGCATATAGGGGTCATTAGTAATAAGTAATTTGTTACTGCTGGAGTATTTTTTCGGTTTGATGAGATGCTGAAGGAGAGGACTGAAGAAAAGATCGCTGTATTTGTAGTTAAGAAACTCCTTTATTCCTTCTGATGAGACTCAAATCCACTGAGTTCGATGATGCAATTTCCCTGTTGTATTCGCTCCATATGTGGCACATCTGGTTGCTAACCGAGGAGGTTTTTCTGCCGCCACAAAAGACTTGCAGTTTTAATCCTGCAATTCTGCGCATGATTTTCCCCCTGCTTTGTTAGTATTGAATGATTGATCTTAGAGAGAGTTGTATGACATTACTGACAGAACTGTCCGAATCACAGTATCGGACCTACAGCGTTTTATTAAAAACATTAACAGAGGAGCAATTTCAGCACAGTTTCCGAAAAATGAAGAAACGTTTTATGGATTTACAAGAGCATCGCTTTTATGCACTCAGATTGATCGTTTTAGGACGTCTTTCATTTTCCATATTTCTTGGACATTGTATTTTTTATGGAAAAAATACAGCCCTGAAAAAAATACGAGAGCACTTAAAAATGATGAGTTTCTTTGATTTTACCAAATTGAAAACCATCTGGAATATAATCAAGAGGAAGATGGATGATCACAAGCCATCAAACCACCAAACTGAACTGAATTGCTTGAATTCATTTTTGCACCAGGAGTAAAGCAGCATAGCCTTATCCAAAAGCAGTGTGTAAGACTGGTGGAGGAGAACATGATGCCAAGATGCATGAAATTAAAACTGTGATAAAAACCAGGGTTGTTCCAGCAAATATTGATTATTTCTGAACTCTTAAAACTTTATGAATATGAACTTGTTTTAAGGAAGGAAAATAAATATAGGTAATTAATCATTTCAACATTAAGAGGGTTCTTGGGTTGGTCATCTTGTCGCCTTTACTAAATTTCACCTTTGGAGAATATTTTATATCTGTAGTTTCTAAAGCTTTCCAAGTGTAAAGATGATAAAAAGTAAGAAAAACGAGAAAAGTCAAACTAAAGGCTTGAGAAACTCTTCCAAAGTACCCACCATTTATCCATCAATTTCAGTTTTTGGAGCTGGAAAATTGGGCCTGCCCTTATCCAGCATGCAACCCAACACCAAGAGGGTGAATAACAGTCTACCAGTGGAACCTCCATAACTAAATCTCCTTTATCTAAACACAAAAACACACACTCAAAACACCCAAAACAACATAAATTGCCTTAAAAACCCCAGTCATTTGCTGCAGAGCATGTTGGGAGCAAAGCAAAATCAAGAGGTAGAACTTCTGAGAGAGAGTATAATGTGGGGTCCTGAATTTTAACCCAAAAAATGTTAAAACTGTGATAAACTGTGGAAAAAAATCATATTACTGTATGTATCGTTACGACCCTGACCACTCTGATCAGTCGCGGCTATAAGCACCGCAGAACTGCAGTCATACTAAATGAGCCCTGCATTAAAAATACATTTTATACCATTTTCCAAGCCATTACTGACCAAGCATTCACTGCGTAAAAATGACCGGAAGTCCTGAAGTCATTCCAGGATGTGAGATTAGCATCTCAGCAAACATACAGCAGAAACAATAACACATTATTTCATGGCTCCACTTCTAATGACTGGAAAACCACAGTAGAGTCGTATACTGACCCGGACCACCGTAATGATGCCGCGCCACTTTATTTAGAACAAAAGCCTGAAAAAACACTTTGCTCAGCGAGCGTTTGGTACTGCGTAATGTTTACAGGGTTTGGGAAGCTGCTAACAGTGCGGTGCTTAGCGGTAGGTTATGAGATCCAGACCAGAGGAATAAATCCAGAGGAATAAATCAGGACTGATATTACTGAGGGTATAAACTGATGAGAGCTAACTGCATGCTTCAGGGGAGTTATTGTGAGTTATTATGTTGTACATTGCTTTTCTTTAGCCTTTATAAAGCAGTAGAACAAATATATTTACTCTGGGAATTGTTACAGAGATTAAAACAAACTAAATCTGTCATAAATGTATGGCTAATCCATGTATTTTAATGCGACTGACTGTAAAAATTACATATATTATAGTGTTACTCTTATTCCAAGTGGCGCTATGATTAAAACCCCAGTTATGCAACATGCCATCAGCTGCCGGAGCCCCGAGAAAGCACAGTTGTCCTTGCTTCCTCTGGGTGGGTACAGTAGATGGCACTCTTCTTTCCCTCTCTCCAGTCCTAGGGTGATGTGGATCAGCACAAGGCTGCATCTGTGAGCTGATGTATCAGAACCGAGTCGCTGCGCTTTCCTCCGAGCGTTAGCGCTGTGATGCTACTCGGCCAAAAAGGTTCGAAAAGAGGTGGAGTTTGACTTCACATGTATCGGAGGAGGTGTGTGCTAGTCTTCACGCTCCTGGTGTGTAGGCCTTGTAAATTGGGGAGATTCAGTTGTTTAAATTCAGTTGTTTTTCCATTATTGTAAAATATTCTGCATTGTAGATTATGTTTTATTATTAAAATAAAACTAAATATTTCAGTTAACAGCTGTGCTGAACTCATCAAGAGTTAATTACTTGAATTTCTTGTCTCTTAATAAAGTGTTTGAGAGCATCAGTTAAAGTAAAGTAGTGAAGAGGTAGAGTTACAGGTATACAGTGAATAGTGAATATTTGAGTAATGTTCGAATCCTGATTATGAGAAGCAACAACTACTCGACTAAGTAAATATTAAAAACATTAAGGTCTTTCGATCCAAAATTTAAGAACTTTGAAAGTATCCTCAAGTGCAGTCGCAAAAAAGACAGCCAAAACGTTATAATGATGAAACTGGCACTCATCAGCACCACCCCAAAAGACCTTATTTTTTATTAAATGCTGTCATAAATAATGGAATACTTACATTAAAGATCCCATTCTTTCCTTTAAAAAATATACCTTACCTTATTTTAAGACTTAGGTTGCATTGAAAAGAGATATGTTGTCTAAACATATATTCTAATTTAATAAGGCTAATTTAGATTATTAATTCTTAATAAATGAATAAATGTTTATGTATGTTTTTATGTTTTAGAGATATTTAACTCCCTTCTCCAAAATTCAATCCAAATATACAGTATAAACCAAAATATGGTAATTGCTATAACTTATTTAAGTAACTTATTTACTTACTTAATTACTTATTTACTATTACACTTGTATAGTGCCTTTTTAGCCTTTAGGCACCCAAGGATGCTTACAATATGCTTACATTTTACACACAATCATTTACTATTTATTCATTACTCAACCAACCAACCAACACACACAGCTGAGAAGCAACAGCCAATCGTGCACTGCATACTCTTAACCGGAAACCACAGTCCAGCACAGAGGAAATGGTGCAATTTAGAGTAGCCAGTAAATGTGATCTCCATGGTTTTGGACTTTGGATTGGTTTATTGATGGCTATAAGCTTTTAATGTTTGTTCGTTACTTTAGCATTTTTTTCTCCAGTGCAAAACTACAAAAGAAGAAATTTTATGAATTCGCCAGGTCTTTATTTACTGATTTTACTGGGTTTAAAGGGAACATATTGTTTACTTTTTTGTATTTTTTATTGAACTGTCACTTTAAGCTTAAGCCCATGTGGTTGAGTAATGTGGTGGAGCTGAAGTGCGTTTTCCAGTTTGCTGAAGAGCTGAAGGAAAGAGCTTGTTTAGCTGGGAGGAAAGAGCAGCGCTGCTTTACTGAAGTTGAAGTTGAAGTGATTATGAGATTACAGTGTTGGATGGCAGTAAATAGAGGACTGTGTAAAACACAAAGCGCAGAGCAGCCTCCCCTCGGGCTCCAGGACATTGTTTTGGAGCATTTTCTACTGATCACAGATCAGTTTCCAAATACGAAATGAGAATATACACAAATATTTGTAAATGTTTTGGGCTCGGTTGGTACCGCAGAGCTGGAAATGTGGAGTCTCGTTTCCTTCACTTCACCACAATCTCAATTTGAATCAGTAAAATAAACAAAAGGAATGTATAATTACACAGAAATGCATACGGCTGGCAAATCCCCACTAAAACAACCATTTTCTTACTTTTGTAAGTACTTTTCTCAACATAAATAAATAATTACGCTCTCTTTGACTTCAAGTTCAGTGAAAGCTTTGAAGGCAGGCTTTGATATGTGTCCTAATAGGCTGCTAACAGTGGAAATGATTTATTTATTTTTTCCAACTTAATTTAGGACTCAGATTAGTATAATTTCTCTTACCAGCATAATTATTTTCTCCTTCCTCTATTTCTCTTCTGTGTTTTAGAGCTTTTCTTTAGCTTTACTTTCCAGCGTCCAAATTATGACCTATTACGTAAAGGCAAAAGCTTTAGTATACACTTTTATACTCATTTCTTATAAAATTCAAGATTATTCAATGTTTTTTTTTTTTCGAAATTCTCAAAACTCAAGACATTTGGCATTACATGTTTTTAAAATGCCAAAATATAGCAAGAAATGCCGCAATTTTTTCAGGAAAAGGTGTATCTTCCAAATGTAAGTCCAAGATTAAGTAATGTGTTTTTCTAAATTTCTTGTATAACTAAGTAGTTGCCATTTAAAAATGTTTGGTATGAAATGCTCAACTGATTTCTCAACATACTAAGAGGTGCTATTTGTTTTCAGAAACTGGTGGTTCTAGGGGCGGAGCCACAGGGACATTATCCTCAGCTGAAATCTGATTGGCCCCTGCCCTGTCCAAAATCTACAAAAATTCACATAAAATAAACAAAAAAACAAAAAAACAAAGACTGATCAAGTCCAATGTATCATGTATATTAAAATATATATTTTATATATTTATCTGATTTTAATTTGCAACTTACACTTTTTGATTCTTTAAGTTTTGATGGATAAACACATTTCAGCTATTAATAAAAAATATATGGTTTAGGGTTTAGTGTCTCTTTAAATAATGTGTGCAAAATTTACAAACTGTAGTTGAACCCTATCTGAGGCCAAGCCAACCACTCTGCACTTCTTACTGCGCATGCTCAGTTTGACTCTTAGGTTAAACAGGATCTACTAAGCAATTCTGCACCTCCCACTCGGTTTTCTTTAAACAATTTCAAAAAGTTTAAATTGACCTTAAAACACGCAAATGTCGCCAAAAAATGTATGCCGCAATTTTGTTCAGGGAAAAATATATCGTCCAAAAAAGATTTTTTATAAAATAAAAAATACAGTAGTTATTGTGATAGGTCAAGGCAAGGCTAAAAAGAGGAGGATCTCCAGTCTTTGGTGAAGGTTTGAATTGACCTTGAAGGGTCTTGATCTTGTTACTGAAGCTCCAGAAGAGAAGATCCGCCATGCTCTTGTCATTTCTTACTTCTGAAAAAGCCTTGAGAAGTGGGGTTGACGGTGGGGGCTGGATTTTTCTGAAGGGAAAGAGTCTTTGGTGCAGTAATTGCTCTATAATGAGGGCTCCGGTGACCTTCTGCCACATCACGGACATGTTTTTTTTATTTGCTCGTCTGCTCCAAGCCGATGGCTCCGTTAAAAAATGACGGAAAAAAGAAAACACGGCTTTTCCGAGCTCCTGCGTGGAATTTGATTTCTCCCAACAGCTGTCTTGCTTTATTTGACCATGAAGACGGGGAAGCACCCATCTCACATCAATCACGTCGGGCCGACGTTTCCTGCAAACTGTGCTGCGGGGATAAATGGGGAGGCGGGAGGAGGTGAGGGCTAAAATAGAAACATCGCATTGGCAGGAGAACAGCTGGAATGATGCTGTTGTTTATGTGGTCTAATGCCTTCCCCCATTAGTTTGATGTCTTTGAGAAGTCATTTGCTGCACTTTAGCAGAAGGCACTACACACTTACACGAAGAAATATGACTTTTAATAGGGGAAGTTTTATTCCCCATGAGCGGCGAATAAAAGCACTTTAGGACTAATAAAAAAAATCTTTGTTTCTTTTATTGCTTTCTTTTCTTCGAGTGGTTGCTTTGCTTTGGTTTTTGTCTTTTTTGCTTTCTATTCCGCTCTATTTTATTTTTTTAACTGCAAAAAACAAAACATTAAAAGTATAGAAGTAGCCTATGCACCACCGCCCCTCCCCAAAAAACACATTTTTTAAAAGCCATAATGACTATAATGTTAAATTAAAACGTTAATGTTGCATACATTTGGGATGCACGCTCCCTAGTGTTTCAGTTGCTTATATGCTTATTAAAAAGATTGCATTTTAGTACCATTTTAGATTCCGACAACAATAGGGAGTCGGAATGGTATATGTTTATACTTCTCTACATCCAACCACAATCAGATTCCCTCTATTTGGATGAAGAGATTTATCTGGATAGGTTTTTTTATTGAACAATGAGAAGCCGGAATAAAAACAAGCTGAAATTAAATATTAGCAACGAGGCTATGAAATGTAAACAGTAGAAGTAAAAATACCGTCTGAACAATAATTATTTAAGTAAAGTATAGATTACCAACATTTCTACTTTCTACTTAAGGCCTGACTTGACTTAAATCAGTTTTAAAGCAAATTATAAGCCTTCCTTTGATGGCTCCACATGCAAAACGCACATTTTAGCCACTGCAAATTATAAACGGCAACCGTTAAGTTTTCAGACACATACAAATAGTGTTTATTTTAAAGGGTGGCTTTGGGTGAGTGCCCTCCGGCTGGCACGAGCCCGCGGACCGAAGGAACAGTGGAGACTTTATTCCTCATCACCTCAATTCTTCAACCTCCTCAGCCTGAGCGCCACCTCCCAGAAGCTCAATTGCGGCTCAAACCCCGCGAATGGGCCGTAAGTCAACCTAAACATGATGTATACATGAGGCAGAGAGAGACCCTTAAATACAGGGCTGCATGTTTGAACCTCGCACCATCATAAAAATGTCATCAACTTGCCATTCTTCAGCTGCAGCCTTGTATTGAACAGAGTAAAATATTAAGTATGCTTCGTGTAGCCAATGGCGGTATGAGATCAGACTGTTTTTAGAAGCGTGCATGCCGTTTCCTATTCAGACCATGCATTTGTAATGTTAGTAAATTAATAGATCTACGGTAAATCCAGTAAATGAATACATTTTAAATACGGTTAATGTATAATATATTCCGCGAACAAGAGAGTAACAGTTGGGTAATTTGCTGACATGTACCATGTAATTTATCTGTCTGCTCTATAGGTAAGTTTTGAGCTGCTACTGTATTACTATAGTACTATGTATATTATTATATTATTATAGTATTATTGTATTATTCAGACCCATACAAGACATAAGCATTATACATTCCTATATAGAGTGACTGGACTAGAGCCTAATTAACTGCAATGCAGAAGGGGGGGGGGAGTAAATACTAAAGTTTTCAATACTAAATATAAAAAATTACACTACAAGTTTTGGGAAATTGCATGGCAATGTCAAAAGGTTACCCAATTGTTATAGTTCTCTTGTTCCTGGTTGTACTTTGTCGGTGTTGTACATGCTTTTAAGTACCAGTACACTCTAAAAAACAAAAAACAAAAAAAACAGAGGTACGATATAAGTACTTTTTTGTACTCAAAGGTACACTCTTCATAATTGTACCCTCAAAGGTACAATATTGGTCTTTACAGGGTCAGATGTTCTCTCTGAAGTACAAAGTCATTTCTAACAGCACATTTTTTATTTGAAAGCCAAACAATTTTGGATCATCAAGTTCTTGACACATATTTAGTTGATGATAATGTTTATAATGTTTATAATCTTTACTGGTACAAAAAACATACTTTCACTGAAAGGTACTTTTCTGTACCTCAATATAAGGTACAGCCCCAGATACAAGCCTTGTGCTCTTTTAAGTAGAAATTTTTTTACTTATTTTTCTTGGTGTGTAGGACCCAGTAAGAAGTATTTTGTGTGTTTCAAACAGAGATTATACTATAAGTTAAGGTAACTTAAACTCTAAAACACCCACTAAACGGGCTCTTTTATAAAGCGTTACCAGAAGTCATATCTTTTTTAAAGTACAGGCTTGCTGTAAAAAGCCACGACCGCAGTAAACCGCGTCCAACAGTAATAATAATAACCGCATCCTTCTGTAACGTGGAGGCCATACGTTTGACATTATCACTTGCAATTTCTTTTTGAACTCAGTGACTAAAAAGCGTGTTGTCAGAGACAGTCCAATGAAAACAAAAGGCGAAGCATGGCTGCAGAAACGCGGAGCAGCGCTTTGGCCGAGTTGGGTTTCAGTCTAATTGGGATCATACGCAGCATGTGCAGTTTTGGCACCAGCGCTAGATTAATCAAAGCTCCTTTAATCGTGTACAATTCTCCTGTGTGTGGCTGGGCGAACTATCAAACTCAGGCCTGGCCCGCACCGGTTCTGATTAGACTGGTCATTGCGTTTCTGTGTAAAGTCTTTACTGTTTAAAGCTTGCGTTAGCTTGTTAGCTTCAAACTATTGTTCTGCTATATAACTGAATCACTCATTAATTGGAAAAGCAATCGCTTGTAAAGATGACATGTTAAGGTGGTCGCAAAGACAAACACTGAGCTTAACAGATCAATCACAAACTGGCAATGGTTAGGACACATTTATAAAGCCATAAAATCATACCAAAAAAAAATCAGTGAGCTATGAAGTATGGTTAAATCGCAATGTTTTGATTTTCATTGGAAATCATGCAGTGTAGACCTGTTTAAAAATTTGCATATGTTTGTAATAAAGTTGAAACATGTCTTAACTTAACTTAGCATTTTAAAATATAGACTTTTCATTGCAAATTACTTAACAAGTGTAAATTTTATAAAATTGAAACCAAAAAAGCTTTAATGGAAGTTGTGTTAACTTTTTATGATGGTTATGACTATGATGCTCTAGCGAGCTTTACACTGAACACTCTCTCTCTCTTTCTCTCTCTCTCTCTCTCTCTCTTTCTCTCTCTCTCTATGTTAAGAAGCTCTTAATGCTAAGATCCTTTTGACCTGCAGGTTTTTCCTGTCTTACTGATTGCCACTGATTTAATTGATTTAACTCGACTGGAATATTTAGCAGCAAAGTAAAAACATATTAAAATGTCTTGTAGAAAAATTGATGTTAAATTGGTGTTCCATTTACTGTAAATTTAAAATAATTTAAAAGCCATTTAGAGTGATTTGGTGTGAAATTATTTAAACTATTATAAAGAAACGTATATGTATATATGTATTTAATATTATTGATATTAGAAATACTTTATTTTTTTCTACCTCCTACATTTAGCCTACTTTCCTTGTTTGGTCTCTGACTTGCCATAGATATGATAACATTTAGGTTTAACTGATTATGAAGAAGTTTGGAAATGGTTAAATGAACATGCACTAGACATAAAATCATAAATACACTCACTGCTGGGTTGATATTTTTTCTGCCAATATTTTTTGTTTTTGCTGCCTAAAACATTTAAAAAAGTCCTATACTTAAAAATACATTTACGTCAAAAAGCAATGTGTCATACATCAGACAATGCCTTCTATCATAAAGAACTTATTAGCCCACCATTTGGATTTAGTTAACAACTGCAACACCAAACAGCATTATCTGCCTCTATTAACACTGTTTTTCCTCCACCTGCCGCAATGCTATTCAGCACTGCCGGGCTACAGCAGCCCCCTATTGATTAAACTGAAACTGAATCACACATGGAAGTCCAAATCACCGGATTCCTCTCCAGTGACTCTTCTCCTGATTGTAATTTATGCTGGAGGTCGTTTCTGTCCAGCACGAGGCCTGAGGATTCCCAGAGGAGCAAGCCTGCCCTGCAAAACAATGGAGGAAACGATAGCAGAAATCAGGGATCAGAGATAAGGAAATAAAAAATAACCGCAATAAATGTAAACAAATAAATAAATGTCACTACTTGTTACTTAACTGAAACCTTTCTTCTGCTTGCTTGTAAAGGAAATTGTCTTTAATTATCAATACGTGAAGCTCATATGAAGATAATTTTATTTTAAAAAGTGTTTGTTTAATAAACGGTCAATCAACGAGGAAAAATGAAGAGTAAATTGCAAAGGTTGTGTGTAAGAATGTATGTAAAATGCATTTTACAGGATTGGGATCATCCACTGAGCATGGGGTATTTTGTCAGGTCATGCATAAACACAGGCATTTAACGCATTTTTACATATTCACAAAAGCTAAATTAGGTGCTATACATACTCCAGTTCTAAGCAGCTTCTTATAAATTGATCCTGTATGTGTTTTTTTCTGTATTTATCATTTATAATTTAAGTACTAACGCATGTGGATAGTAGCTTACTTTTGTTTAAATGCTACAAGTTATTAAATTCAATAAGAGTTGAACTTGAATAGGATCATGATATTATGGAACAGCACTGTTTGTATCATACACGTAACTTTTTACTACAGAGTTGAGGATATCAGATGTTATTCCACACACATAAGTGAAGTCATTATACAGTATAATATAATATAATATAGAATCAACAACGGAAATAATAACGATTATTGATCAAGGCGTCTCTGGTGGTGAACTGCAATCAGAATCAGCTTAAAGAAGTACGTTCAGAATAAAGATTGGGTCGGGTTACTCGTTAATTTGCAAATCATTATGCAAGTTATTTAGTTATGAATCAAGGTTTGGGAAACACCCCTTGATTAACGATCAATCTTACGTGTTAAGATAAGTTAAAATTCTTAGCGTTGCGGTACGAAGCTTTTGGGAAACGCACCCCAGAATAAATAGTACTGCGCTAAACTCATGATCATGTTATATAAATAATAATTCTACCGCACTTTTCCATCGCAGATAATCCCACCCGCGAGGCTCAATGCGTTCACTGGGCTGTGGCTGAATGTTGTATAAACGGTAGGAGATGGAAATTAAGTTAAAAGTACGACTTTATGACTGGTGAAAACAGGTAATGGAAGTTGCTGAACCCTTCAGCGTCTCTCGCGGCCTCCCCTGTGGAAGTGTAGTTGCACCTGTCTTTAATCTGCATAATGACCAGGACTCGGCCACGGGTGAGTACTGACGAATGGCTCAGCCGTTTGCCTGAGACAGAAGAGGAGGAGGGAGGCTGGGGGTTCTGCAGATGTTCATATGTGCAGATGTGCATGAAAGCCACCATGCACCCCACCCCGTCCACCTCCTTCACACAACCATCCAGTGGAACTGCTACAAAAAGACCACCAAGAGAAGAAAAGGTGCACTGTGAAGCACAAAGAGTCGCAATCAGCGCGCGTGTCTAAGGCCCAATCCCATTTCACCCCTTGGCCCTGCCACTTAGCCCAACCCCTCTGTTTTGCGCGTGCACGTCTGGGGGTAGAGTGTCCGGATTTTTGTTAGGCTTGAGATTTTTTGAGGGTTAATTACTAAGAAATCACTAGCAAAATAGCAGCACAAGCAACCAAAGAAATTCACAAATTTGAGTATTTTTCTTTGTTAGAAATTATGATAACCACTATATTTTATGGCAATTTTCTTCACAACAAGCTCAAAAATAGAGCGAGTTGTTAATCTCAGTAGCCAGATATAGCTACCTAATATTCCTATTTTACCTTAAACAGTGCAACATGCTGAAAATAAAATAAAATAAATTAAAAGCTACTAATATCAAATTTCAGCTCCCCGTCACAGAGAAATAAAAGACTGGCCAATCATAATAATACTTTTCACTCAAAAACAAGGGGTAGTGGCACAAAATACAAATGATTAAATCTATTTAATCATTTAGTATTCAAGGTATTTCTCAATTAATCATAGTACATCCTTATTAATGTTTTCCTTTTATTGCTTTTTGAATATAAACCCTTTTTGTATCTCTACCCCTCTAATGCGCAACATGGGTCAAACATGACCGGCAATCATTTTCTATGTCACTTCATGGATTGCTGAGTGTTTCTAAATGATATATCTTTGCAATAAATTAATTCAGTCATTTAGTGTCCGGTGTATTCCTCAGTGAACTTGTTTTTAAATCATAGTTCATCCTTGTTTTATTTTTTTCCTTTCTTACTTTTTGAATAAAGGCCCTTTTTGTATCACTACTCCTCCTCTAATGCACACAAGGGTCAGAAATGACCCTCATTCATTTTTTTATGTAAATTCATTTATGGCTGAGGGTTTTCTTTATCAACAAATGGGATTAGGCCTGGAACAGTACAGCTGCATGTTGGTAAAGAGGTAAAAAAAAAAAGGCGCATATCTTTCTGGGGAGGCCTCAGGCTTGTTTGTTTGCTTTTTGCGGGTTTCATTTGTATTGACCTCTAACTATGCGTGATTGTGCTTGTCTGGAGTTTATTCCTCACCGGTTTGATGCTCCAGCTGACAGTGATTTTCTGGCCAAGGCTTTTCCTTCACTTGAAGTGCATTAAGAGTTCCAGTCCATGATGGATTCCATTCAGTCCGGAGGACAAAGCGAGCGTTTAGTTTTCTGCGGGCTCTTTACCAAAACAGGTCGGAGAAACATTTCACCACCTGCACTATAAGACTGTAAGCCCGTCTCTTTTGTGCGCGAGGGATCAGCGTTAACATTAGCGACGTTTTAGGAAGGCCTGCAAGAACCTGAGCGTTCCTCTGGCAGCAGAACGCTGCGTAAAGATGGACGAAGGGGGGAAAAGAAAAAGGAAAAGGAAAGCCAGTGGTGTTTCTGAGGTCTCCCGCTGTTGTTATTGTTCACTCATGGTATTAAGTGTCTCGTAGAACAAACACTTTTAGCTGAAAGGACCATCTTGTGGTCTAGGGGCGCTTAAAGCAGCCCTGCTATTCCAGAGCTATCAACAGCAACTCGAATTGTAGTCGCTTTGGGACATTTCAGGGCAGCAATGCTGAAAGACAACAACTTCCTTCTTTAGCAAATACTTTTTTTTTACGATTACAAAAGAAAATCCAAATTGTGCTGGAATTAAACGAGTTAACCTTGTTGGGAGGCCTCCAAACGATTGGGTTGTTTGTAAAAAAGATTGTAACAGACAAGTCAAATAATGATAAATTATAATAATTTCAAGCTGTTTCTGTGCAAACGTTTTAGTCACCAAAGCAAATTATAATCTATTTATTTTAGCAATATGTATGAGTGTTTTTACCTGAAAAAAACACCACATTTGATTTGAAGAGCAACAACGCAACAAGGAATTCTCATTTTTAACTAAGTATGTTATATCCAGCATGTGCATAAGTTCAGTTCCGTCAGCAGCTCACCTGATCTACCACATTTTACCAAAATTTACCAAAATTTAAAAAATCATTTGTTAATATGATGAGAACTAGAAATAACTCTATTAAACTCAGATAGTGAGAGATTATGAGATGTTTCAAGGAAAGCATCTTGCGTTTTGTAAAATTGCTGTTTGTATTTATTGTAATACTAGTGCTTTACTTCGCTAATAAACTTAGCTAAACTTACTTCACAGATAAGAAGCTTTTTCTTTACTGAAATTCCCACAGGTGCCTAAAACATTTTCACAGTACTGTATATATATATATACATATATATTTATTAGAACCAGAACCAATCATTGTAAAGAACTCATGTTTGCCCAGTTCCCTTCGTGCATGGCCTACTTTAAACTCAAACATATATAAAAATGGACAATCTTCACTGTTCCAATCCAGGCATATTTGTATTGCAGTGCTGGCAACGTCAGTATTATTATTAGTATTTTCCCAGCAGAGCATTAAGCTGTAAATTGGCCTCGTAAATTGCAGGAGGAAGTAATTATGGATTATTACAGTAAGTGGAGAGACGGTTTCACAAGCCACGTGAAAAAGAAGCGAAGAGGATCCAGGCAGAATAGAATTAGCTGATCAATTAGCTAAACTCTCTAAGAATGAGACAATGGCCAGATGACTGGCACACTGCACTACGAAACTAATCTAATACTCTGGTTAGATTTTAAGGTGTTGTAAGTGTTAGTCATAGTATTTGAATGTTTATGCGTTTACGTGTTTTAACGGAAAAAACAACACATGCAATTCTTTTCCAATTGAAATACACGTGTAAAACTATTTATTTTATATGTAACTATTGTTAAATAGTTACACAGCGCCCTCAAAACTCCTTTTCTTTTTCCAAACCGCCCAACCCATCCTATATTTCCTCCTGAAATCCCATTACACACATAAGAACTCGCCTCATTAACCGAAGGCCAAGAGCAAAAGCCTTGATCAGAGAAACGCGCGCGCTTTGCGTGGTTTGGCGCTGGAGCTGGAGGGAGATTTCTGGGGTCTGCAAAAACATTAAAACTATTTACACTATTTACTTCAGTTGAAAGATTTTTAAATAAAATATTTCATTATAATTGATCATAAAAACAAATAAACAAAAGACCTGTGATTAAATAGATCGAGGTACCATGTGTTTTTAATGATAAGAATTATTATTATACAAATACATATTGATGCATTTATTATGAATATTAATTAACATTATATATATCGTATTGACCTACACTGTTATAAAATAATAATAATAATGTTTTGCTCTCTTTTATCCAACTTAATTATTCTGTTTTTTTTTAATTAATGTTTTAATTGCGCTTTTAAAACAATACAGTTTATTAAACAAAGACATGTATATTTCTAAATTCTCTTTATTTAATAAAAGGTCAAAAAGGTGCCTTTCTCTGATTAAACTGATTTAATCTTTCTATCTGTTAAAATGTAAAAATCACTTTCCACATTCCACCAACATTTCCTACATGTAACTATAGTTTTCACGAATATTAGTTTTAAAGGCAGCATCGTATCTCCAAAAACTGCAGTTTTACAGGAGGAGTAAAACTTCATATATTACATATAAAATATAAAATAGTTAATTTTCTTTACTACGAAAATCAAAAACACAATAAAAGAATAGCTGACGGATTTTTTGTTTGCACCAATAGTTCATGATTTTAACATTAATTGGTTTTGAAAGGTTTCTTTCTCGCATATTTACCGAATGTAACAGATTCAGCCTCTATATCTCCACTTTTGGTGTCTACATTAAAAAGAAAAACGCTATCAAAACCCTGTTCTCAGCACCATGTAAAGAGCCTACTCCTTCCTTCAAAACTTTAGGAAACATATTCGATTTAGTATTGCTTTACTTTTAGTCCCTATTAAACTAATACTAAAACTGAGATTTTATGATGTACGAGTTCACTGTGAAATTTCCAGTTTCCAAAAAATGTCCGAAAATGTCTAAAATTTCAAATTCGTGAAATGCACATGAATCCAAACCTCTGGCCTATACATTTTGGTATTATGCTATTATATTGAATATAACACTAGGAATACAATGGTTAATCCTAAATATGAGACGGATTAAAGGTATATTAGAGACACTGCTTGAGTAAAAAGATAATTTTGCATGTATTTGAATGCATTACTCATCAAGAGTTGTTCGGGGTCTAATATTCTACAAATATTGCACGCAGTGTATTCACACTGAAACAATCGTTAAAATAATACCGCAAACCGAAAAATGATAATAATACTCCATTTGACTTCACCCACGTAAGGTCAGTTGTGTTCAAACGCAAATATTTTCAGTACTCGAATTAATTAGTCCCAGGTGAAAGTCTCTTTACATTCAGCCTAACAATTTACTTACATTAGCCTATCTTAAGAAAAATAAATATTGTTCCAATCGGACTGAATGAGAATCTTTACGTCTTTTCCGCGCACGAGTTGAATACCGCCCTACTGAAACAACAACATTTTGTTAGAATAATAAAATAGGTTTAGGATCTTAAAATAGTTGTGTGGCTGAACATAATGAAATAAAACAAAAACAAACAACAACAAAAAAAAAACGACCAACAGGTGGGCATTGTTTGGTTGTCATAAAAGCTTTAGCTTTCAGTTTGTAGTTTAGAAAAAAAAATTATTATACAGAACACTAGCATTTAGAATTTAGCATTTAGGAACATTTACAAGCAAATTTATACTTATATGTGTTATATTACATTGTAAAAATGTTAGAGATTATTGTTTACATTGATATTTTAAGACTTATTTTTAGCCAAGCTGGCAAATGCCTAGAAATCTAGTTTTTCTGTCTTTTATGTAAATTCATTGGCTTTTAGATCATAATTATTAGACGGATTCTAAAGGGACTGTTGGGATTTACCACTAAATATAAGAACTTTCATTCGTTGACGCAGTTTAGTCCAAGACTATGTTGAATTAAGGAACAGGAAGCTCTTGATTACCATCATTTAAGCACTAAATATTCTAGTATAAAAATCAGAATAACCACAATCCTGAGCTAAGAGTCCATTATAGCCAGTTATGTTTGTTAATGTGTTGTTATAAATCCTTGAGTATATGTTTAATTTCTTTTTTTGACCTCTGAATTATTTCCACATGTAGTCAATTATAAAACCAGTAAACAGGACAGCCTAAACAGAAAACGATAAAGTCAGTGTTTAAAGCCGTAAATGACAGAGTTTGGATGAGTTTGTTAAATGCTGTATTACAGCAGTCCGAAACTGACAAGCTGAAGCTCATTCATCAACTCTCAGAATCTCATAAACAGCTTAAAGAAGAACTGAGGAGTCTGGTGTTAGAATTGTGCTTTGATCCTGCTCATAATTCACATACTTTTAATTGTTTCTTATACTACATATCTTTATTAGCCTATTCAAATCTTCAAAATTGAAATATTTAAGTTAAATAATAAGTTTCCCTATAATTCTTTAATTCCTTCATTCTTATCTGCACATCTGTAATGATCCTACTCATCTTCTCGTCCTACTTATCGTACTCATCCCACTTATTTTAGTTCAAAAACACATCTATTCATCCTTTCTATCCTATGTATCGCTTCATTATTTCGTCATATTTGCTCATTTTACAGAATATAGTTCTTAGTCAGATTCTAAACTAACTGTTGGGGCTTTGTGAATATTAAATATTTGTGTAAATATTAGAACTTTTAATCTTTACTGCAGTTTAATCCAAAAACTATGCTAAAGTGATGTCCAGAAAGCTAAATTATTGTTTGCCATTGAAACATATATTTCTGTGCCTTCTCAAATGACTCAAAATGCTAATTCATCTCAAAATATTCATTTTTCCCACAATTCTTTCAATCTTTCATGCTTATCTCCACATCTATAACAATCCTACTCATCTTGTCGCCCTATTTGTCATACTTATCCCACTTATTCTTCTCCAAACATGCACCTATTGATCCTTCCTCTTTTATGCATCACTTAATTCTTAATTATTTTATCATATTTATTTTAAATAACATACTTACCTATTTATCTTCCCATCCTAATCTATTCTTACTTAGTTATAAATGCGCAAATGTTTGTGGACATTTCTTCTAATTACCATATTCTATTTTAAGTTCCACTCATTGCAGACACAGCATTAATAATTTCTGTAGAATATTTAATAAAATGAAAAAAATCTACAGAATAGATAAACATGAACCTGTTGGTATTGTGTCTAATGAGAGATGTGGGCTAGAGAGGGGTAGCCCAATACTTTTGAATGGGGTGAGCTGGGAGATTGGGGATATATGAGGTTGGGTGGTGATCCAACATCCAACTGCAACTGCAATCAAATCCTCACAGCAATGCTCAAAAAATCTGTTAGAAAACCTTTCCTGAAGGTTTTCTTAAATCTCTGCCTGCCAAGGTGTTCTTCTTGTTTGTGTTCAATTGTTTATTCTGTTGTATTAAAATGCTATTCACGGCCCAATATTGTGGCTTTGGAATGTAAACAGAATATTTTTATTTAAGCAATAAAATATACTATTTAAAAAAAAAAAGAAAATAAACCCCTTTTCTGGACTTTCTGGTATCTGGTTTACTAGTACTCCTACTTGTCCTACTCCAAATACTAATCCTCCTATCATTATTTCATCTGGCTCATCCATCCTTCTTTAATGGTCTTTAATGGTCCAGACCCACCCAATGTCATTTTGGTCCAGTTCTGCATTTAAAATAATTCTTTTGCATTATTTTTGTGATAACAGCAGGATGCATAATAAAAGGCATAAGAAATTGCACTGCAATATAAATTAAAGCATGCACACATATGTGCATAGAATAGTTTATATAGCAGATGCTAACTTTTTAAGTGGTAAACAATCCAAAACGAAATGTATTATTTTTAGTAATTGTAGTTTGTAGGTTTGCAGTTTTGTTAGTTTTGTCGTTAAATTGAAGAATTAAAGCGGTTTATTTGTTGATTATGTTTAAGGTGTACACCAGAGACTAGGAGTGATGCTTGTTGTGGCTTCATTATTTTAATACTAGTTTCTAACTTGTTCTTAATTTATTATTTGATTCTAAATAATTGTTACTGCAAGCAATAAAACAAATATTCATATATAAGAAGTACAACTAAGTAATTATTATTTTATTAAATTATTCGTTGAACAAGTTATTGTGGTAGAGTTGTGCATTTAAAATAATTATTTATTTAGTATGCATTATTTTGTGTGATTACAGCAGGATGTATAATTAAATCATGCACACATATGTGCATAGAATTGTTTTTATAGTGGATGCTAACTTTTTAACGCCAAAGCTAAAGGTAGTATTTTGGGCGGGGTGATAAACATGATCTTTGTAGTAATTGTAGTTTTTTTGTAAGTGTGAAAGACGTTAAGCTCAAACTATCACAGTAAATTATTTTTGTTGTTAAATGGAATAATTTAAGCGATTTATTTGTTTAAAAGTTAAATAATTCAGACTAGGTGTGATGCTTGTTTTGGCTTCATTGTTTTAATACTACTTACTACTTTGTTATTATTTACTATTTTTTTTTACTAAGGCATTGCTACTGCAAGCAATAAATTAAGTATACATATATATAAAAAAGTATAATTAATAAATTATTCATTGAAGAATAATCAACTATTTTTGTAAAAAGAGCATTTAATTTCGCATATTCATATTATTCAGACATAGTAAAACCACAAAGCACAATAAACTGCAGAGCAGATGTTCCTGTGAATGGCATTCTCCAACAAAAAAATAACAAAAAAGAGAGAAAGGCTCATTTCTGTTGAGCTTTGCTCTGAACGAGTCCTCAGTCAAAGCTTTAGTGGCTTTTTCTCTTTTGCTCAGAGCCAAAAACAACAAAACAAAACAAACTTCTGAAGGAAAAGCAGGTAGTATAAAATCAGGACCTCGTCGTGTTCAGATTTGTCCGTAAGTGCCCAAAAATCAGCTTCAAATCAGGAGAAATCCAAGCCTGTGCGTCCGAATAGCACTAGTAGAATCACAAGAGCTGGGATTGGTGATTTATTCCTCTTGGTTGGTGTCAGATTGTGATGAAGAAGCATCTCCTGTCCTCTCCTGCTCCAATATCTGATCACTCGAGGGGATGGAGTTCTTCTTCGGCCTGCCTTTGGGTTTGGTTGGAGATTCCAGTCCGCCTCCTTGTAATACCTACAAAAAATACATAAAAAGATCCTGAGCCAAAACGATATTTTATGCAAAAGATTTGAAGAGATGCAAATAAATATTAATACAGTAAAACGTAACTAAGGATTCTCATTTTTAACTAAGTAAGTTAAAGTGCTCCTCAGCCAGCATGTGTATATTATGTTCAGTTCCATCAGCAGCACACCTGATTTACCACTTTTACGAGTAATTTATCAAACCAGGTGTTGATATATGATGAGAACTCTAACAGAAAATAACTCTATTAAACTCAGATGAGCAATGAGAGATTAGGAGATGTTTTAAGGAATTTAAAAATACCATTCAAGAAATAACCTAGAGCACACACAATAAAGTAGAAGGTCAGAAATATATTTAAGTATTGCCTTCGTAATAGATATTATAATAGGATGTACTTTTAATTTTGATGCACTTTTTAACTAAAATGAAAATGCTAAACCCAAAGCAGTGGAAATGTAAAAACAAAGCATACACTACTCAATCAATATTTAGGAGAATAGAGCACTTGAAAAGTCCTTTGTTTTGTTTTTTCAAAAAAAAAATCAATCTTTCCTTTGTTTATTTCTATATTTGGTGAAATGCCATTCTAAGATTTTCAATATGACCATAACATAGTATAGACTTTAATTTAACTGTGTAAAATGTAGAATACTTTATGCTACTTTATGCTGTAATTAAATGTAAATGTATTATTGAATTATTTGCATTGTTAGCAAAATCAGCTAATACGGCACAACAGAACAAACAGGGTACTTACAATTTTCTTCCACTTCATTCTTCTGTTTTGATACCACGTTTTGACCTGAAGTTGGCTAAGGCCTAAAGACTCTGCTAGGTCTATTCTGTGAAATCAAAAAGTAACAAAAATATATATTCAATCACAAAAATAATCAACCACAAAATAAGTAAACAAATAAAATATTAGAAACGTAGCAAACTTGCTATTGTTTACACAAACAATTCTGAAATAATAATAAAAAAAGTTTTGTATGTATGATACCAACAAATACCGCTAAATGTTCTTATAGGCAAATAAGGTCAACTAACACAAAAATTGCGGTTATTAATCATGTTGTAAACGTGTAATTAAACAATTGTAACGTTGGAGGAAGATGGAAAAAGGTTGATTAAACGTTGAATTGCCAGCTGGGATGGATTTGGTGTTGATTTAAAAAAAAAAAAACGTTGTTTCAACGTTGAATCAACATTTAATGTTAAATGGTAGTGCAAACGTTGACATTTTAACGTTGAAAACATAATGACCTCAATCATCTTCCTTTTGAATCAGCATTTTACATTTTATCACCATATAATTTCTAAAACCGCTTGGATGAAAAAGTGAAGATTAAAAAAGTGTTTAACTTTTATGTATTAAATGTTGAACGTACAACGTTAAAACGACGTTGATATTTTTTTTAAAAATCAACACCAAATCCATCCCAGCTGGCAATTCAACGTTTAATCAACCTTGATATGTTGGTTGAATCAACGTTGGATTTGGTGTTGATTTTGAAAAATTAATCAATGTTGATATTGCAACGTTGTTTCAACATGGTGCCAAATCTTTTAAACGCTTTTAAAAAAGCTTTTAACTACTGTTAATTGAAGGAAACGTACTTTTTTATTCCTTTATCCAGACGTTTTTTGTAGAAATTATATGGTGATGAAATGTAAAATGCTAATTCAAAAGGCAGAAAATTAAGGACATTATTTGATTCAATGTTAAACCTTCAACGTTTGCACAACCAACCATTTAACATTAAATGTTTATTCAACGTTGTTGTAACGTTGAAACAACAACAGACATGACTTCAGTCATATTTTAAAGTTAAAGGTCGGTTGTGTGCCAGCTGAGAACGTTGATTTAACCATAACATAAACGTTGATTCAACGATGAACTGCCAGCTGGGAGTACATGTTTTATGGTGGGCTCACCTGTCAGGTGTTGAGAGGTATTTCTGCTTCTCGAATCTTTTTTCCAGACCCATCAGCTGGAGCTCGGTAAACACCGTCCTGCTCCGCCGGCCTTTCTTCGTCTTGCTCGCGCCGTCGCCCCCGGCCTCGAGCTTCCCCCGCAGGTGGAGGTCCAGCGGGAGGTGGTGGGTGGCTGAAGCTCCGGACAGAAGGGCGGAACCCAGCGGTGCCCCTAACTGGCAGGAGAGCGGCGATACCGGAAACTTCAGCATACCGGACTGATCTGCTTTCAGAACTGCGAATAAAAACATCAAAGTTACAAACTGTACGTATGAACTGCGGTATTTCTTAGTTTGGGGTCTACTGTAAATAATTATTATTATTTAACTACATAAATTATTGTTATTATTATTATTATTTTTATTTATTTTTTATTATTATTATTATTCGTTTTGTTCATAGTGTTGATTTAACACGGGCAAATTTGCTGTGAACAGTAATATGGATCAGACTGAAAAGTCCTCGACTCTGTAGAAACTCGCCTGTAAACTCACACTGGTGGAAAATCATCTTTATTGATTTTATTATTTTTGTATAATAATTGTCGCTAATAAAGTCAGTAACTTGATCTCAGAATTGATTTCACAGTAAATCAGATAATAACTAATAATAACATTCCAAACAAAAGAAACCACTGTAAATATGATACAGAAAAAAAATAAAACATACTAAATATGAACGGTGGCTCATATATAGATGCAATTATATTTTAATTATATAAATATTTTAATAACCATTTAACATTAAATGTTGATTCAACGTTGTTTCAACCCTAAAACAACAACAGACATTACTTTCTTCATATTTCAACAACATTTCAACGTTGAAGGTCGGTTGAGTGCCAGCTGAGACCATTGAGATAAAAGAATTGAGAAATTTTAGTTATGTCCACTTAATAATGTAGGGTCACTCCAAAGGTCCTTCAACCAAGGGTTAATGACAGTTCAGACTCTCAGCATCGTATTTTTTTATCGTATTATATCGTATTATTCTCCTACTTTTAGTAGTGTATACACGTTGATGGTTATGTTGCCTGTTTGACTCCTTGATTATTTTTTGTTTTAGACTATTTTATTAATATAGTTTTATATATTTTGTCTGTAAAGCACTTGAGACGTGAAATGCTCTGGAAAAAAAACGCTATAAGAATAAAGATGACCTAGTTTCTTACTTATTAAACTTCTTAAACGCATTAAATGTATTTTAACAGAACGCAAATGCCGAAAATCAGGTTATGATAAGCAAAAACGGCACTGGGAAATCTATAAGCCGAACCGCAGAGATTCTGTTGAGTTTGTTGAGTGTATAAAACTAGTTCTTGTAACTTTTTTCTTTTCAATTTATTTTCACAATTATAAGTAATAATAATAATTTAAAAAGTAAAAAACTCGCCGAGGCCTAATGCGGTAAGGTCATGTAAGTAAAACTACTTAAGGTCATATTTAACAGTGTATTTGTTCAGATTTTTTTCTATAGACCTCATAATATTTGGCTATGCATTTTAGGACGGATAATAATAATATTGGAAAGAAAAATATATATTTGAACTATTTGAATGAAATTATGACTCATCATCTACTCATCTACATTTCGGAATCTATAAGTGAGGTGTGATGAAAAATATATTGAAAATGTGGTGAAGTGATACAGCTATGCATGTTATTATTATTATTATTATTATTATTATTATTATTATTATTATATTATTATTATCATTATTATTATCTCTTGTCTACAATAAACTGCAAAGTTTTGATTCGCAGCAAAATTCAAATATATATTAACCCTCCTGTTATGTTAATTTATAAGGAACAGAAAAGGTGTTCCCGGGACAGTTTGACCCGGTGTATGTTAAATTATTCAAAAGAGAAACCAAAAATATTCTAACAAGCAGTGTGAATATTTCATCACTAACGCCATTACTAAATATTCTATCAATATTTTGTGTAATGATGTTCCTTACCTCTAACAGGTAATGCTTCAATCAGGATAATTCAATCGTTTTTCATAAAAAATACTTGTTCAAACTTTAATGTTTAATATTTCACTACTTTATTGCTTTTGTGAGACCAGCATATAAAACACAATAGTTTTACATAACATTGAAACATAACATTGCAGTTTTGTTTCAGTTTTAGTTTTAGTTTTTGCAGGGGGTGGTGGCTAATGAACCGCTTACATGTTATATATTGATTACACTAATTAATGCAAGCAGAAAAGGTTTCAGACTAAAAAAATACTTTTAACTATTTTTCCTAGATCTTCAAAATTTAAGACGGGCCAATTTGACCCAGAACATAACAGGAGGGTTATATAGTTATATAGTTGTATAGTCTTAATAAATAATATAATAATATGCTTTACTTGGCATGACCTTTTTGATTCAATGAAAGCAACATTACTATGATTTAAACTAAAGTATCTCAGTGTTTACTTGAGAGGTCGCTCAGGAGAAAAAAAAAGTTACTAAACCTCTTAATAGTAGTAGCAGTAGTAATAATAATTACTTAAGTGTGCGAAATTTTTATCTTTAGACCTGCTGAAGCGCAGAAAGTTCTTACCTAAGTGGTTTGGATACGGCCGTGCCGATAGAAGCGCGTGAACCCCGAATTTAAGCAAATCCCCGGATGGAGGAGACACCGTGTCATCCGGGTGATCTGTTAGAATCTCTTCTATCATGAAACTCCTGTATCTGTGAGATCTGTGGTCTGCAGGGTAGTAGTGTCCACCTATCTCCAGCGGATGGTGCATCATGGTTGTGAAAGTGTTAAGAGTTCCTTAAAGCTCTGGAGAAGAAAATTCACAAGTCTCAGAAATCACATTGAAGGTTCATAGGTTTGGTTTAAAAAGCGAGAGAAGATCGTCCACGGTTCTTCTGCCGCGCGCGCTTGAAGAATCCATTCTGGATTTGCTGAAAAGTTCCTAATAAACACAAAAACGTAAAAACTTTACGAGGTCCAAGCTAAAAGTTGAGGAACACTGCTCCAGAACTTTTCCCCGTGTTCTTGTGTTGAGCTGTAGAACATGTGGCTCAGTTCAGCTGGAGCAACAGACTCATCTGACCAAAGAGAAAAAGAGAGAGAGAGAAAGAGAGAGAGAGAAAAAAAAAAGAGAGAGAGATACTAAGACATTATTGGTCCAGACCAACCCTCCCACTGCAGTTCGTTCATCTGTCGAGAGTCGAGAGCTTAAAGAAGTACCTCCCTCCTTTTTTCACGATTTAGGAAGACACATATGAGGGACAATAAGACTATGTAAGGTATGTGATAGTCATAAATACCCAATTCCCAGTTGCTAACTTAAATATACAAAGAAAAATATAATTTGCGCCCATTGCATGAGTTTGATTAACTTTGATGAACCTGCGATTGACGCAACTTATTTTTTTTAGTTGATCATAAAAGACATTCAGCAGAACCTAAAAGACGCATTTTATAGACCTTAAATTAGGCAAACTAAAACATTAAGTTGTTTTTTGTTGTTTACACATACATGGATTTCTTCAAAACTTTGAGTTCAAAATCGTTAGAAGTTGCCTCAAAATTTTCAGTTGTCCCAACCTTTCATTTTTATAGTAAAAAGAGGAAACTGTGCACTCAAACCCCTAAAACATCCAAAGTTAAAAATCTTTATTTTTGTAGATATGAATCAAAGTCCCTCAAAAAAAAACATTGAAAAAGAAAATAATTCATTGCATAATGCAGTGTAAAGATAGTATCCTAAAGTTAGATGTAAAGAAGACAGAATGCAAGGTAATTTCTTTTTAATAGCTTGAGATTTTCTAGAACTACGAGTAGATAAAGATTAACATCTTTCAATTTGTGGTGCTTTATTTTACATTTGTATATGTATTATTTTTATTTCTTGTGTAAATCTAAGAACATTGTGTATAACATAATAATAATAATAATAATAATAATAATAATAATAATAATAATAATAATAATAATAAGAATATGTCTTATATCTAAGAATAAGAATATCAATGTCTTAAAAGTCATCAATAACTCAACATTAAGATCAGACACACAGGATAACATGACCATTTTTATTTTGTTTCTTTAAACTGCAGGAATAAGAGGAATAAACTGTCAAGATGTAAAGTACCTCTTACATCTTGTAAATCAGAAGGAGAATTAGGCACTTGAACTTTGTGCAGCAGTACTTTAAATAACGTTTAAATAACGTGCGACGCTTTTGGTTGTTCTTACTATTTAAGCTAATAAAATAAATCTGTGTATTAGACGCCATTTATTAACACGCGACTTCGTTAAACATCTGAAAACACGGCCTGTGTTAAATAAGAGAACACAGAATATAATGTTTCCCCTAAATCTACCGAGAAATAATGTCTTTACTGGACATGTATCTAAACCGGGCCATTAATAATGCAGTTATTAAAGTATATACACATTTATAAATATAAAAATAACTGCACGTACTTATGAACCGGTGTTTAATCGCGTCAGAATTTACTATGTTTTCACTATGTTTTGCTGTTTAATCATTTTCACAGTGGTTCCTCTTGTTTAGAATGTTATTTATTATCTGATTTACCGAAAAATCAATTCTGAGAACACGTTACTGACTTTTTTTTTATTAGCGACATTTATTATACAGTAATAATAGATACAATAATATATATATATATATATATATATATATATATATATATATATATATATATATATATATATATATATATAATATTAGATGATGATTTCCATCATGTAGCTTTACATACGAGTTTATACAGAGTCAAGCTTAAAAGGAAAACTTTTGGAACAGCTGAACGTTTCAGTCTAATCTATATCACTGTTCACAGCTATTTTTTTATCCAGTATTAAATCAACACTATGAACGTCAATTTTTGTATATTTTTTTAGGCTGAAGCTGCAATACAGACAGAAATTGTACACGATGAACTGGACACTGAAGAATGTCTTCTTTACGACATTTTGTATTTTTTAAATATTATCTAACAGGAGATCGATCTTACATTAGCTCTGTGTCTCTAGTCATAACATTTTCGGAAAATACATTTTAATTTAAGTTAAAGATTTAAGTTTTAAGTTTTAAATGGTTTAAATCTCCAAAAGGAATTTCAATGTAAAAAGTAGATATTTTTCCAAGTCAGATAAGTACATTTTTCATTACATTACATTTGTACACAATCTACACAACTCAGCAAACACAGTTGCTGTAACATCGTTGTAACAGCATATTGTTTAAAACTTTTAAATATATATAATATATATCATATAAATACATCAGAACATTTTGCAGCGTTTTATGATATTGTGACAAGTACACTGGAAAAAATGAAATACTATCTCATGTTAATATCGTTATGTATTACTTTTTTCCTGCTGTGTGGTTGTTACAAATACTTACAATGATTAAATAAAGTAAACGAGAGAATTGTGTTATTTTTTTATACACAGTAAAAAAACAACAACAAAAACACATGTATTACAGAAAATGAATTAAATATTGGAAGTGCGTGCGCGTGCGCGTGTGTGTGCGCGAGTTCCCGGATGTGTGTAACGTTGCATTAGGATCACTAGGCGGCAGTATTTGACTGATAAAGACAGCACATATTTTTTCCTATGATGTTTTTATTAAGTTAATCAGCCAGTCTGGCTCTTGTTCCTACAACTTGTTTTCCAACAACTCTTAAATGTATAACCACTATTATAAAAAGATTAAATTATCATTATTTTGGATATTCAGATATTCTACATGTTATATATTTCTAGAGATTTACATTCCCATTGAGATCACATAGTATATTTTGGTGTATATTTCTTATCTTCAGGATTTAGGATCTGTTTTTATCACTATGACTTTTAAAACTGAATAGCAACACTTTAACTTTTTGCTGGTTAAATTTTATTAAGCTAAAAAAATATTTTCTGGTTGCTATATGACAACAATGATGAACAACTACTACTACAACTATTACTACTATTACTACTACTACTACTACTACTACTAATAATAATAATACAAAAACTATTACTACTACAACTACTACTACTAAAACATTAACAACTATTACTACTATTACTACTACTGCTACTAATAATAATACAAAAAATACTACTACAACTACTACTACTAAAACATTAACAGCTATTACTACTATTACTACTACTACTACTAATAATAATAATACAAAAACTACTACTACACATTTTTCAACTATTACTAATACTACTACTACTACTACTAATACTACAACTATTACTACTACTAATACTACAACTACTACTATTAATACTATTACTACTACTACTACTGCACCAAAAACAACAACAAAAACAACAACTACTACTACTACTACTAATAATATTAATAATACTTCTACTAATACTACTACAACTACAATTACTATTAATAATGCTACAACTACTTCTACTATTACTTCTACTACTTCTACCATACTGCAACTACAACTAATATTACTACTACTACTACTACTACGACTACCATATTTCAACTGAAATTAATACTACTACTACTACAACCACTTCTACTACCTCTTAACCTGACTTGAATTTATTATACTACTACTTCAACTAATACTACTACTATAACTACCACTAATACTACAACTTCTTCTAATATTGCTACTACTGCTACTACTGTTACTACTATAACTACCACTACTAATTCTATTAAAACTACTAGCACTACAACTCCTACAACTTTTACTACTATTACTTATACTATTACTACTACTACTACTACTACTACTACTACTACTACTACTACTACTACTACTACTACTAATACTACAACAATTACTCTTATATTACTACAAGAACTACTACTACTACTGTTACTACTATTTCTACTAATACTTCAACTACTACTACAAATATCATTACTGCTATTATTATACTAATAAAAAAAAAAATATATATATATATATTTTTTTTTTTTTTGTGTGTGTTTTACAGACAACAATCATGAGTAACATTAAATATGTTATATATATAATATTTATACTGGTTTCTGGGGTTATTAATAACAATGTGCGGAAATGCCCTGATCTATATCTGTTATATTTCATTATTAGTGATAATGTAATAAATCGCATGCTTTTAATTTGACTGGCCAATAGGAGGCAGTGTCTCTGTTTCATTGCTGGGTCATCTTCCCAATGAGAGACCCGCATATATATTTATATATTTATATATGAATTTATTGGGATGCTCAGCTGTCTGAATGGTTGAATTCTACTCGTTTTAGGGTTCAGTTCAGTTTATGAATGACTAATACGATTATCTCTGTGCCTTTGTTTGGCCACCTGATTCCGAGGCAGCCAATAGGAGGCGTTATCTCCAAGCCTTTGTTTGGTCAGCTGATCGTTTAGTATCCAATAGCAGGCGTCAGATCCAAGCCAGCGATAGCTAAATGTGATAAACATGTATCGAGCTGCTGCTCTGTGTCGTGTTTTAACCAGCGGCTGGTGAAGCGGCGGATGTAAGCAGGTATGTCGCATTTATACACGCTTTATAACGCGCCCAGCTGTGTAATAAAGTAGTTATTACCATTATAACGCAGCTGCTTTATGAACAAAGCCGGGCTAAAGTGGGTTAGGCAGCTAAGCTCCTGTTGTTTGGACGTGCTGTTCTGGATACAGTACAGTAACTGTGTAGAACAGCAGCTTCTATATAACAGAAAACATCAATTCCAGTGTTCTTTTGATGTGTTTTTATACAAAATGCATAGAATCTGTCTGTTTTAGCATCCTGGCTATAAATAAGAGCTTAGCCTTTACAATAATAAAGACAATAATAGGTAATAAACTTTATTTATATGGCATCTTTCATATACAGCTTAGGAAAAAATTAGATTTTACCAACTTGAAAACCTCTGGCATATAATCAAGAAGAAGATAGATGATCACAAGCCATCAAACCACCAAACTGAACTGCTTGATGATTTTGATTTTGCACCAGGAGTAAAGACATAAAGTTATCCAAAAGCAGTGTGTAAGACTGGTGGAGGAAGAGAACATGATGCCAAGATCCATGACATGAAAACTGTGATTAAAAACCAGGGTTTCTGAGGCTGGTAACTCTGATGAACTTATCCTTCTCTGGGGCGGTCCTGTATCTCTCCTTCTAAAGTCGTCAAATAATTTGTACAAGAATATATACATTTTAATGGTCTTTTTTGTGACTGAACACGAGGATACTTTCAAAGTTCTTGAAATTCTTATTTTTTGAATTGTCTGATCTTAATTTTTTCTTATAGTCATTTGTTTTTGTTTTTTTTACTTAGTTGAGTAGTTGTTGCTTCTCATAACCTGGATTAGAACACTTACTCAGCTATTCACTGTATACCTGTAACTCTACATCTTCACTACTTTACAACTGATGCTCTCAAACACATTATTAAGAGACAAGAAGAAAGCTAAAGTGAGTAAGAGAAGAAGCATCATGGCTTCCATAAAATTAGTTTCACCTCTGAATACTCTAAAGTATATCCACGTCTGGCAAAAGTAAAAAACAACGAAGGTCTTGCTCGCTGTACAGTTTGTAATTTTAAATGTTATTTTAGTATTGCCCACAGTGGACTAAATGATTTCAAAACAGTTGCAAGAAAAAGTATGTCAACTCTTTAGCTGACACTCTAGGATTCTTCCTCACCTCATTGATAATTCTGCGCTGTGCTCTTGCAGTCACCTTTACAGGACTTTACCACACCTATGGAGAGTAGCAACAGACAAGGCTTTTAGAGATTTTTTCGTAACCTTTCCCAGCTTAATGCAAGTCAACAATTCTTGAACGCAGATATTTTGAGAGCTTGATCTTTTGTGCGAGTCATGATTCACATCAAGCAATGCTTCTTAAGAACAGCAGACTTAAAACTGGTGTGTGTTTTTTTATAGGGCAGGGCAGCTTTTTTAACCATCACATCCATCACATCTCATCACATCCTGCCTTCAATTAGCTCTTAGAAAAGTCATTAGCCGAGGGATTCACATACTTTTTCCGCCCTGCACTGTGAATGTTAACATGTTGTGTCTAATAAAACCATGCAAACATATCATTTTTTGTGTGGGATTAGTTTAAGAAGACTGTATTTGTTTATTGTTGTGCCTTAAAGCAGGGAAATTAGATAATTAAGGGATGCAAACGAGATACTAATACATGGGAACAAGATCATTAAGGCGTGGGAACGAGTTAATTAAATATCTAGCTGGCAAATAATAAAGCTTGCTTTTCTGTAAATTAATACTCATGAAGAAACTGAATATTACATCAATGCTCCTTTAATCCAGGGATAATCTTTGGTAAGAGTATAGAGTAAACTGGTTTATTTAAAAAAATATTTTATTCTCTGAGTAAGGGCTGCAACAATTAGTCGATATAATCGGCATTGTCAATTATTTAAATTTGTCAACTACAACTTTCTTTGTCAAATAATCGTTAATTTACATTTTTATATTTATATTATTATACAAAGTGCTGGGAACAGCAGAAATGCAATGGGATTTAAATGCCATTTAAATCTCAAGTTCAGCTACTTCTATCTTTTTTAGAGCTGAAGAATATGGCAGAAATAATCGTTGACTAATCGACTAATCGTAAAATTATCATCAGATTAGTCGACTATCAGAAAAATCATTAGTTGCAGCCCTACTCTGAATGAATTATGAAGATATTCTGGTGTAATTATACGTAAAAGACTCTTAATTTGCATACTAAAAGCTGATTGGTTCAGACCCGTTTACCTTCCTTACACACAGCCCCTTAATTGTCTAGTTCCCATTCCTTAGGATCTTGTTCGCCACGCATAATTTTTTTTACATGATGTCACCTTAGGGGCTCCGTAGGATACGATATATTGTAATATCGATATTTTGTCGCGCCCCTGTATCTAACAGCGTTATTTAGTGCAGAGTGATGGTGCTTTTGAATGTGGTGAAGCAGCTTCATTTAGAAGCAGTACAGATCAGGTGCTGCTGCTGCTGTTGTGAAGCTGTTGGTTTAGCCAGAGGCTTTGAAATATCACTTCAAAGTTCACTTCAAAGCACAGCCTCCTTGGGTCAGCTCAGTGTGGGCATACAGGAACACACTCACTACTCTAACCCACCACGGCGACGAGGGGGGGGGGGATATAAAACGATAAGTGTTGTTATAAATATATAACACAACAGAAGTGGAGAGAAACGCTGCTTCAGTCATCTAAAAACATCACAAGGGATCAAACTAGTTCACATTTCATTTATACAACGCTATAGACCTCTCACTTCTGGTAAAAAAATATATATACTTAATTGCACTTGTTTAAGTATGCTGTAAATATACTAACAGATTTATGTACTTACTTAAAATATACTAAAACAACATTAATATTATGCTTTCATCAAATGTTTAAAAGTAAACTTCGATCATACTTTAGTACAATATAGTGTTTATTAAAAAAAAAATAGATTGCTAAACCTATCTCAATTATACTTGGCTGGTGGTGTTTTTCCTCCATAGACTAATTCTAACCATTTGTTTCTTAGCTCTGAATTACTGGGTAAAGTATATAAACACTGATGTGTTATTCGCACAAATAACACAGGAATGAACTGCATGCTGTTCCTAGCACTGTTATTTATCTCCTATCTGACGAGACGGCGTCACCGCCGGGCTTCAGCTCTGTCTGTGGGCAGTCCCAAGCTGAGGTGGGCGGGGCCATGAATACTAATTCACGGGTTGATGTAGACACGGTGCATTTCCTGATCGACTCGTTTTTTTTCCTGAATATTTTCTTTTACTAGCTGCTGTAGAACAATGAGGAAGAGGCTGAGGAAGAGTTTCATCATGTGCAGCATCATAAACAACTCTGTAGAGAGACCCACTGTATTTCAGAATACAAAACAACAAGAAAAAGAGGATTTTTGTGGAAGGTCGTCTTTAAAACATGCTCTTAAGATGTTAGCAGTCTGTGGACGAGCATTGTCCTGTTTAAAAATTTCATTATTTTGTCCATTTTCATTAAATGTCAGTATTATGAATGTGATTTATTAAGGATTTATTAATGAAGCTTTGTTTGTTCACTGATTGCATGGTTTCACTGAAGCACCTTTGGACGAGTCGAGCCGTTGTCTCTTTCTTCTATCTGTGTCGTATCAGTTTGTAAGGAGGTCGAGAATTACAATGTAAATGAGCCTGAAAACGCTTCTTCCTTGCTGTCCTCTCACATTACAGCATGAATTAAACACAGCGTATCAAATAAATGTTCAATGAATGTTCGAGAATATATTTAACTCAAGCTGGAGCTGCTGATCCGTTTCACTTTCTGAAATGTATAAATCCAGGCTTTCTGTTGCTGAAGCTGATTTTGATTGATCTTGCAGACAATAGAGAGAAGGATTAGCTCAGATTTCAGTCTCATCCGTGTGTAATGTGATTCTCCAGAGCCAAGGATTGATCTAGAAGCCCAGATTTAGAGCAGGTTACCTGTGGTCACCACTGATACCTCCGATCACCTGTACTGGATTCACACGCAAGACGTCGGAAACGTTTGTTCGAGATTCTGGTCCATTGTGACCTGAATCTTAATTTTGCCTCGTGCAAAAATAAGAGACCTTAAGACTTCAAAATGACCAGTTTCTGTGATTTGACTATTTATACACATTTGCTTGAGTAAAATGAACACTTTTATTTTTCTATTTTATTCTATAAACTGCTGACATTTCCCTTAAATTCCAAATAAAATTTTGGAGCAACAAGAAATCAATCAATCAATCAATCAATTAATCAACCTTTATTTCCACTTGGTAATACATTAAGGGTAACCCTTATTTTCAATGCAGCCGAGCATTTACAAAATTAAAGGGACTGTAAAAAAAGCTTCAATTATAAAAACAAGCAAATAAAATATAAACACAATTAAAGAAATGAAGGACTAAAATAACACCACAATTATAAAAAGTAATGACGGAACTAAAATTAATAATAATAATAATAATAATAATAATAATAATAAGTTATTTTATATAAAACAAAAGTAAGAAATAAATGAAATAAAATGGTAAAAGGTAAAGCCAAAAGTAAAACCAGTAATAAATAATATAATAATAAAATCATTAAATAATTGATTAAATAAATTAAATGAAAGGGCTAAAATGTAAAACACAAAATTAGATAAATAAAAAGAAAAATAATTAAAACTAATAAAAAGGTAAAAGAAAAGAATTAAAAGAGAAAAGTTCATATTCGTTTAAAAACAAAAGCAATACTAAAATATTGTTTTTAAGACTTCAGAAATCAATATTTACTGAAATAACCCTGATTTTTAATCACAGCTTTATGCGTCTTGGCATTATGTGTCTCTCCTCCCCCAGTCTTGCACACTGCTTTTGGGTGACCTTATGCCCATCCTGCTGCAAAAATTCAAACAGTTCAGCTTTGTTTCATTTTGTTTTATCTACTGCATCTCTTGATTACATTGCAAAGGTTTTCAATTCGGGAATTTGAGAGAAATATTGTCAGTACTTTATAGAATAAAACAACACTTGTTTTACGTTTTATTGAAACGTGCAGCTAAAAACAGTAACAGTTTTTTTTCAGAGCTATCGACATATTTTCAGACCATTTTATGCTCTAAATAAAATGATTACCTAATAATTAAAATACCAAAATAATGATATTTATTCAAAGATGTTTTTTCCTTGGTGAATCCATAATAAGGTGAGAAAGGCCTCTGAGTATACAGTATAAACTACAAAGAAGTGACACAGGGCTGATCTCAATAATTGATGATGCTTCCTGTGAAATTGGATTCTTGCTTACGTACGATACCAATTCTCAACAAGCTCAACCCTTCAGGATGAATTATAGCTTTTAATTGCAGCTTTTAACCACTTTTAAGTGCATGCCTCACTTCCCCTTATTCAGCATCACTCTCCCCTCTACATTAATTACTCTGTAGGTAGAATAGAGTATAGATACTAGTGTTTAATAAAATACTTCTATAGAAGTTGAAGAAGTATTAACTCAAGCTTTTTACTCTCTAAGTAAAAGTGTTGAACAAATTTTTTAAAAGCCATAATGACTGTATTGTTCTATTAATAAAATGTTAATGTTAATAAACCTTTAAGAAGAGTCTTTCCTATTCTTTTTTTTTACTTTTTCATGTTTTGCATAGATTTTTGCATTAATATTATTGATTATCTTACAATGTGTTCTACATTTAAATACCCATAATTAAAGGTTTTAGTGCTAAAAAATAAAATAAAATGAGATTTAATATAATCACTTACAATCAGAGTGTCTCTTGCTCATCATTCACTTTAAAATAAAAGTCAGGTGAGCTCTGACTTTGGTGGATTGCTATTTTAACGGTGCAGCTACCTGGACGTGTCCAACAAACTCTTCTCAGCAGAGGAAACTGAGCTGCTGGTTGACGCTGTGAAGGAGTTCCAGCAGCTCATTTACGGGAACAGCAATGTTATTTTATTTACTATTCTGTTTATTGTTGATGTAAAAGTTGGGTTTGTGCACTGCGGCTGCATTGCCAAGATAGCGATGAACGTCTGACTGTTGGCGTCGGTCTAGGTTGTATTCAGTCAGTGGAGCTCCTGTGTTTTCTGTTACCAAGATAAACAAGATAAAACTCCAGAAATGTACCTGAACACACCTCATTTCCAGAACACCACGCCCATCAGTGTAGATATATGTACAGGTGTTGGAGAATGAAACTGAAACACCTGGTTTTAGAGCACAATAATTGATTGTGGTGACGGACAGTTCTGGTGAAACAGGAGAGTTGAGGTGCACATTGAATTCTGCGTGATTTGATCAGCCGTGGTTTTATGTTTTTTGGATACAATCCGGGTTAGCACCCGAACATCCCTTTCAGACAGCTTCCTCTTACAGCGTCCACAGTTAATCCTGTTGGAGGTGGTTGGTTCTTCTTGGTGGTATGCTGACATTACCCTGGATACCGTGGCTCTTGATGCATCACAAAGACTTGCTGTCTTGGTCACAGATGCTCCAGCAAGACGTGCACCAACAATTTGTCCTCTTTTGAACTCTGGTATGTCTCCCATAATGTTGTGTGCATTGCAATATTTAGAGCAGAACTGTGCTCTTACCCTGATAATTGAACCTTCACACTCTGCTCTTACGGGTGCAATGTGCAATTAATGAAGATTGAACACCAGGCTGCTCCAATTTAGCCATTAAACCAGAGTGAAAATGATATAATATGGTATAATATAGACTGTTCTAGCTGTTTACTCATAATGATGCACCTCATATCCTATATCTTTAGATCTATACACTGGGGGAAATGCATTGTATTCCTCTAGGAATCACAGTAATAAGGAATCTTCGTCCCTAAGCCACGCCCCCCTGTGTCCCGCGGGTCCTGCAGCCACGCTGCATCAGATTGACTGTGTTTATCACGTGCTGTGCCGGGTTGCGTCCCCCTGTAGTGTGCAGTGTCCCAGGCAACGGCTCCAGACTGTTTACTCTCACAGCGTTCAGGTTGTGACTCTGTGTGTGTTTGTCTCCACCTCGTCGCAGGTCCTGCCATGGCAGCAGGTGTCAGTCTACTGAGTGACCTGCCTTACTCCAGCGCCGGCAGCAGCGGCAGCAGCAGTGCAGCGAACAGAGGGCACTTCAGCATGGACATGGAGATAGGTAGGACACACTGTTTACTATATATATCAGATTCTGAATCAGTTTCTCTGATTTTGCTATTTATAGGTTTATGTTTGAGTAAAATGAACATTGTTGTTTTATTCTGTAAACTACAGACAACATTTCTCCCAAATTCCAAATAAAAATATTCTCATTTAGAGCATTTATTTGAAACAGAATATGAGAAATTGCTGAAATAACAACAACAAAAAAAACAGAAATCAATATTTGGTGGAATAATCCTGGTTGGTTTTTAATCACAGTTTTAATTTCATGCATCTTGGCATCATGTTCTCCTCCACCAGTCTTACACACTGCTTTTGGATAACTTTATGCTGCTTTACTCCTGGTGCAAAAAATTCAAGCAGTTCAGTTTGGTGGTTTGATGGTTTGTGATCATCCATCTTCCTCTTGATTATATTCCAGAGGTTTTCAATTTGATAAAAGATATTATTGTCTTTTTAAGACTATATTTAATATTTAATATTTAACAGCCTGCCACTGTTATAGTTGATTGTATTCATTCTTTTTGTTGTATAATTTTTGAGTTTAAGTTTTGAGTTTTTGGTGTTATTTAAGTTTTAGTTAATTAAAAATAAAATGAATTATCCATTACTGTAACACTGAAGTTATAATGTTTTTTTCCCTTTGTGCAAAAAAAATGAAGCCTAAATAGGTTAACTGTTCAATTTGACCGTATGTCCCATTCAATCTTAATTCCCCCTATATGGTTTTAAATATTCTAAATAAATAAAATATACACATAAAATAAGTCCATTATTGAGGTTATGACCATATATACTGTACAATAAGTTGATAAGAGAATTATCATGATGGGTTTTATGAAATAAAACATAAAATCTTAAAACGAGAAGGTGTGTCCAAACTTTTGACTGGTACTATACATGATATTAAGCTTTAAAACCACCTTAAAATTAAAATATTTTGTATATATCATTGTATGCCCAGGATTTTTATAAAGGCCTCTGTTTTTACATCGTAGAAACAGCTTCATATTGTTTCCGTGTTTTAGAAGACTGATTTTTCTCATGTTGTCTTTAAACATCCTTTATTTCCTAGCAATACAGGAACCTCTTATGTGTTGTATCTGTACTGTAAATGAACTGCTGTGGTGAAGCAGCAATATTTTAGCAACCATTGTTGTGTTCCTGGCTACCAGAATCCGTGCGAGGGAAAAATTGCCTCAATGTTCTGTTTGTGGAAGGAAGTTTACTGATAATATATACCCTGCTGTTATAATGCCAGTGAATTACCCCATATTATACTTCATACTGTGAGCAGAGTATCACTGTAATCACAAAGGGATTATGACTAAATGTCTTTAGTCTATTTATTCTTTGTAGCTTTTTAGTTTAATAAATGGGAAACACTGTAAAAAGTGTCACATAATCTTTAGTGTCACTAAACTCCTGGTCACATTTATTGAGGTAAACATAAAAATTGTGTCTTTAAACAGCAGCGGTATGTGGATGAGCATTGTCCTGCTGGAATATACCTGCTAGTCCAGAACACAAGACCTTCTTGCTGTATTAACATTCTAGATCCGTCCCAAATAGCTCAGACCAGTTAGTGGAGAGTATGTACTCAACTAGTTTGTTGTGACACATTTGCACTTGTAGTTTTTCTTGTGTGAAACCAACCCAACCCGTCCCAACCCAAATAAAACCAAACCAACCCAACCAGACCCAAATAAAACAGACCCAACCAAAACCCAACCTAAACAAAACCGACCCAATCCAACCATAATAAAACCAACCCAACCCAAAAAAACCCAACCCAACGCAAAAAAACCCAACCCAACCAAAACCCAACACACCCAAAAAAAACAACCCAACCAAAACCCAACCCAACCCAAATGAAACTGAGCCAACCCAAATAAAACCGATCCAACCCAACCCAACCCACTCCAATACAAACCAAACCCAACCAAACCAACCCAATACAACCCAACCCAACCCAATACAACCCAACCCAATACAAACCAAACCCAACCAAACCAACCCAACCCAATACAAACCAAGCCAACCCAGTACAAACCAAACCCAACCAAACAACCCCAACCAAACCAACCCAAAAAAAAACAACCCAACCCAACCAACCCAACCAAAACCCAAACCAACCATAATAAAACCAACCCAAACCCAACCCAAATCAAATCAAATCAAATCAAATCAAATCAAACCAAACCAAACCAAACCAGTTCAAGGAGGGGCAAGCTGCAAGTTAACAAACTTGTTAACCGATTTGTACCAGAGAAACTAACTACAAGTGTGAAAACACCCCTAAAATAAGATTTATTTTAAGTTCTTTGTCCCTAAATGCCATTGCTCTCGTGACCCCAGGATAAAAACCCCTGCCATACCAGAATTTGTGAGAGTAGCAGAACAGCTTCTGCTGCTTCAAGAAAGGTAAATTATGTTGCTCTTAAAATAAACTCCTGTTTTCAGGTGGAAGGTTTGGTTGGAGAACCGTAGCGTGGTGTTTTTGTTCTGTATTTTATAACTCGGTTTAAAAGGTTGAGTTGACTGATGGCTGAGGGGGCTGATTTTCTTCAGAAGTAGCTCAGCACTTTTCTCGTTCTTTGTTACTGAAAGAAACCGTCGCGTTTTGCGGCGCTAAATGGAATACATTAGCAGCCGAGGCGTAATTGCCGACTCATTTACTGCTTCTTGTTGCACCTGAGACGCAACCGTCTCGCTGAGTCGGCTGCTGGTCGCCATGGAGACTCTTCCTGCGACACTGATAAATCAGCGGCAGTCGCATTGACCTCAATTGAGCCGCGGTTTACGTGCTGTTTCTGTCCTGAGAAAACCTTGTATCTCAGCAATGCCGACTTTACAAGAGCAGGAGAAACATTTTAGTGTTGCAGCCGTCAATGTTACTTAAAGCATTTTAAATACCGAAGCATTTCTATCCATTTGGTCCATTCTTGAGACCAAAATTGAAACAAATAAAACATTTAGCCGAAAAGCCAAAAGCTAAATACTGAATACCATTTTTTTCTCAGGTTTTCATTTTTTGCCTCTTTTTGAAAATTTACTTAATTTTCTAAACTTTCTACTCCTTAATATTTAAAATAGACTTGTTACTGCTATTTAATTCCAGCATGTTTTTATTCTGGCTTTTCATCGTTCAAAAAATCAAAAAAAAAAAAAAAAAAGAGGTGGTTGGATGATAAAAAGTATGAACATATACCATTCCGACCCTATTGGTTTATACGATTAGCAGTACTACACTAATCATGAGTTTACTTCAGTGGTTCTACAACACTAATCATAAGCTTACCCCATCAGCGCTACTACACTAATGATGAGTTAACATCAGCAGTGCTGCTACACTAATCATGAGTTCACCTCAGCAGTGCTGCTACACTAATCATGAGTTCACCTCAGCAGTGCTGCTACACTAATCATGAGTTTACTTCAGCAGTTCTACAGTACACTAATCATAAGCTTACCCCATCAGTGCTACTACACTAATCATGAGTTTACCTCAGCAGTGCTGCTACACTAATCATGAGTTCACCTCAGCAGTGCTGCTACACTAATCATGAGTTCACCTCAGCAGTGCTGCTACACTAATCATGAGTTTACTTCAGCAGTTCTACAGTACACTAATCATAAGCTTACCCCATCAGTGCTACTACACTAATCATGAGTTTACCTCAGCAGTGCTACTACACTAACCATGAGTTTACTTCAGTGGTTCTACAACACTAATCATAAGCTTACCTCAGCAGTACTACTACACTAATCATAAGCTTACCTCAGCAGTGCTACTACACTATTCACGAGTTTACCTTAGCGGTGCTCCACTAATTATGAATTTACCTCAGTAGTGCAGTTCTTCTCATAAATGTTCCTCAGTCGCGCTACTTAAGTTACATCAGATGTGTTAATTTAGAGTAAAATGCTATATGACAATGAAAACTATATGATGTATTGCGATATTGATATTTCATCCCACCCCTAATGATGATTACAGCAGTTTTTGGTATCTGATGAACACAGTGCTGCTGTTATTGGTATAGTAGTTATTGTTGGAGTCGTTGCTGTGTGATGAGAGGAGGGGGGATGTGCTGTGAGCTGTATGATGCTCTATAAAGCGAGGGTGATTATTGAGGTTAGTGATGAAGTGATGCAGGAGCTGCTGGATGAGCTTTAGAAGGGTTCAGGCGTGAGGAGGAGACGGATGCTGGATGTGAGGGCTGGTGGAGGATGCTGAGCAGGAGGAGGAGCTCGGTGCTGGAGGTGCTCTCCTCATCCTCACACAGAGCGATTATAGTGATCAGCATGGAGAGATCACAACCGGACCTCAACTCTGGTGCAGATTTAATTTCTTCATTTTCCTTTTCGGTAACACTTTAAAATAATGGTGCATTAATTATCAGTACTTACGTCAGAATATCTCTACTAACTATTGATTGATACTAGTTAAGATATAATTAATCATTACAAGTGTTTTAAACTAATGTCTCGATTCTTTGTTATTTTCACATTCACTTTACTTTTTGCTATTTATAAATTATATTTAAAGTCAATTCTACACTTTTGTCTTTTGCTTAGATTACCTTTCGTTTATATGTTTTGTTGATTGTAGATTTAAAAAACTGTAAATCTAAGTATTTTATTCTTTTTGCACATTTGAATTTTTGCACTTTAAAGTTGTGTAGTTTAAACGTTTAACAATTCAGTTTAGTAATATTGTGTGAGCAGACTGTCGTTCCAAGCACTTTACTGCATGTCATACTGTGTATTACAGTATGTGACAAGTAAAATTTTAATAGAGATAAATTAAATACAACATTCTTAAGCATTAAAATGTAACTAATTTACAATGTTTATTACTGTTATTATTATTGTAAGGTGTTGCGTTCTTTTCTAATGCAACATAGTGGAGAAAGAGCAAATATTTATTATTTTAGGTGCCCGTCTGTTCTGTTTGTGGCATTTCTTGGCAGTATTAGTATAAAGCTCTTTTGTGAAGCGTTGGGATATTTTTATTATTATTGGCTAGAATAGTAACTGCACTGTCTGGCCATTTTAAAGCGAGGTATTTTTTAAACATTTTCAGATTTTGTGATTTTGGTTTTATTTGAGCAAAATAGTGAATTACAGAATACCTGTTTTTTATCCAGGGCTTTATTTAGTTGTTTTTTTCAAGCTATACAGTAAAATATTACTACACACCTCAAATTCAGTGTTGATTTTAAAATGTTCTTCATTGTAGATTAATACTTTCTATCTCTATCTCTATTTGAGTAATGTTCGAATCCAGATTATGAAAATAACTAATCAACTAATTGAAGAAAAACAAATAGAAGAATTTTATGAATTTTAAAAGGAGACCTCAAGTGCAAAAAAAAAAGATAATCAAAAGCCTTATGATGATGAAACTGGCACTCATCAGGAGTACAGTATAAGTTTATCAGAGTTTCCAGCCTCAGAAACCACAAGTTAACAAACAGCTCCCCAGATAAGAGCATCTAAAGTATTTTGGTTTGTTTAACACTTTTAAGTTACTACATGATTCCTTATGTGTTTCTATTCAAGCTGAGCACAAAGGGCAGAACATTATAGGCTTTTCTGTAGCCTGGCAACGTCAGTGCGTGATGATGTTCACCACAGGCAGTGGTGATTACACTGTTTATATGGATACTGTAGATATATTATACAGGGTTCCCACGGGTCCTTAAAAAGTCTTAAAATATCTTAAATTAAAATCAGGTTAAATTGTCTTAAAATTACTGTAAATTTGCTGTAGGTATTAATTTTGAGCCGCGAGCTAGCTAACCTTACTGGAGAGAGAACTAACGTTACGTAGAGCTAGGTTAGCGTAGAGCTAGCTAACATAAGCTGTGAGCTAGCTAACGTTACTGGGGAGAGAACTAAGGTTAGCGGAGAGCTAGCTAACATTAGCAGTAAACTAGCTAACGTTACTGGGGAGAGAACTAAGGTTAGCGGAGAGCTAGCTAACATTAGTGGTAAGCTAGCTAACATTAGCTGTAAACTAGCTAACGTTACTAGGGAGAGAACTAAGGTTAGAATAAAGCTAGCTAACATTAGCAGCAAGCTAGCTAACATTACTAGAGAGAGAACTATGGTTAGAATAAAGCTAGCTAACATTAGCGGCGAGCTAGCTAACATTACTGGGGAGAGAACTAAGGTTAGCGTAGAGCTAGCTTACATTAGTGACAAGCTAGCTAACGTTACTGGGGAGAGAACTAAGGTTAGCGTAGAGCTAGCTTACATTAGCTGTGAGCTAGCTAACATTACTGGGCAGAGAACTAAGGTTAGCGTAGAGCTAGCTTACATTAGTGACAAGCTAGCTAACGTTACTGGGGAGAGAACTAAGGTTAGTGTAGATCTAGCTAACATTAGCTGTGAGCTAGCTAACATTACTGGGGAGATAACTAAGGTTACCGTAGAGCTATCTAACATTAGCAGCGAGCTAGCTAACTTACTAATGTTACTTAGCTAGCTCGCCGGTACGTTTCGATTACCAATACAATCCATTAGTATCTTCTAAAGAAATTATGACTACATTTTGGGCCTTTAATTATATTTATTTCGATTTTAAAAAGGTCTTAAAATTAAATTTTACTTTTAAATTGGAGCAGGAACCCTGTTATATTGACTACATTAGCTGATTAGAAGATTAAAATGATATTTTCTGTGTTATTTCCAGTCGGAGTCCGGGTCCCCACGGCGAAGTACACTAAGATGGGTGAGACGCTGAGGCACGTTATCCCCGGGCACATGCAGTGCTCCATGGCCTGCGGAGGACGAGCCTGTAAATACGAAAACCCGTCACGCTGGAGCGACAAAGAACAAGCCATCAAGGGCCTGTACTCGTCCTGGTGAGCCTTCATCTCATCTCATCCAGATACTGAATAAACATCATTATCTGCTGCTCACACTGATCCATCAGAGCCGTGTGTAAACACCACGCTATACATCATGTTGGACTGGGTGCATATTGCACACAATATAACATATTTACAGTTGCAAGAAAAAGTATAAGTACTCTTTGGGGTTATACTTGGATTTCTGCATAAATTGGTCATTAAATGTGTTCTGATCTTCATCTGCGTCACAACAATAGACAAACAGGATGTGATGAGATTGGATGTGTTGTCTAGCTTCTTGGCCGTTCAGAGCTGACTATTATCAGCCTATACTCAGCTGCTGACCCCGGCTAGCACTGTTGGAGCAGCATTAGCATTAGCCGCTAACTACAGTGCTAGCTCTTTTACCGTTCAAAGTATATCGGATTGTAGTCTGCGTGTTTACCGCGTTAAAACAAGCTACGTAGGACAAACCGCTAGTTAATATCGCACTGGCTTAGCGGATCACTTAGGGTTCATCAGTGTAGCGGTTAGCCGCTAATGCTAATGCTAATGTTCCAGCTTTAGTGGAAATCTGTAAATCTAAGCTTACTGTAAATAAACAGAAGTGTAAAACATTGACATCATTATTTTTTAATCATTCTTTTGAAAAAACAAAGACTCGAATGATTAGGGTCATTGTCCTGCTGCATGACCCGCCTTCTCTTGAGATTCAGTTCATTGACAGTTGCCCTGACATTTTTCTTTAGAATTCTTGGATATAATTTAGAATTCTTTGTTCTATCAATTATAGCAAGCTATACAGGCTCAGATGCAGAAAAAAACAGACAAAAAAAAATTATACTACCACCACCATGTTTCACAGATAGGATAAGGTTCTTACACTCGAATGCAGTGTTTTCCATTTTTTTCGTTGCCCAAACATAACATTTACTGAAACAGGAAAACAGTTGTTTTGTAAAATGATTATTTTATTAATTATATATAAATATATTTCTGTTCACAACAGGATCACAGACAACCTGCTCGCCATGGCGAGGCCTTCAACAGAGATTATTGAGAAATACAACGTCATCGAGCAGTTTCTGGGGTAAGTCATGGTTAAAGTGATTAAAAAAGGGCATCTAGATGTGTAGTTATCTCATTCCCATAATTTTCCACATGAGTTTTGGAACTTTTTTTGGAAATTATGATAATAAGTACAGTTCTACACAAAATCCACGTTAATTTTTATTTAAATTTATTTTTTATTTTATTTTGTCACTTCCTGCCCCTGTTCTGTCTATGTTTTTCTCTGCTTTCTCTGTTTTTGTTTACCTTACAATTTTTTTAACCTGTGTTTCATTTGTAGCTCCGCCCCCTCGTTACCTTTGTTCAGGTGTTTGATCCTGTTTCATTTCCCCTTCCGTACCTATATAGCCCTTTGTTTTCAGGTAGTTTTGTGCCTGTTTGGTTATTGTACGCGTTCACGTCTGTTAGGTTATGTGTTCTGTTAGTTTCTCTAGTTACTGTGTTCTCTGTGTTTCTTTGTTTGTTTATTTAGTTTTTGTATTATTTAATAAAAGTACTTGCATTTGCGTCGCTCTCTGCGTCCTCTCCCTGCTCCTGCACTTCCTGACAAATGTATTTATTGTTATATATTACATAATTATGACTGGTACTATAGCATATCATAAAATGATAAAAAAAAACTATGTTTTTACGTGACATCAGCAATATATAAAATTACGCATAAGGAGCATTTAAATCTTGGTGTGTCTTTATTATCTGTTCATTTTTAGTTGTTGTAATGTAGTTTTCTGTAATGCAATTATAATCATATCATATGAAATTGTGGTAAAACATTTATTACGCACTGGATACTTAACCTTACATGTAGGGAAATTATTTCCTATTTCATTACAAACAACAAAAGGTCATCAGATGAGACGGTAGAGTAGCTCTGGTCGGTAAACAGCGCCGTGGAGAGACTTTGTTGACACTTGGCTTTTCGTAGGTGCGGCTTAAAGACCGTAATTAACCTCCAGCGGCCGGGAGAGCACGCCAGCTGTGGGTATCCTCTGGAGCCGGAGAGCGGATTCACCTACCGCCCCGAGGTCTTCATGGAGGCCGGCAGTGAGTTCAACCTGTTTTTAATGCAGTTCCAGAGTGTAGAATCAGAAACTCGATATAAGACATAATTTAATGCATTAAAAATGCATTAATCAACAGCATAAAACCAGAGCTAAAGTGTTCACCAGTCAAATAGATATACATTACTTACTCCAATCATTTTAATCTGAGCTAAAGGCTAAAGCTGTTGCCATGTGGGTCAGCCAGACGTCTTCCTGTACATTTTTGCTGCAAATGGTAGACATGTCTTTAGATAGATACTGTAGATACAGCTCTGAAAAAAATAACTTACTGAGGAAGATGGATGATCACAAGCCATCAAACCACCAAACTGAACTGCTTGAATTTTTGCACCAGGAGTAAAGCAGCATAAAGTTATCCAAAAGCGGTGTGTAAGACTGGTGGAGGAGGAGAACATGATGCCAAGATACATGAAATTAAAACTGTGATTAAAAACCAACCAGGATTATTCCACCAAATATCTTAAACCTTTATGAATATGAACCTGTTTTTTTCTTTGCATTATTTGACGTCTGAAAGCTCTACGTCTTTTTTGTTGTCTTTAGTTTATAGAATAAAACGACAATGTTTAACAACATTTTACTCAAACGTAAACCTAAAAATAGCAAAATCAGAGAAACTGATTGAGTACCTGAAGTGCTCTCTATATGTATATTTTTGCAGATTTAATAAGAATTTTTTCCATGGCAGTTTACTGCTGTCTTTTTTTACTGTTTTTGCCTATACAGTTTCAGGTGGTTAAAAATATTAAATATATTGCGTGCCTGTGCTGCCAAGATAGCAATGAATGTCTGACTGTTAACTTCTGTCTAGGTTGTATTCAGTCAGTGGTGCACATGTGTTTTCTGTTGCCAATATAAACAAGCAAAACTCCAGAAATGCACGCCCATCAGTGTAGATATATATTTAGAAGCACTATTGCTATTTAAACGACGCAGGTGCTATGCATGAAAATAGCCTGTTGACAAGGTGTAAGATAGCGATGAGCATTGTGACATTGTGATGTTTTCATTGCCTGTTTTTTTATGTAAGTAAACCCTGTAAAACAAGCAGACATGCAGAAATACACTTGAGCCAGCAGAGCTAATAGAATCAGATTTATCCCCGTTGGTTTATCACTGTAGTGCTAATTGTTTCTGATTAATATCATCTCAATGGTCCGGGTGATGGAAAAGCTGTAGTAGTAAGGGTGCAGTTTTTAATTCAGTTTATAATCAGGCAGTATAATTCTCTGCTCTGATCCTTCAGGGGGAAGGGAGGAATTAGCTCTAACAAGATCTCCTGAGATTCAGCTTTCCCTCCACACAGCCTCTGGAAAATTAGCCACAGCTTTCCGTAAACTTCAGCAGGTCATTATACATGCGCCAACGTCACTCAACCCCAACCAGGAATCAGCGCTAATGACAATCTGCTGCCTGTGCATGAATTGCATGCTTCAGTTATAGCTGTGTTGGCGGTCATTAGTCATGCAAAAATAATTAATTACAGTTTTTACTAGAGATGCACCAAAATAAACATCTGTGGCCAAAACAGAAACAAAACGAAATAAACACATAAAATAAACAGTATAAATGCATTTTTGCTTTTTGTTTCAAAGAAAGAGTCAATTTTCATTCATGCATTTAACACAGTAGTACTATTCTAATCATGCGTTTACCTCTACAGTGCTATGCTAACCATTAATTGATGTCAGTAGTGCTATACTAATCATACATTTTTCTCAGTAGAGCTATGCTGACCATTAATTGATGTCAGTAGTGCTATACTAATCATACATTTTTCTCAGTAGAGCTATGCTGACTATTAATTTATGTCAGTAGTGCTATTCTAACAATACATTTACCTCAGCGGTGCGATGCTGACCATCAATTGATGTCAGTAATGCTATTTTAATTGTACATTTACCTCAGTAGTGATAGATAGATAGATAGATACTTTATTTATCCCGAAGGAAATTTAGTGCTATGCTGACCATCAAATTATGTCAGTAGTACTATACTAATCATACATTTACCTCAGTCGAGCTAAGCTGACCATTAAATTATGCCAGTAGTGCTATTCTAATCATCTTATCATACATTTACCTCAATAGTGCTACGCTGACCATTCATTTACGACAGCAGTGCTATTCTAACCATTCATTTACCTCAGCAGTGCTATGCTGACCATTAATTCATGTCAGTAGTGCTATTCTAATCATACATTTGCCTCAGTAGTGCTATTCTAATCATACATTTACCTCAGTATTTCTATTCTAATCATATTTTTATCTCAGAAGTACTATTCTAATCATACATTTACCTCTGTAGTGCTATGCTGACCATTGATTTATGTCAGTAGTGCTATTCTAATCATACATTTACCCCAGTAGTGCGTTTCTAATAATACATTTACCTCAGTAGTGCTATGCTGACCATTAATTTATGTTAGCAGTGAGATAATAATCAAATCATACATTACATTACCGCATGTTCTTTCTTTTAGTCTATTTTTACAACTTTGGATGGAAGGACTACGGGGTAGCCTCTCTTACGACAATCCTCGATATGGTGAAGGTGATGTCTTTTGCCATGCAGGAGGGAAAAATGGCCGTCCACTGCCACGCTGGGCTCGGAAGAACAGGTTAGTATAAGGTTTGGGGCTAAGCTTCTTTTTCATTGGCTTGTAAACATGTTTAATGGCTGTTGGGTTATGGTTTACCATTATACATTTATTAACATGTTAATATACATTTAATAGCACGTTAATAATAATATGTAAGGGCTGTGGCCCTTTTTCTTCAAAGAACAAGCTTTATATGTATCTTTGAATTGTTACATTTTTCAACAAGGTCCGTGCATTAAAGATGATCCCTTACTGCTGCAGGGATTTCTGCTATTTTTATGAAAATAATAAAATGGAAAAAGTCAGCAGGTCTCAAATAAACATTGGTATACATTTTTAATACATTGTTTTTTTTTTCATTGTAAAGTACATTGTAATGGACGCAGGCTCTGGAAGTGTTAATATCTAATATCTAAATAATTGAGTCTCCTAGTAATGAAGAGTAAAATTTACTTTAAAAAAGTTTTGCAATTTTCTGCATTTGCTTAAATTTAAGCAAATTTAATTTCAGATAAATTTTAGTAACTTCATCTAGGTTTCAAGACTAATTCCTAATTAAGTCCTAAAATTTAAATATTTTTAGCTAAAACACACATTCAAATATTTACATAATCTCAAAGATTTATTTTGTAAACAGACCAAGTCTCACTGTCTCAACACATGTATGGCATGTGATACATTATTTTTTGTTTACTAGTATAAACAATGTATTACATGCCATCTATGTGTTGAGACAGTATTTTTAAATTCCACAAATTATAATATATTATGTATCATAAATTATTTAAGTAATATTATATAAATTAAGTAATTGTAATTAGGTAATATTGTATGCATAAATGAAGTAAAGTTTACTAAAAGAAAGGATTGACTGAAGTTCAGTTCACTTATTTACTCTGTGTAACTCTATTTAAGTCTTGAAACCGAGTTGAAGTTACTTAAATTTATCTGAAATTAAATTTACTTAAAAAAAGCAAATGCAGAAAGTTGCGAAACTTTGTTTAAGCACATTTTACGCATGTTTTTTTTCAGTGTACTTCTACAGACAAATTTTAAACCGTAGTATCTATACTTCTACCTAAGTACTGAATGCGAATATTTTAACAAGTGTCTCTTCTTCTGTTCAGGTGTTCTGCTGGCCTGTTACCTGGTCTTCACGTCCAGAATGAGTGCAGATCAGGCCATCTTATTCATCCGAGCCAAGCGCCCAAACTCCATCCAGACGCGAGGGCAGCTGCTGTGTGTCCGGGAGTTCGCCCAGTTCCTGGTGCCCCTGCGAAGCGTGTTCTCCAGTGCCGGACCCAAAGCTCACACTGTGACGCTCTCGCAGTTCCTGACTCGCCAGCGCCACCTGCTGCACGGCTACGAGGGGCGCCAGATGAAGAACGTGCCAAAGATCATCCACCTGGTCTGCAGGCTGCTGCTGGACATCGCGGAGAACCGGCAGACCGTGGAGGACGAAGCTCCGGAAATACCGGACCTCACGGCTGAAGTGGAGAAAACCGTATCCCAGCAGGCTTTGCAGCAGTTGGGGAAGGAGCTGCGAGGGAAAGGAATCCCGGTGTTGACCTCTCGCGCCTCGGAACCGCCGTCCTCCATCGTCCTCGGTCAGCGTCCTCAACTGGAAGACGCTCTGCTCTCCGTCCACCAGGAGTTCGAGCTCTTGTGGCAGCGCCAGAACCTCGATCAACAAGCTAACGCTAATGCTAATGCTAATTCTAATGCTAATGCTAATAAACCTCAGTTATTGCTCCACCACTGTGGCCTGAGCGCTAGTGACTCTGCTTTGCACACACTAGACTCCAGGTGGCAGCATTTCGCTTGGCCCCCAGTGCCTGTTTCCGATTTTTTGACCACTCGCTGTATGTCTCAGAGCAGATTAGCAGCAGAATCTCCAGACCTTCATTCCTCCAGACTTTTGCTGACGCCCGAAAGCTGCAGCAGCCCAAAACTGGACCTGGCCGGGTCCTTCTCCTCACTGGAAGAACCCAAGAAAGACCCGGAGCGAACGCCTCGCTCGCCGGCGTTCAGGAGACGAGTGCCGCTGAAGGAGACGAAGCGCAGCAGGTCTTTAGGGTTTTCGGGAAGCGGCAGCACTGTGTTCTCCGTGTGGCAGACGGACGAGAATACAAGAGACAATCAGACAAACGAAGGCGTTAAAACTCTCTTAAGATGTCCAGGAGATTCAACAGGGGACAGTGAGAGAACTGAGACAGTCAGCAACGCTCCCTTTATCACCCTGCAGACTGAACTCAGGCCTGAAGTCCGTCGAGTTCTGGTGGCGAAAGCTCTCGCCATGGATATCGAAGATGAAGCTCTTAAAAACACTGTGTCAGCGTGGCAGGTAGGGACAAGACTTTCATCAAAACTACTAATATTAATCATTTGCAAAAGTCATAAAAAGTCCTACTTACAGGACAAGACAAGACAATAAAAGGCAAGGTAAGAAAAGACAAGGAAAGGTAAGATAGTATAAGACAAAACAAATGCAAGACAAGATTGGGAAGGACAAGGCAAGACAGGATAAGCCAAGAGACAAAGACAAGGCAAAGCAAGACAAGCAATGATAAGACAAGACAGAGAAAGACAAGATAAGACAAGGAAAAACAAGATAAACCAAGAGAAAAAGAAAAGACTGGGCAAGGCAAGACAAAATAAGACAAGACAGGGAAAGACAAAACAAGGCAATACAAGGCAAGAGAAGACAGAGCAAGGAAAGACAAGACAGGACAAGACAGGGAAAGACGAGACAAGACAAGAAAGGGCAAGGCAAGACAAGATAAACAAGACAGGGAAAGACAAGACAGGGAAGATAAGACAGGGCAAGACAAGACAAAATAAGACAAAACAAGACAGGGAAAATACAAGAAAAGAGAAAGACAAGACATGGCAAGACAAGGCAAAACAAGAGAGGGCAGGGCAAGACGAGATAAAACAAGACAGAGAAGGACAAGACAGGGAAAGATAAGACAGAGTAAGACAAGACAAAACAAGACAAGAAAACACAAGCCAAAACAAGACAGTGACAAAACAAGACAGGGAAAGACAAGGCATAACAAGACAAAACAAGACAGGGCAAGACAAATCAAAACAAGACAGGGCAAGACAAAACAAGACAAGATAAAACAAGACAGGGAAAGACAAGACATAACAAATCAAAACAAGACAGTGGAAGGCAAAACAAGACAAGACAAGATAAAACAAGACAGGGAAAGACAAGACAGGGAAAGATAAGACAGGGTAAGACAAGACAAAATAAGGCAAAACAAGTTAAGACAAGATAAAACAAGACAGGGAAAGACAAGACAGGGAAAGACAAGACAAAATAAGACAAAACAAGACAAGACAAGATAAAAGAAGACAGGAATGGACAGCATGCTTTGTTTGATTTGTCCCTCAGGCGGAGCTGAACTGTAGAGAGGGCGGCTGGGAGCGGCTGTGTTTAGAGAGGGATCCGCTGGTGCTCTCGGCTCTGATGTGGGCGTGGTTGGAGCAGCTGAAGGAACCCGTCCTCAATAATCAGGACATCCAGAAACTGACTGAGAACAGCCACGCCTCCCAGAGCGCTCTCAGCACCGTCGACAAGGTACAGAAAACATAACGATAATCAACTTTACACAACTTCACACTCCTTTTTAAATGTATAACTTAACATTCCAGTTGGTTGTGAGATTAAGCTTAAATCCATGGATGATTTATACAGTAAAACTGCCTCTAAAATTTAATCAAAGGTTGAGCTTAGTCTATATCAGGGGTGTCCAAACTACGGCCCGCGGGCCGCTCCAAAAAAGGAAACGGGCCGCAAATGGCCCGCGGGCCGTAGTTTGGACACCCCTGGTATTTATACTGAGGTATTTTAGAAATAGAATGAAAGTTGTCCCGCTGTTAAGCAGGTTTTTATAATGTGAGATTCAAAGTTTGAACGCTAGGTGTCAGACACGGGCCAAAGAGTCTAAAAGCGGAGAGAGTGCGCATTTCTAGCGCAGAAAAAACGGGGCAAAAGAGTCTAAAAGCGGAGAGAGTGAGCATTTCTAGCGCAGAAAAACGGGCCAAAGAGTCTAAAAGTGGAGAGAGTGCGCATTTCTAGCGCAGAAAAACGGGCCAAAGAGTGTAAAAGCGAAGAGAGTGCGCATTTCTAGCACAGAAAAATGTGCCAAAGAGTCTAAAAGCGAAGAGAGTGCGCATTTCTAGCACAGAAAAATGTGCCAAAGAGTCTAAAAGCGGAGAGGGTGCGCATTTCTAGCGCAGAAAAACGGAGTTTAATATTAAATTAAACATCAATTTGAAAAATCTTAGTTTACACAACACTGTCAAAGATAAAGATAATAAGTCAAGTAAAATGGTGTGTAAATGAAATAATCAGAGTCTGTGGTCCGTGACTTCGAATATATTTCTCCTTCTGGCCCCCAACAAAAAACGTTTGGAGACCCCTGGTCTATATCTACGGATTTGAGTTTCTACAGTTTGACAGTTTGATTTATTTATTATGTATTTGTGATTGACGGTGAGGTTTTGGTTGCGAAGAATGACACATAGAACCAGAAACGAAACTAGAATCTAAAGAAGGTAATAAAAGACATTAGTTGTTTGAGTTTTTTGTTAAGCTTTATATTTTTTGTTATTTTTTATGTTATGATTACCTTTTATGTTAATCATTAACCTCTCTGACGTTTCCACTCTGGTTTATTATTCAGGGTCACAGACAGACGCTGCTCTGTATTCTGGACTGTGCTGCTCACCTGCTGAAACTGCCGGACGAGGTCGAATCCGCCGTCCTCAATCGAACAATCAAAGCTTTTACATGGGCAGGTTTCTTTTAATGCTTTCACAAAAGACTGTATTCAAGCAAGTACTCCTGTTATATTTATATTTACATTTTCATATAAGGTATTTATCCAGAGCGACTAACAAACTGAACCTTTGTTTACTTAAAAAAAGTAGTTTAGTAGTTTACACAGGCTAGATTCAAAAGATACAGTTCAGTAAAAAAAACAGATTAACAGATTTCTTTTGCTTTTTGCTTTTTTTATCATACTTACAATTTACCAATATCAAACCAACTTTAATATCAGACTAATATAAACTAAGCAAATATAAAAAGCAGTTTTTAAATGAACATTTTATTTATTAAGGGAAAAAATCAATTCAAGCACAGTTTCCGCACAAACAAGTGTTCAGAGGAGAGCTCTGTGTCATCTCTGAGTTTCCCCTGCGGCTGTGTTTATGATTACACCAGCATAGAGCCTCATATCAACACATGAGCGCATAAACCATGATTAGAATCATTGATTCCAATCTGCACTCGATTCCTGAACCAATTCACTGTATGAGTCAATCAAAACATCACATATCTCACATGATAATAATTCACAAAATATCAGCAGATTTTAACGTTTAAATGTCTCCCAGCTTTTAAATGCCTTATTTTCTGGTTGGAAAAGGATTGGAGGCTCGAGACCATGACATAATTTCGATCGATTTCGATGAAATATCGAAATTGTGACACCCCTAATTAAAAGTATTGCTATTATTAAATTATTGAGATTCTCAATATGTTAGCTTTTTAATTTTTTTTTGCAAATGCACTAATAAATCTAATAAATCTTTATCTTTTTTAGGTTTCTGATGATTCAGAAGACGGACAGAAGATCTATAAAGCGCTTAAAGAAATTTTAACCCCAGTTTTGGGTGATTTAAGGAGTAAAGCAGAGGAGGAATGGGAATCTCCATAAAGCAGATCAGGCTCTTTAATCCCGCCCACGGGAAACACTCTGCACTAAAGCCTGAGTTATTTGGAGTTATTTACCATATTGAACGTTTTGTAAATGTTTCTCTGTGCTCTTTTTTATTGTTATACGTTTAATGAATGTTTTAATTGTGTTTTAACATGTTTACGATGCACTCATGAGTCGTTTTAACTCATTTTAACTACAGTCTGTTGTTTTATTTGTGTTTGTTTTATTTAACACTGCCATATGTACACGTACGCGTGCCACAAGTACTGTTTTTTTTTATTTCTCAGCATTATTTTTGATATCCTTTATATTTATGGTCTAACTGATAACTCTATTTATGAAGGTATATCTGGTTTATCTGTGGAGAGTTTGAGTATCATGTCATTTCGTAAAAAAAAAAAGTACCTCCTCTTTTCGACCAAATATTTTCACTGTGCAACATGTTGTGATAAATTGAATATTTTTTATGCTATTTAGACTATTTAAAAAAGAAACAAAAAGCAGATTGTTAGAATTGTTTAAGAATAAAAAAACACTGAGAAAAAACAAAGACCGATGCAAGGTTTGCTGTACAGGACGGGTCTTCTTAGGTTGGTTAGACGACAAATGTAAGGTATTTTTTCATAATGCAAAGACATTTCAATGTATTCCAACATGGCCTTGATGACAATACTGATATCTAAAGAGAAATCCCACTGATTTTCATTTTTATTTTAAACTAATTCAGTTGTTGAGGTGGAAGGAAAGCGATTCAGAGTGTTTTTATATAAATTTATGACCATTCACATTGGATAAAGTATCAGCATAAATGCCTGGGATGGGAGTAACTACTTGATTTATGTACTGTTACCACCTTCAAACAATGTAAAAGAAAAACAACAATGCATGCATCTGCCAATTTTTGGATTTAAAAATAAGGAAAAATTTCCGGCCTTCTCCTTTTTAGAAAGGAAAATTCGATGTCCCGTTTTTCTAGATAGGAATGCAGGAATGCGCCTTCTCTTTCTCCTTGCATCCATCCATGTCTCTGATTGGTTGTTCCAGTGTCGTTCACTGTGCACAGTGTTGTCGTCACTAACCTTGCGAGAACTGCCACTTATGACATTTATTTCAGTTTAGAGATGCACAGGAATGTTTTTTTTTTATTCTAATATAATACGGGAAATTATATTTACAATTGAAAACTGAGATGGGAGTAGCTACTTGATTTACGTACTGTTGTCACCTCAAACTAAATTTATATCCCACTTATAATAATCAATAAATAATGTTTTGTTCTAAAATAGATGAGCTGTTGCTCTAGAATGAAACACTTCACACCAAACCAAACCATTTAACATAATCAAGTGTATTTAAATGTATTTAAACAACGTAGTTATGTAAAATTAGTGGGATTTCTCTTTATTATGGTATCTTCTTTAGAGAATGTAGATGTTGGGAGGGTGAACTTCTCTCACTGAAAGCCCTCTGCCTCATTTCTGCGGCATTATTTGTGGTAAAGCTGCTCTTTTGTAAAAATAAATAAATAAAGACGAAGTGACTGAAAGCACTGTAGCTGACTGGAAAAACATGTTTTAAAACTTCTGAAAAGTGTGTGAGAGAGGACGTTCACACATGATGACGAAGCTCTGCAGCAGGGGATTGTTAAAGCGTCTTAATGTAGAGGTCTACAACTGAATACTGTGGATTTAAAGGCAATTTTTTATATCCTTTTATCCATGAAATATCAAATAAATGTTCATAAACTGTAATTCTCCTTGAGTTTTTATTGCATGAACTGTACTGAACCATAGGTCTGCAGATCCTAAAAAGTCTTACAGAGCCACTAAACACTAAATCATATTTTTTTATGAATAATATTAACATGAATAACATCACAATACGCAAATCAATCAATCAATCAATCAATCAATCAATCAATAATACCACCCCCCTCTGCTGGCGTACAATCATCTGAGTCTCACCGCTATCAGAGGTACACTGCTGCTGCAGCAGCTTAGCCAATCAGCCCTCCCTCCTGCCCCGCCCCTAAACCCATACATCACACAGTGCACCTCCAATACTACTGCTCCCATTTTTTTCCTTTTTCAAATTTGAGCTAATGGTGGAGTCAGCTAAAATCAGGGGGTTTAGTGCCCCTTTAAAAAAGGTCTTAATTTAATTTATCTTAAAAAAAAAAAAAAGATCACAGAGATTCTTCAGCACGTAAATAAAGTTTTCATTTTTGTACATTAAATTTAGCAGTTTTTACATTTCAAATGCTATTTTTAGGTACCTTTTATTAATGCTTTTAGCTAGCAGAGAGTGGACATTGGCTTGATAATGACAATTTTGCATTTTTAGTGTACAAATTTTTAAATTTGTGCAAAACTGGTCATTTATGTTTTTTGGAAATATTAGAAATACTAAAAACAACAAATTTTAATCTAAAATACGGAGCCCATAAAGTGACATCATGTAAAAAAAATAAATATTACATGACCATGACATATTAAGGCATGGAAATTAGATCCTATCCTAAGGTGTGGCCACGGCATATAAAGGTGTGGGAACGAGAACCCAATGCATGGGAATGAGATAATTAAGGCATGGATATGAGATCCTAGTGCGCGGGAGAGTGATCCTAATGCATGAGATGAGTTAATTAAATCATAGCCGTTAAGGTGTGGCCACAAAATAACAGCTAACAAAGTGAGCAGCCCTCAGGGGTTGTGTAGAATATGACTGTGTAAGGAAGGTAAACTGGAAGGTCTGTATACTGTCTGAGTCTGAGCCAATCAGCTTTTAGTATGAGAATTAAGGGTCTTTTATTTTGAATTATTTCACGTCTCAATAAAAAGAAACCCATTCATTTTAATGTGCATTAATTTACAGAAATGCAAGCTTTATTATTCTCTGGCAACCACTTAATTCTCATTAATTCTTATCTCATTCACACGCCTTAGTTATCTTGTTTTCACGCATTAGTTATCTCGTTCCCATGCCTTAATAAATCATGGCCACGGATAATTTTTTTTATATGATGTCATCTACTAAAAGTCAAGTCCTTGAATAAAACACAAAATATGTATTTATTGTTGAAATAAACAAATATTCAGTGTCATGAATCATCATGAAACATTTAAAATAGTCCTGTAGTACAGCAGAAAGTAGACTGCAGGACATTCTGCTGTTTTAACAGAACAAATTAACCTGTTTCTGCACTAGAAACTAAGTACATTATTATACAACCTATATGGGTGTTAAACCCCTACTGGTACCATTACTGACATCCATAATTGGTGCCCACCTGAAACCCATACACAGACATTTCTGAGGTCCAAGTGGGCTGTTAATATAAGTCCACATGGCCATATTAATTCAGATAATACTGAATTCAAGGTAAACAGCACCACCTGGTGGACTGGAGTGTATTTTATGTATTTTTATGTATTTTAACTCGTACATTCTGTAATATAACATATTGATGCAATACAAAAATAAAGATATATAGATCCTTAACTAAATATAAGCATTTATCATTCAGCACCTCATTACCCACCTTATTAACACACCTTAAACTAACATGGGTCCCATCTAGGCCCCATACTGTACAGGGTAAACAAAACATCTACAGATATATGTACAATAAAATACTGTACCTAATGTTTTGTCAGTTATCACAAATTAAATGCACTTGAGCTCAACAACAACAATTCTGAACCCTTTAGAATTTTCTATATTTCTCTAGTTTCACCTTCAAACTAAGGTTCACATAGTTTTTCCACTCACAAATATGTAATAATGAATTATTTTCCCCAATAAATAAAAGATCAATTATATTATTTTTGATTCTCTTTGGTTCTCTTTATCTATTTGCATGTATTTCTTTATTTTGAAAAATATGATGTTTTAGGTCATATTTATGCAGAAATATAGAAAATTCTCCAAGCATCATTGTATGTAAAAAAAAGGCAAATTAGGCAAATTATTTGCAACACAATGACACCAACAGTACGTAATCACAAACTATAACAGGAATACTCAAATATGTATTTTGAATTTTATATGAATGTATTTACATTTAAAAACAAATCCACTGGGCATCACCTCAACCAACCAGCCAATCAGCTCACAGTACCATTAATGCTAGCGCCTTTAGAGAATAAAAGCCTTTTGCAGTACAAAAATAAAAATATACCAGTAGATTTTCTTTGTTTATTAGTGAAAAACTTTATTCCACTATCTAAAATTAAAGAACTATTTAAGAAAAGCGGTTAGCTACTATTTTTAGTTAGCCCCATTCACCCCCATTCATTGTGGACTTACTCACTGGCTCCCTCTAGCGGTTGGCGGTTATTATGATATAACGGCGAGTAAGTGAGAAGTGGGCAGTCTCTCTTATAAAACAGCTCTCTTACATTTACTGACCAATCAGCTCGCTTATTTCAACCTCTGGCTCCTCAGTGAACCAATCAACTCGCTTACAGCCGCAGCGAGGGTTGCCAGATTCACTGTTTTAATTCACTGACACTGAACAATTTTCTTTTCTGCAAGTATAACATTTTTCATATATTAAAACATTACAATATTAGTGAAAATATGATGGAAGAATAGCAATTCTATTGAAGCATTCCCACCACTAAAAATAATAACAACTTAGTGTCTCAAAATTATGAGATAACTTCTCTGAATAATATATTAGTATTTCTGAAGTTTATAGTTATCTTGTAGTTTTAGCTGATCTTAGCTAATATTGGGATAACTTACTTATTATCTCAAAGTAACAACTTGAATAAACCAGATTAACTTACTAATTTGTAAAATGTAAAATGCAAAATTCTGATTTTAAAGGCAAAAAATTGTTTCAGTGTTGAAACAACTATAGACATTACTTAAATTATAATTAAACCAAATTTCAATGTTGAAGGTCGATTGTGTGCCAGCCATCTCAAAATATAAAAGAAGAAGAATCTCAAAATAACAAGATAGCACCTAATTTTAAAGTTCAATCCTGGGTTTTCTTGTAGTTTTAGCTACTTCTAGCTAAATCTGAGATACTTTGTATTTCAAAGTAACAGCTCAGTATCTCAAAGTAATAACAACTAAGTATCTTAAAATTGTTATGAAATAGAAATTTACTTAATGAGAAATCATGTTTTTAGGTTGCGGGAATTGGCAACAATTGTAGCTAAAAATATTAGACATTAAAATAACTAAGTTTAGTACACTTAAAAGTAGTTTTATTAGTTGTTTTTACTATTTATATACTGTGTAAGTTAGATGTTGGGCTGGTTTAGGTTTTGAAGGGAGGGATTTAAACAGACTTTGGGCAAGACGGTTTTGCTGGATCTGGCAACCCAACAGCAGCGGTGGCTAGCCTAAGCTAAGCTAAGCTATGCTATGCTATGCTAAGATAACAGGGCGCTGCTGCTGCTGCGGGTGACTGTGAGAGAAGAGCAGGTAGGCTTTGAGGGGAAAATGCGGAAATATTCCGGCTGTAGAAACTGATTATCGGTAAAATCAGCGCCTCGGAGGATCGATAATACCGATAAACTACACGCTGCGGGTCTGGATTTTGTAGTTTTTTGTAGTTTTAGCTGTGAGCTATGCTACGTGTCTGGGGAGCTAACCATAGACATGTATACAGAGCCTGCCTCCTGGCGTATCAGCAGGCCGCCATATTGGATGGGTCTCCCATGAATTAATTGTATATTTAAATAAGCATATATAAATATACAGCTCTGGAAAAAAATAAGAGAGCACTTAAAAATTATGATTTTCTTTAATTTTACCAAATTGAAAACCTCTGGAATATAATCAAGAGGAAGATGGATGATCACAAACCATCAAACCACCAAACTGAACTGCTTGAATTTTTACACCAGGAGTAAAGCAGCATAAAGTTATCCAAAAGCAGTGTGTAAGACTGGTGGAGGAAGAGAACATGATGCCAAGATGCATGAAATTAAATCTGTGATTAAAAACAAAACAGTGTTATTCCACCAAATATTGATTTCTGAACTCTTAAAACTTTATGAACATGAACTTGTTTTTTTTATTTGCATTATTTGAGATCTGAAAGCTCTGTGTCTTTTTTTATTTCAGCCATTTCTCATTTTCTCTAAATAAATGCTCTAAATAACAATATTTTTATTTGGAATTTGGGAGAAATGTTGTCTGTAGTTTATAGAATAAAACAAGGATGTTGATTTTACTCAAACATAAACCTATACATAGCAAAATCAGAGAATCTCAATTGTGTATATTTATTTTTAGTTTACTACATAATTTAATTTAATTTAAACACAGAAACCATCCCTTGCGCTGTGCCATAATTTCACAACGAACGCTCTTCAAAATGACCTGAAATATACTCTCTTCCTCCTGTTTTGGAGATGCTTGTTTTTTATTGGACAGCGACAATATATATACATTTATATTATGTATACACACATGTTTATATATTATAATTATATTGGTAGATTTGTGATGATTATAGGTGTATTAATCACTTTCCTCAGTATAAATAAAATGCACTGGGGGCGCGTGGGAGACCCATCCAATATGGCGGCCGCGCTGATACCTCAGGAAGCAGGCTGTGTGTACATGTCTATTGAGCTAACAGGCTAACGCTAATGTTACTAAGAGATTCTGAGGAAAAGCTGATGCTCTGCTGCAGTTTAAGGCTATAAAACAGATAATAAAATACAGATATATACAGTTTAATATGTGAGAAATATCTGCACGCTATTAGTAATATTATGTATGTTGTATAAAGGCTGATTTTATCCTAAGATAGTTAGGTTTAGCTCAGTTTAGCTCCTCTGTAGTCTGTAGAAACCGCCTTTTTTCACCTCAGAAATGTGAGAGATAAGATTTGAGAGTTTTGCTGCCCAAATAAACTCAAAAATAACTTATTTATTTACCTTTTTACTGAGATAAAGCTTAAACTTGTGTAATGAAGTCTTTATTGAGACATAGCTAGCTGTTTAATTTAAGTTAATTGAGTGTTAAATAACCCAACATTGTAGCTGCCACAGATAAACTTAATAACTTAGTAATTTATATCAAAATAACAACTTACTATCTTAAAATACTAACCATAGCTAAGTGTGAGATACTCATCATCTTAAAACTACAACTTACCATTCCAAAATACTTACCATAGCTACATGTGAGATACTTAGTATCTCAAAATACTAACCATAGCTACATGTGAGATACTTAGTATCTCAAAATACTAACCATAGCTACATGTGAGATACTTAGTATCTCAAAATACCAACCATAGCTACATGTGAGATACTTAGTATCTCAAAATACTAACCATAGCTACATGTGAGATACTTAGTATCTCAAAATACTAACCATAGCTACATGTGAGATACTTAGTATCTCAAAATACTAACCATAGCTACATGTGAGATACTTAGTATCTCAAAATACTAACCATAGCTACATGTGAGATACTTAGTATCTCAAAATACTAACCATAGCTAAGTGTTAGATATGTAGTATCTCAAAACACTAACCCTAACTAACCATAGCTAAGTGTGTTATACTCATATTTCAAAATAACAACTTACTATCTCAAAATACTATCCCTAGTTAAGTGTTCGATACGGACTATCTCAAAATACTAACCCTAACTAATCTTAGCTAAGTGTGAGATACTTAGTATCTCAAAATAACAGCTTAGTATCTCAAAATACTAACCATAGCTAAGTGTGAGAAACTTAGTATCTCAAAATAACCAGATAGGACCTAATTTTAAAGTTCAACCTGGGTTTCTATAAATTGATATAATTTATATAAGGATTGAATCACTTAAAATCGAAAAATATTTATATTTTAAACCCACCCCTAATAAAAAGAGCTATTACTCAGTTAGTGGGGCTAAAATCGTTATTCTCTTTTATCTAATGCATCATGATATTCTATCGAAATATAGTATCCGAAAATACCCTGTGATTCCCAATTCTACTAGACAGTAGAATTTAAATGGATCGTTAGTTTTTTTAGACCTGAGACACATTAGACACATTGCAGCTTATATAATTAATATATTGCCTACATGAATATACTGTTACACCTTTATATAGGGATATTAGATTTAATTCCTCCATTTTTCCATCCAAGAAACTTTGCAGAGTTTTTTTTCTGCTGTAATAAAAAGTATGTGTAACATGGAGAGCGGCCAAAAAAATAATCGATACTGAGTATGAATTGGCCAGTCTGTTTCGAATGCACTCGTTTAGTATAAGTGTGTGTGTGTGTGTGTGTGTGTGTTGGGGGTGTTAACTAATGCTCTGACGCACTCTGAGACATTGAATGCATCAGCATGTCCTTTTTATTGGCATGCATCTGCAGAATGACATCAGATCAGTGGCCTTTCATTGGCCTTTTAAAGATGAATACTCGGCGTGACCAGGAACGGCCGGAGTCTGCGCTCAGACCCGTCTCCTCTCCTGGCAACTGCTTCTGCCAAATGCCAAGTGATCTAATTTAATGGGCGCTTTAATGCCAGTGCCTTTAGAAGATTTTAGAGAATACCTTCCATTTGCCAGAGTCTGAAACAGGAACAGAACGAATCCTTGTCCTCATCTATGCTCATCCTTTTATCTGTTTATCCTTGGTAGCAGAAATGAAGCACACATAAACTAAAAATATAATAAAACTAAAAAACCATGGTAAAAATATGGTAAACACGGTAAAAACTAAGAGCACAGTAGAACTATAAAAAACGATAAAAATTTGGGAAACATGGTAAAAGTAGGATAAAAATGTGGTAAACAGTACAAGAAATATGGTAAACATGGTAAAAACTAAAAACAGCAAAAGCATACAAACATGGTAAAAATATGGTAAACATAATAAAAACTAAAAACAGCAAAACCGTAAAAACATGGTAAAAACATGGTAAAAATATGGTAAACATAATAAAAACTGAAAACAGCAAAACCGTAAAAACATGGTAAAAACATAAAAACAGTAAAAACATGGTTAACATGGTAAAAATATGGTAAACATGATAAAAACTAAAAACAGCAAAAACATAAAAACATGGTAAAAACATTAAAACAGTAAAAAAAAATGGTAAACATTGAAAAAATATGGAAAACACCGTAAAAATATGGTGAACATGGTAAAACTATAGTACAAAATGTAAAACTATAAAAACATGGTAAAACTAAAAATATGGTAAGCGTGGTAAAAACATAAAAACATGGTAAAAAATATGGCAAACATGGTAAAACTATACAAATCTGGTAAAACTATAAAAACATGGTAAAAATATGGTAAACATAATAAAAACATGGTAAAAGTTTAAAAATATTCGAGACATGGTAAAAATATAAAACATGGTAAAAGTATAAAAACATGGTAAAACATTGTCACTTAAAACAATACACAATAAAACCTGTGTATCGTGAGAAGGTCTTTATTGGCCGGTGGATTTTGTATTGTATTAACTGAAATTAAGGAATATGTTGGAATATATATTTTGGCCATATAGTTCAGCACTATGTGGGCATTGCAACACCAAAGCTAAAACACTATATTGTGCAGCTTTCGTTTATAGTTTTTTATATTCATATATGACAAAACTGAATAAAGCACTGTCTTTCTTTTCTTTCAGGCACAACAGTCGTCTTAAAGATGTTTGTGGGACAGGACAAAGACGAAGGACAGGAGTGTTAATACCCGCTCTGCAGCTCCTGATTCGCTGATGTTAGATTTACAGATTGGTGGAGGAGTTAGGAGTTTTTGCGCTGTGGGATGAGGTAGTAGGTTGTGTAGTTTTAGGGTCACACCCACACTGGGAGATAACTATACAGCCTACTGTCTTTCTCAGAGTGACGAGAGAGATCATCGCTATCTGTTCCCTTCAGAAGAGGAGAAACCATCAAAATCTTCATAATATGGACATTAAGGCAGTGTACTGTTATTCTGCGATACTCAGTATATCACATGATAATTACCTGTGAATCACAGGAATGGGCCGTGTGTTGGTGATCTGTGTACGAGCCTCAACTGTGCACTGTGCAGCATGATTTTAAGGCATGTCAGTGTGTCTTTGCTATCGTAACGATGGGAAAAGTACACATACTAGTCATGTACTAATTATCTTAATGAGGAGAATTAAATAAACCAATCAGTGTGTCACTTGCCATTTATTTTAAGAGCCAGGTGAGCTCTGACTTTGGCACTCTGCTATTTGGCTGAATGATGTATATTGAAATTTAAACATTCCTGTCACAATATAAACTAATATCAAATGATTGCCCAGCCCTAATGGCTGCATAAACTGTATAGTAACAATTACCTGACTGGATGGGAATCCACAACACTTAGTCATTGTATATTATTATCGTATATTATGAAATAATAAGAAGGATAATATTTTGTTGTACAGTTGTTAAAGATCACGATGCTTTCACAGTGTGAGGTAGTAGATTGTATAGTTGTGGGGTAGTGATTTTATCCTGTTTAGAAGATAACTATACAATCTATTGCCTTCCCTGAGGGGGTGAGACTCACTTACATATAATAATTTACTTTTTATATTCATAAATTATTACTTTTCTTTATGGTTTTGCACTGGGTTTTTATGTAAGTACAGAAATTATACCATGATTGTTCTTGGAAACAATGAACTTTATTTGTTATGTGAATAATTTAATAAATCTGCATAATAAACATTGTTATGGTTAAGTATTGGATCATCTAATTATTAATTGATGGACATTTTGCACTAAATTTTATTGTTTAAGAATGTAAATAACAATATATTGACAGAAAGACAAAAGCTTTAATGATTAATAATATCTTAATTAGGGGTGTGCCCTGTTGTATTGTATTCATAATAAAACTGTAAAAACATGGTAAAACTAAAAATATGGTAAACATGATAAAAAAAATATGGTAAACATGGTAAAAACATGGTAAAACAAAAAATATGGTAAACATGATAAAAACATGGTAAAACTAAAAATATTGTAAACACGATAAAAATATGGTAAACATGGTAAAAACATGGTAAACACAATAAAAATATGGTAAACATGGAAAAACATGGTAAAACTAAAAATATGGTAAACACGATAAAAATATGGTAAACATGGTAAAAACATAAAATCATGTTAAAACTAAAAACCATGGTAAAAATATGGTAAACATGGTAGAAACAATGTAAACACGATAAAAACATAAAAACATTGTAAAAACACAGTAAAATTAAATATATGGTAAACATGGTAGAAACAATGTAAACACGATAAAAACATAAAAACATTGTAAAAACACAGTAAAATTAAATATATGGTAAACATGGTAAAAACATAAAACCATGGTAAAACTATAAAAACATGTTAAAACTATAAACTCATGGAAAAAACATACAACAAAATTTGGTAAAACCATTAAAACATGGTAGCACTAAAACATCTGGGAGGTTTTATAGGTGTAATCCACATGCTCAGCTCATCATCATCCCACAAATTCATCCATTTAAAATAGAAATTAACAGACTTTCCAACAGTATAAGATTTATTACCAAGAAGCAACAAATAAATACCAAACTCCACCAAACACTAATTTACTTACTTTTTATGCTGTGTTTAGTTTTAGGTGGGTTTTAGTTCACTGCTCCTACCTGACAGCTCTCAGCCTGAAGATGGCGCTCTGTACCAGCGTGTCCGGCCCCAGAGTGCACTGCTGAGCCTGATGGAGCCAATTTAACATGATAAATCTGTGCTTTTAAAATAACTTATAAATTGTAATTCTAAATTAGATTACTGTGTTGATTTATAACTAAGCCTAAAAGCCTGGGCAGTTAAAAACCAAATCTAAAAATGAGATAAAAGGAGAATTTCTAACCCTGATTTCTTGTATCTTTGCTGTTATTTTTATTTTTTACGTATTTAAATAGCCATGCTTAGTGTGACACACAATGCAAGGATTGCACACACCTGTTACTCACCTGCTACTCACATAAAGTTGATAAGTTGCCATTAATTTTTTGAATGAGTTTTACATGAAATTTTGTCAAATTTGCCTTTTCTTTCTTTCTTTTAGGAAATAAACATGTGTATAACAAAACACGTGTAATTGCAATAATTTCTGGTATAAATGCTATATTTTCTGTAAGAATTCCAGTTTTGGCAAAGAATGTATTTTTATTTATTTATTTATTTATTTTAACAATATACACTTTTTCCAAGTTTCTCTTTTGTACCATTTCAGGGTATTTTCTGGACCAGAAGTGAAAAAAGTCTAAAACAAATGTGTTTAATTTTAACTTTTAAAAAAAATGTGTCAATTTAAAATGTCATTAAATCAAGGGTACTTACAGTATGTATACAAGAAGAGTCTTGCATTAAATTAAATAATTACTGTATGTTGCAATCACTGCAGATTCAAGTCTTAAAAAGTCTTAAATCCATTTTTTAGGTTTTCTAATTTAGCAGTAGACCCTACTTTTTGGTGCACAAAGTCTTTGATCAAATCTGTTGAGATTCCAGTTGATTCCTCAGAAAGTGCAGAAAGTTACTGTTATCTTTCTCTCATATTAATACTGGTGTTTTTGTTTTAAATCTTTTTGTAATTTTGCTTTTGTAAAAATGGTCTTAATTTTATTTACAGGAAGCAAATCATATAAAATGATATCTTCCTTAGTTTTTGCTGCATTTAACAAAAGTTTAGACACCACCTTAAATTCAGTGTTTAATTATTATTCTAAATAATTAAAAAAATCATGTTTTTTATTTTACAATATTTTGTAAAAAAAAAAGTGATCAGCTTTCCACATCTCTGCTGGATTTTCTCAGTCAGCTTTATATGGTAGAGTGTACTGGAATTCAGGCTTTCAGTTAACAGCTGTGCTGAACTCATCAAGAGTTAATTACTTGAATTTCTTGTCTCTTAATAAAGTGTTTGAGAGAATCAGTTATAAAGTTGTACACAGCAGGATTAGCCAGCAGACTTCGTCTGAGGGAGGGATCTGTACCTACTGTCCGTGGTGAGTCAACAGATGAGGGAGATGTAAGAATTTAATAATGAGACAAATAATGAGTTTTGTGCTTCTATCACAGTTAAGCATGAACTAGCTTGTTCGTGTTTTGCAGTTTAGCACAAGCTAATGCTAACTCATGGTAAAAACTTTTCAGTTAACAGCTGTGCTAAACTCATCAAGAGTTAATTACTTGAATTTCTTGTTTGAGAGCATCAGTTTTGTTCTAAAGTTGGTGAATATTGTAAAATTTACTTATCTGTTGCTCACTTACATTATTCGGTAGCACTTTAAAATAAGACTATCTTTATAAAGGGTTTATAAATGGTTTACAATTAGTTTATTAATGGTTACTAATTAGGATGTAAATGCCTTAAAAATAATAATAATAATCAGTTATAACACATGTAGAAAGGACAACAATATATATGACTTTGGGTTCACTATTTGGCAAACAACAGGTCATTGTTGCCCTTTCTACGTATGTGTTATAACTGATTATTAATGATTTTAAGGCATTTACAACCTAATTAGTAACCATTAATAAACCCTTTATAAAGGTAGTCTTATTTTAAAGCGGTACCCATTATTCTTTTTTGCACAGCTGTACAGACATTCTTCTTTAATGTAAACTATGTTTAATACAAACCTACAGTATAGATTTGAGTTATCTAGATATAGATAGATAGTTGGGTGGGTGCATGGATGGATGAATGGATAGGTTTGTAGTTAGATTGGTAGGTAGACAGACAGACAGACAGGTAGGTAGGTAGATTATGTATTAATGTCTAGCAGGAGCTGGACAATTTGTTGTTTGTGTTTAATTTTAATAAACTTATTTTTTTAACATATTAAAATAGCCATGCTTAGTGTGACACACAATGCAAGGATTGCACACACCTGTTACTCACATAAAGTAATAAAGTTATTTACTCACCATGTTGATGAGTTGCCATTAATTTTTTTGAATCAGTTTGCGAGGAATTTTGTCAAATTTGCCTTTTCTTTTTTTTTTCTTTTATTGTTCCAGTACACATAAAGGAAATAAACATAAACAATAAACATAACACGTGTAATTTTAATGTACAAAATATATGAATAATCTTCACAGATTTAAGTGTTATAGATAAATAAATGCCCTATCTTACTGGTACTAATGGATATTTTAAAAAGTGTATTAATGTCCATCAGGTGCCGGAGAATTTTATTCACTGTTATTATTCACTTACGACTCTGTATGTAGAGAAACGTCGTCTCTCTTATTAGTATTCTCTCAGTGTCCCATCAGATCTGCTGCCTGATCTTCCTCCTGACTCACTCCAGAGGGATGAGCCAATGCTGCTGCTGCTGCTGCTGCACCACTTTCTCTGAGAGGTGGGTGTGTGTATGGGAGTGTATGTGTGTGTGTGAGAGTGTGTGTGTGGTGGGAGGTGGTTTTACACCAAAAGGGAAGAATCAAAAAGTCTAAACTTTCTTCTTTTCTCTCTCCTGAGAGGAGGAGGAGGAGCAAAAAGGGAGTGGAGGGAGAGATAAAAGCTGGTAAAAGCAGCAGAGCTTCAGCTACAGGATTAAACACTGCACTGAGCTGAGCTGCAGCGCTACTACTGCATTAGTATTATTAGAGTATACAACTCGAACTGCGCTGAGATCTTCTCAGATCTTCTTAGATCTTCTCAGAACATTTAGATCGGACCTGGATTTCTTCTATTTTCTTCTTTTTCACAGATATATAGAGTATAAAGTGAGTGATAGTATCAGTTTCAGCTTTTTTTACATGGTGGAACAGAGCTACTACAGCTCTATATTTACACCTCTGCGCTCTCTCTCCGGATAATTCCACACCTTTAACCAGAGCCCGAGCTCCATCTGAACACGCCCTGACACATCAGATACGGGGAGCCGGGGGAAGCGACTCCCAGAGCCCGGCTGGACTGATTCACATGCTGCTGCTGCTGCTGCTGCTGCTGCTGCTGGAGGAGAACGGAGATACGAGGTTTATCATAAAACAATAAATCAAAAAAATTAAAAATAAAAAGAACATCATAACAAAATTCCAACATGAGCAGGAAAACTCGCCGCTGGATTTTTCACATCTTCCTCTGCCTGGGGATTATTTACCTGAAAATTGGGTGAGTACACAATTACACTGATTTAGCTATTTATAGGTTTATGTTTGAGTAAAATGAACATTGTTGTTTTATTCTATAAACTACAGACAACATTTCTCCCAAATTACAAATAAAAATATTCTCATTTAGAGCATTTATTTACAGAAAATGAGAAATGGCTGAAATAACACAAAAAAGTTGCTATTTATAAAGTTTTAAGAGTTTGGTGGAATAACCAAATTGGTTGTTTTTCAAAATCAGTTTTCATACATCGTGGCATCATGTCCTCCTCCACCAGTCTTACACACTGCTTTTGTGTAACTTTATAACTTATTACCCTAACTTTAATCTTCCTCTTGATTATTATATTCCAGAGGTTTTCAATTTGGTAAAATCAAAGAAACTCCTCATTTTTAAGAGCTGTATACTTGTATAGTTTGAAAAAATAAACACTTAAATTTTTATCAAAAACACATAGATAAATGAAAATGAGTGGACAAAAAAATGTGAACGATATATTATATCCCTGAAATAATTGCGATAAATTATATTATTGTCATTTTAATAACAAAAATGTTTAAAAAATAAGTAATACAATAATAATAATATTAATTATAATGCATTTAAAGATCAACTAACTATTGATTATTACAGTAAAATAGATTTGAGTGAGTATATAGACCACAAAAAATGTGACCATGCTCCTGATTGTGATTTATATATATATATATAAATATGCATTAAGTTTTTTAAAATAAAGACTTTCTAAAGACAGTTTTGTCACAACATCAATTGATTATTTTTGTTTGGACGATATATTGTCCCCAAAAATAACTGTGATAAACGATATTATCGTCATTGTATAAGACCATTTCTGCCACTGATATTATGATAATATAATAGCATTTAACAGTAATGTATAAAATAATAAAGCAAAATACATACATAGATTAAAAAGAATATTTATAGTTTTTAAAATAAACAATTTAAAAAAAGGGTTATGTGTCTCAATGTTTTTCACATTTAACAAAAATACACAGGTCTGTTACATCAACTTACGATGTTTGTTTGAATGATATATTGTCGATATATCGATATATAATTGCAATAAGTGATATTATCTTCATTTTGTAAGAACTTATGACCTTTTTATGCAGCTGATTTCATGATAATATCAACAATAATGTATAGTTTTAATGTATTCAATATAGTTGCAATAAACTATATTATTGTACTTTTTATGGCACTGATATTATGATAATATAATAGTGATCAAATACAATGTATAAAATAATAATAATGCAATAATAATAAATAATACTAATGCATTTACAGAGTAATGAACATTTATTTATTAAAGTTAAATAGATCTCATAGATCTCAGATATCTGTAGTTTTTTATATTAAAACATAAAAGATGATGTAGAAAAAACAAGCTTGACATGCTATACTTAAGATTAATCATGTTATAATATTTTTTAATGTAGTTTTTAATGTATGGATGAATGGATGTAAGCCTGTTTTTCATAAGAAATTTTTTTCCACTGGTATTATTATATCTAAAAGAGATTATGATGCATTTATAGGGCATTGAACTGTTAATTATTAAGATAAAGTAAAAATGATAGTAAATTGAGTGAGTGTATAGATAAAAAACTATAGAACAAAAACATTCCCAAAAACAATTGTGATGAATGATATTATTGTCATTTTGTTAATATGAAGAAATTAACAAAATTGCACAATAATACAGTTAATTAAGAAGCAATAAACACTTAATTTTATAAAAAACTATATAAAAACAACTTCCTCTGTTTGAGAATTATTTATCTGAAAACTATGTAAAAATTGCCAAAAAAGAAAATTGTGTCTGAAGGTAAAAATGGTTAAAAATCACAAAAGGAGAATTGAGCAACAAAATGTCTTAACCCTTTTTTTAAACATCTTTTTATTAATTTTTGTACAGTTAGAAATCTCTGCACATTATTTTTGTCATTTTACAGAACATTTTGTGTTACTCATATAATGAAATCACATATACGTTTAAACAGCAATGAACTTTTAATTATTAAGAATATTCATACACTGGAATATGAAAATGCTTCAATATGCTTTTTAAATAAAGTACTATATAAAATACTAACCCATTTACATTAAGGCACACTTGCTATTTAACACTATGGGCAATATTGGTTAAACAAAACAAAATGGGTGTTAATTTACTGTTTCTGAGGCTGGTAACTCCTGAACTTATCCTGTAAAACAGAGGAAACTCTCGCTCTTCCTTTCCCAGGGCGGTCCGGATGAGTGCCAGTTCCATCATCATAACGTTTTTGATGCTTTTAAAGTTGTTAAAATGTTTCAGATTGGCTGATCCTTACTTCTAAAAGTAATTTTTAACTTTTCTTTATTTAGTTGAGTAGTTGTTGCTTCTCATCATCTGGATTCGAACATTACTCAAATATTCACTATTCACTGTATACCTGTAACTCTACCTCTTCACTACTTTACTTTAACTGATGCTCTCAAACACTTTATTAAGAGACAAGAAATTCAATTAATTAACTCTTGATGAGTTCAGCACAGCTGTTAACTGAAAGCCTGAATTCCAGGAGACTCTATCTCATACCTCCAAACTTCATGTAGCTTCAGAGTTCATCTGAAATCTGATTTTATGAGTCTGGGTTTGGCAGTTGCCATGGGAACAGTACTTGTCTGGCTGCATAGTGTTGAGTGTAAAAGGTTTGGATGAGGGGGGATCATTAGTATTATGATTAAGGTTGTGGTTGTTTTGTGAAGAGTTAGGCTCGCACCCTTTTAGTTCCAGTGTAATTAACTCTTAATGCTTCAGCAAACCAAAATATTTTACTGCTTTAATCAATTGGCCAATCTTGAAACATATACACATGGGAATCTATGTAGATACAACTCTGGAAAAAAATAAGAGAGCATTTAAAAATGATGAGTTTCTTTGATTTTACCAAATTAAAAACCTCTGGAATATAATCAAGAGGAAGATGGATGATCACAAACCATCAAACCACCAAACTGAACTGCTTGAATTTTTACACCAGGAGTAAAGCAGCATAAAGTTATCCAAAAGCAGTGTGTAAGACTGGTGGAGGAGAACATGATGCCAAGATGCATGAAATTAAAACTGTGATTAAAAACCAGCCAGGGTTATTCCACCAAAATATTGATTTCTGAACTTTTAAAACTTTATGAATATGAACTTGTTTTCTTTGCATTATTTGAGGTCTGAAAGTTCTGCATCTTTTTTTTTTATTTCAGTCATTTCTCATTTTCTGTAAATAAATGCTCTAAATAAGAATATTTTTATTTGTAAATAGCAAACCTGTAAATAGCAAAATCAGAGCTGTATATATATATATATATATATATATATATATATATATATATATATATATATATACACACACACAATTGGTCAAAAGTTTTAGAACACCCTCTATAGTTTAGTAGTCCAGCAGCTGCAGTGCTGTATGATCCAGACATCTTATCAATCTTTATCTTATCAATTACTTTATTATTGCACTTTTTCACCTGTCAGACTTTAAACTCTAATTCTAATTCTCTTCACTGCTAAAATTTAAAAAGACTCAGTCCTTAGTCATGTTAATCTGAGCTGTATTATAAAATATTGTATACAGTATTTTATCTGGCTATAACAGCTTTTACTGGTTACCTGAGCAAACTTCTAATGGTGCTGCTGATGGTGCTGATACAAGAGCTACTGCAAACATGGAGAAATCAGAACTCAATCTGCTCAATTATGCAGCGTTAAAGTAAAGAAATGCAGAAATATAGCTGAAGAGTTAGAAGAGCATAGTAGTATCCTTATTAAATCACCAGATTCATCATCTCTAAAAAGAGATTGCACCACAATGCTTGTTTTAAAAGTACTTTTAAGCACGTTGCACTTGGTGCAATTGCACCACAATCTTCACCAAAAACTTAAATGAAACAAAAATTTGCAGTAAACTGCCAGCGCTTTTAAGGATAAAAATGGAATGAAAATAAACTGAGCTTTGGAAAGTAATGCAAAATAAAGACAATTTCCAAACTCTTAGTCTGTAATAAAGCTGAAGTGGTAAAGAAATTTTGAGTACCGCTGCTTTAATGATGTGCATAGTAAGGTTTATATGAATGCACTAGTCTGGATTTGGATTTTAGGATTAAAAAAAAAATCTTACTTTTAAACTTTTCAAAGCAATATTTTATTTGTTTCTGGTATTTCTGAAACAATGTTCAACAAAATTCATGAGACCTACCAGACCAGCCATTTTTAAGAATGAATATGCAGTTTGTGGCTTTTTTTTTTTAAACTTTTTTTCCAGCATAGCTTACTAGAAAAAGACACAGATAACTCTTTTAGTAAACTGTTGAAAGTAGAAGTTCTTTCTTTTCTTTAGAGAAATTACAGATGAAGTCAGAGAGCGGTGAGGACTGTTTCTACACCTTCAAATAAAGACTCTTAGAAACTGGAGTTAAAAACTGCTACAGGAAGACGTCTGGCTGACCCACATGGAAACAGCAGCTTTAGCCTTTAGCTTAGATTAACATGATTAAGGACTAAAGTCTCTCTAAGTTTCAGCAGAGAAGAGAATTAGAATTAGAGTTTAGAGTCTGACAGGTGAAGAAGTGCAGTAATAAAGCCATTAATAAGATAAAGATACAATTTTAAAAAGTAGCTTGTCTGGGTCATACACCTGATTTAGGATAGGGGTGTTTTACAACTTTTGAGCGGTAGTGTACATATCTATATATATTTATATATATCTTTTCTTCTTTGCTTTTTTTGTTGTTATTTGCTATGTATGTAGGAACAACAGTAGTTATTGCCATTACAGCTAATGGAGATACCAAATAAAAAAAACTATAAAACTATAAAAACAGCTGATGATTTGTGTTTCTGATTTGCTAGAATAATAATTTTAAAAAAGCTACGGCCACAGATTGGACTAACCAACTAAAAATGGTGCATAAAACCTTCCACAGTTCACAACTGCACTTTGTACTCGTGCACACATTAGAAGGGAAACATGGCAACAACCTATATTCACTTCGATTCATGCATCCTTAGTAGTGTCGCTTAACGCGTCTTTTAATCTGGTGCACCTTATAGTCTGAGAAATACGGTACTTTTGTTTTTGCTGCTACTGTTTGCATGCAACCTGTCAAGAGCCTACAGTAATACAGGGTTGTTCAATGCAAGTGCAATGCAAACATGCATTGTGGTGCAGTCTATTTCTAATTCTACGTTTATTTGATTTAATGATGCATAAATGAGCAGATAAAGACCGATGAAAAGTTTACTGTTCTGAATCCTCCATGTTCGCAGTAGTGTTTGTATCAGCACTAATAGCAGCTCTGCAAGTGCTCAGGTAAAAACTCCTGGGACCTACCAGACCACTCTGCTTTTAGAACTAATAAAGTTCACAACTGCACTTTGTACTCGTGCACACATGCATGCAAACAAAACACAATCCAACAAATACAAATATATGAATTATATGCTTCTTTATTTCTGTATTTCCAGCGGTTTCTCGTCCGTGGTGGCTCTGGGAGCGAGTATTATCTGTAATAAAATCCCCGGCCTGGCTCCCCGACAGAGGACTATCTGCCAGAGCCGACCCGACGCCATCATAGTGATCGGAGAGGGAGCTCAGATGGGGATCAATGAGTGCCAGTTCCAGTTCAGGAACGGCCGCTGGAACTGCTCAGCGCTCGGGGAGAGAACTGTCTTTGGAAAAGAGCTGAAAGTGGGTATGTTACAGTATTACCAGTATTATTACTCGCTGTATTACCACTGTACTTCTGCTACCGTGTGTTTCAGACTATAAGACGGATTAAAAATCCTTTATTTTCCCAAAAATCGACAGTGCACCAGCTTTATAAGGGTAAGTTACAGTGAAGTTTCTCCAGCACTAAGGTTGGAGCAGCAATAGCATTAGTATTAGCATTAGCCACTAACTACAACACTAGCTCTTTCTCTCTTACGGTGTTCAGAGCTGATTATATCGGACTCTAAATGTTAAAACAAGCTACTTGGGATGAATCGCTAGCTAATGGTAGCCCTGGTTTACCGGAAAACACTCAGGGTTCCTCAGTCTACTGCATTTAGTGGCTAATGCTAATGCTAATGCTGCTGCACCCAGCCTTAGTGCTGGAGAAACTTCACTCAAAACTAACCCTTAGACAAAACATTGGAAATCTAAGCTTACTGTAAATAAACAGAAGCACTTTACTCACCCAAATAAACAGGAGTTTTCAGGAGAGAAATCTGTGTGGATTAACATCCAGCACTCGATTGACTTTAAAATAAAAGAAAATTCAAGAATTTCCCCTCGGGGATCAATAAAGTATCTATCTATCTATCTATCTATCTATCTATCTATCTATCTATCTATCTATCTATCTATCTATCTATCTATCTATCTATCTATCTATCTATCTAAAATGTTTTTTTTAAGAATTACAGTTTTGTTTATTTAGACGCTTCCCCCTAGCTTCACCATTAGAAGGGAAACATGGCGACACCCTTAATTCACTTCTATTTAGGCATCCTTAGTAGTGTCGCTTAAGACGCCTTATAATCCGAAAAATATGGCACTTTTGATTTTGTGCAATTAAGCTTGTGCAATGCAACTGCAATGCAAACATGCATTGTGGTGCAGTCTAATTCTAAGTTTCTTTTGTTTTAATGACGCATAGATTAGCAAATAAAGACAGATTAAAAAGTTCTGTAAAAAGTAATGTTCTGATGCCTCCATGTTGGCAGTAGCTCTTTTATAAGCACCATTAGCAGCTCTACAGTTGCGTAGATAAAGAGCAAAAGCTGTCATAGCTTTAGAGACCACTCTGCATTTAGAATTAATGTATATTACTTTGCAGTAATATTAGCAGAAGCATGCTGATGCAATTTCTTATAATATTTTCCCATTAGAAACACAATTATTTTTAATTTAAAAGAAATTGAAACAGCTGTTTTAATGATGTGTATAGTAGGGTTTGTATGAATGCACTAGTCTGGATTTGAAATTTAGGCTAAAAAGTTCTTATATATTTTATTTGTTTTTTGTATTTCTGAAATACCTACCAGACCAGCCTGTTTTTAGAACGAATATACAGTTTGTGGCTTTGCTGGAGAACGCTAGCAGAAGCATGCTTAAACACAATTACTTACAGTTTAAAAGAAGAAATCTTAAGAAGTGCTGCTTTAACGATGTGTATAATTAGGTTTATATGCATGCACTAGTCTGCATTTGGAATTTAGTCTAAAAGATCTTACTTTTTAACTTTTTAAAGCAATATTTTATTTGTTTCTGGTATTTATGGTATGTTTAAGTGATATACAGTTTGTGGCTTTGCAGGAATGGTAGCAGAAGCATGCTTAAACTTAAAATTACTTTCAGTTTAAAAGAAGAAATCTTAAGGAGTGCTGCTTTAATGACATGTAGAATGTTTAAATGAATGAACTAGTCTGCATGTTAAAGGCTAAAAAGTCTGAAATTTAGGCTAAAAAGTTCATAATTTTTACTTTTAAAGCAATATTTTATTTGTTTTTGGTATTTCTGAAAAAAAAAGACCTAAATCCTAATACCTAGGAATACCTAATACTTAATACCTAATTCCTAGGACCTACCAGACCACCTTTTCTAAAATGATCATACTGTATGTGAGTAAATCTTGAGTACTGCTGCTTTAATGACGTGTATAATTAGGTTTATATGAATGCACTAGTCTGGATTTAAAATTTAGGCTAAAAAGTTATTGCTTTTAACCTTTTTAAAGCAATTTTTATTATTAATTTTTATTATTAAGCAATGTTTCTGGTATTTCTGAAACACTGAATAAACGATTTTACAGGCAGAAGCTCTGTTTTTTTCTTGTGGTTTTCTCTCGGCTGGCTCGTGTTACGTTCTGCATTTTAACTGGTGTTGATTTCTAAGTGGAAATGATTTGTCAAACTGTTCGTGGCTTTTGGTTTACTCACAATTTTGGTCTCTGGCACGGCGCTGTAGCGTCACGTCAGGTCTGCCCGCCTCACTTTCACTGAACAAGTATCAACGTGGCCGATTTACGGCCCCTCTAACAACCCGGCCCCTGAAGAGAAGTCTCTTTCTAGTCATCCTGTCTTATCTGGAGATTTTAATGATTTGGCAGCCGGGCTCTGCTCTTTACCACGGGTATAAGTTACACACGGCATGAATGAGGAGGACAGAATAGTACAGTAGTGCAAGGAATTTTCACTATACACAACCGTTCAAAAGTTTTAGAACACCCCTATTGTTTAGTAGCAGTTCTGTACGACCCAGACAATCGGCTTTATTTTATTATTTTATCTTATTTTATCTTATTTTATCTTATCAATTACTGTATTACTGCACTACTTTATCTCCTGTCAGATTAACTCTAACTCTAATTCAAATTCTAATTCTCTGCTGAAATTTAGAGAGACTCACTTCTTAATCATGCTAATCTAAAGAGCTAAAGGCTAAAGCTGCTGTTTCCATGTGGGTCAGCCAGACGTCTTCCTGTAGCAGTTTTTTTTTCTCCAGTTGCCAAGAGTCTTTATTTGAAGGTTACAGAGTTGTATAGTGTGTATAGTTGTTTAGGTTGAATACAGCTGAAAACTGAACTGCTTGAATTTCTGCACCAGGAGTAAAGCAGCATAAAGTTATCCAAAAGCAGTGTGTAAGACTGGTGGAGGAGAACATGATGCAGAGATGCATGAAAACTGTGATTAAAAACCAACCAGGGTTATTCCACCAAATATTGATTTTTCTGAACTCTTGAAACTTCCTGAATATGGAGTTTTTTTTTTTCTCTGCATTATTTGAGGTCTAAATAAAACAACAATGTTCATTTTACTCAAGCAATCTGTTTCATAGTTCATCGACCCTACAATAGAACCCTGTGGGACTTCACAACACACGCTAATATAAATTTTTGGTACCACTTTAAAATAAGACTACCTTTATAAAGGGTTTATAAATGGTTTACAGTTAGTTTATTAATGGTTACTAATTAGGTTGTAAATGCCTTAAAAATCATTAATAATCAGTTATAACACATACCTACGTAGAAAGGGCAACAATGACCTGTTGTTTGCAAAATAGTGAACTATATTACACAGCCGTCTTTAACTGATTAATAATGATTTTTAGGGCATTTACAATCTAAAAATAACTCTAAACCATTTTTAAACCCTTTATAAAGATATTCTTAGTTTTAGCTTTGTAGTCAATTACTCAAAAATAAACTTTACTGCTTAGTTATATATCATTTCATTATCAGTTTCATTGGAGTTTGGTTTGATTTTGGATTTTTGATGATTTCAGGTTATTCAGCAGATTCAACGACCTAAAATGGCAAAAATACACGATGTTCTCTGTAAAACGTGTGACCGGTAGTGTATACAGAATGGTGAGATGAACAGAATTCATTAAGAGACAGTTTTTTCCTCTCGTCCTCTTTTTCTCCGCAGGTTCGGCTGGTTAACACTATTTGTTTTCCTCAGGCAAACTCTGGGATCTTTAGGGGATCTTTAGGGCTATTGAGGCTCCGACACTTTGATGGATGGTGATGTGAAGGACTGCGCTTTAGTTTCAGGGCTTTTCTGGCTGGTGGGAAAGAAGGAGTGGGGAGGATTATTGGGCTGTTTGTCTGGAGAAGAAGCTACAAGGAATATCAGTGTTTAAACACTGACACCGAGACTTCCCCTCGGAAATAAAGGGATCATATTTTACCCCGCGGATCGGATTTAAAGTTATTTAACGTTATTTCTCTCTTCAGCTTCCCCTCGCCTCTCGTTCTCTTGCGGGAGACTGGAAGAGTAGAAAAAGAGTAGAAAAGCTGAGATGTGTAGAGACTTGTATCCATTGCTGAAGGTGTAGCTGTATTTTATCCCTCTCTGCATCAAAGACGAGTTAAAAAGAAAAGAGGAGGGAAAAAGGCGCTTGCACGGTTTCGCTGCGAGCGTTTGCATTGCCCAAGAATTTCCCTCTTTTTTATACTTGCTCTGGTATTCTCTCAAATTTAACCCCTTACATTTTATACTTACTATTTAGCTATTTATCAGTAATCAGCACTGTGAAATACTGTATATTAGAAGCTTTTAGTTTGTTTTTTGAGAAAAAATAAAAGAAATACATAGATTTTGCTATTTATAGGTTTATATTTGAGTAAAATGAACATTGTTGTTTTATTCTATAAACTACAGACAACATTTCTCCCAAATTACAAATAAAAATATTCTCATTTAGAGCATTTATTTACAGAAAATGAGAAATGGCTGAAATAACAAAAAAAAAGATGCAGAGCTTTCAGACCTCAAATAATGCAAAGAAAACAAGTTCATATTCATAAAGTTTTAAGAGTTCAGAAATAATCAATATTTGGTGGAATAATCCTGGTGGTTTTTAATCACAGTTTTTCATGCATCTTGGCATCATGTTCTCCTCCACCAGTCTTACACACTGCTTTTGGATAACTTTATGCTGCTTTACTCCTGGTGCAAAAATTCAAGCAGTTCAGTTTAGTTTGATGGCTTGTGATCATCCATCTTCCTTGGTTCCTTGATTATGTTCTAGAGGATTTCAGTTTGGTAAAATTGAAGAAAAAGAAACTCATCATTTTTGAGTGCTATCTTAATTTATTCCCAAAGCTGTATGTGATCCGTGCTGAACTCATCAAGAGTTAATTACTTTAAGAATTAAAGTAAAGAAAAAGGACTTTAAGAAGAAAAGAAGGATTTCAAGAACTTTGAAGGATACTCAAGTGCAGACACGGCAAAAAAGAGCATCAAAAATGTTACAGTGATGGAACTGGCACTCATCAGGGCTACCTCTTTTGCACAGGATCAGTTTTATTAAGTATTTAAGTTTCTTCATTTTTCTTTATATGTTCCTTACTATCTTTGAGGAGTAGTGAATGGGATTACTTACAGTTTTTTAACTAAAGAGAGAGAGGGACTCTAAGGTGAACCAGACGAATTGTTTAAGGGGTTAAACGCTTAATTCGGTTGTTCTGCTTGTTGATTATATCGTTACAGCTGCCGCCACTCTTCCATTGTTGATAGTGAGCAGTGGTGCACTGTGACAGACCTTTGTGTCCGGCGCTTTAGCGTGCATTGTGGTGCGTTTGCCCGAGTCGTCTGCGGTTGGAACGATCGGGATAAAAGAGATCGGGCAGGCGTTCTAACAGGATTGGTTTCAGTGGCCAGACGTGCAGCCGTGCACACAGTAGCCCGCCGAAGCCCAGCGAGATGAAAAGCAGCGGCTAATCCTCACAGCGAGGTTCAGGAGGAGGTGAAGTAATGCTCGCTCAGGCTTCAGGGCCTGGTACCATACGCTCGGCTCTGAGCATCTCTTGGCATCGTCACTGAGGATTCCTCCTGTTTCAGCGGCGTGTTGCAGCGTTACACCGCTGCCGGCTCCAATCTGCAGCTACTTACTGTGGAAAACATGAAGAGAGCTCTTCAGTTTCTGAATCAGTTTCTCTGATTTTGCTATTTATAGGTTTATATTTGAGTAAAATGAACATTTCTCCCAAATTAAAAATCAAAATATTGTCAGTTAGAGCATACACTGCAAAAAAATCCATTGGCAAAAAACTAGACAAACATATGCAAATGAAGACGAATATATGTAAATTAAGCAAAAACAAATCTGCCAATGGGGTAAGCAAAATTCTCTTAGTAAGATTTCTTACAAAAAGCAATGGCAAAGTCTCAAAAATGAGTGACGTAACACCTAAATCAAGCAAAAAACAGAAAGTCTTATCAGAGAAGAAAATAAGATTTATTGCCTAAAATTTAGAATTTCACTTGCTAAGATTTAGTTTTTAGTAGTGTTTATTCTACAGAATAAAAGAAATGGCTAAAATAACAAAAAAGATGCAGAACTTTCAGACCTCTAATAACCATGGTTTTTAGTCACACACTGCAAAAACACCCATTGGTGAAAACTAGACAAAATATATGTAAATTTAGACAAATATGCTTATATTAAGCAAAAAACTCAATGCCAATGGGGTAAGCAAATTTTTCTTGGTAAGATTTCTTTTAATCACAAAGTCTCAAAATTGAGACTAAATAAAATAAAACTTGAATCAAACAAAAATCACAGATCTTTTGCCCTACATTTGTAAACAAGAATTAGAATAACTTGATTAATGACTATTTGTGCTTATTTTTGAAGTTCAAATTACTTAAACTAATAAGAATAAGATCAATATTCCCAAAACAAGCAAAATAATCTAACACTTACACAATGCTTAATAAGACAAAAAGTCTTATCAGAAAAGAAAATAAGATCTATTGCCTTAAAAATCGAAAATTTCACTTGCTAAGATTTAGTTTTTTGCAGTGCAGTTTTCATGCATCTTGGCATCATGTTCTCCTCCACCAGTCTTACACACTGCTTTTGGATAACTTTATGCTGCTTTACTCCTGGTGCAAAAATTCAAGCAGTTCAGTTTGGTGGTTTGATGGTTTGTGATCATCCATCTTCCTCTTGATTATATTCCAGAGGTTTTTAATTTGGTAAAAATCAAAGAAACTCATCATTTTTAAGTGCTCGCTTAATTTTGTTCATATTATGAGAACAAGAACTTCTCAACTAAGTAAATAAATAAAAAATATTTACAAAAAAGTCTGTTAATGGTCAGTTAACCCAAAAAAAAAGAATTTCAAGAACTTGAAAGAAAAGTATTCTCAAGTGCAGTCGACACAAACACCATCAAAAACTTCATTATAATGATGAAACTGGCACTCATCAGGACTCCACCCCAGGAAAGGAAGACCAAAAACCCACCTAAATGTTTTGCTGAGTATTTTGTTTTATTTAACATTTTAAGTGGCTACATCATTGTTATATATTCCTTCCTTAGTCTGGATCACAAAGTAATAAACAAAAACAAAGAATGAGATGGTGAGTCAACTAAGCAAAGAAAAGTAAAAAAGAATACTTTAAAAATGCAAAATGTAAAAATGAAGGTTAATTAAATTAGAAAAATACGGAGAATTTCAAGAACTTTGAAAGTATCCTCAAGTGCAGTCACTGCAAAAAAGAGCATCAAAAATGTTACAATGATGGAACTGGCACTCATCAGGGCTGCTCCAGGAGTACCTCTGTTGCACAAGATACTTTTTTTTAAGTATTTGCAACATAAGTTGCTACATGATTCCTTATATGTTCCTTCATAGTCTAATAGATCACTTCAGTAATAATTTACGTTAACGTAGGAAAAAATGAGCAAATGAAAACATTGAATAAGATGGTGTGTCAACTAAGCAAAGAAAAGAAAAAAATACTTTTAAAAATGTAAAAATGGGAAAAATAAGAAGATTTTCAAGAAGTTTGAAAGTATCCTCAAGTGCAGTCACCTCAAAAAAGAGCATCAAAAATTTTACAATGATGAAACTGGCACTCATCAGGCCTGTGCAGGAGTACCTAAGTATTTAAGTTGCTACATTGTTTCCTATATGTTCCTTCATAGTCTGATATTATGTTATTATCTGATATATGATTTTATCGTATCGCGTATTTTATTGGAGTGTGCCATCATTGATATTGTATCATACACAATAAAATATCGCTTATATATATATATTCTTTAAAAATTAGTCTATTTTAACATTTTATTTTTAAATTGTATGTTTGCGTTAATATATGAATGCACTAAATTCTGTATATAACACTTCAGTTTTGTGGTAGTCTGTTTTTGTTACATTATTTAATTTTTAAATATTTTTTTATTTTGTCGCACTAATATTATTTTATACAAAATCAGACTGAGGTAAGTTACTGTAATAGCAATTTTATTGAAAGCACAGTCTATTTTGTGAGACTATGAAACAATATTAGCATATGTTGTGAAGTCCCACAGGGTTCTATTGTAGGGTCTATGAAATTGATTCAGTTATAAACTCTAGATCACTTCAGTCAGTCAAACTGTACACTAGTTAAAATCGTTAAATTAAAAGTTATTACTGTTTTTAATGCGAAAACTGTATTTTTTTTATTTTTTAATGAAATCACAGCTTTCTCCTCCCCCTCACTCTTCCTCTCTCACTCCTGTGCCCTCCAGCATGCTCAAAAAATAGCTTTCCACCAGCATTGTCTCAAGTCCAGACAAGCACATTGTGTGAGGTTTATAAATTAACCTCTTGCTTTTACAGTTTTTGGCAAAAGGAGGTTTCTGGAAGAGTCACAGGGAGCCACTGATTCAGATTGTGGAAAAGTAACGAACTTTACGTCATAACAGCCGTGTTTTACTGCGCTCTTATCAGTGCTGTTTGTGTTCAGAATATCTGGATTTGAGTAAACACAGTCTGAGTGATCATCTCATATAAAACAGTGTATTTTACTGTAGCTCTGAAGGTCTTCCTGGACGGTTCTTGTGTCTCTTCTGGGTAAAGTCCTCAGTTTTCTCTTTTCTAAACTTTTGGATGAATGCATCTTTCCTCTGTTGGCTTTAAGCCCAAGCAACTCATAAAAATCTCCATATAATTGATGCCCTAAACTGGCCTTTGGTAAATTACATGGGCGCTGCTCCAAGATGTTTATCAACCGCGGGTCAACGCAAACCGACGTGTTAGAGAAGAGGCCCTGAGAAAATGTAGAGAAAACTGAGAAAAATCATGCTGTACTTACAGCTGGGCAATATAGCAATATGATTTTATCGTATCGCGTATTTTATTGGAGTGTGCCATCATTGATATTGTATCATACACAATAATATTGCTTATATATATATTCTTTAAAAAATAGTCTATTTTAACATTTTATTTTTAAATTGTATGTTTGCATTAATATATGAATGCACTAAATACTGTATATAACACTTCAGTTTTGTGGTAGATTGTTGTTGTTACATCATTTCTTTTTGATATACAGTGTTGTTTATTTTGTCACACTATTTTGTCATATTATTTTATGCAAAATCAGACTGAGGTAACTTACAGATTTTTATTGAATGTATAAAACTCAAATTTATACTAAATAAAATACTAAAAATAATTATACTTATTAATTATTATTTATTATTTAGTGGCAGTACTATATTCTTGAAATATTTTTTTTAAATGACAATGTTTGCCATAATATCATGATATTATTATTATATTATTTACTTTTTTATTGAAGCAACAGTGTGATTTTTTAAGCATTTTGAAGATATAAATCCTTAAACCCTCAGTATATTATTGCGTTTGTAATTATAATGCTTAACTATATTTCCTGCTTGATTTATTATACTTTGTGGAGTCCTACAGGGCTCTACCGTAGGGTCTATGAAACTGATGTTATTTAAGACAATAATGTTATAATTGGATGTATAAATTCAGAGAAGGTTTGGCTTAACCTTTAGATCCCTATGTTTATTATTGTGTTATTATATGTGATAATGCTATTAAACTATTATAAACAATATTAGCAATAGGTCCCACAGGGTTCTATTGTAGGGTCTATGAAATTGATTCAATTATAAATCATAACTGCAGTCCTGTCATAATTGCATTCTTTTTTTTTGAAGAGAAAGAAAGTGAAAGGTAAAACACTGAGCTCAGTGTGGATAGTGGTGTTTGTTAGCTCTGCTGTGTTTTGATACTCACTGTACTGGGCTGAATGATGGACTTTCAAGAGGGGTATTTGGTTAGTGATGTTACTTTAAAAGGTCTTTACTCTGCTACATTTAGCACTTGCAGGTTTAAGCAGTCCAAAGGTTTAAGAAGAATAGCACTGCTGAAGAACATGTATTGGGCCTTGTTGCTTTATAATTGATTTTTTAAAAGTTTAAACACTGAGCTCAGTGTAGTTAGTGGTGTTTGTTAGCTTGGCTGTTTTCTAATACTAATATTTCTATTTACTCTGTTCACTTTAAATGGTATGTTTGCATTAATATATAAATGCACTTAATATATAACACTATAAATCATTACACCCTAGGTTTGTTATTCTGTTAATAATGATAATGCTATTAAACTATTGGAAATAATCTTAGCGTTGTTAGTATGTTGTGAAGTCCCACAGGGTTCTATTGTAGGGTCAATAAAATTGATGTACAATAATTATGACAGGAATGCAGTTATGAGTTAAAGCGTTAAAAACCACTGTCCTAACTATTTCATTAGATAATGTAATTAATACAGTTTAATTGAATGACATCTGGGGAGCTGTCTTCTTTTCCTGGAGCGGTCCTGATGAGTGCCAGTTTCATCCTCATAACATTTTTGATGGTCTTTTTTACAGCCACTGCACTTCAGGATACTTTCAAAGTTCTTGAAATTCTTCTTTTCAGATTGACTGACCTTTATTTTTCCTTAAAGTATTTTTTTTTTACTTTTCTTTATTTAGTTCTCATAACCTGGATTCGAACATTACTCAAATATTCACTATTCACTGTATACCTGTAACTCTACCTCTTCACTACTTTACTTTAACTGATGCTCTCAAACTTTATATTAAGAGACAAGAAATTCAAGTAATTAACTCTTGATGAGTTCAGCACAGCTGTTAACTGAAAGCCTGAATTCCAGGTGATTCTACCTCATAAATCTAAGCAATATAAAACATATTCTGGTTTGTTTAACACAATTTTTCTGTTTGCTAAATATGATAAATATGAGTTTAGTATTAATCTACAATACAGAACATTATAAAATAATGAAAAATCAGATAGTCTTTATGAAGCTCTCAGGTTTTCTCCTCAGTTTAAGGTGTGTAAATGATTCCTAGCTGAGTCAATAGGTGATGATTCATTAATCCAGACGAGGAGCTTGGCGTTTCCACGATGGCTCATGTAGACGAACTCACAACTAATCAATACATCCTAAACCCCTGACAGCTTTCTCTTTGCTGAGGAGTTTTCCAAGAATTCAGTGCATGTGTATACTCGTGCTTAAAGTAGATCTGACTGTTTGCACTGAAACAGCTTCCTCTTACTCTTAACCTGATTTAAAACTTCAATATAGAATATTGCGTAAATTGTGTTACATGCACAGAAAAACACAATACAATTTACTTTTGCAATTTTTTCTTAGTGCTATCTACCAAAAAAGATATAAAGACATAATATTTTGTGCCCAAAGTCTTGAGAGTGAAATTTAGAAATTTTAACTATTTTCTATTAATCTGGGTAGTTAATGTTTATTTGCTTAAGGAAAAAACTAACCCAGTTAACATTTAACTAAATATATTATCAACACAAACATTAAATACATTTTAGCTTATTAGTATTTAATAATTATTTAATTAGGTTTAACTGGGTGCATTGAGAACCAAAAAGTCTGGAACCAAACCATCCAACTTAATTTTAAGTGCTTTTTCAATAAACACTTGTTTCAATAAAGACAAATTGTTTTAAAATATTTATGCACAAGTAGAAGTTAGCTCTTATGCGATAATACTCTTTTTCTGGCGCAAATAATTGCACTTTAAGAATCAAGCAGGCTAAAAGTTCTGGAAACAGCATCTTAAAACAGTTAAAATTTTAGCCTGGCTCCGCTGTGCAGATCTACACTGTGGAGCTCATTGTGGTTAGTGGTGTTTGTTAGCACTGCTGTGCTATCTAGCTTAATGTGTAACTTGAATAGCACTGCTGTGGTACATTAATGACTAAAATGGCACTACTGCGGTAAATGTCTTCTTCCTTGTTACTTTATAATTGCTTTTTTCTTTGAAGAGCAAAAAAGTGAAAGGTAAAACACTGGGCTCAGTGTGGATAGTGGTGTTTGTTAGCTCAGCTGTGCTTTGATACTCACTGTACTGGGCTGAGTGATGGACTTTCGAGAGGGGATTCTGGTTAGTGATGTTACTTTAAAAGGTCTTTACTCTGCTACCTTCAGCACTTGGTCCCTAGCTTAGTGTGGTTAGCAGTGTTTGTTAGCTCTGCTGTGTTTTGATACGTACTGCACTGGGTACATTTGTGACTAAAAAGACACTGCTGAGGTTAATGTCTTGTGATTCGTTGTTTTATAATTACTTTTATGAAACACTGAAGAACTTTGTAGTAGTTTGTAAATTCCTGTGCAGATCTACACTGCGGAGCTCAGTGTGGTTAGTGGTGTTTGTTAGCTCTACTGTGTTTTGACACTGAGCTGAGTGATACACTCTTAAGAGGGTTATCTGGTTAGGTTAGCGATGTTACTTTAAAAGGTCTTTACTTTGCTACTTTCAAGACTTGGAGCAGCCTTGCCTGTGGTGCCTACTGCTATGGGAGCTATCTAGCTAAATGTTTAACTAGAATAACACTGCTGAGGTAGGTTTATGACTAAAATGGCACTGCTGAGGTAAATGTCTTGTGTTCTGTTCTGTTGCTAAATGGAATTTTCGTCTACCTCCAAAATGCCAATAAGGGTTATTTTGGTGCCACGTATTATGTAAGTGTCTAGGATCATATAGCTGTGGGAAAAAAAAATGAGAGACCACTTAAAAATGATGAGTTTCTTTCTTTCTCTGGATAATCACAAACCATCAATTTTGCATCATTTTGCACCAGGAGTAAAGAAGCATAAGGTTATCCAAAAGCAGTGTGTAAGACTGGTGGAGGAGAACATGATGCCAAGATGCATGAAATTAAAACCATGCATGTGATTAAAAACCAATCAAGGTTAATTGATTATTTCTGAACTCTTAAAACTTTATGAATATGAACTTGTTTTCTTTCTTTGCATTATTTGAGGTCTGAAAGCTCTGCATCTTTTTTGTGTTTTTTTTCAGCCATTTCTCATTATTTTCTGTAAATAAATGCTGTGAATTACAATATTTTTATTTGGAATTTGGGAGAAATGTTGTCTGTAGTTTATAGAATAAAACTAAAATAAAATTTGTTCATTTTACTCAAACATAAACCTATAAATAGCAAAATCAGAGAAACTGATTCAGAAACTGAAGTGCTCTCTTCATCTACCTGAGTGAATCATGCTCTTAACCTGGAAGTGCCCTTCTTAACAGTGGCCATTAATTACGGGAGGGTATCTGGCCGGGGGATGTTCTGCATGCCGGGGGGACTCACCTCCGCTCGGGTGGATCCCTGATCCTGACGGAAGCTGGGACAGTGGCCAGAATCAACTCTAAACTTACCGAGTGCCCCCCCCCCCACTATCTCCAACACACTCTATTGTCTCTTAAATAAACCCTGGTCTATTGTTCTCTCTGGAGAGATGGGTCTTTCCATCCCTTCCTCTCGCTGGAACGATGATCTGACCACAATCAGGCGCTTATTCGTCTTAATGTTTCCTCCTCCTGACAGACGAAGGACGATTATTCCGCCTCAAATAAAGACGAGGGCTGTCAGCGCGGTCTCCGTTCGTTATCGTAGCATTGTTAGCATGCGCTAACAGTATTATCTCCACCCCTGCACTCCTGTCCTCTATATCTCTGCACTGAAAAAATATATAATTAAAATTTACTTTTAAAAAAAAGTTTCACAACTTTCTGCATTTGCTTTTTTATTTAAGTAAATTTAATTTCAGATAAGTTTAAGAAACTTCAACTCAGTTTCAAGACTTAAAAGTTACACAGAGTAAATAAGTGAACTGAACTTCAGTCAATCCTTTCTTTTAGTAAACTTTACTTCATTTATTTTTACTGAATCAATCCTTTCTTTTATTAAACTTTACTTCATTTATTTTTACTGAATCAATCCTTTCTTTTAGTAAACTTTACTTCATTTATTTTTACTGAATCAATCCTTTCTTTTAGTAAAATTTACTTCATTTATTTTTACTGAATCAATCCTTTCTTTTAGTAAACTTTACTTCATTTATTTTTACTGAATCAATCCTTTCTTTTACTAAACTGATTACTGATTCAGTAAAAATAAATGAAGTAAAGTTTAATAAAAGAAAGGATTGATTCAGTAAAAATAAATGAAGTAAAGTTTAGTAAAAGAAAGGATTGATTCAGTAAAAATAAATGAAGTAAAGTTTACTAAAAGAAAGGATTGATTCAGTAAAAATAAATGAAGTAAAGTTTACTAAAAGAAAGGATTGATTCAGTAAAAATAAATGAAGTAAAGTTTACTAAAGGAAAGGATTGATTCAGTAAAAATAAATGAAGTAAAGTTTACTAAAAGAAAGGATTGATTCAGTAAAAATAAATGAAGTAAAGTTTACTAAAGGAAAGGATTGATTCAGTAAAAATAAATGAAGTAAAGTTTACTAAAAGAAAGGATTGATTCAGTAAAAATAAATGAAGTAAAGTTTACTAAAAGAAAGGATTGATTCAGTAAAAATAAATGAAGTAAAGTTACTAAAATAAAGGATTGATTCTGTAAAAATAAATGAAGTAAAGTTTACTAAAAGAAAGGATTGATTCAGTAAAAATAAATGAAGTAAAGTTTACTAAAAGAAAGGATTGATTCAGTAAAAATAAATGAAGTAAAGTTACTAAAAGAAAGGATTGATTCAGTAAAAATAAATGAAGTAAAGTTTACTAAAAGAAAGGATTGATTCAGTGAAAATAAATGAAATAAAGTTTAATAAAAGAAAGGATTGACTGAAGTTCAGTTCACTTATTTACTCTGTGTAACTCTATTTAAGTCTTGAAACCGAGTTAAAGTTACTTAAACTTATCTGAAATTAAATTTACTTAAATAAAAGTAAAGGAAAATAAAATTTTACGCATATTTTTTTTCAGTGTATATTATAGTAATTTTTTTAGTGAGCCTGCTGTCCGTCCGCAGCATCCCACCCCATTTAACATCTATCGGGGGCCACGCCGTTCATCAGCCTGGAGAACGTGTGATAAATGGACGCCTCCTGGCACGGCTCACGCATTTTTGTTATTGCTGTTGAGCGTCAAACTATGTCAGGTATGTATGTGGGCTTGATATGGTCTTAGAACAGTCAGCGGATCCTGATTATTAACGTTCTAACACTTACACTATAACCAAACCTGTGCTTTAGCACAATATACTGCACCAACGTCTCAATAGCTAAATCAGTTCAATTGATGTCTGTCTTTGCAATCTGTTTAATTACTCTAAACTGAGGGTCAAATTAATATATAAACAACATATTTTACATCACTGATTCAATCTGATTAAAACCTTACAAATAGTTTGTAGCATTTGGATCTATAATGCAAGAAAAACTAGAATTTTTTGGCTTGTTGTGGCTGCTGTCCTTGCGCAGATCTCCATACTGGAGATGCTGAATCCCTTTTAGTTGTAGTGTGATTTTCTCAAAATAAAATATATATTTTTTATAATTTAGAGCATTTATTTGCAAAAAAAGAGAGAAATGTCTGAAATAACAACAAAAAGATGCAGAGCTTTCAGACCTCAAATAATGCAAAGAAAACAAGTTCATATTCATAAAGTTTTAAGAGTTCAGAAATAATCAATATTTGGTGGAATAACTCTGGTTTTTAATCACAGTTTTAATTTCATGCATCTTGGCATCATGTTCTCCTCCACCAGTCTTACACACTGCTTTTGGATAGCTTTATGCTGCTTTACTCCTGGTGTAAAAATTCAAGCAGTTCAGTTTGGTGGTTTGATGGTTTGTGATCATCCATCTTCCTCTTGATTATATTCCAGAGATTATTAAGTGGTCTCTTATTTTTCCAGAGCTGTATACTGTATATATATATATATATATGGTCCCAGCTGGCTCGCATTGGACTGATTTAGCAGCCAGAGGGAATGGCCTTTAAACCCAAAACGGTTCAAGAACTTTACAACTAAGCAACTTAAGCCCCAAATGGTCAATCTCCATTTTTGCCGATTTTTAGTTTACTACATAATTTGAAAAGACAAACTGTCCCTTACACTGTGACAAAATTTTTGATGAACAGACCAATAGAAACTCTTCAAAATTACATGAAATAAACTCTTTTTACATTCACTTCTATTGAAGGTTTTTTTTTTCTCTGTCCTGTAAAGTTGCTGTTTTGGAGATAAGTGTTTTTGATTGGACAGCGACCATATGTATATGTGAATTTTCCCTTTCAATTTGATTATTTTTCAATACTATTCAGTACACATAAAAAACTCAAATTTTAACACGGTTCTGATGGTACTGAATGCCTGGATTGCACATTACTGGATGAAATTGTCTCCCGTATGATTACTTGTTTATTGGATTAAATTGTCTCCGGTATGATTAATCGTTTATTGGATTAAATTGTCTCCTGTATGATTAATTGTTGGTGTGATTGTTCGTTTTCCTTCAGGGAGTAAGGAGGCTGCTTTCACCTACGCCATCATCTCGGCGGGCGTGGCCCACGCCATCACGGCGGCCTGCACTCGGGGAACGCTGAGCGGCTGCGGCTGCGATAAGGAGAAACAGGGTTTCTATAATCAGGACGAGGGCTGGAAGTGGGGCGGCTGCTCCGCCGACATCCGTTACGGCCTCAGCTTCTCCAAGGTGTTCGTAGACGCCCGAGAGATCAAGCAGAACGCCAGGACTCTTATGAACCTTCATAACAACGAAGTAGGACGTAAGGTACGTATATCACCGGGAAGTTTACAAAACTGTTTCCAGAGTTATTTGGGTATTTTGGCTCATGATTATATACTATTGAAGATAAAGAACACTGCACTGACATATAAAACACCTTAAATTAAAATGTTCTGCATTTTAATTTCTGAATTAATCATTACTAAAGTTACCAAACTACAAAGAATAGCACAATTCAGGCTTTCAGTTAACAGCTGTGCTGAACTCCTCAAGAGTTAATTACTTGAATTTCTTGTTGTGTTCTAAAGAGGTAGAGTTGGTATACAGTGAATAGCTCTATTTAAATAATGTTCTAATCCAATCCAAGTAAAGAAAAAAATGACTTAAGAATGAACAAATAATGAAGGTCAGTCAAAGACCATCAAAAACATTCAAACGATGATGAAACTGGCACTCATCAGGGCATGCCCTAGAAAAGGAAAACCAAAAACCCACCTCAATGTGGGTCAGAGAGTATTTTGCTTTGTTTTTAACACTTTTAAGTTCCTACATGATACATTTCTTCATAGTCCTTCATGAATTACTTCAGTATTAATTTACTTTACTGTAGGAGGAAAAATGAATAAATAAAAACTTGATCTTGGCTTGAGTGGTACTGTAAATCACATATTGTTATGCAAATCCACAGTCACTTTCAGTCAGTCCAGCAGTTTCTACAGTGCTGACTGTTATAAGAAATGGCAGTTCAGGGGAAATGTGAGTATAAAAATAAACTTAAACCTGACGTTTGTCGACTGCTGACCATGCTGCAGGGTTAGGCGCTCATACTCTCTCTCTCTCGCTCTCTCTCCCTCTCTCTCTGTCTTTCTCTCTCTATCTCTGCATATTTTTTTTGTTATTTCAGCCATTTCTCAATTTTAGTTTTCCAAAAGCAGTGTGTAAGACTGGTGGAGGAGAACATGATGCCAAAACTTTGAATAAAAGCCAACCAGGGTTATTCCACCAAATCTTGATTCCTGAACTCTTAAATTGTTAAAACTTTATGAATATGAACTTGTTTTCTTTGCATTATTTGAGGTCTGAAAGCTCTGCATCTTTTTTTTTGTTATTTCAGCCATTTCTCAATTTCTGCAAATAAATGCTCTAAATGACAATCATTTTATTTGTAATTTGGGAGAAATGTTGTCTGTAGTTTATAGAATAAAACAACAATGTTCATTTTACTCAAACATAAACCTATAAATAGCAAAATCAGAGAAACTGATTCAGAAACTGAAGTGGTTTCTTCATTTTTTCCAGAGCTGTATATATTGTGAGAAACCGTGGGTCTGCCCCACACCAGGATGCACAGCCCCGGTTGGTCCCAGCTGGCTTGCATTGGACTTTTAGGGAAGAACCTAAAAATCTTGCCTGAACGGCTTATTTTTTACACTAACCGTACCAAAAACATACCAAAAACATATCAATCCGTGGGGTTTATAAATGTCCTGTTTGCTCTGATCTCCTGTTACCTTCGTCTTTGGATTTCTGGTTTATCACAGAACCTTGCTGGCTTCACGCGTCTCTCGGCGTGATGGGTTAACAGTGATAGGAAGTGGTGATATGTGGAAGCTCGGTGTCGTGATTGATATTCCCGGCACGCCGCTGCTGATAAAGTCTGATTTAAAAAGCGTCTCTGTAATGAAATAACAGCCGAGGCTTTTAGGTGGAAGGGCAAAGATGTGCGTCAATCTGAGTAATCACTAAATCTCCTCACTCCTGTTCCAAGAGATAGCAGAACGTCTCTAATGCGTCTGCAGGAGTTTACTGAGCTTCTCTTACTCAGAGATGTCCCTGAATGTTACTGAAGGAGGTGTTTCAGGGTTTTCCTCTGGAAACTCTGTGAAACTCTGTAAAACTCTGGACCATGTGGGTCTGTGTTTTGGTTTACGAGGAGCAGATTGTTGACATTGAGGTGGTTTCGTTTATGCCATTTCCTAGAAGTTTAAAGCAAGCTGATTGTAATTTACTGGACATTTACATTAACTTTTAACCCCTTAACTGGACCCTTTTAACGCTCTTAACCCCTTAACAGTCCTAAATTACAATATATTTATTTGTAATTTGGGAGAAATGTTGTCTGTAGTTCAGGGGTGTCAAACTCATTTTGGCCGAGGGCCACATTGGCATATTGGCTGTCCTCCGAGGGCCAGATGTAACCTATAAATGTAATAAAATGTAACCAAATGTAATATATGTAAATGAATGTAATTACTCCTTAATGTTAAATAACTCTCAATATATTATTTATTCAATCAAATATTACAGTTGCATGGAAAAAATGTTTGCGTGTTGCTCTATTAACATAAATCCTTTTAATTTGTCATGTCATGAAATCCAAAAACTCCATCAATCAAGAACCAAACTATTCAAGTGAATAGAAATGACATCAAGTTATATTAACTTTGATATTAATAAATATAAAATCAAAAATTGTGAGCTGTTAAGAACATAGCATTTCCTCAGATTTAGCAGTTCCTCATCCAACCACTAGTGGGAGCTGCAGCAGCAGCAACACAAGTCCGCAGTCTTCACTGAGTCAGAGCTACAGCCCAGCCACGGGCTACAGGGCTCAGCTCAGCCAGTCTGGAGCGTTTTTACAATTTTTAAGTTCTTCTGTGTATGAAATAAAGACTTTTCTAACCGGATAATACAGCTCTCTACAGTTCATCTTTCAGCCCAACCAGCTAACAGCAGCAGTTTAGAGCAGAGTCACGGAGGCACTGCTAGGATTACATTAAAAACAGGTCAGTTATCGCGCTGCTAACCTCAGGATGTTTATAACTACGGAGTTTAGTGGACACACCACGGCTGCAAGGTTAGACTGTTGAAGGCTACTGAAGACTATTAAAGGCTATTGGAGGTTATTGAAAGGGTTATTGGGGCAGAAATCAGTAAAGGCTGGTTAGATAAGTGATTCACGTCCTCGTACTTTGCTGCGGTGAAACTGCGACTAGCGCTGTCACAGTGATGTTTATTAACGTCATTAAAACAGATTTTGTCAGCTATTGTCTTATAAATATTTACACAGAACTTATATCTCTCCTAAAAAGCGTTTATTTTGGTCAGTAACACTCTTCGTAACACAAAAGGCATACCGGTCTTTCGCCTTGAAGCACAGCCGTCCGTCTGCATCAACTTCTCTTTTTCTGGACATTATGGGATAAACATTTATATGTCTCAATTCCACCCGCGAAGTTACACCTTCCCTCCGGCAGGGTTTCCACATCAATGACTACACTGCCGTGTAGTGGCAGTAAGCCGTAACTTTGCGGGTAATACAATCGACAAGCATTGTGGGAAATGTATTGTTTGGCCAAAGAACGCTTCCTACCTATTTATTATAGACACTAAGATCTTACAAGCTCTCGCGGGCCACATAAAAAGACGTGGCGGGCCACATTTGGCCCGCGGGCCTTGTGTTTGACACATGTGCTGTAGTTTATAGAATAAAACAGCAATGTTCATTTTACTCAAACATAAACCTAAAAATATTTTCCAGAGCTATATATATATATATATATATATATATATATATATATATATATATATATATATATATTGTGAGGAACCATGGGTCCGCCCCACACCAGGATACACAGCCGCGGTTGGCCCCAGCTGGTTTGCATTGGACTTAGTTCAAGAACTTTAAAATTAAGCAACTTAAGCCTCACTGGGCCATTAATAATATTCTTAGTGGGGCGCTGTCACAATATATAGAAATGTATATGTATGTGTAGATAAATTTACCCTTTCAAATTGACAATTCAGTGCATATAAAATCTCACATTTTAACACAATTCTAATGGTACTGAATGCCTGGATTGCACATTGTTGAATTATTGGATCGTTTATGCTATTTTCTAGAAGTTTTAAGCAAGCTGATTGTAATTTACTGGACATTTATATTAACTTTAACCCCTTAACTGGATCCTTTTAACCCCTTAACCACCTAACAGTCCTAAATGACATTATTGCCTTTTGTAATTTGTGAGAAATGTGGTCTGTAGTTTATAGAATAAAACAACAATGTTCATTTTACTCAAACATAAACCTATAAATAGTAAAATCAGAGAAACTGATTCAGAAACTGAAGTGGTTTCTTCATTTTTACCAGAGCTGTATATATTGGATGCACAGCCCCGGTTGGCCCCAGCTGGCTTGCATTGGACAACCTAAAACAACCTAAAAAGCAACCTAAAAACAACCTAAAACAACCTAAAACAAAATAAAAACCCTGCCCAAAATGGTTTAAGAACTTTAAAATTAAGCAACTTAAGCTTCACTGGTCAATTAATTATATTTAAAGTGGGGCGCTGTCACAATATGTAGAAATGTATAGGTGTATGTAAATTGAAATTGACCCTTTCAAATTGATTTATTTTTAATATAATTCAGTAAACATAAAAATCTATTTCCTGGATTGCACAATATTGGATTATTGGATTATTGGATCGTTTATGCCGTTTCCTAGAAGTTTAATGCAAGCTTATTATAAATTAATGGACATTTATATCAACTTTTAACTCCTTAAACTGGATCCTTTTAACTTCTTAACCCCTTGATAGACCTTGGCCTGTATACAGGCTAGAGGTGAAAAAATACACGTAATGTTATCAGATGCATGCTGGGGATTGTAGTTCTCGAGAGGAGCATGTCCACTGACGGGGAAAAAGAAAGACGGAGTCAAAGTAAGCGTGATAAGGGATGCTGTAATTGAGAGCAAAAATGAACTTAAACCTGCAGTATGATGGTTGTTTTCAAGCTTCCTAATGACCTACGACAGAAAAGCTGGGGGGAAATGTTGTAGTTGGAGTACACTTAAGATGTATTCTTTTTTGTCTTGTGCATTTTTGGCTGAATATTTCTGGTTGCCAGATATTAACAGATGAATCTCTAGTGATAAGCCCTTGAGTGTTAAATGGTGCACCAATAACTTGCACCAAATGTTTTGAAAACCCTTGAAAAGCTTGGCATGAGTTTGATGAGTTGGACAGTTGATGGTTTCAGCACTCTGGACAGATCATCATCATCAGGTCATTTGGTTGAATAAGGTCATAATCCTGCGCTCTGAAACTGGCACAGTTCATTTTTTTATTTTAACTAATATTAATACTAATTCTAGAAACTATTAGTAGTTTCTAGCCAAATGCATGCAATACAGCAACACAATAATGCCAGTTTCTTGTTGTATAGCACCACTATGACATCAGTTTCTCTTCAACACAGATATTTTCAGAATATAAGGCACTTAAAATCCTTTAATTTTTACTGTAAATTTGCTGTAGGTATTACATTTTCAGACAGTCCCTTTAATGCCAGTGGGAAAGCACAAGCTAACTTTAGCTGTGAGTTAGCTAACATTACCAGAAAGAGAACTAAGGATAATGAAGAACATGCTAACATAACATTAGCAGCGATTACATTAGCTATGTTACCGTGGAGAGAACTAAGGTTAGCGGAGAGCTAGCTAACATAGTAATGTTAGCGGTGAGTTAGCTACATTACCAGGGAGAGAACTAAGGTTAGCGGCAAGCTAGCTAACATTAACACCAAGCTAGATAACATAGTAACATTAGCAGCGAGTTAGCTACAATCTTCTACCAAAGAAAACATGTCTACATTTTTTTGGTCTTAAATTATATTATATGCAGTCTAAAAAAGGTCTTAAAAAAACATTCAATTTTACAGGGTGCAAAAACCCTGATATGTATGAATTCTACCAGTTGAGGTATTAAGGATGAGTAAAGTCCCTGCTTGGTTTTTAATAACAGTTTTAATTTCATGCATCTTGGCATAATGTTCTCCTCCACCAGTCTTACACACTGCTTTTGGATAACTTTATGCTGCTTTACTCCTGGTGTAAAAATTCAAGCAGTTCAGTTTGGTGGTTTGATGGTTTGTGATCATCCATCTTCCTCTTGATTATATTCCAGAGGTTTCAATTTGGTAAAATTAAAGAAACTCATCGGTTTTAAATGCTTTCTTTAGATATTAGGCTTCAGGAGCGTCTTTTAATCACATTGCGAAATCAGAGCTAAGAAAAACACTTTTTTACAAAGTAAAGACACATAATCAAGGTTAACAATGGTATCTTTGTTTTCCGAGTCGAACAGCAGCTAATCCAAAAATGAACGTGACAGATGAATATGATTTAAGTGCGGTATTCACTCGTCAGCGCGATGGCATCTCCTCGCTGTACTCTCGCGGATCACGCGGGTTGTCAGAAGGATTTGACTTCAGTGCTCTTTCTCTGAACGCTCTGTTTATTGGGAATCAGCAGCATGACCACGCTAAGCCCGATACGCATCCCGGAGAGAGCAGACAATTGCCCGCGAGACTCCACCAAGTCTGAGAGGCAGAGCGGGAGGATGGAGTAATAATTAAAACGCTAGGTGAGGCTTTTCCCACCCACAGAGGGGAAAAGCAGCATCATTACGCAGCAGAGGGAGCTTTAACCAACCGCACCAAAGCTAATTCAGTGCTGCCGATCATTAACATTAACATCTCTGCCATTACTGCGCTACTGATGTAATTCTACTTAATTCTTAGCGAGGTTTTCTCAGTTTTTTAATTATTTGATGCTCAGTAATCTAAAAAGTTTCACTCGCTGCAGTTTTTATCGTTTAATCGCCTCTCGAAAGTCTGCTAAATTTTTATCACGTTTTCAGACAGTTTATTTAATGCCAGTGGAAAAGCACAAGCTAACTTTATCATAACTTTAGCGTAGTAACATTAGCAGCAAGCTAGCTAACATGCTATCATAACATTAGTGGAGAGTTAGCTACGTTACCAGGGAGAGAACTAAGGTAAGCAGAGAGCTAGCTAACATGGTAACGTTAGCTGTGTGTAGTGTTGTAGGCTAGAAGGGCAAGTTGCTGTTCACATTTTTGCAACAGGAATAAAGCAGCATAAAGTTATCTAAAAGCAGTGTGTAAGACTGGTGGAGGAGAACATGATGCCAAGATGCATGAAATTAAAACTGTGATTAAAAACCAACCAGGGTTATTCCACCAAATATTGATTTATGAACTCTTAAAACTTTATGAATATGAACTTGTTTTCTTTGCATTATTTTAGGCCATTTCTCATTTTCTGCAAATAAATGCTTTAAATGATAATATTTTTATTTGGAATTTGGAAGAAATGTTGTTCACAGTGTATGGAATAAAACAACAATGTTCATTAAAATATACCTATAAATAGAAATGAAAAAGAAACATGTCACCTGCAGCCTCTCCCGAGAGGTGGAGCTTTTCCTGGCGGGGGTGCTGAATTTGGCACCATAGTAGTTTTTAAATCTGCATCCCCGCCACGAAAAACACCCTCTCTCAGCAGCGCATATGCACTGTCTTCCAGGATAAAAGAGTAGAGGATTGCTTTAGCTAACTTTAATTAGACACGTGCTCCCGGGAGGAGGTGCTTTTCATGGCGGGGGTGCAGATTTCTGCGTGCTTTTAAAATAAAAGTTGATTTTAAAACAATTTCTGCTTTCTTCGCAGTATTATGTATTTCTGATATTCCGTGGTTCCTCTGCCAATGCTTATTTTCGTAAGCTGTTATTGAAATCTTTGATTTAAAACATCGATATTGGATTATATCGATATTCATCCTGACTCCTCCCCTCCCTCACCTGTCCCGCTCACCTTCTCTCAGTCAGAAGCCGAGGGAAAGATCAGGCTCAGGCTCCTGAAACCCGACTCCAGGGCTTTATATGTGTACACTACACACACGGCCGACTGCTGTAGAGATCAGCGATCATCATCCAGACGCTGTTTATTTATATCACACCCGGCCCTGGTTCCACCCGGCCTCCTCCGGACAGCCTCCCTCTCGCACCGCCGCCGCTCGCCCAGACAATTTGTGCCGGGTGTTTTGTACACAGATGAAGAGGCTTCCTGAAGGTGGACGGGGGGAAGCTGTCGACAGGCGGGCGGAGTTCCAGGCGTGAGGCGGATCAGGCTCTGGCACAGCCAGTTTAACAATCCTCGCATTCTTCAATAGGAATGTTTTAAAAAACCTTTGTCTCAACCTGTTTAACTATTCCTGAAATATGTTCCAAAACCACGACTGTAGGCACAAACGCCACCGGGGAGAAACGCTCCACTCCAGCCAGCCTTTTCAGCAGCGTCAACACGGCTTCTGTAGAAGAAACCTGAAACAAGAGACTGAATAAAGCATGCAAAAAAAATAAAAGAGCTCATAAAAACGATGAGTTTCTTTGATTTTACCAAATTGAAAACCTCTAGAATATAATCAAGAGGAAGATGGATGATCACAAACCATCAATTTTTGCACCAGGAGCGGCATAAAGTTATCCAAAAGCAGTGTGTAAGACTGGTGGAGGAGAACATCAAGTTATTCCACCAAATATTGATTATTTCTGAACTCTTAAAACTTTATGAATATGAACTTGTTGTTTTCTTTGCATTATTTGAGGTCTGAAAGTTCTGTATCTTTTTTGTTATTTCAGTCATTTCTCATTTTCTGTAAATAAATGCTCTAAATTAGAATATTTTTATTTGTAATTTGGGAGAAATGTTGTCTGTAGTTTATAGAATAAAACAACAATGTTCATTTTACTCAAACATAAACTTATAAATAGCAAAATCAGAGAATCTGATTCAGAAACTCTTAGTGGTCTCTTAATATATAATATTTTTTTCCAGAGCTGTTTATTGTTTAATAACCTAACTTTATAAGCTTTTCCCAAAATTTGTGCACCACTACTAAATCTGGAGTTAGAGAAACATGTCTGAAACTTGTACATCTTTTGAGTTCAGGGGGATTCTTTGAGTTGTGTAGTGTTGTAGGCTATGAGAACAAGCTACCATTAACTTACCTGTACTGCAAAATTGATTACAGTATATTAGTTTATAACTTTTTGGTTTTATAACCTTTTCCCTACACTGCAAAAAATCCATTGGTAAAAACTAGACACAATATATGTAAATTGCAACATATAAGCTTATTTTAAGCCAATAAATCTGCCAATGGGGTAAGCAATTATATTTTACAAAGATATCTTAAAATAAGCTATCGGAAAGTAAGTTAGGACTAATTTTGACCAATTTTGTTACTTCAATTTGGACACAAGATTAAAAAAAACGTGACAACTGACTTTTTTGTGCTTACTTTGAGTTAAAATCTGGAGTTTTAATCTGGTGATTTGGTTATTTAATCTAACAAACATGTCAATACATTGAGTTTATTCTCTAATTTAGAATACTCTACCTTGAGTTCAGGGGAACTCTTTATAGTTGTGTAGTGTTGTAGGCTGTAAGAGCAAGTTACCATTGATTTACCATTGTGTGATTTGTGTTTTACAGTACTCTACTTAGAGCAAAAGTAGTCATCCCAAAACATTGGAGCAAAGCTTGTAACTCAACAGCAATCCAGCATTATTCTTACACAGTAATTAGGGCTGCAACGATTATTCGATATAATCGACAATGTCGATGATAACAATTTGTCGACTGTAGTATTGGGGTTAAATGGCTCAATCACACTTTTTAAACTCAACTTGTCTACAAAAGTGCCCAAACACAACAGATATAATACATATTTACTCAATAAATATCAGTAATTTCCATTTTTAAACTTCATCTCAACATTTGAATGTTTTTTAAATCTCCTGTTCAGCTGTTTCTTTCGTTTTTAGAGATGGAGAACATCTCAAAAATAATCGTTGACTAATCAACTAATTGACGAATTGACTAATTGACTAATTGAATGGTCTGAAAAATAATCGTCAGATTAATCGACCATCAAAATATTTCATCATTAGTTACAGCTCTACTCTTAATGATTTAAAACCACTGCCAAACGAATGTAGTCCTGATCTGATCGTATCTTTTCTTTTATTTCTTCAGCTCCTGGAGAAGAACATGCGACTGGAGTGTAAGTGCCACGGCGTCTCCGGCTCCTGCACCACCAAGACCTGCTGGACGACGCTCCCGAAGTTCCGGCAGCTCGGCTACATCCTGAAGGACAAGTACTTCCAGGCGGTTCACGTGGAACCGGTCCGAGCGAGCCGAAACAAGCGGCCCAAGTTCCTGAAGATCAAAAAACCATATTCCTACAGAAAGCCCATGGACACGGACCTGGTCTACATCGAGAAATCTCCCAACTACTGCGAGGCGGATCTCATCACCGGCAGCATGGGGACGCAGGGGCGTATCTGCAACAAGACGGCGCACCAAGCCAACAGCTGCGACCTGATGTGCTGTGGGCGGGGCTACAACACGCACCAGTACTCGCGGGTTTGGCAGTGCAACTGCAAGTTCCTGTGGTGCTGCTACGTCAAGTGCAACACCTGCAGCGAGAGGACAGAGGTGTACACGTGCAAATGATCCAAATGAATTCATTCATTAGTTTAATTTACTCAAGAAAACATCGATACGGTGCTTTCTCGGACGTATCGCGTGGAAGTGTTGGAGGGTCTGGAGGGTCTGAGAAGGTCAGAATCATGGGAGCATCATCGGGGTACAGCCTACTGGGTACTGAGTGATGTAGATCCATGGCTTTAAGGCTCCTCCTTAAGAAAGGAGAAACAACTTGTTTGCACAAGATGAGTTCTCCGTTGTTGGGTCTCCATTGTTGGCCAGGGACCATACATGTACAGTATGTACAGTAGAGTTGGAGTTGGAGCATGGAGGAGGTCCAATAGAAAGGAACAAGAGATCCTTGGTGCAGATCTTTTGCCTTGGCACCAATGGACCAGTGCTCCAATGCACCAATGGACCAATGGACCAATGGACGTCTTGCAAATATGGCCAACAATGATGGTTCGACTCCAACTCCAAGTCCAAGGAAATTCCAGGAAAGTTTGTTTTTTGCGACAATAAGAACGAAAAAATGCTGGGAAACTTGGGAAAGTTGGGAAAGTTGAGAAAAGTTGGAACAGTTGGTCCTTGGGCGTTGACCTTGGCCACATCTGGAGATCCTTATTAGTGAATGAGCTGCTTAGTGAACCTTTAATGGACCTTAAAACAAAAATAATACAGTAATTGTGAACTGGATGGATAGTTTTGGATCGTTTTATTCTTATTCTGATGGACTTCCGATGGAAAGCGTACTGTTTGTGGATGACGACGGTGATATTTAACTTTTTATTTAGAGAAAGAAAGGCTAATATTAATTTATTTAATAATAAAACTACTGATTTTGTCTTTCGTTACGTGAGTTACGGTCCGTTTTCACCATTAAATATTGTGTGTAATTGTGTTCCTGTGTATGTAACCAGCTCTCACACTCGATCCCACGAGCCTGTGCTTTATAATTAATGTACTGAGTGTAAAACAAACATCAAACAAACAGACAAACAAACAAACACAATACATTACATTGTGCATTATGTATCACTGGTGCACGTAAACGTTCTAAACGTTGTGTAAAGTTTTAAGTTTTGCACCATTGAGTTTAGTTGAAACTTGTTTTTTATTTTGCCTCTACTGTGTTTTGTTCTTCCACCTCAGCTCTCAGCACAATGCAATTTCTATATATATATATATATTTCTATACATAAATATGTATTTATATTTAAAGAAAAAATAAACACTGGAAATATCAATGAAAAAAAAACATTCCTCTTGAAGGCTATCTCCTTTTAAAATGAACCAATGAAACGTATTCCCCCATTAATGTGAATGTGAATCCACACACACTGCAAAAAAACAAAAACAACAAAATCCTAGCAAGTGAAATTAATTTTAATACTAATTTTAATGCAATTCCTTGAAAAACAGCATTGAGTGTAAGTGTAAGATTATTGTGCATACTTTAGGAACAACGGATCTTGTTTTACGTCATTTAAACTTAAAATAAGCATGAAAAGACACCCTTTAGGATATAAAATAAGAGATTTTTACATGATTCAAGACTTACTTTGAGGATTTTAAGACTTTGCGATTGCTCATTTTAGGAACAACACCCTTAATCAGTCTCACGTAGAATTTCCACCATGGTTTAAGTGATTTGAACTCAAAATATGCATAAAAAGACACCAATTAAGCTATAAATCTTATATTTTAACGTGATTAAAGACTTACTTTGAGGATTTCAAGACTTTGTGATTGCTTATTTTAGGAACAATAATCTTAATCAGTTTTACATAGAATTCTTCACTTGTTTTAAGTAATTTAAACTCAAAATTAGCATAATAAATACATACTTTGAGGATTTTGAGACTTGGTGATTGCTTATTTTAAGAAAAAACAACTTTAATCAGTCTCACTTAGAATTTCCGCCTTGTTTTAAGTCATTTAAACTCAAAATAAGCATAAAAAGTTATTTTCTTGATTCTTGTGTCCAAATTTAAGATATAAATGTGAGATTTTGACTTGATTTAAGACTTAGATCAAGGATTTTGAGTAAATCTGCTTAACAATTAAAACTAGATATATATAATTTCTAGTTTTAAACTCCAATAGATGTTTTTTTGCAGTGTAGAGTGCACTAAATTCATGTTAATGACAGTAGATGAGTTATATTATTTGGACCAGTGTTGTTCACTGATTACTACGGTACAAAAACCCAACAATGATCCAAATTATGACCCAAATTATTTAATTGACACGGTTTAACCTCTTCAAAAAGCAACAAATTTAACGATGAGTTCATTTTGGAAGGACTTAGCCTAAAATCAGGAGATTTCTCCACATGCTACTGATCCTGAGCGCTGAGGTCACTGATACTGATATTAAAATATAAATATATAACTTTCTTTTTGCTGCTAGTCATCTGGTCATTTCTAGGCTAAAACGTGGAAACGGTTGAGTCTTTTAAGTTGAATATAGTGCTTTTAAAACGTGAACGTGGGCTAATATGGTATCACACAGTTTAACAGAATATATTTTGCGAGAGATTATTTTTATATGAGTGTTTTTTATTTATTTGTGCTGTAAAAAAACGTCCTGCTCCCCGATTTTACTTTTACTATTCATAGATAACGTAGGTGGAAATTAGTAATCTAAGCTATAAAACTGCATGGGGTCGATAATTTTATGGTACCAGCTTGATTGGTTAATTGGTTTGATGTTACTGGCTCTCAAAGCTCAACCTAAAACATTAAAAACAGTACTACAGTAATTCAGTAATTGCTTAATTAGTAAAAGTAATTGGTTAAAAATGGATTAGAAAGTTCAGTCGCAGTTTTTGTTTCATTTTTAACAGTTTTTAGCAGTTTATTGACAGTGGTTCTGAATACAGAACCAATAAGTGAAAAGTAAAATTAAAACTGGACGAATATCGGTACTATAAGTCAAATTTAATGACGATTTATTGATTTTAGCCAAAGAACAACTGAATTTGGAGGTGGCTCTTCACTAAAAGTCATCCTCAACTTTGGTCCTATTGGTCCTATTGATCCTAGCTGACAACGAACTTTGAGTTCAAGTGACGTTTTTGCCAAACTGGTCGTTCTGCATGCTTATAATTGTCATAACTGAGTTGTGCATTATGTTTTGAACAGTGTTAATAATAAAAGTCACCTCAGCAGTTTGCACTTGTAGCCTGTACTTGTCTTTTTTTATTTATTTACAACAAAAAAAAGACATTTTCCTTTATAGTAAATGAAAAGTGAAGTGATCCAGACTATGTAGGAACTTAAAAGTGTTTAAAAATACTAAAAATACTCTGATAACTTGCAATTTCTAAGGCTGGTAACTCTGAGGTGGTCCTGATGAGTGCCAGTTCCACCATCATAACGCATTTGATGGTGTTTTTTTATTTATTTACAACAAACAAAACTAATTTTTCCTTAATAGTAAATGAATAGTGAAGTGATCTATCAGATGATGTAGGAACACAAAAGGAATCATGTAGTAACTCAAAAACAGTGTTTAAAAAGAACTAAAATATATACAGCTCTGGTTGTTTTTTAATCACAGTTTTTATGCATTTATGCATCTTGGCATCATGTTCTCCTCCACCAGTCTTACACACTGCTTTTAGATAACTTTATGCTGCTTTACTCCTGGTGTAAAAATTCAAGCAGTTCAGTTTGGTGGTTTGATGGTTTGTGATCATCCATCTTCCTCTTGATTATATTCCAGAGGTTTTCAATTTGGTAAAATCAAAGAATCATTTTTAAGTGTTCTCTTATTTTTGTTTAGACTTTTTTAATGTTCCACTACTTAATTACTTTATTACACAATAGTTTTATAGTTTTTACATTTAAACATAACATTGCAACTTTGTGACTCTGTGTTTTAGTTCTTGTTTTTGCAGGCAGTGGTTCCAAATATGTGATGGGATGAACCATTTCCGTACTATATATGTCGATTACTGTAATTAAGGCAAGCAGAAGAAGTTTCATACTAAAGAAAAAATACTTTTAACTTTATTTTATTTTTCCTAGAGCTTCTAACTTTAAAACTGACTTTAGACATAACAGGAGGGTTAAAACAGATTAACAAAAAACACCTTAGATGTTTTAGATTTTAGTTTTAGAAGTCTAAAAAAACACAGCAAGTGGATAAGAATCTATTGAAACAGCCAAAAACATTATTTTTTTTCCGTGGGGAGCCTCTTAGATAGATAGATAGATAGATAGATAGATAGATAGATAGATAGATAGATAGATAGATAGATAGATAGATAGATAGATAGATAGATAGATAGATAGATAGATAGATAGATAGATAGATAGATCTTATTTCTCTTACTAAGCATTGTAAATGTAAGATTGTTTTACTTATTTTACGAATAATTATCTTATTCAGTCTTACTTTTAATTTTCACATTATTTTAAGTAATTTGAATTTAAAGTCACCAGTCAAGTTATTCTAATACTTGTGTAGAAAGTTAAGCAGGAAAATAAAATATTTTTGCCTGATTTAGGTGTTACTTCACTCATTTTGAGACTTTGCCATTGCTTTTTGTAAGAATACTTTATAAGAAAATTTAACTTACCCCAATGGCAGACTTCTTTTGCTTAATTTTGTCTCAATTCAAATAAATTTTATCTACTTTTTGCCAATGGATTTTTTGTAGGGCACACACTTCAAAAAATCCATTGGCAAAAACTAGACAAAATATATGCAAATTAAGACAAATATATGTATATTAAGCAAAAAAATCTGCCAATGGGGTAAGCAACATTTTCTTAGTAAGATTTCTTACAAAAAGCAACGGCAAAGTCTCAAAATGAGTGAAGTAACACCTAAATCAGGCAAAAGAATCAGAATAACTTGATTGCTGCTTGATTTTGCTTATTTTGAGTTCAAATGACTTGAAATAAGATACAAATTCTAAGTAAGAATGATTAAGATAATTATCCCTAAAATAAGGAAAATAATCTAAACTCTTACACAATGCTTAGTAAGACAAAAAGACTTATCAGAGAAGAAAATTAGATTTGTTGCCTTAAATTTAGAAAATTTCATAATTTTTTAGATTTGTAGATAGATAGATAGATAGATAGATAGATAGATAGATAGATAGATAGATAGATAGATAGATAGATAGATAGATAGATAGATAGATACTGCAAAAAACAAAATCTTAGCAAGTGAAATTATCTAGTTTCAAAGCAATAAATCTTGTAAATTGTAAATGTAAGGTTGTCTTATTATTTTAGGAATAATGATCTTATTCAGTCTTACTTAGCATTTCCACCTTATTTTAAGTCATTTGAACTAAAAATAAACACAAACAGTCAGCAGTCACGTTATTCTGATACTTGTGTAGAAATTTAAGCAAGAAAATAAAATCTATTTTTGCTTGATTTGAGTCTTACTTTACTCATTTTGGGGCTTTTTCATTGCTTATTTTAAGAATATTTTATAATAATTTTTTGCTTAATTTAAGCATTTATGTCTCAATTTAATTACTTTTATCTAGAATTTGCCAATGGATTTTTTTAGTGTACATAATTGTTTTGTTAAGACTTCTCGCCACAAGTGTTAAAGCTTCCCAAAAAAGACGCTTTTCAGAAAGTGACAAACAAGAAAACGTCTCGAGCGCCAAAATGCTAACGTTCCAAAAGCGCTAAAGCGCTAAAGCCAGCGAGGAGCCCTTCTCCCAGCAGGACTCTGAAAAAGCTGGATATTGTGATTCAGCTCATGGTTTCTGAGAGCTGATGCCGAGGTTGTTTGGCCAGCTGCCTTTTCACGGGGTTTCCTACTGAGGCCTTTTTTCTTCACAGATTTGCAAAGCAGCGTTTTTGTGCCAATTATTCAAGGGTAAGGCTAAGATCTTTTCGAACCCATGGTCTGAAATTCCTCTTGACATCATCCTTCACAATTGAAAAGCCCCTTTGGTCGGGGACGGGGGGTCGTGGAGACGGGGGGGAGGGGGGGGGATGTGGAGGACGGAGGGAGGGGGTTGAGGGGGTGGATTGGTGCACAAAATAAATAGCATCCAGAAGTTAGCTTGATTTTGCATAGTTAACATTTCGCCTACAGGCAGCCGAGCTTCTCAGGGCGACCGGGCGGCATTTCTGAGCCCCACGGCCGCGTTGTTGTGGTGACGACTCTAAGGACTGAATGAAGCAGATGTCAGAGTAATCCATCACCCCTATAACCCCCCCCTTACACCTCGCTAACCACCCCCCCTCCCTGCTCGGAGGCAGGGCTCCCTACATACCGCTGTTCATCAATTTAAAAAACCCTCTCCACCAGAACCTACCATTTCCCTCACCCTCGCAATCATCACACAGTAAAAACTGTCAGTAGTCGTCAGCCGACCGTAACTCAGTGCCAACAACACGTTTTTATGGCTGATGACTGAGGTTACCACCTCACTAATCAAAGGGATTGTCAAGCCGCTGATGACTCTTTTACACCTGCGAGAAAAAATAAAAATGATGAGTTTCTTTAATTTTACCAAATTAAAAACCTCTGGAATATAATCAAGAGGAAGATGGATGATCACAAACCATCAAACCACCAAACTGAACTGCTTGAATTTTTGCACCAGGAGTAAAGCAGCATAAAGTTATCCAAAAGCAGTGTGTAAGACTGGTGGAGGAGGAGAACATGATGCCAAGATACACAAAAAAAAAACACTGTGATTAAAAACCAACCAGGGTTATTCCACCAAATATTGTTTTCTGAACTCTTTTTGTTTAGATACAAACTTCTTCACATAACTGCTGTTAATCATTTATAAAATAAATTTAAATATGTTACTTCCAAGTGTCCAAATGTATATGTAAAATAAAACAAATTAAATAAATTAACATCTAATAGTTAAGCAGGTTTAAACATGTATATAACTTAAAATAAACAGACTAGAATGTAATAGTTCCAACTATGTATACAGCTCTGAAAAAAAAAACAAGAGAGCTCTTAAAAATGATGAGTTTCTTTGATTTTACCAAATTGAAAAAAACCCTGGAATATAATCAAGAGACTGGTGGAGGAGAACATGATGCCAAGATGCATGAAAAAAAAATGTGATTAAAAACCAATCAGGGTTATTCCACCAAATATTGATTATTTCTGAACTCTTAAAACTTTATAAATATTAACTTGTTGTTTTATTTGCATTATTTGAGGTCTGAAAGCTCTGCATCTTTTTTGTTTGTTATTTCAGACATTTCTCATTTTCTACAAATAAATGCTCTATAAAAATGACAATATTTTTAAGTTGGAATGTGGAACAAATGTTGTCTTTAGTTTATAGAATAAAACAACACAAACATCATTTTATTCAAACATAAACCTATAAATAGTGAAATCAGATAAACTGATTCAGGAACTGAAGTGCTCTCTTATTCTTCACAAAAGAAATTCTCAAGTACTATATACTACAATAGTTTTCGTAAAAAATTCGTAAATAAAGTTACGCTTATGTATGCAGTGCCTTTCTAGAAACACAAGGACACTTTCCAATTTACACATTTTTACACAAACCATTCATACTCAGCACTCATCCACACACACTGGCGAAAAGCAGCAGCCAATAGCGCAGAGCGTACTCTCAACCGGAAACAACCCCGTCCACCTGGAGGAGGACTGCATCCAGCACTACAGCATTTACCCAGGACAGCATTTGCCAATCCATATCTTAGCAAAAAGTCATATATACATTTTATACACACACACACACACATACAATCTTATACAATACACATACAGTACTGTGCAAAAGTTTTAAGCACCTGTGAGAATTTTAAGTAAAGAAAAAGCTTCTTATTTGTGCAGCAAGTGTTTTTATTACATTACGATAAATACAAAACAGCAATTTTACAAAAAGTAAATGTTTTCCTTAAAACAACATCTCCTAATCTCTCATCGCTCATCTGAGTTTAATAGAGTTATTTATTTCTAGTTATCATCATATAAATTAACACCTGGTTTGGTAAATTGATAAATTGGTAAATGTGGTAAATCAGGTGAGCTGCTGACGGAACTGAACATATATATATATATATATATATATATATATACACATGCTGGCTGAGGAGCATCCAGGAAAAATCTGGAATCTCTACACTTTAACTTGTTCAAATTATATGTGATGCTTTTTTTTTCAGGTAAAAACACTCGTATTGCTGAGATAAATGTATTAGTGTCATTTGCTTTGGTGCCTAAAACTTTACTGTATAAACGTTGGGTCTTAACATTTTTTTGGAACAATAATTTAATGTACCACCTAAATACCCATTGTTGGAGACCAGGCATGCCTCTTAATGTTGATGGCAGAACCTGATAATAGTGGTCTTTCAGCAGGATAATGCACCATTTCACACATTGTTTAGGAACAGTTAAGGAACAGTCTGAGGAACAGTTTAAGGAACAGTCTGAGGAACAGTCTGAGGAACAGTTTAAGGAACAGTTAAAGGAACAGTCTAAGGAACAGTTTAAGGAACAGTTAAAGGAACAGTCTAAGGAACAGTTTAAGGAACAGTCTGAGGAACAGTCTGAGGAACAGTTTAAGGAACAGTCTGAGGAACAGTCTGAGGAACAGTTTAAGGAACAGTTAAAGGAACAGTCTAAGGAACAGTTTAAGGAACAGTCTGAGGAACAGTCTGAGGAACAGTTTAAGGAACAGTTAAAGGAACAGTCTAAGGAACAGTTTAAGGAACAGTCTGAGGAACAGTCTGAGGAACAGTTTAAGGAACAGTTAAAGGAACAGTCTAAGGAACAGTTTAAGGAACAGTCTGAGGAACAGTCTAAGGAACAGTTTAAGGAACAGTCTGAGGAACAGTCTGAGGAACAGTTAAAGGAACAGTCTGAGGAACAGTCTGAGGAACAGTTAAAGGAACAGTCTAAGGAACAGTTTAAGGAACAGTTAAAGGAACAGTCTAAGGAACAGTTTAAGGAAAAGTCTGAGGAACAGTCTGACGAACAGTTTAAGGAACAGTTAAAGGAACAGTCTAAGGAACAGTTTAAGGAACAGTCTGAGGAACAGTCTGAGGAACAGTTTAAGGAACAGTTTAAGGAACAGTCTGAGGAACAGTCTGACGAACAGTTTAAGGAACAGTTAAAGGAACAGTCTAAGGAACAGTTTAAGGAAAAGTCTGAGGAACAGTCTGAGGAACAGTTTAAGGAACAGTTAAAGGCACAGTCTAAGGAACAGTTTAAGGAACAGTCTGAGGAACAGTCTGAGGAACAGTTTAAGGAACAGTCTAAGGAACAGTTTAAGGAACAGTTTAAGGAACAGTCTGAGGAACAGTCTGAGGAACAGTTTAAGGAACAGTCTGAGGAACAGTCTGAGGAACAGTTTAAGGAACAGTTAAAGGCACAGTCTAAGGAACAGTTTAAGGAACAGTCTGAGGAACAGTCTGAGGAACAGTTTAAGGAACAGTCTCAGGAACAGTCTAAGGAACAGTTTAAGGAACAGTCTGAGGAACAGTCTGAGGAACAGTTTAAGGAACAGTTAAAGGAACAGTCTAAGGAACAGTTTAAGGAACAGTCTGAGGAACAGTCTGAGGAACATGGTGGTGCTTGGACGGTGTCGCCCTGGCCTCTGGGCCAGATTCCCCAGATCCTAAACTTCCTAATCTGATTGAGTATCTGTTGGATCTGCTGGAACAGCTAAACGATCCAACTCTCAACTTTTGAAGAATTTAAGCTGATATCTGCTGATATCTTGGTGATGGAGAACGCAGATCTCAGGACATAAGAGGTCTTGTAGAGTCCATGCCTTGGGGGGTCAAAGCTGTCAAAGATAAGTCTATTCTGTTCTTTTTTATATCATTTTTAATCATTCACTGTTCCTGGTAATCTTTATCTTCCTTACAAATAGAATTGCAAATTCCACACTTCCTTTTAGATGAGATGTTTAATGCATTTGCATTACTTAGGTTAGGTCTATTAGGCGATCATGCATTTGAAGTTTATGCATTTGTCATTTATGTATACTTTTATTTGTGTTTTTCACGTTTTATTAGTTGTATTTGTTCCTCCATGTATCTTCCATGCACATCACCACGATTAAGGCAAGATGTTTAAAGAGTGCTTTATAAATAAATCTTACTAATCTCTTTCTTACTATTAAAACAGGCAAAACACCACAACATCTAACCAGCATTTTACTTATATTATTTTACTATAATGTACTGCATAAGCTAACCCTGCTTTCAGGGTTTAAATTAGGGACTGGAAAATATATCAGTGTTGCGATATATCATATAATTTTAATTGTTTAATTGTAATGTCAATTAAGGATATTTTAATTGAAACACAGGTGCTTTAAAGTCCCTAAAGCCTGGTTTATATATATATATATGCAGTAAATCTGCATTAAATCAATGCTACAGTTGTCTACAGAATAGCCTGTGCGAGCGCCCTACGCAGCTGTCGTATAAATTCCTTTTATTTGAGATAAACTGCTGATAAAGGGCAGTTTAATCTGATATATTAGCCAGATAACGCTAATTACCACAGATATGAGCAAATGCTGTCTCTGCTGCTCCATGCTGTTCACACACTGAATACAGTATGTGCTGCATTCACTGCTCACATCCATGCAACTCTATGTGTTTTTCTACATGCACATCTGCACTGCATGTCCCATTAAAAACACTGATTTAATATTTTTTTAGTATTCTGTTTTAAATGAGCTTTACACTGCACAGATATAAAGATATACACACTGAAACACAGAATCTTCTCACTATATTTACTTTCTTACTCCCATGCCAGACAGTTATGACCAAACAGATGAGACTCTGATGTGCATGCGTGGTTTATTGGTGCGCATTTTGTTGCCTGTGTGAAACTAAACCAAACAGAGGGAGAAACGATTCAAATAAACAAACTGATCAACTGATCCGGTCCATAGAAACCAACTTCAGGTGTGAAAATACCCTAAAAGCTCGTAAAGAATTGTCTTTTGATATATCGAGTATCGCAGAATCACAGTATCATGATAATATCATTATCGTGAGCAATGTATCGTGATCTTGATTTATGTATCGTGATATCATTTTGGTGAGTGATGTATCGTGATAATATCATTATCATGAGTGATGTCTCGTGATATTGTATCGTGATTGATGTATCGTGATATCATTATGGTGAGTGATGTATCGTGATAATATCATTATCGTGAGTGATGTATCGTGATATTGTATCGTGATTGATGTATCGTGATATTGTATCGTGAGTGATGTATCGTGATATCATTATGGTGAGTGATGTATTGTGATAATATCATTATCGTGAGCAATGTATCGTAATATCATTATCGTGAGCAATGTATCGTAATATCATTATCGTGATTGACATATCGTGATATTGTATCATAAACGATGTATCATGATATCGTTTTGCTAAGCAAAGTATTTGTGATATTGTAATATAAGCGATATATCATGATTATCATATCGTTGGTGATGTATCGTGACATCGTATCGTGAGCAGTGTATTGTGATTATCATATAGTTTGTGATGTATCGTGATATCGTATCGAGAGTGATGTATTGTGATTTTCATATCGTGAGCGATGTATCGTGATATCGTATCAAGAGTGATGTATTGTGACATTGTTATCGTGAGCATTGTATTAAGATAATATAATATCTTAAGTGATAATTTCTGCGATACTATCGAATTGTAAGCGATGTATCGCAATGATATCGTATCATCACTGACGTATTGTCATAACAGCATTATGTGAACCATGTGTTATGATAATCTCATTATGTGGGCGAGGTATCGTGATGATATCGTCAGGCTTAATGAATCGTATGCCCTGTGATTTTCACCCCTGGTCTGGATTAAGCTCTTCTCTGATTGGCAGGAGCTCAAGCTTCTGTTCTGGTTCTGTTTTGATTCTGCTTCTGTCAGCGACTATAAACATCATGATTATTAAACGTCAATTACGATTCTCGCGGTGTTTTCTCATAAATAAGGATCGTTTCGCTGCCAAGTTTTTCTCCGCTGAGCGTCAGAGCCGCGGATCCTCTCTCTCCTCCTGACGCGAGGCTTTACGGCCTGCTCTGGGCTCACCTGTACACACCTGTGCACACCTGGAATCTGACAGGATCTGTGATTTATGGCTGCCAGCCTGTCTCTGTCTGCTGAAGGTGTGCCTGGATCCAGTCGCTCTCTGCAGCCTCGTTCACCTCGCCCAAACATCTTCTTACCACCAAAAATAAGCACAAAATTAATTCAGTTAATTCTGTTTCTGTTTTTGTAAATCGATCGAGATTACACGCACATGATCAGGAGACTGGTTCGAATCCCGGTCATGCAGCTTGCCATAGCATCTGCTGGAGCCCCGAGAGAGCACAGTTGACCTTGCTCTCTCTGGGTTGGTGGGTGGCGATCCAAGCTGAACTGTATGAATTTTGGCACCAGGAGTAAAGGCATGAAGTTATTCAAAGGCAGTGTGTAAGACTGGTGGAGGAGAACATAAAGCCAAGACGCAAGACACATTAAAAACTAGTATTATTTCATCAAATATTGATTTTCTGAACTCTTAAAAAACAGTAATATTTCTGAAGTTTCTTCTTTGCAACTTTTTCCTTATTTTGAACATTTCTCATTTTCTCATTTGACTCAAACATATACCTATAAATAGTAAAATCAAAGAAACTGATTATTTTGAAGTGGTTTATTTCTATTCTTTTCTGGGGTTGTAAATTTAGAAATAGCATATATCCTGCTAGCTAGCAAGGTAAGATAACTAGCTTCAATTGATAGCCAATTAAAAAGAACAGTTTAATGTGTTTAAGTAACATTCTTACGTTATTTATCGCTTATATTTCAAAATAAACTTTAGCCTACTTGTCGTTTTGTTAGCATTAATGTTAATTTAATACATTTTACAGCAGAATTGTGGTAAAACATCGTGTGAGGTTGAATTGTAAAGCATATAGTCATTAAGTCCAGTGTTTGTCATGGTATTATCTTTATTAATCCCATTTCTCTCAGTTTTAAACCAGTTTTAACATGAAATATAATGCACAATATGTTTAGTTTAGTCACTGAGGGAGAACAGGTGTCTGCTGCTCTGCATCACTGTCTCTCTCTCGTGATGGGACATGTCTAATACCCCTCATTATTCTTACCGTCTTATTAAGAGCCTAAATTAAGTAATACACGACTTTTAGGTGTCTCAGGAATGACATCACGTCCCGAGCACGCAGCAAACGTCTCGCAGAAGGGCATGATGCTGCAGTACGTCCTATTTTCTTTTCTCAATTATCATATAAATCAGATATTTATGGCTCCTAATTCTTCTTAGAGGGCAAATGCGCACTAAATCTTCCTGAGACGTCTGCGTTATTGAGCAATGACTGTCTCTACGCTGATAATATTTTGTCTGCCAAGTGCTGGGCAACCAGATAATGACTTAAATATCCTCGACTGAAGCCTGAGAGCCTGAGAGAACCATTCTGCTTTCTTAAATCTGTGACTTTTAATGTGCGTGGAACTGTTTTAAGAATAAAAATTCTTTCATCCTGCCAAAAAACTGCTGTTGTTAATGAATAAAAACAAAAAAACCTGTTTAAGGCACTAGGTAATGCTCATTGCTATCTTACACCCCATTAACACCAGTCTATTTTCACTTATATTTTCCTCCTGTCTGGTTTAAACAGCAGCAGATCTTCTGAATATATCTACACTGATGGGCGTGGTGTTCTGGAAATGAGGTGTGTTCAGGTACATTTCTGGAGTTTTATCTTGTTTATCTTGGTAACAGAAAACACAGGAGCTCCACTGACTGAATACAACCTAGACAGACGCCAACAGTCAGACGCTCATCGCTATCTTGGCAATGCAGGCGCGCCACATATACGGGAATTTATAGGAATACAAGCTCTGTTGAAAAGCGTTGGTCACGTCCAGGTAGCTGCGTTGTTAAAATAGCAATCTGCCAAAGTCAGAGCTCACCTGGTTCCACTGGTTGCAGGTTGTACTTTTCCTGATGTTATGATAGCAAAAGACAAAAAACAAAGTTGCTGTAGATTAGCTTAAATGTAGAGTTTAAAAAAATTAGAAAACACGCTTTTAGGTTTTCTTAGTCACATGACTTTATCACAGAGTTCAGTAGCTCCTCCATTTCCACTCGCTGTTGTGTTTTTTAACGTGGATCTCCGTGGAAACCGTGGCACACCCAAAGTGTAATTACAGTCAGCGGCAGTGGACAAATAGCTATTTTAAGGTAAAAAGATTGAAACTCAGAGATGTGCGTCCGGACGGGACTAAAATTACCGGAGGAGCACGGAGTTCAGAGAAAAACAGTAGATAATTCAGCCTGCAATTTTCTCAGAGGACGTCTGAGAAAAACACCTACATGATTGTTCTGGACGGGGATAAAATCACAGAGGATAAAAGAGAATCCCCCATAAAAGAGAAAATTACCCAGAACCCCCTGAGAAAAATAATCTCATTCAAATAGGGCTTTAGAATACAGTAATACGTTTAATTTGCTATAAAATAATCTTAGTTACAGATTTAGTTGCTGCTTGTAGCCTCAAGCTAAAATCAAAAGGAAGTTTAAAAATCTATAAAAAATAGAGAAAATATTTCTCAATAAAACCTCCTCAATTCAGTTAAGTGTGTTTTACGTTTGACCCTGTAGATCAGAGTGAGTGTGAAGTGTGTTTACAGTGATGAGTTCTTGTATACAGTGTGTGTTATCTATCTATCGCTCATCCTCAGGTGATAAAGGGGGCGGCGGCTGAGATTACTGTGGGGAGGGATTACCTGCTCACTGTACTGACTTCCTCCAGCAGTGGAATGCAAACTAAGCGAGTGTGTATGATGGCATGTGTGTGTGTGTGTGTGTGTATGATAGTGTGTAAGTGTGTGTATGATGGTGTGTGTGTGTGTGAGAGTAATATGGTGTTATTTATCTTGTTTGAGTGAAGGTATGGTGGTCCCTCATGCTCTAAAACACCTCAACCACAAACTACAGTAATCCACCTCACCTCCATTAGGATCACTGTATCCTGTGAATACCAAGACTTGCACATTGAGTACCAAGACATGTGAATTCAGTACCAAGACTTGGGACTTCACTTTAGGAATTGAGTATCAAGACTTGGGACTTGAGTGGCAAGACTTGGGACTTCACTCAGAACTAGAGTACGAAGACTTGGGACATGATTCAGGAGTTGAGTATCAAGATTTGTACTTAATTCAGACTTGAGCACCAAGACTTGGGTCTTGGCTCAGTAGTTCAATACCAAGACTTAAGATTTGACTAGGGACTTGAATACCAAGACCCAAGACTTTACTAGTGATTTGAGTACCAAGATCTGGGACTTGATTCAGGAGTTGAGTACCAAGACTTTGGAATAATTTAAGACTTGAGTACCTCTGCACTTGGGTACCAAGACTTGGGACTTGACTCAGAAGTTGAGTACCAATACTCTGGAATTAATTCAGGAGTTAAGTACCAAGACTTGGGACTTGACTCAGAAGTTGAGTACCAATACTCTGGAATTAATTCAGGAGTTAAGTACCAAGACTTGGGACTTGACTCTGGACTTGAGTTCCAAGACTTGGGACATCACTTAGAACTTCAGTACCAAGACTTGGAACATTACTCTGGACTTGGGTACCAAACTTTGGGACTTTATTCAGGAGTTGAATACCAAGACTTGGGACTTGACTCAGAAATTGGGTACCAAGACTTGGTATTTGACTCAGAACTTGGGTATCAAGACTTGATGCTAAATTCGAGACGTGAGTATGAAGACTTAGGACTTGGTTCAGGACTTGTGTATCAAGATTTGTACTTAATTTGGACTTGAGCATCAAGACTTGGGACTTGACTTGGGACCTGAATACTAAGACTTGGGACTTGAGTTTCAAGATTTGTACTGAATATGCACTTGGGTACTGAGACTTGAGACTTTCTTGTTTTATTTTTCACTTACTAAGTTGTTCCCACCTCTACATGTTACCTGTTTACTCCCATGCTTTGTGAAGAACAGTGGATGAGCAGGTATCTACACAGCGTTCAGGTCTGCGCTGTGATTGGTTGATACTCTGTTCTGGGTGTGAAATTAAACGAGAGCGAGCCGAGGCCAAGAACACTCACTCAACAGCCTTCAGAGCTCAGACTCATCTCTCTGCTGCTGATGGAGATTACCTGCAGACACTGTTAGCATCGCTTCTGAACCCAAACAGAGGCGTCAATTAATTAGCACACACTGCTCTTATGCAAAACAGCCATGCAGGTGTACAATGTAAAACACTTACCTGTAAAATTACAAGAAAAAGACAGTAAAAAAGGCATAATAAATGAATAGTGATCTATCAGATTTTTACATTTACTCCAGTAGATTTTTTGATTGGTTCTTTTACTTTTACTGAAGTAGATTTTTAGATGGGTTCTTTTACTTTTACTCAAGTAGATTTTTAGATTGGTACTTTTACTTTTACTCAAGTAGATTTTTTGATTGGTTCTTTTACTTTTACTCAAGTAGATTTTTAGATTGGTATTTTTACTTTTACTCAAGTAGATTTTTAGATGGGTATTTTTACTTTTACTCAAGTAGATTTTTAGATGGGTATTTTTACTTTTACTCAAGTAGATTTTTAGATTGGTACTTTTACTTTTACTCAAGTAGATTTTTAGATTGGTATTTTTACTTTTACTCAAGTAGATTTTTAGATTGGTATTTTTACTTTTACTCAAGTAGATTTTTAGATGGGTATTTTTACTTTAATCGAGTAGATTTTTAGATGGGTATTTTTACTTTAATCGAGTAGATTTTTAGATGGGTATTTTTACTTTTACTCGAGTAGATTTTTAGATGGGTATTTTTACTTTTACTCGAGTAGATTTTTAGATTGGTACTTTTACTTTTACTCAAGTAGATTTTTAGATTGGTATTTTTACTTTTACTCAAGTAGATTTTTAGATCGGTATTTTTACTTTAATCGAGTAGATTTTTAGATGGGTATTTTTAATTTTACTCAAGTAGATTTTTAGATGGGTATTTTTACTTTAATCGAGTAGATTTTTAGATGGGTATTTTTACTTTTACTCGAGTAGATTTTAAGATGGGTATTTTTACTTTTACTCGAGTAGATTTTTAGATGGGTACTTTAACTTGATTTTAACTTTAGTAGATTTTTGCAAAGTAAAGGTACTTTTACTCAATTACAAATTTTCAGTACTTTCTCCACCTCTGTGCACACATTCCTGAAGATGAAATGAATGAAGCGCTGGCTTCGCTGACAGATCCAGCCCTGGAAAAATAAAAAAACGGAGTCAGAGCGACTCAGGAGGTCCAACACGCCCTTCTTTTTGTCAGGTTCTTCGATCGTCTGACTGACAACCGAGCGGATCCTTTACGTAGCCAAAGGAAATATCAGCAAACCGCTTTTAATTACACATCTCCGCGGCCGCTGGCCTCTCCTCCTCCATGTGTGGCATGTGTCTAAAATTACAGCGCCGTGAAGAGAGCTGTGGAAAACGTGCGCCGGCTTGCAGCCCGGCCCCAATTTGTGGAATATGGAGGAACAATATTACGGGATAATTAAAAGTGGAGGTAAATACGAGCGGTTCCTTAACATTAGAGACATTAGAGGCCCAGAAAGCACACCTTTCTCCCCTTTATCCCCTCAGAAGTGTGAGGAATGCGCTAATGACAGTAGAAAACCGTGCCCGAGATGCCGAAGCTGGGAACGCTACGCGGGCCTGCGAGCTTTTCCCCACTTAATGCAGCAAAACGAGTCATTTTTCAGAGAAAAGGCCGAAATAATAGCGGGATTAGGGCAGTAAAGCAGCCATGTCTGTGGCCTAAAGCTGGAGGATAAAAATCCACGTTTGCTCAAGCCATGCCCAGAATCCTCCACAATAAGAGGGGGATGCTGCTGTTTTTGTTTTGGGCTCAAATCTTGTACAAATAATGGAATATGAGAATTGTGAATTTGTATAGGATACAGTATATAACGATAAGATAAGACAATGACCTAGAAAAACAAAAAGCACAGTTCAAATACTACACTGTAAGCCTGGATAAGCTGAATTTACTTAAAAATGTTAAGGAAACCAGTTGCCTTAAAAAGTTAAGAAATGAGTAATGAAAACTTGAGTTAGCATGACTTAAAACATCAAGTTATTACAACTAACTAAAGGAAAGTTGAGTTTACTGAACTTTTTAAGGCAGCCGGTCCCATAGGAAAGAAAGAGATTTCCTTAATGTCTCTGTTGTTTCTCCTAGACAGATATGAGATTAGAAGGAAACCCAAGAGAGATTTTACTTTAAATCTCCTGCTGCTCAGATGTTTCTCCTGAGACAAAGACTTCCATAATCTCACATGCATCTCCTCCTGAGTTTTACTACAGATCTCAATACAGTCTCACATTGTGCTCAGATTTGATAAAAACAAAAATAACAGTAATAGTTTACTAAATACAGAAAAGCTTAAATAAAATTAGACCATGAAGAGAAGAAGCTTCCGAAATGAATAGACTATACCTAAACAACGCAGAACATGAATTACACAATTCAGCATAAAAAATCTGATTTCAGAAAATCTCTAAATTTATTCTCCTAGGCAATTTTAGGAGAAACATCTGTGACAAAGTTGATATCTAAATGAGACAAGGGAGAATCACAAATATGTCTCCTGAGAAATCATAGAGCAACATTTAAGCAATAAAATTTTCCTCTGGGGTTTACTCATTTTTGTTTAAGTAATAGGGAATAAAAATTGAGTTAGCATAAATTAAAACATCAAGTTATTACAACTAAAGGGGAAGATTTGATTGGGGGGGAATCACTACACACTGATGGTGAGTGTTAGTCAGAAACTGTTGGACACGCCCAGTATGCAAATAGATTGTGACAGAAGCCAATAGAAAAGAAGCTGTTAATGACAAAACAGACTAAACTCATAAACTCAGTTATTATATTAAGTTGGTTCAACTTTCAAAGATCTCAGTTTGAATAGTACAGTATATGTGCTCACAAATTCAGTTCAACTAACTCAAAATAGTTGAGTATTGTTTAGAAATAAAAATCCAATTTTATGTAAAACAGACTCAAATCATTTCAAACAAGTTCAAGCAACGTATGGGTTTACAGTGTGGGTATACATGGGCCATTCCACTGAATGGATGCCATTTGCTTGTTGTAACTCAAAAAAACCCCATAATAAACTTATTTTTGTCTTTATATGTACTGGTCAATCTCAGGTAGCTTTACTTTACTCTCCATAAATTGTTTTTTAAAGTTTATAATACAAATATGTTGACAAAACTCATGTGACATTTAAAAAGCATGTATTTAAAAAGCAAGTTCACTAATTCCTTTTATTCTTTGATTTCTCTCAAGAAAGTCTTTAATATATCTATAATATATTGATATTTGTGACAAAACAAAACAATAAAAAAAATCACTCCTGTTACAACTGGAACTCACTCCTGTTACTTTTTATGTCTTTTATGTCTTGTTTTTTAAGCATAGAATTTGCAAAAACTAAAAATGAGTGTAAAACAGTGTCTATGCTAATAGCATAGCATTATAAAACTCTAGCAATAAAAAAACAAAACAAAAAAACAAAATGATTCTCTGATTTCTCTCAAGAAAGTCTTTAATATATCTATAATATACTGATATTTAAAACAAAAAAAAATCACTCCTGTTACTGGCACTCAGTCCTGTTGCTTTATATGTCTTGAGCAACAGAAATGAAAGTAACAGGAGTGAGTTTTCTAAGTAGAGAACTAGCAAAAACAAAAAAAAATGTGAAAAATAGCTAAATGACAGCTATGCTAATGAAAAAAAAAGTAAATGAACAAAACATGAAAACATTATAAAAATAAAAAAATACGAATTAATTCCTGGTGAGAAAAAGACAAAGGACGCACATTTATTTAATACATTGATTTATGTTAGTTGTGTTTTTTGTAGGTTATGTAGGTATCATTACTATATTATAACACTTTATGAATAAGCTCTTAAAGTCACAAAAGCTACTGTATATAAAATTTTATATATTTTTTAATCATAGTCCATTAAATAGATTAAATTTGATTAAATGCATTTTCATTTGCACATTTTATTCATTATATAAATATAAATAATAAACAATTATTATAAGCCATTTACAGCAGTTGTATGGGGATGTATACACAGTATTCAACTTGAATCACTTTTAGTAACTTGAATCAATTTTTTGGAACTGATACTGATTTTTAAGACATAATAATCCATAGAAACTTTTTTTTTATGTTTTTCTCCTGATATTGCAGTATTATAACAATAATACGATGTGTACGTGTGAGAACCAAGAGCGCTTGAGAAAATCCAGAGTGAAAGCTTTTCATACGGCCGTTTAAACAGAGGAATGACAAATCACCAGGAACAATACGCCAACATGAGAGCGCAATATTAATTCCCTCGTCTTTTTCATCACCTGCAGCCGAACGCAGTGAAGAGCAGGAATGCGCTGCATCGTCTCTGATGGTCTCCTTGAAAGAAGGAATAAAAACAGCTGGGCTGTTGTTGTGACAGAGCTGAAAAAGGTGAAGCTGAATCCTGAAAACCGATCGACGACAGAAGAACTCCGCATCGCTTCAATTAAAACCATTCAGAAGGAGGACGGTGACAAACTGAAGACGAATGAAGATGAGTTTTATCAGGACTGCTGTTTTAATTTGTGTCCATCATTAGTTCTGAGTGACGACTGTAGAAAATACTGTACAGACGTGGTTGTTGGTTGCATTTCCTTTTGTTGCACAGAGAAATAAAGCCTGAAAGCCCTGAAGAAGAAAGTCGTCACTGGTGTACTAAGTAACAGATGTCAACCAACAAAGAGGTAGACCAAGGAAAACCACAGCATAGAGGCTTCACCAGAAGATTTAAATCACTATTTGCAAGCTCTGAGTGGTCCAGCACCACAGAAGATTGCTGATTCGAATCCCAATCATGCGGCTTGCCATCAGCTCCAGCAGCCTCTCCTAATAAGTGGGTTAAGTAATTGGCCTTGTGATATTGAAGTTACTTCATTGGCTGGTTCATGATCTATTCTGATATACAATAGCTCTTAAATAGTGTTAATAGTGCTATGTGCATCAAAAATTTAAAAAATAGACAAAAAATACATGATGTTCATTATAATGTATGCAGGGTCTAAAAGGGATAAACTTATAACAATATTTAACCCCTGAACATCAGCTGCCGGAGCCCTGAGAGACCACAATTGGCCTTGCTCTTCTAATGAGTGGGTTGGGTAATTGACCAAACTGAACTGCTTGAATTTTTGCGCCAGGAGTAAAGCAGCATAAAGTTATCCAAAAGCAGTGTGTAAGACTGGTGGAGGAGATGTGAACATGATGCCAAGATGCGTGAATTAAAACTTTATGAATATGAACTTGTTTTCTTTGCATTATTTGAGGTCTGAAAGCTCTGCATCTTCTCATTTTCTGTAAATAAATGCTCTAAATGACAATATTTTTATTTGGAATTTGGGAGAAATGTTGTTCATAGTTTATAGGATAAAACAACAATGTTAATTTTACTCATTTGACCCTATTTAATATAAAAACTCATCTGTCCCGATCACTTCCTGTGTGAAGAAGGTTATAAAGGTCCTGACATGCCGTGTTGTAGGAAGCGATCCTCGTTGTCGTAACAAACTGCAGCCGTAATTACAGAGGAGTTCACGCTGGTTCAGTGCCGGGTGTTTGATTTCAGTGCCGGCGGCGGCGGCAGGTCTCTGACAGGTCGTTCAGCCGCCCGTCTGCAGACCTCCACAGAGCCGGGGGCCCTCAGGGGCCTCCAGTCGGCCCCGTTCACTCCGACTTCCCTCAGTGTCGCAGAGATTTAAGAGCACACAGGAAACCTGAGTGCTGTTTTCCTGTTTGAGGGAGGTGGACGTCCTTCCCGGGTCCGTCTCCTGAAGGACGACTCGTCTCGGATTTTCTCTACAACAATGCAGCTCTGCTTCACTGTCAGACTGCAGACTGAATATAAATATGATCCGTCCTGAAACTTATATAGGTTTATCCCCCACAGAACGTAGAGTAAAGTTTCTGTGGCTTAAACTGAGACTTCACTCAAAAATATATATATTTAACATTTTAGATGAATCATTCACTGTAAAAAAACTAAATTTAAATTGTTTTTAATGTGTTTTTTAAGTCAGCTGAACAAAAAATATTAAATTGCACCGTAAAATATAGCAAACTAGTCAGCTCAACTAATATTATTAAGTTAAAAGTAGGTCTAATGAAATAATAAATAATAATAATTATAAATATATAGATAGATAGACAGACAGACAGACAGACAGACTGATTGATAGATGATTACTTTCCTGTAATTAAATATCTGTATTTAATTACTTTGCTGTAATAAAGTATCTGTATGTAAATACTTTCCTGTAATTAAATGTCTGTCTGTAAATACTTTCCTGTAATAAAGTATCTGTATGTAAATACTTTGCTGTAATTAAATGTCTCTGTGTAATTACTTTCCTGAAATTAAATGTCTGTATGTAAATACTTTCTTGTAATTAAGTATCTGTATGTAAATACTTTGCTGTAGTTAAATGTCTGTATGTAAATACTTTCTTGTAATTAAGTATCTGTATGTAAATACTTTGCTGTAATTAAATGTCTGTATGTAAATACTTTCCTGTAATAAAGTATCTGTATGTAAATACTTTGCTGTAATTAAATGTCCCTGTGTAATTACTTTCCTGAAATTAAATGTCTGTATGTAAATACTTTCTTGTAATTAAGTATCTGTATGTAAATACTTTGCTGTAATTAAATGTCTGTATGTAAATACTTTCTTGTAATTAAGTATCTGTATGTAAATACTTTGCTGTAATTAAATGTCTGTATGTAAATACTTTCCTGTAATAAAGTATCTGTATGTAAATACTTTGCTGTAATTAAATGTTTCTGTGTAATTACTTTCCTGTAATAAAGTATCTGTATATAAATACTTTGCTGCTAGAAATAGTGTGCTGTCCCAAATTACCTCATTGTTGAATTATAAAGTTTCAATTAAACGTAACAAAATAAACAATTAAACTTTATAGACCAGGTTGTACTTTTGGCAGTGTGGGAAATGTGCCAAGTCCTGCTGGAAAATGAAATCCTCATCACTGATAAAGATCGAGAGCCTCCTGACCAGCTGCATCACCGTGTGGTACGGCAGCACGACTGTGGCAGAGCGCAAACGTCTGCAGAGAGTGGTGAAGACTGCCGAGAAGATCATCAGGACTCCACTGCCCTCCCTGCAGAGCATCTACCACCACAGAGTCCACAGGAGAGCTGCATCCATCCTCAAAGACTCCACCCATCCCCAGCATGGACTGTTCACACTTCTGCCCTCAGGCCGGAGGTACAGAAGTGTAAAATGCAAGACCACCAGGTTAAAGAACAGTTTCTTCCCCACGGCCATCAGACTCTTGAACACACCTAAGGAATGACCCTGCCTTCAGACTCTAAACACACCTCAGGTATAACCCTGCGATCAGACTCTTGAACACAACTCAGGAATAACCCTGCACTTTACTTCAACATGTTTACATTGCAGCCCTCACTTTACTGTTAATCTTTTTTTAATATATATAGTTAATATCCATAACTGCATTATTTCGCACTTGCACTTTTTTTTATACATTTCTTTGCTTAAGTAACTTTTATTTTTTTTATGTCTTTGACAATTAGTTTAATATTTATAACCTTATTGTATTTTTTTGCACTTTTTCTATCTTCTATTTGGCATTCTTGGCGAAGAGCAAAGAAAGAATTTCATTGTACACTGAAACCCGTTTCTGTACTGTACATATGACAATAAACTCTTTGAATCTTTGAATCTGATTGATGGAAACTTCACACTAGACCTCGAGCAGTTTGGACTGTGTGTCTCTCCACTCTTCCTCCAGACTCTGATCCCTTCATTTCCTTTAAATGAAATGTAAAATTTACTGATGATCAGTGATGGTTTGGAGAGTCATGTCTGTCATCTGCTGGTGTTGATCCACTGTGTTTTATTATCAAGTCTAAAGTCAGTGCAGTTTTGTTTTCCCACAAAATCTTACAGCACTACATATCTTACAGCTTCCCTCTGCTGAGAACAACTTTTATAGAGATGCAGATTTCATTTTCCAGCAGGACTTGGCACACTGCCCACACTGTGTACCAAAAGTACCAATTGGTCTTATATAATATAATATTCTAATTTTCTGAGACACAGATTTTTGGGTTTTCATTGGCTGTAAGCTTCATAATCATCAACAATAAAAGAAATAAACTCTTAAAATAGATCACTGTGTGTTTAATACATCTATATAATATATCAAGAGTTTCACATTTTTAACTGAATTAATAAAATAAATAACTTTTCAATGATATTCTAATTTTATGAGGTGCACTAACTACTAGTTTTTTACAACTACTAGTTATTGATCCCAGAGGGAAATTCTGGACATCCAGTAGCAGCAGATAGACAGTAAACAGAAGTTACAAAAAAAGGATACGATCATATGATACAGATAAAAATACAGTAAAAATAAAAAAAGATGTTTAGTTAACACAGTAAAACAATAATGAACACCAGTTGCTGTGCATATTTAAAAGATGAATGATGTCGACTATACAGACTGTATAAATATTAAATAATAATTATTATTAGATAATTAATCTGTAAAATAATCTGTACTGTTTATTTCTAATATATATTGTACTTAATGCAAAAGTTTGGACGCCGCATGCCTCGCTCGATCAGACGCGTGTTTGGTTATGGTAAATTATGTAAATGTGATTTTAGCAGCACTATCGCTGTAATGTCTGAGAGCGCAGCAGACGGCTGAGTGTAGACTGAAACTCGTTCAGAAGTTTTACGCATCATAAAACCACTGCAATTGTGTTTCATCATGCATGTGTAGGAACAAGCAGTACACACAGCATACACATTACATAACAAACATCTCTCACTGCTCAGAGACGTCTACTGAACTTCAGACAGAGCTTTATAAACGCGGAATAAATGCATTAATATTCATAGTTTCCACATACGCTGCTTTAGATATAAAAACATAGATTCTTATATTGACTGTTGAAAGAACTGTTTAAAGAAAAAGAAAGTAAAATGCAGTAATATTTGGATTTTATCTGTGTTTTAATGATTTAAAACAGTTTTTTTTAAATCAATCAAAATGCTATTAAAATGAATTAATGTTATTAAATAATTATGTGATGTTTTATACTGTCATATTGTCTGTATGTAAATACTTTCCTGTAATTAAATGTTAGTATTTAATACTTTCCCGTAATTAAATGTCAGTATTTGATACTTTGCTGTAATTAAATGTCTGTTAGTAAATACTTTCCTGTAATTTAATGTATGTATGTAAATACTTTCCTATAATTAAATGCCTATATGTAAATACTTTGCTGTAATTAATTGTCTGTTAGTAAATACTTTCCTGTAATTAAATGTCAGTATTTGATACTTTGCTGTAATTAAATGTCTGTATGTAAATAATTTGCTGTAATTAAGTATCTGTATGTAAATACTTTCCTGTAGTTAAATGTCTATATGTGTATACTTTGCTGTAACTAAATGTCTGTATGTAAATAATTTGCTGTAATTAAGTATCTGTATGTAAATACTTTGCTGTAACTAAATGTCTGTTAGTAAATACTTTCCTGTAAATAAAAGTATGTATGTAATTACTTTGCTGTAATTAAATATATGTTTATAATTACTTAGTTGTAATTAAATGTCTGTATGTAAATACTTTGTTGCTAGAAATAGTGTGCTGTCCCAAAAAAAAAGTTTATTTGAGACCTTTTTGAGACACTTTACAATAAGACAACCTATATAAATCAATTGTAAATGTTTTTTTGAGTTTATTAATACGTAATAAATGTGTAATAAATGCTTTAATAACCAGTTAAAAATCATATTTATAGGTTTATGTTTGAGTAAAATGAACATTGTTGTTTTATTCTATAAACTACAGACAACATTTCTCCCAAATTACAAATAAAAATATTCTCATTTAGAGCATTTATTTACAGAAAATGAGAAATGACTGAAATAACAAAAAAGATGCAGAGCTTTCAGACCTCAAATAATGCAAAGAAAACAAGTTCACATTCATAAAGTTTTAAGAGTTCAGAAATAATCAATATTTGGTGGAATAACTCTGGTTGGTTTTTAATCACAGTTTTTTTTTCATGCATCTTGGCATCATGTTCTCCTCCACCAGTCTTACACACTGCTTTTGGATAACTTTATGCTGCTTTACTCCTGGTGTAAAAATTCAAGCAGTTCAGTTTGGTGGTTTGATGGTTTGTGATCATCCTTTTTCCTTGATTATATTCCAGAGGTTTTCAATTTAGTAAAATCAAAGAAACTCATCATTTTTAAGTGCTCTCTTATTTTTTTTTTTTACAGAGCTGTATATTAATATTCACTGTTTCACTGATGGCTGTGGTGAATGCTGCTGGCTCTTTTTTGATGTTAAAGAACGATGTCCAGCCTCGACCCTGTGTACCTATTCCCTCTTTTATTACCCAAAAGATTAACTCACTGATCCCTACAGCTATTATTCAGTTATCTTTTAATATTCTTCTTAATATTAGTCTTTATGCAGAAAGTAGTGAAGATTTATTTTAATGCATTTAGAGTGGCATCCCTCAGGGCTCTGTTTTAGGGTTTGTAATGTTGATGCTAATTGACATTAATGAAACACATTTTTTCACGTTTTTCAGAGCTTTATTCATTATACTGTATAATACACACGTGTTTGGTTAGTAAAAAGGGTGTAAAACGAAGAATGTTATCTATACACATATAAGAAAAAAGACATTTTTCTATTTCTTAGTTTTTCTTTTTTAGTTTTGGTTGTTAAACAAATACGAAAAAGACTCCTGCTTTTCTCTGCACTGGTTTTGTTCCTCGTCTTTCTTTTCCTGCTCTCCTCTCTCAGGCGGAGTAATGTTGTGAGTATGTTTTTTATGTGCATACTTCCCCGGCTTTTGATTGTCAGTGTAATGCCAGTTCAGCGTGAGGTCACGTCAGTGTGATGGCCCAATAGAAGCTTTGGAAGGTGAATAGAATAATAACCCTGCTTACGTGGCTTAGTCTCATGAACTGGCAACACCAGCCGAGGACTGTTTCAGTGAACTCAGGGATCTGTAGAGATCCTTCCAGAAAACAAGTTCCAACAAGCGACAAGACATGGATTCTTCAGGGAAAAGGACCTTCGCTTCACTACCTGTCAGGAGACGTTTTTAGAGAGAATGCAGAATATACAGTAAATATATAAATTGTAAGCCTGGATAATGCAATTGCTTTGCAAAATAATTTTACTTTGAATTTTATGGTCATGTGAATAAAATTGATTTGTATTTAGTATTCTGAGCCAATTCTAAAATCAGATGGAGAAAGAAAATGCTGTAGAGTGAACAGTAGAGCACAACAGCAAACACAGTCGAGTAACCAGCTCAGAAAATGATGCTTGCTCTTACAGCCTACAACATAAAACATATTCATGATTTAATGCACTGTAAATTTAATTAAAGTAGCCTAAAGGGGTACACTGGGGTAAAGGATATGTGGCCACAATGTTCACATAACTCACATAAAAATAGTTGAGTAATGATTGGAAATATCCAATCTTGAACCAAACCGATTTTATTTATTTGATTTCAAACAAATTTGGGGTTTACAGTGTAGGAATGTAAGTACAGGTCATGCTGTTTCAGCAGCCGGAGTCTGAGAGAGAGAGAGTACAGTAGGTCATGCTGCTTCTCCACCTTTAGAAAAAAAATATTGCTAACGACTATTAGCAACTCTAAGTGGTTTTATGCTAACATAACTGAGAGTTATTGGTGAGCAGAATACCTGAAACAGTATTACCAAGAGAGAGAGAGAGAACAGAAGGTCATGCTGCTGCTTCTCCATCAGCAGCCGGAGTCCGAGAGAGAGAGAGTACAGTAGATCATGCTGCTTCTCCACCTTTATTAAAAAACTATCGCTAACGGCTATTAGCAACTCTAAGCTGATTCATGCTAAAATAACTGAGAGTTATCAGTGAGCAGAGTACCTGAAACTGTATTACCAACAGAGAGAGAGAGAGTACAGTAGGTCATGCTGTTTCTCCATCAGCAGCCGGAGTCTGAGAGAGAGAGAGAGAGAGAGAGAGAGTACAGTAAGTCCCACTGCTTTTTCTCCATCAGCAGCCAGAGTCTGAGAGAGCGAGTACAGTAAATCATACTTCTGCTCCTCCATCAGCAGCCGGTGTCTGAGAGAGAGAGAGAGAGAGAGAGAGAGAGAGAGAGAGAGAGAGAGAGAGAGAGAGAGTACAGTTAGTAATGCTGCTTCTCCATCAGCAGCCGAAGTTGGAGAGAGAAAGTACAGTTAGTAATGCTGCTTCTCCATCAGCAGCCGGAGTCTGAGAGAGAGAGAGAGAGAGAGAGAGAGAGAGTACAGTTAGTAATGCTGCTTCTCCACCTGTATTAAACAGTATCTGAAACAGTATTAGAAGGTAAATATCTGGGTGGAAAAAAGTCCTTTTAGAGGCTTTAGAGGCTGAACAATACCGATGCCTGAGCGAATGGCTTGGGTGACAGGCTTTCCAGTGACCTTTCCTCTTGTATATGTGTGTGTGTGTGTGTGTGTGTGTGTGTGTGTGTGTGTGTACATGTCTGATGTTCGAACAGCTTTGGCAGAAGAAGAAAGCCAGCGCTGGAGATCAAACCCTGTTTTCTGAGGAGCTCCAGCGCAATTACAGCGTGCAGTTCGCTCAGGTTGCAGTGGGGCTCGGCTGCAGGAGGAAGGGAATAACAGAATGCGCTGTGTGAGCGACAGGTCATCTGCAGTCCTGGCGCAGGTTCAGGTGCCGGCGTTGACCGGGCTGGTATTCCACAGCATGAAATATGCCAGGTCTGGGTTTGTTTCTCAGCAAGAGCTTCTACTATTGTTACAGAAACACCATCACTCAGTGCAGCACCACACTGAAACAAACGAGGAGTAAAATTTACTTTCAAAAAGTTTTACAACTTCAAGAAAAGCAAATGCAGAAAGATGGAAAACTTTTTAAAGTAAATTTTACGCATCATTTTTTTCAGTGCAACTGCACAAGAGCTTCAACCAATCGTTGCCTAGCTTTATCTTTGATTCTTTGATTTTGCCAAATTAAAAACCTCTGGAATATAATCAAGAGGAAGATGGATGATCACAAACCATCAAACCACCAAACTGACCTGCTTGAATTTTTGCACCAGGAGTAAAGCAGCATAAAGTTATCCAAAAGCAGTGTGTAAGACTGGTGGAGGAGAACATGATGCCAAGATGCATAAAACTGTGACAAAAAAAACAACCAGGTTTATTCCATGTATAGAAACAAATAGGCAATTATTCTAAATTTGCCATCACATTACTTCAAATTCCTGCAGTAATATAATTAAACCTGGTTAAACATGATTAATATTATAGAAAGTTATGAAAATAGAGCTATGAATCTTTTTTTTATTTTTTTTTATTGACCTTTGTCTATCATCATCATCTCATTGGTATCCTGTAAGTAAAAAAAAACTTCTTCCAGACCTCCAAATATCAGATTTTACAGGTATAAAAGTCCTGAAAACCAGTCGCACCAGTTCGTTTACATTCATTGTCTGTATTGTGTTGTATTGTCTCTCTGCACTTTTGTACTGTTGCACTATTGTTCTGTCTACACTGTGTTTATGTGCACCATGGTCCCTGGAGGAACGTTGTTTCGTTTCACTGTGTACTCTGTATATAGCTGAAATGACAATAAAAACCACTTTGACACTTTGACTTTAATGCTATGTCAACACCACCGCCACCATGTTTAACAGATAATGTGGCATGCTTTAAAATCGCATATTCTGAGTAAACCTCGAATCAGTTTTTTTTTCTGTAAGTTGCTCTGCATAAGAGCTTCTTCTAAATGCAAATGCAATTAAATGTTAGACATAAATAACTATATAACCCTCAGGAACCACAGGAATTCATGTACTGACCGTCACGTGGGGAATCGTGGGAATTGTAGTGTTCTGAACGTGCACCTGGAAGTCCTGCAAGTTTAAGCAAACAGATGGGAAGAAAGTTCATATTTCTGCACTAAAGCGTAAGCAAAGCAAAAAAGCTCTGTTTTCCCCTCCACCCCTATTCAGAGAGACGCATTCCCCTGTTTTCCCAGGCTTTCTGCTTCATGTTGCTTGTTGCTGTCCCCCACTTTCATTGTTTGGACAGCTTGAAGCTTCTTCAAGAATGGAACGTGGATATTTTGGATTGAGGATTCTGCGTCGACCGTTTGCAGAAATAGCTTCACTTTTGAGACAGTCTTGAGTATTTATCCATTTGATTGCTCTGATTTGGTTCTACCTTTAATTATTGAACAAAATAATATGCATGATGTTTTATAAATACAGCTCTAGAAAAAAAAAAAGAAATTAAAAATGATGAGTTTCTTTTATTTTACCAAATTGAAAACCTCTGGAATATAATCAAGAGGAAGATGGATGATCACAAACCATCAAACCACCAAACTGAACTGCTTGCATTTTTGCACCAGGAGTAAAGCAGCATAAAGTTATCCAAAAGCAGTGTGTAAGACTGGTGGAGGAGAACATGATGCCAAGATGCATGAAATTAAAACTGTGATTAAAAACCCGGGTTATTCCACCAAATATCGATTTCTCTGCATCTTTTTTTGTTATTTCAGTCATTTCTCATTTTCTGTAAATAAATGCTCTAAATGAGAATATTTTTATTTGGAATTTGGGAGAAATGTTGTCTGTAGTTTATAGAATAAAACAACAATGTTCATTTTACTCAAACATAAACCTATAAAGAGCAAAATCAGAGAAACTGATTCAGAAACTGAGTTTTTTTTTATCCAGAGCTGTTTATTGTTTAATAACCTTACTTTAAAATCTTTTCACAAAAATTGTGCACCACTAGAAAATCTGGAGTTAGAGAAACATGTCTGAAACTGGTAAATCTTTTGAGTTCAGTTGTACTCTTTGGCATTGTGTAGTGTTGTAGGCTATAAGAGCAAGTTACCATTAACGTACCTTTAGTGTGATAACAGTATGTTGTTTTATAACTTAAATTTGTAACCTTTTCCCTACACTGCAAATAAAAAATCCATTAGCAAAATAAATAAATAGCAAAATCTATTCATCAGTCTATCCATCATGGTTTGTTTTGACTTGTATTGCTTTTATACATATTCTGCCGTCTTTTACCATATAAATCAAGTACTGTTTGATATTGATCTGATTTGTAAATATGATAATATGACAGTATGAGATTTATGAGGTTTTATTTTTTTGGAGTTTTGACTCATCACTCACGCATTAAAGTTAAAGAAAAGAAGAAGATTTCTTCTCAACCCCACTGTCTACTGCTGCGGTTCAGCACCGGGTCAGAGTCCAGGTCATGCTTCTCTCAGAAAAACACAGCTGGGCTGCCCATGTTGATGTCAGAATGAGAGAGAAAGAGAGATGAAAAGAGAGAGAGAAAGAGAGAGAGAGAGAGAGAGAGAGAGAGAGAGAGACGTTAATTAAATAGCTCATCCTGTTCTGGCTGATGGATGTGGGATTAAATTATTACAGTATGAGATGTTCTCCAACACGTATATAGAGCTCAACATCTGCTGTCACTCAGAATCCACTGACCTAATATTGTAGCCTGGACTACGTGATACAGAAAATTATACAAGTAACTATAGTATATCATCGCTGCCCAATAAAAAACAAGTATTTTCCATTTTTAAATAATTTTATTTGACTTTTTTTTCCATTTTCTCCCCAATTTATATGGCCAATTACTCATCCCAGTCACACATGTGAAGTCAGACTCCGCCTCTTTTTGAACCTTTTTGAACCAAGTAGCATAACAGCGCTAACGCTCGGAGGAAAGCGCAGCGACTCTGTGGTTCTGATACATCAGCACACAGATGCAGCCTTGTGCTGATCCACATCACCCTAGGCCGCATGACCGGGATTTGAACCTTGAAGCGATCTCCTGATCATAGTGGCAACACTTAGCAAACTGGAAGTATCTCCATTTTTGTTGATTTTTAGTTTACTACATAATTAAAACAGACAAACTGTCCCTTACACTGTGCCAACATTTCTTGATGAACGGATCAATAGAAACAACCACCTTGCAACACCTTATCAACCACTTAGCAGCAACTTAGCAACCACCAGGGATACCATAGCAACACTTCAGCAAACACCTAGCAACCCCCATGGATACTATAGCCGCACCTTAGCCACCTCCTAGCAACACCTTAGCAACATGGGAGCAACCACCAAGAACACCATAGCAAACACCTAGCAATACCTTAGCAACACCACAGCAACCAGAAAACACAATTTAATCAATAGAAATAGATCAATAGAAATACTTTAAAATGACCTGAAATATATATATATATATATATTATTTATTTATTTATTTATTTTTTATTTTTACATTGACTTTCATTTATTTAAAGTTTAAAAGCGTTTTTTTCTCTCTCCTGTAAAGTTGCTGTTTTTGGAGATACTTGGTTTTCACTGGACAGCGACACTATAGTTTTATTTAGTTCTATTACATTATTTTATACTATTTTCTATTCTGCACTACTAGTTTAGTTATAGCCCATCAGAATAGCTCATTAACCAGCCAATGAAACAGCAGCTTAGCCCCGCCCACTGACCTGGACAAAAAAAATAAAAAATAGCAACTCAGTCATTAGGGCATGTGTCAGCACAAATCAGGTAAAGTAATACAAGCCATAGCAACCACCCAGTAAAACCTTAGAAACACCATGGCACCCACCTTAATACCGCAAAAACAATTTAGCGACTCTATAGCAACCACCGTGGATGGCATAGAAAGACCTTAGCAGCCACCTTGCAACACCTTATCAAGCACCTAGCAACCACTTGGCAACCACCATGGATACCATAGCAACACGTTAGCAAAAACACCTAGCAACCCCCATGGATACTATATCAGCACCTTAGCCACCACCTACCAATACTCTAGCAACCACACGGACACTATAGCAACAACCTAGCAACACCTTAGCAACACCATAGCATCTTTATAGCCACCTTAAATAATACAGAAACACTTTAGAAACACCATAGCAACCAGAAAACACAATTTAAAATATTAGGTACTACTTTAAAACAAGACTACCTTTATAAAGGGTTTATAAATGTTTTACTATTAGTTTATTTATGGTTACTAATTAATGGTTAACATTAATAATCAGTTATAACACATACGTAGAAAGGGCAACAATATAGATGGCTGTGTAATATAGTTCACTATTTGGCAAACAACAGGTCATTGTTGCCCTTTCTATGTATGTGTTATAACTGATTATTAATTATTTTTAAGGCATTTATAACCTAATTAGTAACCATTAATAAACTAATTGTAAACCATTTATAAACCCTTTATAAAGGTAGTCTTATTTTAAAGTGATACGGATTTTGGTCTAAATGTCTGATTTTACGAGTATAAAAGTATAAAATAATAAAATAATAAAATAATGTCTCCCGGGGTCCAAAAGTCTTTTCTTCCGCTCAGCAGCCAATCACTGCCTGCGAATAATGGAGGCATTTGTGCGATATGTCAGCGGTTGTGCGAGGCTGAGGAGATATGAGATGGTGTGGTGAGATAACGCTGACAGCCTCTCCCCGAGGAGAAACCTACACTACTATTACCAGCAGCCATTGTCACACCGAGCCCTTTGAAATAAAACGTGGCACGACTCTGTCAGCTGATCCTTGTGCGATCAAAAACAACCATAACCCAGAATTCCTCTCAAACATCCAGATCCGGTTACGACAAAACTCACAACAAAGCACTGCGGCTTTCACTGAGAGAGAGAGAGAGAGAGAGAGAGAGAGAGAGAGAGTTCAGACAAAAGGTAGTGCTCATCGCTATCTTACACCCCCCAACAGCCTATTTTCACTCCTGAATATATCTACACTGATGGGCGTCAGCAGTCAGACGTTCATCGCTATCTTGGCAACGCAGCCGCAGTGCACAACCCCAACTTTTACATCAACAATAAACAGAATAGTAAATAAAATAACATTGCTGTTCCCGTAAATGAGCTGCTGGAGCTCCTTCACAGCGTCAACCAGTGTCCAGGTAGCTGCACCGTTAAAATAGCAATCCGCTATCAAAGTCAGAGCTCACCTGGTCTACTCTTAAAGGGAATGATGAGCAGCAAGAGACACTCTGATTGGTTTAAATTTTAAGTTACACCCAAAATTAACCACACCCATGATTAATTAAGAGAGAATTAGGACATGACTTTTGCTTTTAAATTTTGAGCTGAGCAAGGTGTACTTTTCCTGTTGTTACGATAGCAAAGACACTCTGACACGCCCCTAAATCAAGCTGCCTGTTGATTGGTTAAATAGGGCTCTTGGTTATACATTTCTGGGGCGGTCCTGATGAGAGCCAATTTCATCATCATCATAATTTTTTAGAGACTGCACTTGAGGATACTTTTAAAATTCTTTAAATTCTTCTTTTCGGATTTTAAAGTATTTAAAGTATTTTTTCTTTACTTGAGTTGAGAAGTTGAGGAAATGTGAATGCTTTAAAGAATGTGAAATATAAAACACATATTCTGGTTTGTTTAACACTTTTTACTGTTTACTAAATAATCCAATTTGTTTTTTTTTGTCAGAGTTTGGATGAGTTAAGTATTAATCTACAATACAGAACATTTTAAAATAATAAAAAAAGAAGAGAGCACTTCAGTTTCTGAATAAGTTTCTCTGATTTTGCTATTTATTGGTTTATGTTTCAGTAAATGAAACAACATTTCTCCCAAATTTCAAATAAAAATGTTGTCATTTAGAGCATTTTTTGCAGAAAAATAACAAAAAAAGTCGCAGAGTTTTTGAACCTCAAATAATGCAAAGAAAACAAGAGTTTAGAACAAGAGTTCAGAAATAATCAATATTTGGTGGAATAAAACTGTTTTGTTTTTAATCACAGATTTAATTTCATGCATCTCGGCATCATGTTCTCTTCCTCCACCAGTCTTACACACTGCTTTTGGATAACTTTATGCTGCTTTACTCCTGGTGCAAAAATTCAAGCAGTTCAGTTTGGTGGTTTGATGGGTTGTGATCATCCATCTTCCTCTTGATTATATTCCAGAGGTTTTCAATTTGGTAAAATTTTAAAGAAACTCATCATTTTAATTAATCTGAATGAATCTCTCACTCTCTCTCTCTCTCTCTCTGTCTCTCTCTCTCTGTGTGAGACAGAGAGCGTATCTGGGCCAGTCCACACATGAAGAAAAAGAGAAGTGTTATTTACGGCTATAAAACATGGAAACACGATTTGTTTTTGGTTTCATTTCCCCGTGACGTGTCCTTAAGCTACAAACTTATTAAAATCATTCATCATGTGAACCAACCAGCTATTTACAGTGTTTTGGTAGCGTTTAGATTGCACCAAAATAAAATATGTGGCTTACAGCAATCATTTTAATTTTTCTTCCTCTTTTTTTTCGACAGATAACAGCAGTACCAGCTTTGTTGTGACTGGAGTTTGATGAATTGCCGCTGGAGCGTGGAGTTTTAGGGACCGCTGTGAGCAGGTTGGCTGTTTTAGGAGGAACGTGCCCTACAGGCTGCGTCCAGACGCAGATTATGATTCAATGTTTTAGCAAAAATAAGCAGGAAGTTTCTCAGTGTTGCTGTAATATGTGTGACTCGGACTTACTGAGCTATGAGTGATCAGTTCTTTCAGATTGAGCAGGTAAAAAAAATATCTACATGATTTTTGTCAAGATGACCCTCAATCACAAACCAGGACAGACGCAAAGTTATACTGAATATCATTGAGAGGTACTATTGTTTAAACTAGAAATGACTACTAAAATTAGCTACTAGTGTTAGTGATATGGTCCTACTATCATGGTATTCTTTCTATCATAAATGAATGTACTACTGCAACAAAATACATATTTAAATAAAATGTTCTATTTAGTATAAAAGTAGAAACAATACAATTTAAAATATAAAATTGCATATGTTAACAAATGTCAATTGTCAAGCAGATAAACTCAGTTTAAAATATTTAATAGCTTTTTTCTATAGCTTTTTAATAGCCTGTTTGTAATATTTAATATTTCATGTTGACCTTTTTATTTCATAAACCACCTCTAAACAGTAAAAAAGTTTAAAGGTAAAAAAATTAAAAGGTGTTCTAAATCACATTAAATTAAATTAGTAAAAAATAACTAGCTGTTGAATTTTACCTCAATGGCTCTAGTATTACTGTTTTTTTAGTGTTTTTGCAAGTTACTGTTTCATTGGTTAATAAACTTGTTCATTGGCTTGTTCATAATCTATTCCAAAGAACAACAGCTTTCAAATAGTGTTTTCTGCATCAAAACATTTAGAAATAAAGAAAAAACATGATGTTCATTGTAATGGATGCAGAGTTAAATAAAAATGCATTTCAAACAAATACCATTGAACTTTCATTAAGATTGGTGCATTGCAAGCCTGTCAAACGCCTGCTGAAAACTGAAATTCCAATTTACAAATGTGAAATTGATCCTTAAAAGATCAGTTTGAACATATGTAATAGATGGGGCTGGTCAAATATCAGCTTGACCAAATGTACTGTTGCTTAGAAACAAAGAAGAAGAAGAAGAAGAAGAAGCAAAAAGCAAAAACTACACACCTCCGGTGCTTGAAGGATATAATACTGTAATAATAAGACTTGGTAAAGTCTCAAGTCTCTAACAAATAAAAGTTTCGTGTCTCTTCTGCTTGTAATAAGTCTCTCCGGTTCAGGTGTTTTCAGATGCATGGTTACCATGGTTACCATGACAAAAATGGATGGAAGCTTCTCAGATGTCAGATATCATTGTTCAAGAGACCCAAATCTCGAATCCGAGTCGAGTCTGAAGTCTCTGTGTATGCGACTCAAAAGTGTGACTCAAGCCGAGTCACAAACTCGAGTCCCCATCTTTGCTTTCTATTAAAAGATTGATTTCAAATCAGTTTAACTCGATGAAATGAACGAATCAGAGCTTCTGTCTAGCGTCTGTCTTTTCCCTGGACGTCCCGCACATGCTCACTGCTTTAAGAGCTGTTTTACTGACTCCTTTTCCGCTCCACAATTAAACGTTAACATCTGCAGCTCAATTAAGTCCAAATGAACTAATGACCTTATTACTCAGCTGATACGATTACGCCTCCGGCAGATGAACAAACATAGTTGAAGAGCAAGTAATGCTTTCCTTGGTAACAACCTTACAGCTACTCCACAATGTAAGGATGACCTATATTCCATTGCAACTGCTGAACAGGCGAACTAGTGAACTGGCAAAGAGGCGAACTGGTGAACTAATGAACAGGCGAACTGGCAAAGAGGCAAACTGGCAAACAAACAAGCTAGTGAACTGGTGAAGAGGCGAACAAATGAACAGGCAAACTGGCGAACAGGTGAAGAGGCTAAGAGGCGAACTAGTGAACTGGCGAAGAGGCGAACTAGTGAACTGGCGAAGAGGCTAAGAGGCGAACTAGTGAACTGACGAAGAGGCTAAGAGGCGAACTAGTGAACTGGTGAAGAGGGGAACTAGTGAATGGGCAAACTAATGAACAGGCAAACTGGTGAACTCGTGAACTGGCGAAGAAGTGCACTGGTGAACAGGTGAACTAGTAAACTAGTGAACTGGAAAAAAGGTCAACTAGTGAACTGACAAAGAGGCAAACTGGCGAAGAGGCGAACTGGCGAAAAGGAGAACTAGTGAACTGGCAAAAAGGTAAACTAGTGAACTGGCAAACTGGCGAAGAGGAGAGCTATTAAGCTAGTAAACTGTCAAAAAGGTAAACTAGTAAACTGGCGAAGAGGCGAACTGGGCAAACTGGGCCAACTGGCAAACAAAAAAACTAGTGAACTGACAAAGAGGCAAACTGGCGAAGAGGCGAACTGGCGAAAAGGAGAACTAGTGAACTGGCGAACTGGCAAAAAGGTAAACTAGTGAACTGGCGAACTGGCGAAGAGGCGAACTAGTGAACCGGCAAACATACAAACTAGTAAACTAATGAATTGGCAAAAAGGTAAACTAGATAGATAGATAGATAGATAGATAGATAGATAGATAGATAGATAGATAGATAGATAGATAGATAGATAGATAGATAGATAGATAGATACTTTATTTATCCCGAAGGAAATTTAGGCATCCAGCAGCAACAACACAATACAATAAGAAACATACTCAGACAAATCAAAACACAGAAGAATAGAAAATATATAAGGCTATAAAAAAAATTACTATACAAGGTAAGGATCTATCTGTAAATGGAGCAGTGCAGTAGATGTTGCTAATGGTCATAAATAATTAAATAATTAACAGAGTAAAGTGCAATGACATCGATTACGAAAGTGACTGATGTGACATAGAAATATAATATAATATAAGTATGCATATGTTACAAGACAGTTCTAAAAAGAGAATGTGAAAATGTGAATACCCAATCATGAGTAAGGTATACTTTAATGTAAGCGAGGTTGGGGAAGTGTTAATATAAATAATTAAGTTGTTGAATAATGTCCAAGTGGTGTGCCTGGATTAAACTCAGTCGTCAGCAGCATCCCGTCCCCGATGGGAGGAGTTAAAGAGTCTGATGGCTCTGGGGATGAAGGATTTTCTGAGTCTGTCTGTTGTGCAGCTCTGTGACAGCAGTCTTCCACTGAACACACTCCTCTGCTTCATGATGGTGGTGTGAAGTGGGTGACTATCATTGTTCTTGATAGAAAGCAGTTTATCCAAAGTCCTTCTCTCAGCTATTGTAACCAGAGAGTCCAGCTCCATTCCAACCACTGCCCCGGTCCAGCCGTGATGCATCTCTCCTCTTCATGTTGCCTCCCCAGCACACCACAGCATAGAAGAGAATGCTGGCCACGATTGATTGGTAGAACATCTGCAGAAGCTTCTTACAGATGTTAAAGGACCGCAGTCTCCTCAAGAAATAGAGCCGGCTCTGTCCCTTCCTGTACAGGGTGTCTGTATTTGTTGACCAATCCAGTTTGTTGTCCAGCTGCAGACCAAGGTACTTGTAGGTCTTTACTGTCTCCACATCAACCCCCTCGATGGAGACTGGCTGCAAGGGTGGTCCAGACCTATGGAAGTCCACCACCATCTCCTTGGTCTTGGATATGTTCAACTGCAGTTGGTTCAGTCTGCACCAAGCAACAAAGTCATCCACCTGTCTCTTGTACTCCTCCTGACCACCCTTCACACACCCAACGATGGCAGTGTCATCCGAGAATTTCTGCAGATGGCACATCTCAGAGTTGTACTGGAAGTCTGATGTGTAGAGAGTGAAGAGGAAGGGGGAGAGCACAGTCCCCTGTGATGCTCCAGTGCTACTGACCACAGTCTCCGATGTGCCGTCAGTGAGCCTCACGTACTGTGGTCTGCAGGTGAGGTAGTCTGTGATCCAGGACACCAGGTGAGGATCCACATTCATCTTCACCAGCTTGTCTCTGAGAAGTGGAGGCTGGATGATGTTAAAAGCACTGGAGAAATCAAAAAACATGATTCTCACAGCACTACTCCCCTTGTCAAGATGAGAGTAGGTTCGGTGGAGGAGGTAGATGACTGCATCCTCAACACCAATCTTCTCCCGATATGCAAACTGGAGAGGGTCCAGTGCATGCTGTACCTGGGGTCTGAGGAGTGGGAGAAGCAGTCGTTCCATGGTCTTCATAATGTGCGAGGTCAAAGCTACCGGCCTGAAGTCGTTGAGCTCACTGGGGCGAGATTTCTTGGGAACAGGGACCAGGCATGAAGTTTTCCACAGCGTAGAAACCCTCCCCAACTGCAGGCTCATGTTGAAGATATTCGACAGGGGTAACCCAAGTTCAAAGGCGCAAGCCTTAAGAAGACTCGGGCTCACCTCGTCAGGTCCAGCTGATTTCCCTGAGCGGAGTCTCCTCAGCGCCCCTGTGACCTGGTCTGCAGAGAGGTGGAGGGGGGAGGTGAGGGGGGGCGGACTGGATGTGCTGACAGTCTGTGAG